>NC_084685.1:2836218-3558612 GCF_028389875.1 Rhea pennata
AAGAGGTGTGAGGAAAGTAACACAGTGTACCCTCTATATCTGCTACATTTCTGAAGTTAACAGGCTCTCCTCTAGGAAAGGTGCTTTAATGACCTCAACTTTTTATTAATGAACTTCAGAAACTTCTTCTTATCCTATATTTTTCTTCATATTAGTTGAAGACTTCAAGCACCTCAGAACATAGTAAGAGTCTCAAACATGGAGAGTGGTATTTGAGGTTCTTCATAAAATTTGTCCAGTTAGAAGTGAAAGGATGCTAGCAGATGAAAAAAAAGCAACTCTGAAAATGTATGCTGGTGTCTGAGAACCAGCTTGACCTCTTTCTTGCTCGCACACCATCACCACGAAAATGCTGAGCCCTGGTTGGCAATTTGCTAGTGCAGAAGCCTAAAACTAACCCAGCTCATTATTCTGCATGTGCTGTTTCTGCAATAAAGGGGAAAAAAAAGGAAGAGACTAACATGGGTCTGATGAGTTAAAAATGCCTTCGATGTGCAGTTATATTTTAGTATTAGCACTGCAGCTTAGAAAAAGATACATTTGGAAGACAAAGACAAGTGGGTTTTTTGATCATCTAATTTAATTATTTGTAACCCTTAGTCCCATGATTAGGTGAAGGTGGAGAAAAAAGTATTTATTTATTGGATATTGATTTGACCAGAGTTCATGTGTCCTCAGTTCACACCTTCCTGGAAGCATCATTACTGCAAGCAGCCCCACAGTGAACGTGTAGAGGGGAAAGAAATACTTCTAGACGGTGAAACCTGCTGTGGATACATACACTCTTCCAGACTAGAGATGAGGTGTATCAATTGTGTAAACACAGGACTCCACTCTCAGGCTACCTGCTTCCCTTCACTGACACTTAAAATAATAAAATTCCACCAGAATTTTATGAATATCACAGCTACTGTCATTTGATTCCCACTCCCCACCTCTGCTAACCATTCAAGTCTTAATTATACTCCGGCAGTTAGCCGCCACCGAAACAGCAATAACAAAGACGCAAAGAGCACATAAACATGGGTCTATCTATAAAAATGGAAACAAATTGTGTTGCCTTGTAATGACTCCAAGCAGAACAACTGCTGTAAAAAGCAGAGGAAGGGAACCCCAGCCATGTTCAGCTGTACAGCTAGCTTGCTGGCCTTCCACCTCTGGAGATTTCAGTTTAATTTTCACTTATAGCCCAAGCAGGATACAATTTGGTTTCCTCCTAGTCCCCTCTAGACTTTTTTCCTCTCTGTATCACAAAGCAAGTTCATGTAAGCAGCGATCTCAGCATGGTGGGGAACGCCACAGGTCAAAACAGATCAGAGGGAGCCAACGGAGCACCTGGTTGAATGATATCCAGCACTGGCCAGATTGTTAAAGCCTTCCTTTCATGAACATCCCTCCTACAGCTGATTTCCATGGTGGCAGAGCTTAATATATTTCAAAACTACAGAAATGCCACATAAAATTAAAGGCAAGGATAGTTTAATTTGTCTTAGCAAAGTTTTATGAGATGCAGAAGAATTAACCCAAGATAATCCTACATTAACCAACTAAAGGGTCTTACAGAAGTACAAGGCTCTTAGTAGGTGGCTTTGTTTTAATGTGGGCTGGTCTATGCGCATTTGGGAATGGCTTCAGAGCCTATTGCTGCAGGACAACTAAACATTCACAAAAAATTGTGGTTTTAGCCATACTCAAGAGTTAATTTTGCAAAGGCTCAGAACTCAGACTAAGGTAAAGAAATGCAGTTTCCGATTCTCAACTGCAGAAGGCGCAGGAAAGGAAATCTGTCTTTAATTTAACACTTACTTAAATAAATAAAAGCAGCCCCATATCTTTTGACCTCCCTTTTCAAAGCTCTGCTGTGGCCTGAGGAAACGTATCACCAGAGCGGAGAGGAACCAGCTGCAGCTGCTACCAGCAAGACAAAAGAACAACAGGGAACACTTGCCTGTGTGCCCAAGAGGGAGGGGGAATCGGGCAGGAAAACCCTGCATCTGGCTGGCTCTTGCATGCCTCTCTGATAGACAAGATGTTTCATGCAGGAGGTGGATGCAGTACAGCAGGAATTTATCATGCCCTAAGAACACACATGCTGGGCATAACATCTCTGTCGCTCCCTCTGCAACAGGGATTTTCTGCCCGCAGCATTCCATTGGTTTCATTTGTGGAGAGGCACCTTCCCTCCACAGGGTTTTCTACACATCCATTGGATCAAGAGTGCAGGCCCTGGAGGCAATACAGCACAGCGGTGCCAGTGCCTTGGGGGAATCAGCTAGATCATGTATCTGTCCTGCTTTCAGGACTTCAAGAAGGCATCTCCTCACCATGCTGGGTTTTCTGTTTCAGCTCGATGCACTTTGAATACCTCTAAGTCAGCACAGCAGTAATGATGTCCTGCTGGTTTGCTATTTTATCATCCAAGAGCAGCATTTGACCAGAATTAGTTATTAAAGGACCAAGGGTCCATGAGATACTCTAGCTGACTCTTTCCTCTAAGTCTGTGAAAAAAGGACACCATCAGACTTGTATCCACCTTAGGTATAAAGGGAGGGGGAAACAGATCACCTGAGTTGCTTTACTGTGACCAACAGATCTTCTCTGGTAGAAGAACCACATCTCTGGAGTGGAGGCTGGAAGTACCACCACACTTACCACCATACTGCTACTGCCTCACAACCACCCTCTGACTTTTTAATCAAGAGGTTTCCCTTTTCTCCGGGGACCGAGTCGCCCTCCAGCTTCCTCCCCCTCCCATTCAGATAGGCCAGGATGATCCAAACCTCACAGCCAAAGCAGCTGAGCCAAGTTTTTGGACAAACTCTGCAGCTGAGGAAAGGGGGGAGGCAGAGTGGGTTTGCCAGCCCGTGGGCTTGTACCCCAGCACCTCCATCCACAGGTGTCTCCTTGACAGGCTGAAATCTTGGGGAAAACAGGAACAAAAGCTCTCTGCCTTTTGCTGGCTGGAGGAAAAGGCCAGATTTCAAATGTGGGTTTCTTCTTCACTCAGAGGCTGGCTACAAACAAGATTCAAGCATCTCGGAAATGCAGAAGTTACCAGCGTTGCAAGTGGTCATATTATTATATTGGGTTTCCTGATGCTCTGGTCTTGCGTGACTATTCTGCTCTGTCAGCATAACACAGTGCCAAAATTCAGGCAAAATCACCTTGCCTTCCCTTTAATTTATGCCAAACTCAGGGTAGATTTAATTAACACAACAATTCTAAGCATAATTCAAAACCACAAGCAAGAAACGTTAATTTTCAAAACCAATTTTAATCTAGTTTCAGCTATTTTTCTGAAGACAGCTTGCTACTTACTCACTCTGTAACAATTAAAAGATTAATTTAGCAAAAAAAATACCAAATTTAACATGAAGGCTCTGGAGAAAGTACACAATATTTTCTAAATATTTTGTCAAGCAATCATAACCCAAATTGTTATAGTCTGAATCTATAGTTAAAGTCCTAACTTCTTGTGTGTTTTATGATTCTAGGAAATAGTGGCACATACTGTTTAATATTTTCTGTTGAGCTATCTGAGATGAAATTGGAATTCAACTGAAATTATAAAACCAGCATTCTTTATTTGCTTGTAATTTAAGTAAATCTAATGAAAAGAGGCTGGAAATACAGGGAAAAAATAAAAAAACTATCCAAGCATGTTTTGTATATAAAGCTAAGCAACTTCTGTAAGGGAAGTATTAACAACAGCAAACTGTCTCCTTCAGGTTAACTTGTATTTTTTAAATATATTCCTGTGTCCTGGGATGCACATAAACTACTTGTTAGGAGTTAAGGCACCTGAAAAAGGTAAATACTGAAATACCATTGAACTGCACGGGAGTTGTATTTGTGGCCTGCACGGATAAATGTTGGGATTTTCAAAACCTTAGTATCAAAATACCTTTTAAAATCTGACTCGAAGTCCTATGAGTCTTTGTAATTAGTAGAGTACATCCTTTCCTATGTGTTTTCAATTATAGACTGGAACAAACTTTGCCTTTGTTATTCCTAGCCATTTTCTCAGTTTTGCATGAAGTCCAAATAAAACAAGAATAGTCTCCCAAACATTCAAGCTAAAGTAAAAACAAAAATAACAAAAGATTTACAGCATAGATTTTGAAAAATCGTAAAAAACCTTGTTTTGAAAAAAATAAAATTTCCCCCAATATTCCTCATTTATAAAGACAAAAAAAATATTTGTAACATACGGAAATACGTATGCAGAATGCCTGAGTTGACTTCAAATGCTAAAGGTAATTCTTATCACTTGAGAAGTGCTTTTAATATGTTTAAACTCAAGGAGGTCTCATTCAGAGATTCTTTTACAGACATTAAAATAGCTGATGTAAAGTACAACTTGACACAGATTATCAGAATTTCAAAGCAAGCAGGCACGCTTCGTATTAACTATTCTTTGAAAATTTAAAAATCCTATTTAGAAACCTGAAACAACCAGAAATGCTTGTGGAAAGTTTCTGCATGTCTAAGACAGCTGCGATGCTTCCAGCTTTGCACATAATTCACTGCTTCCTGGAGAAGTTCAGCCCAGCATGCCTCGGATTTCTTGGCGGCTTGTCTCACTGATTGCTTTAGCAAGGCTTGGAGGTATGAAACGCTGATAGTGGGGGACGTCTAGGAGAATTTAATGCTCAGGTGGAGTTGCAAGAGGCCATTCTTCCTTCCTACCCTCAGCTCTCCTGCCTTTAAAGGCTTCATGCTGACCATGCTCATAACAAGTCCAGCTCAGGCATTTCTGCTATGGATATTCACAGCAGCGCTGCCTTTGGAGGCAGAGATGGGAACGCCAAACACCTCAGCGCAGGAGAGCTGAGCCAAAACAAGTCCCAGCAACAGGCAGAAGGAAAGAAGCAACAAGGAAACAATGTCCTGGCCTGGGGCTTTGCCTGCTCCTCATGTGTGAAGGCACACTACTGCTGAAGATCTCCCACCAGCACAGCACCGGTGGGAGCCCTGTCCCTGCAAACTCAGACACAGGAAGAAAAACTGCCTTGTGCTCTGGCTTGTATCCAAACTTGCCATCAAGACAGACAGCTGACTATAAATTGGCCTAAAAATACATACATTTGCATAAATCCTGTGATGGACTATGCAGAGTTCATGCCTTCCTTCTCTTAAAAGGATGCTACTGCCTCCTCCTATGAGAGGGCTGCATGCACCAAATGCAAAAAAAATAAGCTTGTGACATACTCCAACACTGGTCCCAAGCTTTTTAATAGCTATAGGATGAACGAAGGAGGAAGGAGGGCCTCTTCGTGCTATTCCCAGCTGTTGTTAATGAACATCAAAAGGAACAGCAGAAAGTTAAACCACCTGGAGCAGTTCTATGCTGTGATTTCGACCAGAGTAGCTACTGACAGGACAAGGGCACACACCCGGACACCTGGGTCCCTAATGGTCTACTGACATTCTTAACATTGCTTCTGGGAGCAACGCACAGGCTTTAGGGATTCCTACAGCAAACAAAATTCAGTAAGGACAAAACGAGAAATCCCATAGTGTGGTTGTCTAAAGAGAGAGAGGGAAGAAAATGTGTGCAAATCACTCTTCAATTTCATACTAAACAGCCCTACTAAGCATCAGGGCAGGCAATAAAGAAAACCAAGTGTTTGCTTCAATTTCCTCATAAGCCTTTAAAAAAGGCTAAGGTGAGACTTGACTCATGCTGCCAGGGCCCATCATGTGCTTGCGTAGCAGAGCTGCTGGACACACACCCGCTCCTCAAACCAGGCAGGATTTTCTTTTGATGTTGGTAAGTCCCAGCGAAGCCAAGCCATCCTCCGCAGCAGCTGAGCCAAGTCAGGGCCAGGAAATGAAGGTTTAGTTCATAACACTGCTACTGCTATTGCTTCACAGAGGGCAATGAAGCTTTTCTGGCAGCTCATTATAGGGCAGGCAGCACACATCCTTCAAGCTATAGGTGTTCATGAGGCAAAATGGCACTGGCCTGCCTTGGAGGCCAAATATCTCCAACAGGTTCCCCCACCCCAGCATCCCTCATCTGGGCACCATCTTCCTCCAGCACAGCTCTCCAATCAAGTGGCCAGTGCCAAAGTGGGTGATTACCACTCAACATGGTGGGATGGGGCAGAGGAGCTCCTGTAGAAAGTGACACCATGCCTGATCACCACCAGCAACTTAGAGCTCCTCTTTCCATGCTGTTTATTCAGGCCTTGCTTTTCCTCAGTTGGAAATTCATATTTATAGATTTAGATCCTCAGCCAAAATGGAAACTTTAAGGTAAAGGGCAAGTAAATAGAGCATCATTTTTTTAAACTAAAAAAAAAGCACAGCAGAATAAGTGCTGCTTTTTTAATCCTGAGCACACCTCAAATGAGCAACTTTAGAAGGACTGACTAAGGCACTTCTCCATCCACATATTGTTACAGAGACATATAAACTCATGGTATCATTGCTAGATGCAATAAAGACACCAGAAAGAAGAGACTCGACACCGAGGTTAACACAAAACCATTAACCAAAGACTGCTATCACCTACATTCACACACGTGCTTTTGATTCAGTACCACACGGAGCTTCAAAATACTTCAGTAAAACCAGAAGTTTCCCTGCCTTTTCCTGAAGACTCCATTCCAGGGCACTCAGAAGGATGCAATGTGGAGACTAATGAGTTAAACATGTTATTCCATTCCATCAACAGCTGATGTGTGCACATTCAAAGTGCTAATTATATATAACAAAGACAATGCATAAAGCCCTACATGATACTGTAGAAGATTTCAATAATGCTAGTAGAGCTCTTATTAGGTTCACTTTATGTGGATTAAAATAGAGGCAGCAAATGCTTAAAATCACCACTGGTATTTGTATGTACTGTCCCTAAGCATATTGAAGTCTGAATTAAGAGCAAGTATCTGAAAAACATCGCCTTTTTTTACTGTAAGTTCACTAACACATTGAACGATCTTTTGAGTACTAACGGAGAAAGCCAAAGGGAAATTCAACCAACAACGGGCTGATGACATTGTTAGAAACTGGAACGGATCTAGTTAAAGCCAAAAAACAAGAGTCACATTTCTAAAACTCAAAAATCCTCGAGAGATCAGAGAAAAGGCTTGTACTGCAGAACGACAAGGTTTTCCCAAAGCGAAGGTGTTAGCCTAAGTCTAACACAGGAAGATGTGGTATGCAGCTGGAGCATAACCCTGAGTCTCTTCCATTCTTCTCTGGATTAAGAAGGAAAGTATAAGTCCACATGTGAAAAAAGGAAGTAACACCAGAGTTCATCATGTCAAAATAATGAGAAGTTGCTGAGGTTAACGTAAGGACAGCTGGGTCCTGAACCATCAGCCTTGTCCCTCCCACCAGGCAGTTTAACATCAGCTGAGCAGGCCTGCAGCACACTTGGACCAAGGTGGCTGAAGCAGAAAGAAGACAGGTGCTGAAAAAGGAAATAGTTTCTAGCAAAATATATATTTTATATAGATAGATATAGCTATAAACATATGCATAATGGCAGGAATAAAGAAAGCCAGGTCTGAGTCCAACCTGTAAGCAAGCACTAGATTAGTACTGTTTTAATTATACAAGCTTTTGGCTTCTTGAGTTTTGAACTGTGTCTGCATTTTTGTGTTTATGGAATATATATACCCAGGAGGGAAGTCTCAAAGTACCTGTGTTTCTTCTATTCATTATTACTTGGCATTACAGAACCTAGAAGCCCAAGGCATGATCATGCCCAAACATGCCAACGTGCATTGTAGCATCTGGATTAGCCCTCAAACAGAGATGAAAGGCAGAATTAAGATGTTGGTTTGTGCTACTGGTGGCATTTTGGCTTCCTGAACTGCTACACATCACAGAAATATTTGTTAGCAGGTTTCCTATGGAACCAAGGTTTATGCAATCACCCTCGCCCATCTGCCAGCAGTCCATTTTTGCCAAACAGCTTCTGCACATTCTGACTAACTTCAGCCAAATTCAAAATATGCATATAAGCCTCAAAGAGAATTATGTCTCTATAAAGTGGAACCGGTGAAAAATGGCATCAAGTAGATGTGGGTAGACAATTACCCAACTTGGGTAAAAAAAAGCAGTAAAAATTAAGAGCTTACAGCTCTATTTGGTTGTAGTCACCAGGCCCACCAGGATGTATGAGACCAGGCGGTCACAAGACTGCAGACTGTCCTCAGCACATAGCATCTCCTGCCAGATAGGGATGCTGGGGACACGAGGAACCCTGCAGAGGGTCACTATAAAGGAAGCATGATAAATGGTTTTTAGGACAAAGGATACAGAGCCATGGGTAAGCCCGCCTCATCTGTGCTGTTCATAAAATTATTTTCCTTTTCTAGAGCAATGACATTTCTAAACCAAAATAACTCTCTCATAATGAACACAATGCAAAGCAAAACTATCGATACCACCACAAGGAGTCAGAGAAGATCATTATCTCAACTTTTGCCCTGGACCTGCTGGAACCATTATGCGCCATTTGAGTTTATAAATTACTAGTTGAGGATGGGGGAAAGTTTGAAAGAACAGAAGTAACTCTATAAGTGCCAGTATGCAGGCACTTAGTTTTGCCTCTAGAAAAGAAAAGTTGCTAAAGCAAAATACTAATATAATCACCATTTGAAATAACTTTCTCCACTAGTCTTCAGTGCCACACTTACTGCAACTCCCCCACATTGCAAACTTACAATGTTAGAAGTGTTTCTGTCGTAGAATTGAGCTTCTGAGGAGGAAAAACCCCACAACATAACACATTATGGATTTTCAACATCCTCACTCTTTAGAGTTGTACAGATTGTGCAGAATTTGGCTAAGTGATTTCTCACAGGCCTTCTGAGAAAATAATTTATTAGCTTACCATTTACTTTAAAGATCCGCCTGGAATGTGTCAAATCAGTGCCATGCTATTTCAACAGTGAGTAAGAATAAGCTATTGATAGCTTGGATTTTTTTCTTTTTAATTCCTTTTCATACTGATTTTGTATTTCAATAAACGCAGAAGTGATTTGCTGCAATGCAAAAGAGAACTTGAGATAATGCCTGAACTTTGCTAAAGCACAGGATCGTTGTTCTTATGCATTAGGACAGAAGCACTCAGATCACAGAACATGTCTGATTTCAAAAGAAGTGTGAGGAGAGACAATGTTTTCCACGCTGTTCAAGGCCAGCATAGCAGAACCCAGGGACCCTATAACTGTGCTTTAATTTTGGTGAATATACTATATCTGGATTTTAAAGAGCATAGCTATTATATTTGGCTTTTAACTGTCTAGTCTCAACACAGCACATACACTATCTTTTTTATTGTCAAAATACATCGTACCTTGCCTTCTGCAGGGGGTCTTTTATTGGGACCCAACACAACCAATTTCACTTTAGCTTTACAGACTTGCTATTTTTCCTCGCCAGAGTCTGCCTTATGATATACATTACACAATTATTAGAGTTGCAGAGTCAAGGTCTTTGAACATAGGAAATGAGATAGGGTCTCCTGTCCAAATTCAGATGTACGCCTGCATCTTGATGCAACCTTCCCAAGACCACTCTTCCTTCCCTGGGCTCTCTGCTCCCTGACGGCACTGAAGGGATGCTGTGAGTGAGCAGCGATTCAATAGCCTGTTCTGTTCTGGCTGTTCAGTGTGTGGCCTTGTGCCTTATTTACTATAATTACTTCAACATCTGCTCTGAAGACAGAAATTTGTTTATTTCCTCAGAGGCTTTTCCATGGCACTCATTGCTATAGTGTTCGAATGCTTTATAAAATATTAATGGATTTCTGTTCTTTTCCTTCTGTTATCATCTCCGTTTTACAGACTAGAAACTCCGGCCCACAGATTAAATTGTGGATTTGTTGGATTTGTTCACCGATCTAGGAGGAAGCAGCACCTCTCCTGCTCACGTGCAAACAGACTGCAGCTTGTCTGCAAAGAAAGCTCTGGCTGCCTGGCACGTGCAAAGCTGTGGGGCACAACCTTCTCCAGCTGGGATAAAACTAGACTCATCCATCATCAAAGGTCAAACACCAAGTGACCAATTCAGGAGCACACAAACTTTGGGATCGGACTTAAGTTTTAAAGATACAAATTCATAAAGTAATGAGGAGAAAACTTTCTCCTCTTCAGCATCCTCGTCCTTTTTCTTCCCACCTCTGCAGCAGGAGTTACAGGAACAGCATTTTCCTGGTGTCTAGCCACTGTCTCCCATCAATTCAACTCTCACCATGAGGGTCCAAGCGTACACCCATACATTTCCCCTTTGCAATAATACCTTCCACATTTAAGACTGATGGCATGCACCACAAGTGCTACAGATTTACAGATTTACTACAGATTATATATTCTCTGCAAGCCCAGTTTTCCAGGCCACTGGTCATTCCTGTTCTTTTTCTCTAAACTCTCTCCACCTGGCCAACAGCTTTAACTACCAAAATCTGCACCTGCTGATGGGCAGAGCAAGTTCATTTCATGCATCATGCAGCCCTTTGCTGCAACACATGCTCCTGGCTGCCAGTGCCTCGCAGGCAGCCTGCAGCCCACCACAACTCCCGGTCCCGCTGTGCCGTGTGACAAGCTGGACAATAATTCCTCAGCTTGCATTTGTACAGTTAATTGTTCCTGACCATATTTAGACATTTATTTGTGCCCTTATTGAATTACGTTCTCATTTGTCCAGTTTGTCATCATCATTTTGAATCCTAATCCTGTCCTCTACCATCCTTAAAAACCAGTCTCAGCTTTGTACCCTCTGCAAATTTAATAAGCCTGCTCTCGTTAATTAAAACAGTTGAGGTCATCAGAGCAAGGACAAGCCTCCACAGATCCCCACTCCATACGTGCTTCCATTTTGACAGGGAATTGTAATTATTCTGCAGATATGATAGTCTAATCAATTTTGCATCCATTCCATAATTGCTTCATCTGGATGCAGTTCCTCCTAACTTAGTATCTTCTGCAACAAGCTCAAATGCATCTGCAGTTAAAAAAAAAAATCAAAATGTATCCCACTGACCACTTTGCGCCTGCCTGCAGAACTTGCTACCCAAGGACTGTGCTCCATGATATTGCAAGAACCACCACTGATACGCAAAACTGAGCAATTTTTTCTGTTTTTTTAGAAGTACCTCAAGAAGTTCATCAGGCCAAGGTAACTGAAAACATTTATCTAGTACATTGTAGCCTGTTCTTTCTCAACTCAGGCCAAAGACCCTATCCCCCTGATGCTGCTATTAATACTACAGTCCAGTTACCAGACTGCAATTTATCCTTTCAAGAGAGGCAGATACAAAACACCTAGACATTTGCTGCTGGTTTGGTTTCTCTGTTAAATACACAAATTTGGGTTATTTTCTCCATTAACTACAGCATAGCTGACTAATTGCTTGTTACCTTTCATGTTTGCAGCTGAGCCTTTTCCTAGGACATCTGTGCACTCTGAGGAATGGCTGCAGCCATCTCAAAGTTGATCAACAAATAACTGGCAAGAGAACTATCATTCCTCCAAAGAAGAGGGAATGAGGACCATTCTGGGAAAGGATACGGATCATTCCTACTCTAAGTGACATGTGCCACCCAGGAAAGCGTGGGACACTGGATGGTGCAGCCCATAGAGGAGCTTGCTCCGAGGTGCTCCTCAAGAATAAACAAACATCAGGTGCATTACAGCTGGTGCCACCGCACTGTGGGGTTACTGTAGCCTGGGGGCTTACCCTCTAAAGACTCCATGATTCACAAGTCAAGATAAAGGAGAAGAGACAGCACAGATCCACATCATAGACATCTCAGGGCTGTGAAGCCATTCCCCCCAGAATGACCTGTTAATGGGCACATCACTACCCACTGAGCAGCATTGTCTAGAGCCCTACGTCCTGGGTATGGTTCTGGGCTGGCACTGTTCTGACTGGGTACAAAAGGGAGTAAGCTGTATATGCTTGGTGTGAACTCAGATCAGAGGACTTGCTTCTTTTGGAACAGGTTGTTCAGAGAGATTGTGGAGTCTCCTTCTGTGGACATATTCAAAACCCACCTGGATGCAATCCTGTCTGACATGCTCTAGGTGACCCTGTTTGAGCAGGGGGGGGTGGACTAGATGATCTCTGGAAGTCCCTTCCAACCTTACCAATTCTGTGACCCATCCATCAGCAAGGATATCCTTGATGTCACTAGCATAGTGAGGAGAAATCAGGAAAAATTAGATCAGATGGGTAGCCCATAAGGAGGGAGAGTAGTCATTGTACAGCATACTCGTTGTTAGATAATTCAGGGAAAACCGTACTGGAGGAGTGACCCACAAGGAGCAAGAGCAACTTTAAATCTTTAAGCACTGATTCATGTCCTACATAATCACTGTACCAGTAACATGCCTGAACAGTATGATTCTAAGTTGAGGCATCCCTTAGCTGTGTTAAGTGTTCGACTTCACCACAAATGAGCCAGGTCAGTTGTGGTTTCTGGTCCACTACTGACATCCCATTGTATTCAGTTGTACCAGAGAGCCAGATTTATCCATCATCATCTCTAGCACTAAGCAATACAGCCCAAATAGAAAACTGAAGCATGGCTGTGCTTTGAAGAAACACTTGATAAAAAACAGAAATAGGAAGCTTCAAGCTCCAGTCTTGACTTGCTATGCAGGACGGCCTCCCTGTCTGCAAGGAGGAAGGCTTGGTTACTCTTCCTTCCAGCCCTGCAAGCTCAAGGACAGGAAAATATAAACTGGCTAAGGATCATCAATGGCATGAAATTCTGCAGCTGGTGCCAGCAACAATACTAGCGATGATTCAGAAATCAAGACAGATCCAGCTCTCCACATCAAACGCTAGCTCTACAGGAGAAGGGGAGGAGGGAGGAAGAAAGAACTGTGTTTTAGTTAATAAAATCAGCAGGCTCTAGTTGTCAGCATTTTTGCTTGTTTTTAATGCAAGTCTAGTGGTTGTGAGCATCTCAAGAAGTTGTTGGCATCTGGAAATTTGGGGTTAAGCAGCAGCAGACGCTGCTGTTTTCATTTCCTCTTGCAGTGTTATCGGTAGTGTGGGAGCAGGCCCTGTGCTCTTGCTCAGGTACTCCCAGCAGAAAACATTGATGCTTTCTCACAGGACCCCTTAACGGAGAGCAAAGATACAGATTAAACCCATTCAGGGCATCATGAGCACAGATAGCATCCATCAAGCCCCTTGAGTTCCATAAAGCCCACTGTAGCTCTACACAGTGAGAGGGAAACACACAAAGTGGGACATGAAGAGATGCACTCTCCCATGGGCCTGGGGGAAGAGTTAAGTACAGTGTGGGAAACAAGGAGAAGGGATAGAGGTGGAAACTGTGCTCTGGGAATGTCAAACTCAATGAAATACAAAACTTAAAAAGCATCATGGTTCCTTTTTTTCTTCTCTCTTGAATTCCAAGCCTTTAGGGTAACCTGAGTCAGGTTATTAAGCTCTTGCTTAATGGAAAAAAAAAACCATGTATTTCTTTTCTGCAAACCAATATTCCCCATAGTCACATGCTTGCAGGAACTCAGAATTTTAGAAAAATCTGCACGAGTCACAAAAAATTTGCCAGAGTAGATACTATTCATTTCTTGAAAGAGGGAAGTAGCCAGCAGAGGGAAGACAACACTGAGCAAGACAGGGCAGAAAGCCCAGGGCAGGATTCTGGCACAGAGATTTGGGATATAAGTGCTCTACATCTACATAAGCAAACCACGACACAGAGATGCACAAATCAGCAGAGGTCCGAGTCCACAAATCCAGGGGTACCGCTCCAAGCATTTTGTAGACTTCGCACACCAGGGTGAGAATAGCCTTAATGCAGGCAGCAACCAGCACAGGTGCTTCTGCTACCATCACATAGGCATGCTTCTACAGCAGTAATGGGAAATATTTTTCCCATGAGTCAGAAAGAATTAAAGAGGCTTTTTCAAAGTGCAGATTTTTTAGGGTAAAGACATTCTCTTGGTTAGCAGGTGGAGGAATGCATTAAATCATTCAATGTAAGCTAAGCTGTCAGCATTGATCTGAATGGGCAGATTTGTAATGCAGTTTTCAGCCATTTTAAATGTATCATCTTTTGTATAAACAAAGAATGCTCCAAATCTTTTAGTCTTGGAGCATACAGAGTAAAGAAAAAAAAAATACATCATTGCACACTGCAAAGTTAAAAAGGCAGATTTTAAAAATCTAATTTTTAGCACTCTGTAACTATGTTTAAATGTAGCTGGGTATATTGCTGCAAACCAAAGCCCTGCCATGCCTACACATTAATCAAAGAAAAGACTTAAAATGCACAGAATAAATAGTAACAATTGCCAAACTCTTCAGGTTTTACAGTTTACTAAACAGATGCACCAGGTAATTCAATTTAGTGGCTACAAGGAATGTAATAGCTTAATGCAGTTTCATATTTAGCACAGTGGGTTGACCATAAAAACACAATTTATACTAATGGATATTCTAATCAGGGCAGCTTCTTGACGATTTAAACACTTCACTTTCTTACTAGTACTATTTATTAATGATGCTAGATTGCAGCTCAAGCAGCAGGGAGACTGTTCTCTCAATTCAAACAGCAAGTAATAGTACTTCGATAGAAATAAATTGCTCAGGATTTTCTCAATACATTCACCACTTCTACAAGGCTGCCCAGAGTCTCCCACACAAAAGCCTCCCTTCAAGCAGTAAGGTTTCTTTCTGAGTACAATATAAGACTGGAGGGGACTTTGCTGGGCTACGAGGTTTAGTGCTCTGCTAACACAGGCAGCTACAGCTGAAGTCATAGGTTTTTCCCTTCCCTTACTT
Organism: Rhea pennata; assembly: GCF_028389875.1. NCBI lineage: Eukaryota > Metazoa > Chordata > Aves > Rheiformes > Rheidae > Rhea > Rhea pennata. Next base: position 2,851,004 of record NC_084685.1, read on the forward strand.
CTGTTAGAAAATAACTCTAAAACCTCACAAGTGAGGCTCAAAAGAAAAAAAAAACACTAATATCCAAACCTAGAATTTATTTTTGGCCTGTTAAAAGTAACCCTAGCTTTAATTTAATGTATTTTTACACAAAAACACGCAAAACTGGCATTCCACCACGTTCTAGCATCCTTCCAACATCAAATCCATGAAAAAATGAAGAGTAGAGACCTAGTACCTGCATAGCTGCAAACAAGACCCATTAGGACCTTACTGGACACTAGAGCTCCCTGTAAGAAGATACTCTTCCGTGCTTCTAATATAAGCTTGTTCAGGGTAGGTGAAGGACCAAGAAAAACAATGGTAACAGTCACCACCTGCCAGAATTGCAAGGAAAGCATCGGCAGTCTTCACTCATGACCTGGATCTCCCACTGACCCCCTCTCCCTTGAAGGGCTTGGACAAGGTCATCAGAAAGGGTCAGCAGGTCTCCATAAGCTATTTGGATACCATCTTCCAAAGCACAGGTGGGGATAGGGTGCAACACTTGAAACCAGAGTCCCATGCAAAGGGCTGCAGACCTAATTCTCCACTGTTTTGCACTTTGAGCAGGGAAACATGGAGATTAAATAGCACGTGTCATGGCCATAGGCTTGAGGGGTACACAGAGCAAATATCTTTGTTATTCACATTTGGGCAGCATAGCAAATAACTCTTGGCATGGAAGTAACTTCTACCAGCAAAACCAATTTTGTTGGGACAACTTATTTCATGTCATCTCCCAGGAGAGAAGTGATGGTCTGGTACAGCTGCAGCTGAAGTAGGACAAAGTGACTGATCTGGTGCACATGAAACATTGCCCAAGAATAAGCAATTTAAAAATAACTGACTGCCTCATTCACCAAAAACATGCAAATCCATCGTGGCTGTACTAGAACCAGACAATTTTCCCATACTGCGTTATCTCCATTTCTCAGCCTCCAGCTCTCAGAATATCACTGAAAACTTTGGAATACTAACTCTTGTGCCTTTCTCAAAGCTCTGCTTTGTAATAACCCGTGGGGGAAAAAAAAGTATTCTAGAAAGAAATGCAAGAAAAGCCTAAGCCTTGGTTCAGTTTTCAGACACCCTATTCCCCCAGGACATGTGTGTGCGCTGATGCCCTGGTTGAACAGTGGGATGAGGCTGCAGGAAAGTCTATTCACAGCCACCCTCAAAAGCTGAAAACCCAGAAGTTATGTAAAAAAAAAGACTTTTTTTTTTTTTTTTTTTTTTTTTTTTTAACAGCACTAATTTTCTAAGCTAGCCTCATGGTTTAGAGGCCCAAAAGAAGCACTATGTCCCCTCCTTGTAGGAGCATGGGACAGAAATGTAAGGCAACAGCCTCAGATCAGAGACGGTTTGGAAGGAACCAGGGCAAGGCTGTGAATCGCCCAGGCAACTAGACCCTCTGCAGGCTGGTAAACTCCAAACTTGGAGGAGATTGTTCCACCTTTCACTCTCGTATGCCACCCACTCCAGATGCTCGAATGAACAGTACTTCAGACCCCAAATATTTTTATAAAAAACATCTCCATAGGACTAATTCTAAGAAATCAAAGACAATGAGTCGGAGCATAAAAATCGTGAAATTAGCATTAAAACCTCGAGGCTTTTATTTCTCTGTTTACTTAGAATAACAGACTTACTTTTCTTTTTACCTACTCTTTTAATTAATTAACTTGTTGCTTACAATGGGGTTATGTTTCTCTTTGCAGAAGGAAAAAAGCCAGATTTTTCAGGTGTGAGGCACCCCTAAAACCCACTCAGAGATGTTAAAAAAAAATGACACGTCAATGCTGAAGTTCAAGGTTAACATACTATAAGCATGTAGTACTTACTTCAAAAATCAATCAGGAAAACAATAATACCTGGTAAAAGATATTTATTAAATTCTTGCCAAGATGCTGACCAAGGGTGCCAGAACAGCACTTGGAGGAACAGGAAAGGGAGAAGCTCATACAGGAGATCTACAAGCAGGAACAGGAACTTTTAGATCCAAAATTAGGACATGCTTGATTTTGAAGCACTGTTAATACCTAAGGTAGCATCTGCAATTTATTAATAAATCGGGAACATTATATTTTAAAAGAAAAGAATAGCAGGTGACTGCAATGATAACATTTGGCAAGTTGATCCCATTAGCAAGAAAATTACAGATTCCTCACTAAGGGGTAAATTATAAGGCCTAAATAACATGAAGTAAGATTCATGGGAGCTGAAGCATCTCCCTGACTCTACTAAAGCATCTAGCCATTTCTGGTAATTTCTGCTAAATATGGACATGTAATGAGGGAGAAGCTCCACTGAAAAAAATAGCAAAAAAAATAGAAAAAAAAAAAAAGCAGGATGGGTTTATACTGGTGATAGAAATAAAGTTAAAATAATCTTTGTATTGCATCTCTGTGATTTTTCAGGGAAGAAATATTTTAGCATACGGGCAGAAGATGTTTCTTAAGGGGACAAGACGCACATACGTGGTGAGATGGTGAGAATACTGGTACGCACTGCTCTTTCTCCCTTGGTAGCTTTTAAACAGTTTGGCTAATTCAAGCAAAGGGGACAGAGGGGTAGAGAGAACTCATCTGAAAACGCCACCCAAGTCACAGGGTCTGTCATCTGCTGAAATTTCTGGTTATAAAGTACTCAAAAGCAGCTACATTCTATTAAACGGCAGAAAGATCTGAAATTTATTTCTTAAAATCACCAAAGAGATCTTCCTGATCTAGCAGTTTGCTACCCATGGAAATGATCCTATCGGGAAATGCAAGTAGGACGGATATTGTTCTAAGGTTCAGAGAGACCAGCCTGAAGACTCAGCCATGCATTACGTTGTGGCCTTTCAACAAGAAAAAGAAGCCCAAAGGATGTGTCCAAAATGATTTTCAGTTTAGTTTACTTGAACCAAAGATCTCTCACATCTAGGGAAAGTCTTGTCAAAAAAATCATCTAATTTGCACAAACAGTATTTGATAGTTTCTAAAATGCCCCTTCCTAATCACATGTTGGCAGGGAAGAAACTACAAACAATATTTTAAGCATAAGTGAAGTGTAGCAATTTTCTGTGAGTTATTCAGAAATTATGACATCCATTAATAAAATATGCCACCTGTGATTTGTAAAATTAACTCATGTTTTTTTCCCTGGGAGTTTCCAATAGCACATGATATCCGTTCTCAATATGCATACTATGCTGTCATATGATTTTTTCTTTAGTTTCTGTACGTAACTGCACTTAACTAAAATGACTTTACACTTTGAAGAACAGAGAAGAGTACTTGAGTACTTTAGTACATTAGGGGAAGTCTGCCTCACCTTTAGAAAATCAATCAAAGCAGCAATTATCACTTCTTCAATTGTTAAAAAAAATCTCAGAAAACAAAGGCGAAGAGCTGATAAACTAGTCATAGGCTGTGATAAACCGGTACTGTAAATATTTCATTAACATTTGCAGCCAGCCACTGGGCAGATTTTGCCCTGGGTCTCCTAAAAGCACATCTTGACCCTGAACTTCAAGACTCACCTCTGGGTGAGAGGGGAAGTGGGTCGATGGGGATATAATTCATTTTAGACAATTCATCCCAAGTTTGTCAATAAGAGCAGCAAGAACCCACCCAGTAATTTGGGGGGGATTTTTTTTTTCTATGAGGAAAACCCCAGAGCCCTTTAGGGAATACAAACACGTTTGATGTCCCATCAAACTGCACTATTGGCTGATGACTCCGTAGTCACTTCATGGCAGAAATGCTCTGTGAGAAGAAGAGGTTTGAGGGAAAAGCTCCAAGACACTTTTCCTCTGCGGACAGTCCTACAGGAACTATTGCACCCCTACATCGGTTCAATGCAGTGGCACCTAGCTCACTGTTCGAACACCGGGCTGGAGGCATGCCAAGAGGAGACCACATCTCCCCAGCCTTCAGCTGAGACCTTTATAAAGACAGGGGCACCATCACTGCAGCTGATGGCACGGCAGGGCTGAATGTATGGAATAACTTCCTTGTAGGTACAGTTATTTAAAAAAACATGACAAATGCAGGTTAAATTGCAAAATCTGTTACAGCAGCAGTGTTGATGGGTCAGTAAAGCAGGGCAGGCCGTGCAGTGCGGAGCTGCCTCCCTCGGCCACATGACGCTGAGCACTGACCTAGGCAGTGCTAGGACCTTGTGGCTGGCCCTGGGGGAAGCCTCTCTGCTAAACCAACAAACGTCTTAAACTGTCAGACCTTCTGTACTGCTTGTAGGAGAGGAATTCTTAATGTCGGGGAATGATTCGGACCTCACTGTCTGGTTGTTTCTTGCACCCCAGTTTTCCTGGGTAAGATTCAACCCAGATCAGAATACCGTTTACTCAGGCCAGCAGCCAAATTTCATTCCCACCTCTCCCAAACAGTACACAGTGCAGACCGGCCAAAAAAAAAAAAAAAAAAAAAAAAAAAAAAAAAAACTCCAGCCTCTTTCAATATATATCTACATTTGCAGACCTTTTGGGGATAAGTCTGGGGTCCACCTTTGCTTCCAGTAGCTTTTACTGAAAGCACATCTGCTTTTGATTCTTTTGGCCCTGATGCCAGCGGTACTGAATGGCTCTTTCCTCCATCAGAGGCTAGAAGGTACCAGAATAAAAAGATTAGAAACTTCCCTCACAACCTGAATTGACAGCTGATGTCCAGACAGCCTAACCACACAGTTTTGGACACTGCAGCCTATAAGTTAGCATGTATTTATAGACAGGGAGACGCTTCTCCGGTGCACCATGAGGTTTCTTCCATAGCCAGGGATGCTGCAAGAGGTTAACTGTCAGAGGCAGTGAAAGTCCATTTGGTACTTGACTCCGGAATTTAACCTGGAATTAGATTTTATTGGTATTTTATAGTCTATTCAGTGCTCTAGCTACTAGTTTTATTTTCTTTTCTTCCTTACATTTCCCCCCCCTCCTTATTCTAAGAACATTTTGGTTTCCCACCACCCTTTTTATCGCCCCACAACCTTCTACCCTTTAATTCAAGAAGCTTATTTAAAACAAAAACACCACAAAAATATAAGGGCTCTTATTTAACATAATGAAGTTATTCAAGATGTTTACTCAGCAAAAAATAGACAGTGAGCTCATATTGCTGCTGTAGATTATAGCTAATTGCAGAGCTTACCGCAAGCACCCACAAGCCAAAACCCTTGTGCTCAGGTCCTGTCACTCAGGTACCCATCCGTAGATATAATTCTCCAACAGAACCAGCCTCTGCGCTAAAATGATGCTACAGCAGCCAGGTGAGTTAATATAGATCAGTGATATCAGTTCCCCCACTGAAGCACAGTTTGAAAGCAAGATATCAGGCAGAGACTGAGACTTTCTTTTTTAAGGTATATTTTGTGGAATTAGGCCTAAGGTCTCCATAAAACCTTGCCCAAAGTAGCTGTGCGGCAAGGAAAGATTTGCATGAGGCTTCCTTCTGCAAGGCCTTCCTGCAGCTGCCTTTTTGTTCAGTAAGAGGCAGGACAATTATTTTCCTCTTGTAAAGAACCTCAGCCAAAAAAATTGAAGTGTTAAACAGGCAACCCATCAGCCTACCAGCGGATTCACTATTTCTTGCAATGTGTCATTTTCTTGTCTGATTTGTCAGAGTTTCCTCTTAAACCCAGAGACATAAAATTTAATAGTCTGACTTGTATCTTCCTTCCTGGGTTCCTATCAGCCACTGACAGAGAAACTCCAGCGATGGTGAGCTGCCAAGCACGGCCAGTGCCCACCCTGCCCTTGGGGACATTGCTCTGCTGGACACTGGTGATGACCCAGGGACAGTCATGGTGCATGTCCTCCCCTGGGAAAGATGTGGGACCGGGCTACAAAACCCTGAGAGCAGAAATCTGGGCTGTGCCAGCCTGTGCACACAGAAGAAGCACTTTCCTCCACGAGGTTCAGAAATACCTGACAAAATCATCCTCCTCGTTTCGCAGCCGGAGGAACTGAAAGAACAGGCCAAGTGGCTTGTAGGTCTCCCCAGAGGTTCATCCTGAGTCCTACCCTACAGTTCCCCTGCTATACAGCACTGCTGCCTTACTCACACTTTCAAATGGGATACGCTTTGCACAAAAACTCAAATAACTTCTTGTCTGTGCTAAGGGAAAACCAATAGCGCCATACGGATATCATGATCTAATACTAGGCTGAAGCTGGATGGCCTCCGTTCATTAAAAGAGTTCAGCTAAGGGAATGAGTGACAAGAATTAGACTGTGCTTTGGTTTTCTCATCTAAGCAACCAGTACAAATACGTAATGGTCTATTTTTCCTTTCACAGTTTTCCAAACAGCACCAACAGGATCCTGAGCAATCGGAGCCGCTGAAGGTTGCGCTGTCTTGGAGGACAGCAGCAATGCATCAGAAGGCGTATTTTTAAATCACAAGTCCTTTGGGACAGGGAATGTCTAGAACAAGTTAAAATACACCACCGGCATTTTCCCAGGAACACACAGTCAGACGCAAGAGATTTTACAGATAGACTAACAAGTCTGTGTGACTGATACTGCTGCCACGGCTGTTAGCGATACGATAGTCTCAGACCCCAATTTTTGCCCAATGTTCGAGGGAGATTTTATAATTTGTCTATAAATATGCATTTTTTCACACAGAAACACCGCCCTCTGCTGTATATAAAAATTGATGCTAGTAAGCAGTTTTATTGGTGTTGCCCCTAGCAACGCTGTTGTTGAGAGTGATAAAAAATTTTATGCCTCTTCAGCTTAGAAAATGCCAGTGCATCAAAATGCAAATGATTAAGCCTCCTGGAAAGGTCGTTTGAGGTAAGGGATATGAATAATTTCTCTATCTCTGGATAGAAGCTGGGGAAATTTGAAACACAGCCTGTTTAGATACTTCAGGCATATGTTGTGCTGTCACCTCACTGATTTCTAGAAGCACATTGAGAAGGCTATTGCCCACTCCTCAGCCACTTATTTCTTTTATTTAAGAAGGAGGTCAAGCACACTACAAATGTTTTTTTGTTCTTTTTTTATAATACAACACTTTTTTGCACAGTGAATCCCGCCATGCACGATCGCTCTTTTCCCTGAAGCCACGTGCTGTTTCTGCTCAGGGGGAGACTTCTTTGCAAGAAGATACAACTGCCACAACCTGGAAGAGGAAAAAAACAGGCTGACCAGATTGTAATTTGCTTTTGCTTCCAGACACTGTGTCCTTTAGGCCACAACTGCTCCAAATTTGCCAGAAGCTGCCAAAGTTCAGTTTGCCTACAGCAGATTACTTATTTCAGCTACCTGGACCGGAGCTCCCAGCAAGCTTGAATCAAAAGGAAGCACTTTTGTTGGGAACAGTCCTTCCAAAGCATGATTAATTGAAGGTCAATAATAAATTACAGCTTGAAATTCCCTGGGCAGACCTGCTGTCCCTTGGGTGGCCATTCTAGTCCAGCGCAAAGCACAGTGGACTTGTAAAGTCGTGAATTTGTTGCTTTAAATTTTCCTTGAGATAATTTATTGGTTTCTGTTTGCCTGGTTTGCCTCAAAGCTGGTTTAGAGAAAAGAACCTGAGCTGCACTAGCATTAGGAATCACATGTTTTATAACATTCACAAACGAGAAAAATGCAAAACTTTTAACTCTGTAAGCACCAAAACAGCCACTGAAGTTTACTATGAGAAGCTCAACTGATCTGCCAGAAGGTCTAAAGGATTCATTGACCCAGCACTTGTGCTATATCTTCACTCAAAAGTCCCAAGTGGTGCTGGCTAAAACCAGAGCCATTCTCTAGGGTGGGAAATTGGTGGTAACCTCAGCAGCAGCACAGCCTCTGCCAAGCTTGGGCTGCAAAAAACAAAAACAGAGACTTGTTCAGCTTTCCAGCCAGAGAAAGGATTCAATAAATATACACTATAAGCAAGAGCTAGCTCCTAGGAGAGCAGCTAGGGAGTCTTTTATTTCTAGGTTGCCAAGATGCCTCAAACCCACTGATTAAAAGTCATGACAAGACACTGTTTGCTGGGCAGTGCAAGCAGGTCTGGTGATCTTACTTTACTTCTCGGTCGACAAATGGTTGTTTTACACTCCAAGTGACATAGCATGCAGCAGTCTCACCAAAGTGGCTGGATTATGAAAAAGAAAATCTTTTTTCTTTTCTGTTATTGATATTTCCTGGCAAGGGCTGGAACTCATCAGTGGGAAGAAGCTCAAATTACTGCTACCAATGGGTAGTGTATTTCAGTCTCCAGGACTATTAATCCCATACTAAAATCAGATTTATACCAAGTTGGTTATCTTGCACAAGGGTGCACTTTGGAAAATGTTTTTTTTCCCCAGTTAGGCTTTTAGTTCTCACTTAACAGCTTTAAACATCTTCAGTCCTTAGGAGAAGTCTTAAAAAAAAAGAAGGAAAAAAGATTAACTCGTTCAATTCTGATTCTTCTTTTGAAATTACAATTTTGATACAAAACTGAGCAGTCTTTAAAATTAAGAGGTTATTTCCCAAGAGGAAAATTTGGTTTTCAGGAAAAAAAAAAGGGGGGGGGGGGAAGAGAAGATAAATAGTTATGTGACCATTAGCATATTTTCCTCCAGTGTGGCTAGTGACCTAACGAACACATTTGAATTCGCTACAAGCCATACCTCAAGGAGTAGAAGAAAAAAGTATTTACAAAGATAAACTTCATGGAATTAATTGTGATAATGGTTTAATCTTCCCAGCACCCTGGGAAGAGCCTGAGGCTTCCAGCCAAGCACTGTAATCACACAGAGAGGACAAGTCGAAGGGGAGAAAGAACGGGAATAAACATATGTCAATTTGTTTGACTTTATAAGAGACGAGCCAGAGTTGTATTTAAACAGCCATCAGCAGAAGGTGAAAAGCATGAGAGATGGCATTAAAAAGTTACACTGATTTGAAAAAAAAACAAAAGAGCAAAGTCCTCCAAGATGGGACAGCTTGGGACACATGCTCTCTGGGGACTAAGGAAGGCTACATTCAATAGGAAAATCAGTTGTTTTAGTGAAGTGACTCTCAGGAAAGGTAGTTTTCATCTCGTCCCTTGATACAGGTTTGGGATGGGGGCGAGTGCATGGGATGTTGAGCAGATCTCTATGCAAAAGAGAGCAAAGCACCACACGATCACTGCTTGGATGAAGCCTGGCTCAGTGTGCTGGGTCCTGGCTGCGCGGTGCTGGTGCAACCACCAAGTCTCAGCTCTGCATCCCCGTGCAAAGCAATGCTGCTTTTGCTGTGCGGGAGTACCAAAGGGGGAAGGGAAGGCAAAGCAGCCCGTCTAAAACCAAGAGCCCAGCGTGAAAATCGATTCCCACTGCCAACTCACGTGAAAGCGCTCACGCCACAGCAGCCTCTGCAAGCTGGAGTTTCCCTTTCAAAATTAGCTCTCACCATAGAAAACGAAAGCGGCAGAAGCTGCCTGCGTCCTCGTCACTGCAGCAAGCGCTGCAGAGCGAACGCCATCACGGGGCACTCAGACGTGCTGCTGAGCTCTACGTCAAGTCCAACAGGAAAGGCCTCCGAGCAGCGCTACGGAGCGATGCTCACTTCCCTGGCTGCCTGGTTCCGAAGACCTTGTGTCCAGGCTGCTGCGGGCTACCTGTCACAGGTGACCTGGCCACCTCCCCACTGCAGCATGTTCAACGTGTTCCTGGCCTGTCCCATGCACTGTTATAGGATGCACCTCATGCCTTTGGACATGTCACCACCATGCTCATCCACTTCAGGCATACCTGTGGACATGCCAGTTGTCATCATACCATTAATATTGGCCTCCAACTTAGATTTAGTTTTGTTTCAATTTCAAGCTGCACTCCTCAACTCTTCTGATGTGAAACCACTTGGCACATCCCTAAATGCAGCCTGGGACATTCCAGCTGTCACAACCTCCTTCCTCCCAGGTCTGAGATATCCTGAATCATGTTTCCACAAAGACTCTCCTATGCTTTGCACATTTTAACAACTGCTTGATGTTCTTGACATCTAGGTTTAGCCACGGTGTACAATATTCAAGATTGCCTCCTGAAGTGTGCACCTCTACCTTCAGCAGAAATGCTCTTGCAACAGGTAGGGAAGAGAAAAGTGAACTCAGGACTCACAAACCAAATCAGACCAAAACGCATTCTTGCTGGGGGAAAAAACAAAAACAAAAACAAAGACAGTAGGTGTTAAACTGGAACCCATCCAAGAGATGCATCACTAGCACAGCTGATGTGACAGTGAGAGAGGACTATATCAGGCTACAAGGATGTACTCATGAGATAAAGGTTTGACTGAAAAAAGAGGTTACACACTACTCTTATTAACTTGGAAATTTAAATTAAACTTCCTACATCTCATATCTATCTCAAGACAGGTCAGGTACAGATGAGAAACTGAGTAAATCAGCAGTACTGCAGAAAATAATGCTGATGATTCAGAAAGCTGTGGTGCCCTAGCAGCATGCTCAGGACCTAACCTGCACTTCAGGGTGATTTAGGACAGCCTAGCTATGTCCACTTATCGTCCAAGGACCGTATCCTTCTTAACCACTAAAGAGCACACATTCCTGCCTTCTCATGACCATTGAGCCTTATTTAAATCCATCAGATTTCAATTTCCTAAGCAATCAGCCTTGGGATGTTAAATAGCCATCTCCCAGACTTTAGGAAGGAGTTGTCAGAGCACACACCATGACATGAATTCTAGGGGAAAGAAAAATAAAAAACACACAGATTCTGCCTCCCATTTTTGCGGCTCCTCTCGAGCAACCCCTCTCCAGCAGTCCCATGATGAATGTAGCCATTGGAACCAAAGAAGATGGCAAAGAATGAGGGCAAAACACTGTAGCCTCAAAGTAGAGATATAACCACACAGGAGGTGGGTGAAGACTGGCACCCAGAGAAGGGCTGCTCCAATTTAAAGAGTGTAAGAATCCCACCTCTGAACACGGGGAGAAGTCCTCTGCACACACAGAGTCAAAATATTTTATGACCATTGCTTTACTGGAATGAAATGGCACACAGAGTTCTCATGAATCAGATTTTAACCCTTCCATTATGGTTCCATTTGCAGGAGTTTTAAAGCGCTATAAGCAATAAATAAATGCAAAAAAAAAAAATAGAAAGAAAGAAAGAAAGAAAAGGTTGTCAGTGAAAGGTCACCTACTTTACTCACAAATCAGAAAGTTTTAAAGTTAGAAGCTTCATTAAGCTTAAGTGTTTCATACACAAATAACTTCCTATTTTATGCATGCAGTGTTTTAATTTGAAGTTATATCTAGTGGTTAGTTATTTGGCCACAGGACCATGAGATCAGGTTATTAAAAAAAAGAACATAATTAATAGACCACTGAAGATTATTAAAGGTATTGAACTTTCTGTTTTCTGTCAGGCAGCTTTTAACTGTGGCGATAGGAGACAAGTAAGTTTCATTTTTGTTTACACTGTTCTACATTCGTCTCCCTTTTATATTTGTTTTTGTAGAGAATGGCTAATTTCACAAGACTTAAAATTTAAATTAACGTGTTGAGAAGATTCAGGATAATGCTTTATTCCTGTTGGCCCAGGATCAATAAAAGTATCTGCACCACAATCTAAATATATGCGTTTCATTTTTTTCCCCTTATTTTAAGGAAGGGAAGGATTTGATTTGACAAAGTAAACATTATTTGAGAATGGTCTCTGCTGCATCTCATTCTGTCTCACAGTTGGCTTGTTTATTAACGCATTGCTTGAGGAAAAATGCCTTTTATTAAAAAAAAAAAAAAAAAAAAAAAAAGGTCTGGCTGGCAGAAAACACTTCCCTCAGCCCCGAAACCTCCAGAACAGCAAAAATGATCATGATGGAGCTTCACAGACACCTTCACAGCAGGGAAACTAATGAAACCAAATTTCCAACAGCTTTCTCCAGCATCAGCTGTGTGAGATCTAATAAATAGTGAACGTCCTGGCCGGGCTCGCAGTGGGAGCAGAGCCGAGCCTCCAGTCGACCTCCTGCTTCGTGAGACATGCAGTAGCAAAATCTCTTTGAAAGAGCTTCCTCAACTAATTTCAGCTAAATGATAGCTGCTTCCAAGAGCCGTTGAGGGCAGAGGGGACAGCAAAGTTTCGTTTGGTTAGAAAACCGTTGTGAAATCTGCTCGCACCCTTTCCTCCGCCAAGAAAACGCAAACGCTTTGATTCCTGAGATGTGGGAAGACCGGGCAGGTGACAGCAAAGCAATTCCCACCGACCGGCAAGAAGCAAAGCTTCTTCGTTTGGAGCCCCTTCTTCCCTCGGACGCGCACAAGGACCTTCCACCCAAGCCATCACGCAACTCCCAGGCGACCCGACAAGTTCAGCAGCGCCCTGCGAGAGACCCCAGCCTCACGGCGAGCCGGGCGGACGGAAAAACCACCACCGCCAGCCTTGGCGGGGTCGAAATCTCGATTGCCTACAACTTCTAAACTACAGGGCTAAGAGAAGCAGAAGAAGCCGAGATAGGAATATAGCAGCAAAGTCCTCCTTACCCATCCAGACAGCGGCCGGGAAGCTGGAAGGAAAAGGCAGCGGCAGAGCTCCCTTTTTGCGGCCCAGACGCTGCGAAGCAGACGGGAAGCGCAAAATTATTTTCCTTTTTCAGGACCTACATTCGGGAAGGGAGGCTCCGACGCGTGCACGTGCGTCTGCATAAACACCTACGGAGGGCAAAGATGCAATATAAAGCTCCACACATTTCCAGGAAGGGCCCCCAGGAGCCAGAAGCACCTGTGCATTTGCCTACGGCCCTCGCCAACCCACGCGCGGCATTTATAGCTCCCTCTGAGTAATACAGAAACAACCCCGTGGCCGGGCCGGGCCGGGAGGCGTTCGAGCTGGGACAACCTCAGAGGCCACCACCGCTTCCACTAATGCCCGCCGTGCAAACTCAGAGCGCAGCTTTCGAAGCCTCGCTGCCTGCCAACGCGGCGCTGGGTTTGATTTCAAACACAGGCTACGGGCATCGTTTAGACCACGAGAAACAGCGGGCCAGGAAAACAACCGGAACGAGAAAATTGCCGTTTTACTCTTTTAATGATGGTATTTTTTCTTACAGTGAGCTACAAGTTCTTCAGTTTCCTTCATCTCTACAGTTTTCATCCACGTTGTTCCATTCCGTTGTGTTTTCCCAAATGCTATAATCTGAATTTAAGTTGCAAAAAAAACCCCCACAACTCTACTCAACAAATGTTTCTACTATATTTTTCCTGACATAATGCAACTCCCGATAAAAATTTGCATACAGATATCCCTGGAAAACTGTCTCTAAAACAAAGTTACATTTTACTAAAATATTTTTAAAAATATATTAATTTCAATATATTCTTCCTTACAGCAGTTAACGTCTGATTACATTTTACCCGTAAGTGTGCTATAAGATCATCTTTTCACTTAACATTAATCTATAACAGGAATTTACATATAAACAACCTCACTGTATTTAAATGTTTAGTCTGGTACAGGCAAAATGTATTTTCTGCACAAGTCTTGTTTAACACGTAAGTCTTTTCAGTTAGAATAACCAACCTATTTTGGGGAGTACAGAGACGTAGCATATTTTGGCTGGAATTTTATCTTCAACTGCCTATTTAAATTGGCATAAAAACGCCTTTAATTTTGAACAAGCTTTTAAAAGAGCCCTGATAGCTGCCTTAGCTGCTAGCATGGTACAACTTCAAAATTCTTGTGGTCTGAAACACGTTCAAAGATGAACTTATTCTGGATTATTTTATGAAGTTAGTCTGCCCTATAAATTTGTGGTGGCTCTGTAAGTGCTACAGTAATTCCTTGAGAGTGAAGATGGACAGGATGGTAAAAGAAAATCTATATTAAAAAAAAAAAATGGGTGCAGTAATAGCTTAGCCTCCTTGAAACGACAGCCAAGGGATAAAATAAGCCAAAGGGCCTTTCACAGTAATCATCCGTTAGTAACAGAGTTAGGCATCTCTGTTAGGAAGTCACTTCTTATACAGTAATGATCCAAAATATTACTGGTGCAACAGCTATAATTAATAATAAGGAAAATAGTAATAATCACTGTTCCATCACAAAGAGTCATTGGGAAAGCTGTGGAGAGGAAGGGAAGACGCTTTTGCAACACGCAGGAAGTCACCAGGGATGGGAGTCCCCGTGCTAGGGCTGCCTCATACTTCTGCTTCACGACGAGGCTGAAAGAGGATTTTGTTGCGCACTGCAACAGGATTTCGTTAGTCTGTGTATGAGTTTTGCAAAATGCAAGTTTGGTATGCTTCTCTGAAGGGCTGTGCCAAGATTTTCGGAAATAGCATTTCATTATATTTATGGGATATATGTAATCTTACAAAGCTTTATTGAACTTTTCTCAGGGATAGCTTCTGTTCAGCAGCGAATGGCGCAAATAATGGAAAACATTTATTGAATGCAAACTTGCGTAACATAACCCAGAACATTAAAGAACCCTTCAGCAAGATGTTCTCCTCTGCCCTGGCAGACGTTGAGAAAATCACAGCAACCGCGTGCAAGAGAGTCTCAGTACTCAGGCTCCATTTTCACCTTCCTTTACGGGCACCTTTGCAGCTGAATCTGTCCTCGGCACACCCCAGAGCCCCCGAAATTTCAGGGCCTGACTGCTACGCAACAAACCTCACGGCATTCATCTCCTCTGGAAGAAAGGAGGCCTGGCCCATTTGTCTGGGACCGAGGCTGCAGCTTGCACACGTAGCAGTGTAACCCACCCGAAGCCGCGTGCTAGACTGTGCCAGCACCTCTTTCCACATTCAATCATCTCCGTGTAGGTCCGTTCTGGTGTGGCACTCCGAAGCCATGCAAGATCATATGTCCCACGTGCACCTTTAGGTAGCTCTGTTTTCTCTAGTTCAGAGCTGTGTTACATATAACCCACGCATTATGAAAGGTTGATATTATTACGTTAAAATACTGCAATCTTAGGCCATAGGTGATTGCTATTTGATAATCACTGAGTGGACGGGAAGTCAGTGGAACCAGTGTTTCACCTGCAATCTTTTCCCCTGCCATTTGATGTGCTGGCATTCGTTTACTGTTGTTTAGTTAGAGAGGGAGTCTGCAGCCCCCCCGAAAGAGGTGAAGACATCATTTCCTGAAGGAAATGCCACATTCATACTGGCATTGCTGAATGGAAATATTTTCCAGTTGTGAAGAATGAACACAATTTTTTTGAAAAGGCCATTTTCCGCAGCTTCCCCCAAGTCAGCAGGGCTGAGCAAGCAAAATACACCCAGTGAGCTTAAGCATTTTGTGTCTTGTCTCAGTCCTACAGGCTGAGCAAATTCACTTACCCTCACTCTGTCTCACTTTTTAGGGACTGCCCTTAATCCCACTCATGCTGCTAAAAATCGATACTAATCCCACTATAGTTATGGGTGACCTGAGGATCAGGTAAGCGAGGGAATCAAGTCCTCCACTGAAAATGTGACACTAATACCCTCTCGTTGTGAATTTTGGGAGGGTTCACCAGTCACAGACTGCTGAGTGTTGTCTGGGTGCCCAGTGTAAAGAGGATGTGTTCATCCTTCTCTGAATGGTCTCAAGAGGTCTCTTAAGACACATCTTCTTTGCCTCCTCCCAATTAATGCATTGTCTTTCATGAGAATAATTTTGCCATATCTTTCGTGTATATAGTCTGCAACTGTAGTTTTACATTGTAGGCTGAAGTTTTTCAGGAAAGAAAGCATAAGTCTTCATAACAACTGTTTTATTTGTGTACAGTAATCATGCTATACAAATACACAACCACAATGTGTATTAAAAAGTATGCTTTGTGATGCATATACCTGTGAGGAAGGAGAGAGAGCGCTAAAAATGTTGTGGCATTATTTTATTATGTGCAATTTTCCATTTATTTCACCTGCATATATTTGAACAATACGGGAACAAAAACATTGTTGCTTCTAAAAGTGCCCTGACAAATCCAAGGTGCTTGAATTATCCATTTAACGAATGCTTTAACCAACAACAGATCATACATGATGGGATGATGTCATCTGAATCATTAATCTGTTTGCGTCTATCTCAGAACCAGAACGAGAAGTCAGAGGCAGCACTAAAGAAGTCCCCCTTTCTGATCTTAGAGGAGCTCTGCTTTCCTTCAAATAAAAGATTTACCAAAACACAGTTTTCATTTAATTTCACACTGCCAACATCTGGCAGGTGAACACTTTGGAGAACATGGCCCACATCCTGGGGTACTGATGACCAGCATCTCAAGTTTTGATGGATCTCAGCCCAACAGCATGACACCAGCAGAGCCCCATTGCCCTTGTGGGGCTCCTGGGGCCTCTCCACTCACATTGAGTCAACGCTAGCAGCTCTCAAGACTCAAATGTGCGACTCCTCAGCTTTTGAGTCCCATACCATCCTTCCGTCCCCCAACCTTGCTTCCCCTTGTTTCACTCTTCAAATTATACCACTGTGAGGGGAATTTGAGGCTGAAGCAGTGCCTTAACCCCTAATGGCACACACAGTTTAGAAAGGCAGTGTGGTCACTGATCAAGATCACCTAGCATTAATTAGGAGGGCAATTCCTAATAATCCTGTAATGCCACCCCAGGATGTAAAGTTCTGCAAGTCTTAATATCTGAATTAGGATGCTCCTGCCCTGCTGTGTGGGGATGAAAAGGCCCTTAATCTTCTCTGCTAATGGATTTCAGAATGATGAGTGGCTCTTGCTTTTTAAGCAGGAAGACGTCTATAATTGTGAGACTTATTAATTTTACTTAAAGTGCTAAGGCTGACATCCTGGAACTGTGGTTGCTTGAAATCTCTTTCTTAATTGTTGTGAAGCAGCTTTAAGAGCACTTTAAGTTGTCTCTATTTACAAGAAAAAAAAAAAGAGAGAGAGAGAAGGAAAGAAAAGCCAAACCAACCTATAACTTCTTATATCTTCTAGCAGAATTCTCATTCATTTGGAATTTACCAGAGACTGGATTATATTTCCCCCTGGATGAAAATGCATATGCAATCAGGAGACTGTTTTCTATAGTATCCTGCAGCAGTAAGTGTAGTAAGTCTAATTCAGAACAATATAAATCAACTTCTTTGTTTCTGTGATTCCATATGGTGAAGGGAATGAGGTGTTTGTTGTTAAGTGAAGAATCAGTACGGCTGTAATTTAGATATTAATAGGTTACATGATATTTATGTAATCTCTCTTTTATTTTGAACACTGCCCTGTTTTGCTGACTGTTAAAACCAAAGTGGAACCTTTTCTGGCTTGGGTTGACTTAAATATGTGAGCATTTCCTACATTTCCCTCCTGAGGAAGTCACTGCTCATGGCACAATGCCAGGAGCTGCCCTTTTTTTGAGTCTCTTGAACTTCTTATTCAGGCAGCCAGGAGCTTGTGTCTTGACTATGCCCATCCCCATTGGTAAGATCTAAGAATAAATGTCCACCCCATGCTCACAGAGGAAGCTCTCACTGAGTGAGCAAGAAATGCCCAGAGTGCAGCAGCTGGCTTGGTGTTTGCAGACTGGGTTCCCATCCAGAAAGGAGTAGCAAAAATAAAAGTCACCTGTGACACGCAGATGTGGGAGCTGCCTTTCCCCACTCTAGTATGTTGTTGTGCCATCTCATTATCTCCTGAACTTGCTTTCCAAGGCCTTGGCAGACCTATGGCCATCCTTTCAGGGACAGAAGGGGGACAGTGCCCCTGCTGTTCCTCTTTTTCAAGCTCCTTCCAAGATCTCAGCCTTTTCACTTTTGTACTCTTTGGGCTGCACAGAAAATGCGCCATCAGTGCAGTGGGGAGAGGACAACAGACAGCCCAGGATCTCCCTGGACTCTCCTCACCTCTTGCCTGAAAAAAGGGCAAGATCCACAAGATACACATTGTCCTACACTCAGTTATCCCAGATCATTGCTCTCTTAAACTTTTCAACCTGAAAAAATAAATAACCTACCAACAAGTATTTGTCTGGACAAAGCTACTAACAAATAGGGCAAGGGCAGTTTCCCAGTCCACGCTCACAAAAGCCAGTTTGCCCAGATACTTTCGGGCCCACCTTGCTTTTTGCATTTGCAGCAGGGCTGCTTTATCTGTGAAAGATGCCTATGTGATACAGGTCCCTCGCTGCTGCTCTTGGTTACATACGGTGGTGCACTTTGGCTCCATGCAAACTTTATTTAGCATAAGTTCTTGGATGGACTCTATGTGCCATTCCTTCCATACCACACCAGCCCAAATCAGGGATAACTAATGAGTTCCATGATCTTAAAATGCTTACAAACCCAAACTGTGCTAATCAGAGCTATGGGAGAGTGTTGAGGATATAAGCCTCAAACCTTTGCACTATGTTTGTTCAGACATGTATCAAAGGAGACTTTTTCGTGCCTTCCATTAAGATCTGCAGTGCAGAATGTAGTCTGCAAAATTTATTCAAGGAAGCCTCACATTTGCAAAGAGGGCTCTAAAACATTATTGAAAAATGTCTTCATTCCCAAAAGTCTCACTATAATTTTAAAGTGTAAATAAAAACAGTCATATTTGCTTACACTAGAGAGCTCTAAAACTTTAGCTGGGAAGTAAGAAATCCTATTCTACAACTTAAAATTATGATTCATGGTTGTTTTCCAATCATGAAGCAGTTCTGTGACATAAAATGTGAAACTAAGCATTTGCTTTCCATTTAAAAGATCTCATTAAGACCAAAATTGAGTTTCTTCAGCCCCATTACAGCTCTAACATGTCGAACCTAATAGAATCTCTCCACCATAGGGTGCTTTTGGAGAGCCTGCAAACATCAGATGGATACTACTGTTCTGCAAGACCAACATCCTTCTTTTTTCCAGAAACATCGGTCTACAGCCCAGGTTTAGCAGAGGGCTTAAGCACATGATTGTATCAATTTTATCTGCTGCACAGACATTTAAACATGTGCTACTGTCCCACTGAAGCCAACAGCACTTCAACTCGTTCATAAATTAAGCTTTTCCTCAGTGTGTTGAGGTGCTGAGTTTCAGGATCAGAGTCCTCATCCATGTCCTTAATTAAGAGTTGTTTGTGGTTTTAATAGGTGCTGCATCAGGCTCTGGTATGCTGTGCTTGATTTTGATCTCATGGTCTTTTTTTAATAGCACTGTGGAGACCTCTTAGGCCTTTCTAGTGCTTTTCTTATAGATACAACCCAATATACTGCATAGAAACACACAACCTCATACAATTTATTGTTGACAGAGCTGGTGGCATCCTCACAGCTGAAACTATTCAGCGCTCCTGGTGACAAAGCTCTGCCTATAACTTTACCAAAATGTAGCTGCTCTGCCTGAAATTCCCCATTCTGGATGCAAGCCTCTGGATAAATCATTCTGGACTTTTGCATCAAGTGTCCCAGCTCTACAGCGCCTGGGAGAGCGCCTGCCTCCTATTCCTACACGTGACTGTGAACTACTTGGCATAGATCAGTGTTGTTTACCTGTTAATAATCTACGGGAATGGGAATTGTTTTTAAGACAAAATGATGGGATTTCTGTCAGGGAATGGACTTTTGTTTTTTGTTTTGTTTTATTAAAAGAGCTCATTAAACACAGAGATTATTAAGGGAATGAGAATAAAGTTAGAAGCCATTGAGTAAGTGCTAGGTCTAGTGATGCCTCTGTGTTAAGTATGATCTGTAGAAAGACTCATTCAGTGAAATCTCTTTTTTTCATCTGGAAAACAGGCTTGCCTGGAAAGAAAAAAAAAACGTGAATTTTTGACTTGGTTTTGACCCTGCTCAACACCACTAAAATAACTGCGATAAAGGAGAGAGAGCACCAAGTGGCATATTTGGTCAGGATAACACAGCAAATATTATCCTTGTCTTCAGCAGAGAAGCTGTTGCACATTTCTGTATTTGGAAATGTTTCCCTTTTTCTTTCCAGGCCAATCTTTTTGCAGTGCTTCTTGGTTGGAGTTCCTATTTGTCAGTTGTCCCATTTCTGGCTAAAAATGCTCTGAGGTTTCAAGCTAAGGATGGGAAACTTGCACTCCTGTGGTTTGGGGTGTTTCAATGTGAAAACCAGGGGATTTTCACTCTGACCCTAAATTCCACAGCGTTCCAACACGTCTGCTATATCCTGGCAGCGTTTATGTCAGAACTGAGCCACAGAATACCAGGATATCTCTTCTTACTTTGCTTTATTTTTATTTTTCTGGCTCGTCCTGTTGCCCACTAGATCTTGCAGCATAATAGTTGAAGACAGCAATGCTAGAGAAAAGGAAAAAGAAAAAGAAAAAGAAAAGGAAAAAGGAAAAAAAAAAGAAAAACATAATTATACAGTAAGTCAGTCCTAACATAACTTGTAAACTTTATGATCTTGCACTTTTGTAACATATTTATAACCCGGAGAAAATGCCTGACCAGAAAGAAAAACCAGCAATTCTGCAATGGGCAATTACTGGTATCAGTAAAATAAGAGATTTCCAAGAAATGTCTTTTGTTTTCCATCTTTTCTTTATCCACAGCAGAAAAATAAATTGGTGGAGTCATATTTCTTATTTTCCTTTTTCCTCTTCTATTGAAGAAAAAGGTCAAGTTTTGATGACGGATAGGAAACCAAGAGCTGATGAAGACTAGTCCAAACAACCTGCTGCTCTTCAACACGTTACTCCGGCCCATTCTCTTGTGCAGTTGCTCAGTTCCAGACTCCACCTTTCCCAGATACACAGGGGATAATTACTCTATTTCATTGATGACGATAACCTGACATGTGAAATATGGGCAGAAGATCAGTGAGCTTATTTTCTAGAAGTTGCTTGGGCTGTATTCCTATCCAAAATAAGTGCTAATGGTGTTCTTGGTGACCACAGCCATCAATTTACACTAATTACTCCTAATTCCTCCCACAATGAGATCCTCAAAGTGAGCAGAGAAAGAAGGGCCAGATCTGACGTGGCAAGGTCTGTGCCACTTCTCTGAGAAGGGTAAACCTGTTCTATTTACACACTCTTTTTTTTCTTAGATGCTAGGATTAATCATATTAGGACATTTAGACTTCAGTCCTGTCTGGAATAAGGCAACATACACCATGTCCATGTGCCAGCTCTCACACTGAAGGCAGTGACCTAATTCATGTGCTTAAAACTACACGTAGCAAAGTTTTTCCAGGAAGGAGCAGCCCGGCACTGCACAGCACCAAGTGCCATCTTCTCTGCTGAAGTTGGTGGGAAGCCCGGATGCTGCCCTCTGCTCAGGAAGCCTTTGGCAACTCACAGGACGTGTAAGGCAGGCCGTGGCTTTCCAACTGCAGCCCACAGAGCTGCTGCCGTCAGGATGATGGACCATCCGCCAGTTCGCAACCAGTGACACTTCCTGCTACAGTAACTGTAGCCCGTTCTGGGCTTGTTTCAAGGTTTCCAGATGCTTTTCTGCATTATCGTGGTAATAAAGCCCTTCTCTGTACTTCATCTCTGTGCTCCAGAGCTTTGCCAGGTGCATCTGATATTGGTTCAGCCTTGGCCTGTAGTCTAGGTGACATAAAAAGCCTTGGTGGAGTAATCCTGCAAGACGAGCACTCTGAAGCAGTAATGGAAAAGGGCTGCAATCAAAGAGGAAAGAAAGAGCCCAGATAGAAAATGGGAAGGAGGTTACCTGGCAACATTTCTGTCCAATTAAAGCAACTTTATTATCAAGTTCTTTCCTTACTGCTGTCCTATTATTAATTGTTAAGGTAACGATGCACTCTGGCTGCTGCTTAAGGAAGAGGCCGTGGAAATGGTTGAGATTAAGAGGGATGCTGAGTCTTAAAGGACAATTTCTGTGCAAAAAGACAGTATTGCTCCTTGCTGGGTTTGCTCTGCAGGCTCTGCCAAGAAGCTTCTGCTCACAGAACAAGGAGGCAAAATGATGGGAAAGGAAAATAAAATGTATAGAGTCACTGGGTTTATAAATTACAGTGACATGCATATGTGAAATGCTTATAGGAAAGGAGACTCCTTGAGAATGTAAATTTTCAAAACTGCTTAGAAATCTTACATTATTTTCTCTATAAATACATGTAATTCTCTGTCTCACAGAAAAACATGAAAATGCTATATCTTTGGATAATCACTGGATGATTTTCTCTGTAGACCCTGATCATACTGATCCCTTTATTTTTAAGGAAACTCACCACTGAATGCACACAACTGGTGGCTGTGAATTATCAGGAGATGGCTGGAAATGAGCTAAGAAAGAGGAAGAGAAGCAGAAAATAAACTTTTGAATTAGAGCAGAGACGAGCATCTGGCACATTATCTGCCAATCAGGTGACCCTTCTCCTCCTCTGGATGTGCATCTCTCGCCTGCTTTAAAAAGGGAGATCCTGTCAAAGTCAAAGTAGTTTGGGAAGAGAAAACAAGCCTCTCCATGAAGCGCCACTGAACTCAACAGTGCTGCTTGCATGCTTGCAATCACAAGAGGGCTCAAAGCTGGGATTTCTGGGGAAGTGAGGGGAGCTGAAGTATTCAGCTCCTCTGGAGCTGAGCATTCCCGCAGCTCCTGAAGAACTCCCAGGCCACAGTGCTCAGACCTTTGCACGCTTAAGCTTGACGGTTAAGGAAATGCCAACTGCAAGAGATGAAGCCTGCCGTGCAATTTAGTGGTTGCATAACTTGGGCTCAGCTTACAAAGCTATTACAGCTCTCTCATATTTTCAGCAATCAACTTTGAGCTAAATCCTGCAGTCGCAACTCAGACAGGGCTGCCACTTAAACTTCAGGGAGAGCTAACCCTGCGTGTGGATAGAGCTCTGAGTTAAAAAGTTGAAGACAGTGTGTGCATTCAAAATCAGCAACAGTAACAGCGTTGAGCGAAGAAAATGTTCCTAGCTCTATAGGCAGGTAAGCCTGTGCAGATATGCAGGCTTTTGGTATTTTAAAATCGTCTCATTTCGGAATATAAGAAGAAAACCTGAGTTTCCAAACCTTATTCTGCAAAACAAAATATTTTCACATTCAGAAATAAAGTGGCATTCATCAAGGCTTGTGTTACATATCAGAGAAACCCCAGAGCTGCCCTGACAACATCTGGCTCCATGCCACAGACTCAGAAACACTATTGCCAACATTTTCAGAAGTGACTAGGATTTTCAATGCCTTTTTATTTAGGTGGCTGCTCTGGGCCACATTATATATTAAGATTCCATTTATAGATCTTTTACAAAGTGTTAATAAATTTACAAAGTGTTAATAAACATGGATAATTACTTGTTAGTGTTTTTGATAGAAGCCAACAGGGCAGAAACTCCATATAATGATCTCTAATGCTGTTCTCAGATGAGTATATAAAACATATCTAACACAGACATATCTGTAACGTGATCAGAATATCTTTTAATCACTAACTCTTTATAACCCTTTTAAAAACAGGAAGTAAATATAAAATGCATCCTGAATTTGAGCAGCATGATATTCAGCAGGTATTTTGGACAGCTTCAGGTCTCAGGAGGTTGAAGGACTCCCAACACAGCGAAGTGGGGCTGCAGTTGTCACATGGGGCCCCTGGGATTTTGGTAGGAAGTTGGAGGGCCTTAGACGTATTTCTCATATTTAGAACATGCCCAGATCTAGAGAGCGTCTTTATGCTCCTGCATTTGCTCACAGCTGCTTTGCTTCTGGGCCCATAGACATGCATCTTGTTTTCCGGTCAGCTCTCTAGAGCCAAACAGCCTCTCACCTACAAGAGGAAATCTAGAAATTATTGGCAGAATAGTCTTCTCCTTGAGCTGTTCTGTGGTGTAAATAGGACCACACCAACTCCAAGAATAACCCTAAAGGAGTTGTAATCCTGTAGGCCTTCACATCACACCCCAGCGCAGGCAGAATGAGCCCTTGAGGCTATCCTGGCTCCACAACACCTCCGCCGTTAGTCCAGCCCAAAATTTAATAATCAGACAAGGAAATCGCAGCTACGTGGAGGGGACACGAAGGAGGCTGGGGCTGTCCGGCTGAACATATGAAGGTACCCTCATTTCTGGGGAGACTGTGCAGTGGGATGCAACAGTAGACCTCTGATGTTGCAGAACATCTAGCTTTGTGTGTGCCACCAGTGGCTTTAACCCAGAAAAGAGAGAAAAGAAGGGCAGTCACACATCCAGGCTTTATGACCAGCAGATAGAGTGGTAGCTGTCACAGCAGACAGCTCAGAGGAAGCACAGGGTAAAAATCAGAGCTGAATGGAGGTCACAGCATGCCCAGGACCCAGTCACCCCTGTGGAGCTGGTGGGCATGGTGATATGCTGTGCACGAGGCAGATGAGTACTGAGTATTTGTTGTGCTGTAGAGAGGTGCAGCCGAGATGACAAAAGGCAGTGGGGTAGGTGCAGAGCCCATTTCCCTCTGAATGAAACCAATCTGTGCCACCAGGGACTAACATCTTCAGGTGTCAGCCCAAGCAGCAGATACCAGCCCCTGCCAGAGTCCCCTCGATCAAGCAGTTGAAGGCAAGCGCAGCTGATATTCTGTCCTTAGAGGTGTTCTCCCTCAAGGGTGGAAATTAGAAGCAGCTCCTTTCCTGCCTTTCCTCCACTCCTTTCCCTTCTGCTGTCCCTTTTAGGGAAATGCTTTTGTCTGTCTACATTTGGGTATCTCAAGCATCTTTGATTCCAGAAATGCAGTGCTTTACAAGCACCAGCTAGTAACCAAAAGACAGCCACTACTTGAAGATATGGGGATGTTGAGGGACAGAAGAGAAGTGAAACAGCTAGCTCAAGTCACCCATAGCATAGTTGTTGATGCATCCATCCTGTGCATCCAGTGATTCCCACACACTTATTAAAAAACTTTGTTTTTTCTGAAATTTGTTTTCCTATCAGATAACTCCATTTCCTTCCAATTTCACTCATGTGTAACAGGATTCCTTATCTGGGGAAAACCGACCTTCCACTCAGCTTTCCTAGAAGTGTGGTTTTCTATTTCTGTGCTCCCTGTGTATGGTAAGAATTTAGTTTAAAGGAATCCTGGGTTTTTAACTTTGGAAGATGAATGGTATTCACTGCCCCTGCAGAGACTTACCCTTGCCAGAGTCATTGAATGCCTTCCTATAAATGCAAGTGACATTGATTATAATGATCCCTTTGCAATGGGACAGATTTTGTTTTTAATGTATGCTCTGGTTTCTTGTTTGTTGTGCATGTTGTGCTTCTACAGTAAGAAGGGTTGTATGCAGACAAGATAAATTAAAACATCATCCTGTGCAAAATGCACACTGCTTTGTGAAAGGTGGCGATGCAAAGTTTCTCCATGATAAATGGGATCTTAGAAATTCTTCATGAGCAACAGACATTTCACAGCTAGGAGCTGATGACGTCTGCAGGGCTGATTGGCAGATTCTCCTACCCTGCCCAGCCTTGCGACATCTCCCATGCAATGCAGAAACTGGAGGCGCTGCCTGTCAGTGAGATACATGTCAGTGCTTGTGGCAAAATGCATTGGTAGGAGAGAAAGAAAAATATTTAGTAGTTATTGTCCAGTCCTTCTTCTTGAGAGTAGAACAATCTTGTTCCCATTTGACTATTTTCTGCTGCTTTAGATGGCCTCATTTAAAATTAGAAACTAAGAACCCTGCACATCTCTCAAGCCCTCCTCTAGCAACTGAGCACATAATAAATGAAACTGTGCAAGTCAGCCAGCTAGATTTAGGAACAAAAGCTGGCAAGCCTAGATCTCCAGATCTGTACTGAGTGCATCAATTTTACACATGCCAAGAAAGGATCTAGGAAACCAGCTGCAAAGAAATACTGATTTCTGCCTTTAGGAGCCCAGAGACCAGCAGAGCCCTCACAATGCAGAGACTGCTTCTCACCCCCGAGCGTTGCACCCCCCTTGACTCCAGAGACTTAAAGGAAGAGTTGTGGGAAGAGCTTGTTTTTAGTTTAGGAGAATCTGCACATGTCCTTGAGTTTGAAGAAACTGTCCAATCCCATCAAGACTGAATCTTTGTGCCCAGAGCAGGGAAGCAACTGCAAGATTTCTTGAGGTGAAATCTTGGCACCTCTGAAAACAACAGAAAACTCCCTTTCATTTGCACGGGGCTTGGCTTGCTGTCCTGAGCCCTGAGCTTTGCTAGATTGCAAAATTTATATCAACTTTCCATGGTCAGGAAGAAAGCCTTCCCAGCTGTTCAGGTAATCTGCCTTTATGCTATTCCCTTCAATGCAAATAAGCTTCAGAATTCAGCATGCAACACTGAAAAAGCAAAAGCAGTCCAAATCCCTCTCCCCAACTCTCATGACTTTTTAAGGCAATTCCTTAACTCCTGCGAAGGGGTGTCATGTGTGTGACTGCTGCGCTTGGGAAGGCTGCGACCGTTGTCTCGCTATGCCAGGCCCGGCAGCGCGCCGGCACAGCTGCCAGACACATGCAGAGAGGAGGACGGAGCTAGATGGCAGCCAGCGTATCTTATTTCAGACCAGTCTCAAGTTGTAATTCTTAGAAATCCTGACAGCTATGAAACTGTAAACAGCTCCAGCAGTTTGTGGACAGAGCACCACTGCTTTGCCGCCACAACCCAAGCGGCATCCCCTCGAAGCGCTGTCCCCCTTGCCCGGGAGAAACATGACCCCAGAATAAAACTCCCTTTAATCAGAGGGATGAGGACAGCCAGAGTTCAAGAAATCCCTGCGGGTCCCTGTGCTGCTGCTCGGTCGTGGCACGCACTCAGCAGCTACGGCTCTGGTGCCAGCATAAAGTGCCGCACTCCCAGCTAGGTTGTTTCTTGTGCTGACATGAAGCAGCTGGGTCCTGTGCTGGAGCCAGCCGAGTGTGCCCTGCACTGAGAAGGAAACCCAGCAGGCTCCGTCTTGCTCACTCAGGGGGGAACATTTCACATCTCTGTCTTCTGCAAGCGAGTTTGTGACTCACTGGGTGAGTTTTCGCAGCAGCGACACAGACTGAAGACACTAGGACCTCTCCCTGCCTTCAGAGTTGACAAAACTGTGAACATTACGAGTATATAGAGTGAATTTATGAAAAGTAATAAACTTCATTTTGGAAACAGGCAGTCAGTGACCTCTTTGAGTGAACAGAAATATCCTTCCAGTGCCCAGCATTTTCCCAGGCTTCGTTGCAGACAACTGCAGGGCCGTCCTGCTCCCTTCCTGCCTGGCACAGAGCATTTCCTACAAACCTGGTGATGTCATGGTAGCTAATGGACTTTAATTGTGCCTTACCACTTAGCAAAAATAATCTAAGAGTCTGTTATATGCAGGTCTTGCGGCTATTGAGAACAGCTCTAGTTCCTTAAAAAGGCTCTAATTGGTAGAGTTTTTCTTAACAGTGTAAGCAGAGCTACACGGGGTCAGATCAAAGGTATACCCTACAACAGGAGGCAAGTGTGGGTGTATGGAAAAGGAGAACAGGGAGATGTTTCATCTTGCTTGTTTGGGACACTGGGATTTGCTGAGTTAGAGGCGGCCTCTTTTTGTTAAGTGACCATAAATGTATTTCTTTTCATGATTTTTTTTCAGTTGCCTTTTGAACCCATGTAAACTTTTACCACTCTCAGTATTCTAGTTGTACTTGGAGGTGTTCCAGCTCCTGGTCACTCATGTGAGGAGGTGCTGACCTCCATTTCTCTGTGCTGCCATTGCTCTCTGAGCTACCGGTGAGGGAGAAGGTTGGGACCCTTGAAGGAGAGGACTGCAGAGATGCTGGAACAAGGCAGTGAAATGGGGAGCATAGTGTGCAAACACCAGACAGAAAGCGCTAAGCCCACCAGAGAAGCAAGTTCTAACATTTCCCTTGCTGAGGGTTGCAGGGGCTTTCGTAGGCTCAGCACTCAGAAAAGAGCCTGGTATCCTCCACTTGATGCTGAGCCAGTGCTTGGTATTTTCCTGCTGCAACTTGAGTTAGCACAAGTAGACATGACCTAGTTAGTATAGCAGTGGCCGTGCAGCAGCATCACAGCCTGCCAGATGTCTGCTCTTTCTGCAGTCAAGTCTTGGTTACAGTGGACACGCAGCAGCACAGGTTCATCAAGCTGCTCTCCCAAAAGTTAGGCTGATATCCAGCCATAGCTATGAGCTTTGGTTCCCTTCTCACACGCATCTGGGCATGCTTGCTGGCACATCAGGCATCATGTGTGTTCCACACCAATCACACTGCCCTGATCAGAGCATGTGATGGAGACACTTCAAGCCGGGCAAAAAAAAAATATTGTTTGTCTTTTAACCAGAAAAGGGAGAAGGACTTTTTAAAACAGATAAATTATGGAAATGGTTAAAAAAATCTGAATCTTTAAGATACTTTATGTTGCAAGACACAACAATAATACGTCTTCACTTTTTTACTGTCTGTCCATGTTTACCATTTACCTACCAGTCATTCCAAAGCCAATGCTTTGGACATTGTTAAATGGATACAAAGCTGCCTGCTTAAATATACAATAGGAGAAAGTAGAATAGATCATTCTGTGCTTAAATGTCTAATTGGATTAGAGAAAAATAATTTAATGATTTAGAGGTAATGAGTGGATGGCTGATTCCAGCAGAAAGTCCTATGGTGGCACTTTGCCAATGAGAGTCTGCAAGCAAGATCTCACTTTGTTTGACAGGGAACCAGTGATACTTCTTGGGAATGGAAGAAAGCTCCAGGGCTCGTTCAGATCTCATTTCATGCCTCTATAACTCCATACCCTGATTTACATCGATATCACTGAGACTCTGATCAGACCTTGTAAGTTCAATTTTATATATGGCTTTTCCTCAAGCTGTAGAGCACTTCCGTGGACTGTGCCGGTTGCACCAATGAAGACAGATAGCTAGACACTGATATCATCTTTTGGCTCTCTTGATTACTTCTTAGAATAAATTTTATCATTTTCAAGGTTTTGTACTAAAGGCCCTAAGTTTGTTATGTAATGCTAGAGGTGTGGGGGCTTTTTGGGGTGTGAAAAGGGAACGTCTATTTGATGCTTACCTACGTTTTTGAGAGACTGGCTTGGATGCCTTTTGTGTGTGTGTATGTGTGCTTTTTTTTTTTTTTTCTCTCCTACATTGTAGTTGCCTTCCTACGGCTTTGTTATGAGCACAAGAGTTCTTGGTGTGCAGAGATCTCACTATGTGCGAAATCACTCGTTTCTCTGTACCTCTGCCTGATGAGCCCAAGATACATTAAAATTTCACTGTGAAATCCAAGCTAGCGGATCTCCCATTTTACACAAAAAGAGGTAGCCACAGAATCACAGAATGGTTGAGGTTGGAAGGGATCTTTGCAGATCACCAGGTCCAAAGCCCCTGCTCAAGCCGGGACATCTAGAGCAGGTTGCCCAGAACTCACTGAGGTAAAATGAGTGGCTGAGGTCACACAGCAACAAAAATTGTAAATGCCAGGAGTCTAACTGCAGCCCCCATACATGGTGAGAGTATGGAGCACTAGGAAGGAGGCCAGGTCTGAGATACAGCCTGTGTCACCAAACCCAGACACCCGCTGAACCCTTCTTGCTCCTAGACAAGCGTTCCTCCTCGTCAACAAGAATTATTTGCTGTTATCCACCAATTATGGTAAAATAGCAAACAATTCACTCTAGCGCTGTTATTAACTATGTTCTTTGAGTTTTGTCAAACATAGGGATTAATAGACAACCAAAGAAAATAACCCTGATGAAGCTCTCGAGGGATCATTTCATTCATCTCTTTAAGTCATTTCGAGTTTTAACCCTCTGCTCAACATGCTTGTGGCCTCTCATAAGTGTCACCTGCAGTTGTAGTAAATACATTCCTTTTTCTGTTATCCAGTTATTAAAGACAACAGCGAATGTTGCCGAGTCCACAATGACTCCTGTGAGCTCCACCCCATGTAGAGTATCAGTAATACCAGTCTGCCAGCGAACTATGAATCTCTCCAAATATGGTTTTTCGAACACTTTTATACCTTCCAGTAGTTATCCCTAGATCATATTTCCACAAGTAGCTTAGGAAAATGCCATATGAGTAATATAAAAGCCCTCCTAAGATCAAGATAAGCAATTTCAACTGCTCCTCCTTATCTCTTTACTCTTTCTTACTCTGTGAAGGAAGAAATTAGATCAATTTGGCTTGATTGGTCCAACAAATTTGTAGCGTCTATGACTCATCTTACCTCTCAGGACAAATCTTCCTTACCAAACTAGTATTATATAATAACAAAGGTTAGTATCTTCACACTGAATTTCAGTAATATCAACTACTGCTTATTATGCGGGAAATTATAAAATCTCACAGAAAACTTGAGATCCTCCCATATTCAGACTGGCCTTGTACAAGACCCTAGACATCCTGACTTGTGATCCTGGCCTGTACAATCAAAGCTGTCTTTCAAGTACATTGTACGTTGGAAGTTAGTAGTTGATAATTTGCTAGTCATACAATCAGTGCTAATTGCTACGCTTCCCTTGTGGAACAAAGAGATTTAAAAAGAAATGTACAAAAAGGCTTCTTTAGGAGAACAGTAGCTAATTTACAGATTTCTGCTATTAACATTTTCCTTATTTGGAAATGTAAATGTTCCAAAATTACGTTCTTATCAGCAGTGCGTGAACAAGAAATTTTTTAATCCTCTAATTCTTTGCGTGTACTGAACTGGGATATATGTTAATAGGGATATACACAGATCAAGAGTTCTTAAAAGTTAATAAAATTCGTCTGACTACATAGGAAAGGCTTTTTTTGGCTTCATCCATGGAGAAGCTATACTGTACCATACTTTCGTTATCTCACTGGATATATTTATACATGTATTCAGACAAATAGAAATATTTCCCAGAAATTTCTGGTGGCCACTTATGACTATTAAGCAGAAAATGTTAATTTGAATAAGCAACCCTCATAAAGGAAGCTGTGCTGAGTTTTTGGAATGTTGTCAAAGAATTTCTGCCAAAACTCAGTATAAAATGTACATAAAATACCTTGAAAGCTGAGTGTTTTTAACCTTTTTCTTTGCAGTGTGAAGGAGATACAATGGCAGAAAGCCTGGTATTGGAAATGGAGGTGGTGATCCTTGATATCCATTTCCAAGGAATCAGTGTCAAAATGCTGCCTGAAAACATTTGGTTTTTTCATCAGTTGTAAAAGTTGTGCTCTATTGTAATGAAAAATGATGTCTTTGGGGGCTTTGAGGGCTTAAGAAAGGCTCAATAACATTTTGAACAAATATAACAACCCACCTAGCTATTTGCATGACAGTCTGAAGACACAAATCTCAAATTTAAGCTCTTACGGTCTTTACGTTCTTGAAAATGTTAGAGTTCAGTCACCTTGGGAACCTAGTCCTTCATTCACAACAACCATGTGTGTCTGGGGCTCTTCAGGTACGGAATACTTGATCCTGAAGACAAAGAGTTATTTATGAGCATCCATATCTCTGCAATTCTTTCCTTATAATCAGAAGAAAATAACCACCATCACCTTCAGAAAATAACACAGGGATCAACTTTCTTTATTCTCATTTTCCTAAGAAAATAGCTCAGTTTTGGGACTTCCTCACATCCTCAGCATTGCCATATTTAATCCAATCATCTTCATTCATGATTTAAAAGTATCTCCAAGGAACTGTAACCAAATCGCAGAGGAGGTGGAAAGCCAAGTCCTCGGAGAGCTACTTGCTTATCTGAGGGAGCTGACTCTTTCCCTTGCATGTTGAACGGATTTGTGATGGAGAGCTTCACTAAGCTGAACTGTGCTGATTGACAGACAGCCTTGTGTCTGGCTCATTCCTGAACCAGCCTTTCCTGTAATCACCACCGTGGATGTTTTTGAGAGCTAAACAGCTGATAATAATATCAGCAGATAACCAGCAGGTGCAATCAAGGGGGAATTTTTAGGAGGCTCAGAAAGGAAAATTGATGAATTTGATGGAAAGTCACAGAGAGGCTGGCCCATGAAGTGAAGGCTGAATGGGAGAAAGATCTCAAAGCAGCATCAAGAGGAAAACAAAAAGGTAGGAGCTACAGAGGCATGGGGAAGGGGAACAGAATGGGATGAAGTTCTGCATGCCGGCTGGAGCAAGCCCAGCAAAGGGGTCAGTTCTGAAGAAATAGAAAGCAATGGACACCCTATTAACATATTACATATTTTTCATTAGAGAGCAAAGCCCAGAATTCAAATGAAAGTGGTCACCAGATGTAGGTGACTGCTCCCCTTTTTTTTTGAATTGTTACCATCTGCTGACCATGGGCCTAGATCTGAGGAAAACTTCCCACATCATGAAAATCCCGTAGCAATAAGGAGATGCATTGGCTGCATGGATGAGCCACAGCACCAAGAGTTGTCCAAGAAGAACTGATGTTTGGCTGGATCTCTGGGCCTTCTGGGAGCTTCACTGATCCCAAATACAGGCTAAAGCATGGACAAGGACAAGAAAGACATGGAGCTGGCAAAATTGGAAAAGACAATGTCACCTGTGACACACTCTCTCTGATGAGTTGTACAGAATTTATACATTTTGTTTTCCCCCTTTCATCTCCTTCTGCTGAGGGCTCTCTGGGCTGGACAGTCACCCCACAAAATTGTGGTGTTGCAAGCAATATCAGAAATAAATTATTAACATTAGTTCACATTAATATGGACAATTACTGTTCTAATTTTATCCCTATTTCCCCACCCCAGCAACGGGAATTTGCATTTTCTATGCAATAACCAGGCCAGGCTGTAAAGTTTTAGAGTCCAAAACAAAAAGAGGGAATGTAACAACTGGGCAAAGTAATCCTAAGAAGTCATTTGCTTAATTAGTACTCTGTTCATCTTACATGAGGGAGTTATTTAGCTGCTTTGCAAAATTCAATCAAAACAGGCTTCTAGCAAACACAGATCAGGAATTGTCCTCAAGCTGTCACCAGCTCACCTCTTTGTTTGGGGAAGGCGAATAGAAGAAAATTAAATCAGTCTTTCTTTTAAAAGAGATATCTTCTGTCCTGTTGGATGAAGTCCTGTTGCAAATCTAAGGACAGAAAAAAATCAGTTTCCCTTGCTGTGCCCCCCCATTACATTCACAAGTAAGTGGTAGTCCTTCAGCAAAGCTATTTTACTTTATACCAGCAAAGACTCTGGTCTTACATAACGAAAGCCCTTCTTCTCCTGCCAGGATATTGGTTTGGGTCTAGAACTCAGGAAACAAGCCTGGCACCTTCATTTAGCCCTCGTGTGAAAAAACAGTGTATTGCTCTGCTCCTACAGCAGCAGCTCACACAGGTACGTGGAGCTCGCCTCCAAGAACACAGTGAACATGCTTGTACAGAGCTCTGTTCCTCAACTGTGTGTCTGAAGTTCTTCAAAGAGGAGCGAAAAAGCATTTTTCCCCCCCATCAAATTGGAGGAAGAGTACGCAGTAGTATGTCTGCAGTCTGTCCACTTCCACCCATTTCCAAATTCAGGAAAAATAAAGACTCAGATAAAGTGTGTCAGCACTGCCCCAGCTGGGAAATGACTCCCTGGAATGGAATATGGTGGGGGCAGCAAGATGCTCCCTATGCCTGTGCAGCTGCACCATGCTGTGCAGGAGCCTTGTGAGTGCACAGAGTGCCAGACTCTGCTGTCTTCCCTGAAAATCACGGTGATAAGGGAAGTCCTTCCACATCTATACACTGGATGGAAGAGGAAATTGAGTCTTGAGAGCACAAGAAGGGCTTTCTGATGTCACGTCAAGTTTCTATTTGCAATCTTGGAAAGAGCATTCCTAACACACAAAGCAGTGAAATGTAGGCTTGATAATCCCCGAGTGCTCAAACTGTCCTCCACTGTCCTTTCAGGCTTCTTCCTCTGTGGTCTTCAGATTCTGGGCCCTAGGACCAGTCTGGCTTGCTTTGCCCCATCAGGAGGAGCATGTGCTTTGTTTTACATCTTTACACCTTTGCTCCTCTGCCCTCATCCTGCTCTATTCCTTTTCTTTAGGCATGCAGATTGATTCAGCTGGCTTTTCTGCCACCAGTGGAAGATGAGGGTGAGGGACTATGCAAAAGTTTATTACTTCTTAAATTTATCCATCCTGCCTGATTCACTGTAACATGAAAGTTCAGGGATGTTTGGCTTGTCTGTGTCTCCAGGTGCTGTCCCATGCCTATGTCACATTCCACTCAAACAGACTCGATACATATTAGTGCAGCTTTACTTTGTCCATCTCTAATGACTTCATCAGTCTTGTATTTTGTAAATTGTACAAATTACACACACAGCTTAATAGCCTAATGGAATTGGTTGGTTCCTATTGTACAAAGAGACAAATATAATGTATATATACATATATAACAAATCGTTGACTTAACACCCCCTGGGCAGCTCCGAAGACCCTATTGCTTGGTGAAGGTCATGTCAGTCTTTCAAGAACCAGGGCAGGACAGCGCTGAAGACTCTGCAACCCTCTCAGATCTAGTTCTACCAAAGAACCTATCCTGAACAAGCCATGATTTCCTTGCAAGAAAAAATTTCTGGGACAAACCAGCTGCTGTATTTCTCCACAGAGGGATGGAGTTCAACCACTTTTTTTATTATCTTCTTTTAAATAAGATTACTGCAAGCATTGTTTATAACTGAGATATCTGAAATCAGCAGTCCTAGAAAAACAAGGGCTCTGATTGACCAGCTACTTCCAGGGCCTCAAATCAGTTTATTGCTTTCTGCCTAGTATCTGTTGGCCTGAGTTTCATTGTGAAGTTTGAATATAAGCAGCTTCAAAGCATAGGATACAAGTCGCCATCCAAAAAAGTGCAGCTACAACTACAGACAGACATCCAGTAAATAATACTGTGGAGGCAGCAACCTGAATTCCGGGGGCCAAATGCAACTCTAGAGTAAAGGCCACTGAGTCAAATAAAGCCCTGCTGTCTCCACTGAGGGTGTCTTTGGCCCTGTATTGTAACAGATGTCAGAGATTAATCCGACGCACAACGTCATGCAGGCACAGCAGATTCACATTACAGGGGTCAAGCAAATATCATTGCAGTTGTGGCTGGACTCAACTCTCTGCCTGCTTCTGACTTTACATTGAATGACAAATTCAAACAGACCTTATTGATCTGCAAGCAGGATCCCAGTGGTCCCCAGGAAGGGAGTCTGCAACCATTTCAAGGTTTAGCTTCCTGGGCTCCCCTTCCTGCTCACCAGTGAAGCTGGGCCATGTTACTTCCCTCTTCTGATTGGGCATTGGTGGCAAAAAGAAATTTAACAGCTTGCAGTGATCCATGAGAGAAGATGTCCACATTGTCTGCAGTTGAATCCAGAGCCACTCAGCCTCCTCAAACCTAGAGCAAGACCATCCTACCGCAGAGAAGGTCTGAATGAAAAGCCGTCAGTCTGCTGAGCTTCAGCAAGGGCCTTTCCCCTCACGCTTTCTGCTGTGTAGTTCTTCTGTGGGCCTGGGTTTGTTCCTGTCAGATGGGGAACAGATTCCCACGCTCAAGCTCATCTAATCCCCTTGAGCCACATGGTACCAGTGTATTGACCCATGGGACAGGGAAGCCCCCCTGGCCCCACCATCTACATTCCCTATCTAATGCCATTCCAAGGCTCTTCCCTGCATTCTTCTGGCAGGCAGCCTTTGACGCAACCTCCTGCACCCTGCCAAGGTTTCACTGGACTTCAGGGCCCTCGGAGTGTATGATAGGGAAGACAGAGCTGAAAGGGCAGGCCACATTGCTGGGACACGGGGGTGCCTTTTCTGTATAGATGTCATGGAGAAACCATGACTGAAAATATCCTCTGGATCAGGTTGCATCAGTAGAGGCAGCACCCATTTGTCCTGTGAGGCCCACAGGATCTGGAGGCATCAGCATTGCACCTCACTGTCGTACATGGCTCCAAATATTTTGAGAATAGCCTACTACCCCCAGTTTCATAGCAGGGAAATGCCTGTGCTCACCTCTGGTTTTCTCTACTTACAGCAATTCAGCAACATTTGCCACCCTGAGATCAACATTTGGTGATAGCTCAGGCCTTCTCCCTGTGGCCCACAGCCCTGTTCTGGCAACCTGAGCCCAGGAGCCGGGGCAAACATCTCAGACCCAGCATTGGCAGCCCTCCCCAGTCCTGCATCCAGGCAGCCTCTCCAGCAACCACTCACCGCCTCCATCCTTGGAGGGTTTTGTAGTCTCATTCCCTGCCAGCCCACAGGTCCCGTGCTTCTGAGGGGCTTGTACTTGGCCTCCTCGGCCCTAGAACCTTCTTGCAGATAGCCACTAGCCACAGCTCATAGGTGGCCATCAGCAGAGGCAGGACTCAGTGCAGGGAATGGGTGCAGAGCATGATGATGTGTCATGCTTGCTGCACACCTCCTGTGCTGTATATGCACCCATCAGCTTGGAGAGGAACTTGCAGCCATCCAGACAACATAATATCTTAGCATTAAGGCAAATATTAATAAGTCTAATGACTTAGCAAAAATGCCTTTTCCAAGGCCACTGAAGGGCTCCCAACAGCCCTAGCACAAGGAGGCAGCAACAGAAGCATGGGCAAGAAAAGCATGAGCTACCCTAACGCACCTTGATTCATATTTAATCCCTTTCCCTCCCTCCAAAATAAGTGCAATGCTTCTATGCATTTCAGGGAAGAAAAGCTCTCTATCCCATTCAAATGCAAAGCTTTCTCATTAGAATTTAATTTGCACCAATATAGAGGAAATTATCATGTCAGTGCAGAGAAAAGAAACAGTGATTCAAGAGAGAAGCCTTTTGATAAATTGTACCAAGCACTTTTATCACCATAGGCTTAAAGGATGATTTTCCTCAGAGAGGTTTGTATGTAGCTTTACAACGACCCTCCATGGAAGGGACAGATGGCCCCAGTGACAGTGTGAACCCCTTCCTATTTTTTTTTTCTGAGTAGCTGTAGCAGTTGCCATGACAACACCCATTAAAACAAAACCCACAAACATATTTTCAATTAATTCCTGAAAAATCTAAGATACGGGACACATTTCTCACAGGAGATGGTGACACCTGCATTGATATTTTCATGGTGATTATTGTTCTCCTGCCAGCAGCTCCATGTGTAGCGGGTAGAAGACCTAGGCAAGCTGCTTCTCAGAACTGGGAAATTTGTCAGCTGTGAGTGACATTAATTTTCTTCCAACCCTCCCAATTAGGTTATCAAAGAAGCTGTCAGAGATACCTGGTACACAGTGTATGAACACCCCACAGCTGGGAAAGTCTCTGTCCTCATCACTCCCCTGTGATGGAGACAGCACTTTCTTAGTAGAGGTATTGAGGCCCAGCAAGACTAAAGGCCAAATCAACAAGGTATTTATGTGTCTAGTTCCCATCTAGAAGCACTGGAGCTACAAAATAAGACAGCTGTTGGCTGTGGCCCTAAACGAATGGTTTAGAGCCAGAGAAAAGGCCACCTTCATCAGCAACCTAAGCTAGAAATGAAGCTTTGGTTCATTCCCTATGCTGTGGGATATCATCTCCTGGTAGGCTGGTGTGGGTTTTTCTATCCTTCCCCACTTGCTTTCTGCAGTAGCATGTCTAGATCTGATCTTTTGTTCACTGTGGTTGCTTCTTTTTTATTTCTAATCATTTCCTTCTCTTTTTCAAATCATATACTGTCTTTAAACACGTTTCCTCATTTGGAAAGACAGATGTTTAATAATTGCTCCCTGTCTGCCCAAACTGCTTCTGCCCTCTTATTGCTCATGTTGTTACATTATTCTGGAGTAGGGATTTTTCTTTTTTTTTCTTTTCTTTTCTTTCTTTCTTTTTTTTTTTTTTTTTTTGTGTTGAGTCTGTCTCTCAAAGAAATCATGATTTACAGAGCTCCCTCACTTTGATGTCTGTAATGCTTTGGGCTGATTTCCCCCATTTCCCCCTTGTTTGCTGCACTGGGAAAGGATTGCCTTTCCAAGGCATGAGGGCACGAAGATCTGGGAAAGGAACATAACAGTCCTTGAAGAAAGAATGTAATTACCGGCAAGAGGCCTCTCCCCATGGTGAATCAGAGCACTTTGATGCTTGTTACTGTCCATTCTGGGCAGCCTCCTAGTTTCTATTGCTGCATCCCAGCTGCCCACAGCCTGACTGCAAGCCAGGGCGAGACTGAGGCATGCACCCTTTTGCCTCCCCCTTGCTCTGCACCCACATCTGCATGGGAGGGAGGCTCAGGAGCCCAGGCCAGAAGGAGCTGCCTCATCCCTAAGCGAGCATCAAGTGAGCTTGGTTATCCAGACTGGGGGAAAGCAATGGATCGGGCAGTCTGAGGATGCTCCTGCCTGCTACAAAGAAGGTGGATGAGGACCATGGCTCCCAAAGAAGGGCTTCCACCTGATGTGGCTGTGGCAACTAAGAGGACACATAAAAGCTTGGCTTTTTAAGCATAAGGGTTGCTTATGCTAAATTACACCAGCACAGAACAGTGAAAAACTGCCCTCAGTTCTGCTCAGGGAGTCTATGAATGTGAAGGTGGTTTTGTGGGAAAGCCTTTGGCTTGGAGCTCAGCTCCAAATGAGCCAAAGTGAATAATGAAAGGTAGGAAATGCCTGTTGCAGGGTTATACTTGCACAGCCATTTGCCACTGCTTTGCAGGTGAAAGACTTCTGCTTTCATTAGTAGTGCAGGCTAACTAGCTCAAAGCCTTACTTGCTGCCACCTTCCAGTTGCCATTTCAAAGAACTTACCTCTGCTGTTCATTTTCCTTAATAGCAATAAAAAAATCATATACAGACAAAAATTCCTCATCCTGTTCAGGCATATTCATTCCTGATGGTTTTGTCCCAGAATAAACACAGACATGTTTTGAAGCTTGTTGTGAAAGGAGATTAACTCTAAAATCTGCATCCTGGCTTTGAAGGCTGCAGACCAGCATGGCTTTTATTATTAAGTAGTCATTAGACTGAGTGACATATAGAGGGAATAATTGCTTGGCATGTTTGAGGGTTGAAGGATGTTAATTAAGAAGTAAAATGTTTGTTTTTCTTGCTCTGAACAAAGCAATCTGAGGGCTTGTGTTGTGCTGGCTTTTTCCTCCCAAGAGATAGGTCTGATCTCACATTCCCAGGGATTTGGGAATGTGTCTACAGTAATTCTATTTTGGCTGCTGTGGTTATGTTGCTGGGATGAGCTGCAGTTCTGTGCTCTGTTAAGTGATACGAATCAAGAGCAGTAGAAAGACTACGGAAGCAGACAGCACTTGTGGCTGCATGAGTTCATACTCCACCAAGCAAGGGGCAGCATTAGAGTAGAGTCAGTGCTTCCAGGAACTGGTACTTGTGGCTGTGGACAAGAGGGGTGAGGTTAGTAGTAACCGAGCTATGACGGTCGCTGTTGAACCACTGACTCCCACCAAAGATACGATGAAACAAGAGGATAGACATCTGCATTGCTCTCGCTGGAGAAATCTGACTAGCTTCCAGCCAGGCTTTGGGTGGGACTCAGCTCAGCTAGCTTTAGGCATCCAGTATGGATGGCCAGGTTCCCTCTGGAGTCAGTGAAAAGAGAGAAATGAGCAATGCAGAGCCGAGGACCAGCTGCAGAGAATATATGAAATGTTTTCCGGTTTTTCTGTCTCTTTGGGCCCTTTCTTTACCTCCTGCACCTGTTTCCTCCAGGCATATTCATGGCCTTTAATCCGTCAAGCTGATCTGATTTTTAGATCCACAAAGAGCATTGTTCCTTTCACAGGCTGCTCTCAGAGGAAATACAGCAGATCCCTGACTTTGGGGCAAAATTCTCGACTGCATAAGTCAACAAAATTATTTCAGGAATAAATTTGGTCCCTGCCTTGCTCAAAAATCCGGCTCTTGTTCAAGTGATAGTTAATTATCTGTTCAGGAAGGAGGGAAAAGACTCTACCATGAAGTGGATAGGAAGAATAGCTGGCTGGAGAGTGCAGAAGATTAAAAAAGTGACCAAAGGCAGGTGTGACATTGTGAAAAACATGTGACGGCAGTTGTACTCGCAAAAGGCATGGAGGCAGCATATGACACGGAACCGCATCCTATAGCAGGACCCACTCCTGCATCTCCCCTATCACCCTGGGTGACCCTGGGCCTCAAACGCAGAACACCTGTCCCCACTCCACCCGGGGCCCCTGCTCCCCTGCCTGTAGAAGAATAGGGTGCCTATGAGGCTTGCTAAAGATTTTTCAGAATCACAGATGAACGGTACTATATTGTGCATCATTAACTACTTGCCTGCTCCCTACTCTGCCACAGTGCTGCCTCTTACGACATGACTATCTCTTTTTTTTTTTTTTCTGTATCTCTCCAGGTTCCAGGTTTGATGTCAACAGTCTTCAGGAAAGGGAAATACAGAGGAGAGGTTTGAGCTTGTGAGAATGTGACGGGAGTGACAGGGTTGGGGCTTGGCGTGGAGAGGCCAGGCAGCGATCAGACAGCAGAAGCAGCTCTTCTGCTGGACCGGCTGCACTCCAGGCTCGCACATGCAAGCTGCTATATTGAAGGTTTCTGAGACACTTCACCGCTGCAAGCACAGGCAGCTTGAGCTGTTTGTTTGGAGGAAACAATAATTGGAGGTACGACTCCCCTGCCAAGTACAAAAAGATCCTAACAACGCCTCGTTATATAATGCTCCCCACTCTCTCAGGCACCGAGCCAGCAGGGTAAGGAGAGATGCGGTGACCTTTTGATAGTGACACATCGAGAGAGTTATGTAACTAAATTAAGCTCTGCCACACTCCTGCCTGTGGATTTTGCATACAAGAAACGCTATGGTTTGTGCTTGCAGGTCAGTTGGAAAATACATCCCTACAAAGGGAACAGGAATGTAACACTACTGCCCACTTCATAGACTGTCCCCATACATGTAACTTTTCTGCATCACTGTGTGAGAAGGTGCTCAGCTCAGGGAAATTACCATGATTTGCGAGAGACTCTGTGCCTTGCTGCTCCTTCTGGGCCACCTCATGGTCCAGGTACCTGAGAAAATCCCTGTGCAGTATATCCAGTATTTCTGCGTTAGAGCCAG
The DNA here is from genome assembly GCF_028389875.1 of Rhea pennata. NCBI lineage: Eukaryota > Metazoa > Chordata > Aves > Rheiformes > Rheidae > Rhea > Rhea pennata. Next base: position 2,891,863 of record NC_084685.1, read on the forward strand.
GGATCTGTCGGTGTGAGAGCTCTGGTCTTTCTTCATGCTTCACAATGGAGAAGGAGGTGAGAGTGATGCCTGCAGTCTGTCTGTCTCAGTGTATCCTTCCTCTCCCATGCTCTTCCCTCCCAGCCCTACCATCACTGACCATCTACCTGGAGAGGCCGTAATACCTCTGACGTTCAACTGTCAGTGCCCTGGGGCAGGGCAATGGGATGAGGAGGAAAATACACTGGACCCAAACAGAGCAAAGTGGAGCGGCTGGATGAGCATAGTGGTTCACAACAGGGAACAACAGCAGCGTTGTGAATATTGTTGCAGCACCTGCATCATCATTTTAGTGGCACATACTCAGAGATGATATGTATATGGCACCCATACAGAATGCTGACCTGATTACTGGAACGATTATTGAATATCCAACCTGGAAAACAAAGGGAAAGGAAGATAAAATGAGATGTCACACTACTTCGACCTGCAGGCACCACACTTGGAGCCTACCAAATAGGTTGCAGTGCCAGAAAAGCCTAGGGCCTGGGAGAACAAAGAGCTCTAGCTGGTTAAGAAGTGGTTATTTCTCCCTTGAAGGAGAATGTGGGGCAAAGAAAAAGCAGCAGGTTCAGGACAGTTGTTGCTGTGAAGCTATTCCAGTTGGCACAGCCAGAAACCCAATCGTGTGGCTTAAAAAATTACACTTTCATGAGGAGAGCAAGCTCCCAAGGAAGACAGACTTGAATACATGGTTTGCTGCTTACAAGAGCACTGAGCCTTAGTTCAACTGTTTTTAAACCGCATTTTGGTGTAAGAAGCTGTCAGTTTACGCTGTTCTCCACTAAAGAGACTCATGGAGTGATAACCTGAGATACCAGAGTCAGTCAGACCTGCTAAGAAAGCACAGCAAAATCCTCTAATCCAAGGCTGATCTATAGAGGAGATGAATCGGATGTAAGAGCCTGTGAGAGCACTTAGAGAGGTCAGAGGGACAGCCAGCACTGCTGTTACAGGGGCATCTGGAAACCTCCATGTCCCAAGCACTACTCAAAAACAGCAACCTGCCCTGAAACGCTCAGTTCAGAGAGGCAATCAAGACACACAGGACAGAGGTGAAACAAGTTTGGAATTCTACCAGCTCATGTCAGAGGCACACTAGCACCAAGTTCTCCCAGCTCTCCGTAGCAGCTCTCAGATCTTCATGCTCTCAAAAAAGCAGTCTACAGAAACACTACTTTGCAGAGAGTCTTTCATATCCCCGCTCAACGCAAGGCCATGGAGATGCTCAGAATCCCAGTTTTGTTTAAAATGTGTGCCTTGGGATTTCACCATGAGTATCTGCATTGCATCTAGAAACACCTCATTGCGTGTTAGATATTTTAGCAAGATCAGGACAAACTGTAGAGAAGGAGATAAAACTTGCATCCAGAGAAGTTATGGCTTAATTTGAGGGGAAAGATTACACAGCACTTACCCTTCCTACTCCTCTTCTGAATCAACCAGGAGACATAAGTGAAGAGTACTTAATCCCTGAGTTTGGCCTTCCTGCCCCAAATGTTTACTCCTGCTGAATTTCTACTCAGCTCTAACTTGGGGCTGCACTGGTAGGACATCTTTCTTTTACAGTACTCTAAATGTGTAGGCCAGGCTCTGCCCTGAGAAATGATCACTCACCTTGCAATGAAGAGCAGGAGCATGATCTGGATGCTTTACAGGCAGCTTTGGGGACTTAGAGTGGGAAACTGTGTTGTTTTTACAACCAGTGTTTTTTCAAAACAAACTCACTGGGTGATATCTCCCAGCTCATAAAACTTTTCTGAAGATGTGACGGCTCAGGCCCAAAATCTACTCCCCTGCCCTACAGTGGACAGATGACGATTAGGGCTTATGTAGGGTTTTGTGGGTTAAATATTCATTGTCTCCATTCGCAACAAGTGTTTGTGTCTGTATATTCAAGGCATTTGACTTAGGCTACCTCAGCGACCCTCACAACATTTGATAAGGAGGTAGGAGGTATTGGTATTTCTTGTGTAACCCTGGGGAAAAAAAAAAAAAAAAAAAAAGAGTTAAGTCATCTGTGTGAGGGCAGACATCAGACACGTGCCATAGCCTGGACTGAAGGCCATCTCTCATGCCCTAGCTCTGAGATCCGTATATCCCGTGTGTTATTTTGTGCCTGGAGGAGACACTAGAAGGAAACTGTGACCCCTCCAGCTTCTCTCCTGAGCCCCAGTTCCCCAGAACTGGTAAAGGCATTCAGGAACATTTTGCAGTGTCTGGGCCAGGGGTCTCCCCTGTTCCCCAGTTGAGGAGATAAGGTACAAAGAGGTCAGTGGGAAACGTTGAACATCGAGGGAGCTAGCAACAGCCTGAAAACTCAGCTTCAGGACAACGCAGGAGTAAATTACCTCCCATTCTACCACCCTGCAAGTCTGTTCTCTGCACAGAGTTGACACAGTGGCTGTTGTCCCTGCCTTGTCACCATGTCACACCCTGGCATTTGGATTGGTGCTGCTTGAGTGGGATTTTGTGTGTCTTGGATGGGAAAATGCAAAGCTTTTTGGGGGAGACAGGTTTACTCTTTGCCCCACGTCCCGTGCTTACATGCAATCACAGCCTCTGAGCATCCAAGGCATGCTATCTCCCAAAACCTTGGCAGGGCAATAGGAATATTCTGTGAGCTAGGAGCTTAAGTAAAACTTTCCCAGTGCTGCTTGCAGGTGTTGATAAATACTGTAAGTTTTCCCTTAAGAAATTAACCTAGAAATAGAAGCTATTTTCAGTATAAAGAGCAGGAAGAGCCTTAACTTAAGAGGAGACGGAGCAAAAAAATTAAAAAAAAAAAAAGAAAGAAAAAAAAACCTTACTGTTAATACTGACTGTAATCCATTTCTGGAGGGAATATTGTACACCATTGCTCCCCTTGAGAATAGGGAATGGACATGAAAACCAAAAAGGTCCATTTTCAGGCCGGTAAACTACTTTCCCAGACCGTACTGCATGTTTTCCTAGAGGTTTAACCCTGTACACTCCCTTCTTTTTCCTTTTTAAATCATTTGAAAACTAAAATTGTCCTTGCTTCCCTTAGCAAACCTGATAAAGGTGGTTCATCAGAGTCATAACACTCAATTCGTAACAAAAAAACCCTCATAAAATAAAAATTAGACACATTATTTATTGCTAGATGAAAACGTATTTTTCACATTGTGCAAGTGAACCGTCAAACTCTTGCATGCATGGCCAGCTCCTGCCTAGTGCAGTGCTGATTTCACGGGGGGACACCTATTTTCCCTTTTGATTGAGGATGTTGCGCAGTCCATAGCAGTTTTTGTAATCATTACAACAACATCCATGGTTATTGGTGTCACTTACAGGTACTTCCTGACTCTAAATGCATTAAGGTGCTCAAACATGTAAGAATTTTAAATCATTTTAGTGAAAAAACAAACATGGCTACAGAGGAGAGGTAAAGGTCAGGGCATGATCCTGGAGCTAATCTCAGAGTGGCAGCTGTGCTAGGAGCAGGCTGGGCATGGATTAGCGGGCAATGGAAACTCTGAGCCTACTGCCTGATTTATCCAGGGAGGAATTTGCTGCATTTGGGGTGGGACTGCATTACCTTCTCTAACTGCATCATGTACTAGCAGCTTTTACACTCAGATCAGCTTGACTTACTGTAAAAATGTGGAAAAAATCATCCAGGAAAGAACCTTGAGAAGTTATATGGTGTAGATTTCTTCCTGGTATGTATTTTTCTAGTCTGCTTGCTATCTCTGTCCTAACATGGGTCTGAACCTTCTGGCTGTCATGTAAGTTCATTGCATTTTATGCTCTTCACTGCAGGTTGCCAGTTGCTCCTCCCTTCCTTTGACAGTCCCTTGATGTGTTTGGAGACTGCTGTGCACCTCATCTGTGTCAGGGCATCCACAACCACAGTCACTCACTCCTTCCCTGCGGTCATGCTCTCTGGACCTCTATTTTTTGTCATTGTCCACCTCCTCTCCCTCCCTATCTGGTTTATTTTTTTCTTGAATTTCATTGCCTAGAGCTGCACAGCCAACTTCAACAAAGTCAAGCTGGAATACATACCCAAAACATCACCAGGTTTTGCAGGAGATGACACCATTGACTTGTGTTCAACTTACTACTTAGCCCCTCACTATAGCCCCCACATTTTTCCCCCTCCCTCCCTCTCGATTTCCTACCCAAACAGTTTTCCTTATCTGCACAATTGTGTAGCTGTTGTACTTGGCACTTGTCCCTGCTGAATAGAGGTCTACTTTTCTCAAACTATTTCTCCAATTTGCCAAGATCATTTTGAATTCAAATTCTGTGCTCCAACATGCTTGTGGTTTCTCTCAGAGGATGTCACCTCCAGATTCAGTGAACATACTCTCTTCTGCATCATGCCTGTCATGTTAACCTGTTCATGCAAGCGTGACCCATAGCTGTAATATAATCATGCCTTCGTAAAGGATCATGTCTTGAGCACAGTATGACAGCATTTCTGTTCTCAGGCTGCAAGTAGGTACTCAGACAGACAGTACAGAACCATAAATCTTTCAGTGATTTCGGCAGTCAATTCTCTTTGAAGATACCAGTGATACTTGTAATTCATTGTGTATGTACTTTTGTGGAAGCAGGGATTTTTTTGGTTGTAGGAATATGACTGTTCTTTGCAGAAAGCAAATACTTGTGTAAGCATGACAAAATGTCATGTCAAATATGACTGTGTAGCTATGTTTAGGATGTTGTCCAAATATCAGAAATAGTGTCACTGATTTCAGTAAACCTATTGCGCATCTTGCCTGACACAAACCTTGTGAATAATCACAGAAAAATTTTGTGGGTGACACAAGAACAAGGTTTTGTTTGCACAAAACACTTGCCAAATAAATGAAGTGAAGAAATCACATAAACTGCTCCATATTTGCAGTTTGGAAACAGGAAAGAAGAATTTAAACTTTGTAATAAGCTTCACATAATAAATTGTTTGCCTGACTAAAACTCATAGAGGTAAAAATAAGGCTGGAAGAGTCACAATGGTCCGAAAGAAAATTTAGGTTGAATCTTGGGAAATTTAAAAGGATCTATCAGAAAAACTTACAGACTTCTTTGGGTGGAAAACTTAATAGAGGATGAAAAAAATTACTTTAGTAGGCAAGAGAAGGACTGCCCTGTTTTCAGATGAGCTATATGGCTATCACCGTATTTTGCTTTTCTGTTATCTTTAAAGCAACTACAGTAAATGATCTGTTGAGCAAAGGGCTTCCCATGAAGTTTTACCACCTCAAACCACCCAGCCTAACGTTCCCACTTTGTGGTAGTTAGCATTTCTACCTGACAGAGAGCATGTTGTCATTTAACTGAGTCCTTTCATAAATCCTAAGCACATTCAGTCTTTTTAGCTTCCTTTGCAAAGGTGTGTATCAAAAAATCCCTGGAGGAATTCTCTCCAATTTATCAGTACATCTTTGATAATGAAGTGTCTGTAAACAGATAGACAGTCTTCTATACAATGGATGTGATCCCTGAAACAACACACACTGCATGTCAGAGCTCTGGCCCAAACACCAAGACTGTCTCTGGCCACTCAGATACTAACGTAACTCCTCATGCTTGAAGGTCCAGGCCTAGCTATCCTCTTGAGTTGACAGAGATTCCCATGTGCTTTCTATATAGACAAGGATGGGATAAAATTAGTCATGTACATGGCCACCTTCATTTCCTGCTCCTTCAATTGAGTATCCGTTCATTGCCAGGTCCCCACCGGGAACAACCTGTGGCTTGGGTCCAGTTGCAAGTGCAAATACAGCCACCTCTGGCTCCATGGTGTGATACCTTAAGCCATATTTGTTTGGTAATGTATATCCTGACACTGGAATGACACAGATACAGTTACCATGGCAGCCTGTTCTCCATCCAAGGATGACACACTGAATGGACCCTTTTGTTTCTCCCATAGCAGCAACTAAATCAGAGCAGCTGACTGTACTGAAGGCTCTTATCACTGCAACATGTGTGCCCACCCAGGTTCCTTTCTCTGATGGACATATCTTTTTCAAAAAGACTGTAGGACAAGTGTTTGGGTAGTAAGACTGGTGAGAACACCAACATTTACTGCTGAAAAGCTGCCCATTTTGCATGAAGTGCAGCTGTGGTTTGTTTTGGAGGGAGAAGCAGAAAACCTGCCCTGGCCTTTGCATTGCAGTATGCTGCATTGCTACCTGATGATGTTTCACTGCAGTGATGTAATGCTTTAGAAAGCACATGTACTGATAGAGAGATCTGCATCTGCATCATGCAAACACGTGCTGGGATAGCAGGGGGTGAACCTTCTTATAGAGTGCTTAGCTCAAACGCCTTCTATCTCACATGCTTCTGCAGCCCCCATCCCTAGAGGACTGAAGATCTCACAGTCTGCCAATCATGCCCAGAAATCAGTAGGACTTGGGAGCCTAAACCCTCTTTAAAATATGCTCTTTGCAATTTACCAAAGCTGATGCAGCATCTTCTGGTGGGTAAGCTGGCTTCTTAAGCCCTCTTAAAACCTGCCACATCCTTCTCTCCTGGGGGTTGAGAGCCTGCTTCTCTCTCTCTCTGTAGTTTTGGTATCCATTCTCTAGCATTCCTGGTTCTCCTCTCTGAAGGTCAGGACCCAACCTTCCTTCCTCCCTTTCTGTAGCTCATCTTCCTCAGTGGTTTGGAGTCCTTTCCTCTGTCAGATCCTGCTCACCCGTTTTGGTATCAGCCTGACTTTTGCAGTGTATCCTGGCACCTTCCTCTCTCTTCCCATCCTTTGCATCCTCTTCCTTATCCTTTAGGGCCTGTTCCTCTGGGATAACCATGATTTCTTTCCTTCCCCCCTCATCCTGCCTCTCTCCTGCACAGAGTAGTGACATCAGCATGGCAGGAGGACCAGGAGTGAAGGGCTTGAGGCCAGATGGACCTCAGCTGCAGAAGCAGTGGACTAGCAGGGGAAAGGTAGGCATTTCTGCAGCAGCCTTCAAATCTCTCCCACAAACAAGGAGTTGCTTTGTGTCAGGACTGACTGTGTGCCTGGCAGTGTCTGATCTGCATGAATACAGAATGCAAGCGAGATGTCTCTAGGAGTGTTTTGTTGCCACTCCAGTAAATAAAAAGCAGGCCATTTTATCATTTTAAGTGGCTTGTTTTTCATTCAGAGGTATGTGGAATTCAAACAGGGTAATAAACTTCAGTCTCTCCTCTTAGCCTTTAACGGGCTTTGCCCTGTGAAATGCAGCCAGACCCACCATGCCAAGACTCATGTGATGCAAGGGCCAGACAGGGATCATTCTTCATTAGCAGCAGTAAAAAGTCAGCTCTGCCTCTGTAGCACAGGGAATTCGTGGCTCTGGAGCGGTTGTAGGGTGACCATTAACCTGGAAGGCATAGTCCTATCCTCTGGCAGCAGCATTCAAGAGGAGAAGATTCCTCTACTTGCATCCACTGATGTACATCTCAGAGCAGCTCTGGTTTGCACTTACTGAGTTCACAGTTTAGTGGCTCAGACACATTTTGGTCTTCAGACACTGCTACTGCCCTCTTGGGAGCTACAAGCAGTCTTAGCCAAAGGGAACTATTCCAATGTGTCAGTAACCCAAGTGCAACCAAGCTCTCAGGAATGGGTTAAGCTAATGCACCAAAAAAGCTGGAGCTGCTGGGATAGAGACCCACATCCTCGTATCCACGTGGCCAGCTCTGCTGCAGTTGTGGGGAGCCCCGGCAGCAGGCCAGAGAGGACCACAGGGGTGTTAATGCCTCGACTGACACTGCTAGATTTGCTGGGACTCACTTGCTTTTTTAGGCAAGCTTTAGAGAAACAGTGGGCCAGATCCAGCTCACTCCGCAAGAGGCAAGATGCCTTTTGCAGACATCAGTGAGAGAAGGAGTCATCCCACTTAGAAAGTACTGTATGTGCAAGTGGCACAGCAGGGTTTTATAGACTCAGCTGAGAGAGCATGACCCTTAGCCTGTCCATCTCCTTCCTTGCATGATTTATTTTCCATGAAGCTTTGAATCAAAAGTCTGATGTGATTTGAGGAGGAGTATCCATTAAAGTAATTTAAAGCTGAAGGAGCATATACCTAATCTGAGGTGTGCTTACTTATAGTTTTGTATCAACAATTATAAAAAAATCCTCAAGGCAAGAGGATGTGGAAAGCCGCAGAATGCACAACAGCTTTCATAAGCAGAGATTTGGAGCCATGTCTCTCTGCCTCGGCACTGCGACAGGCTGTGATTGATCCTGCTACTTTGTCAAGGTGAGGAAGTTAGCATGGAAACCTTCCGGGAAGGGGTGCAGTACAGGAGCACCAGCTCTCAGTTATGAATTGCAGCATGTGACTGTGCTGATGGAGCTGCATCTTTCAGCTCAGAAGTGAAGAAGATGACCTCCTTCCTTGTAATTCTCAAATGTGATCTGCTCTCTGCATGTTTCCCTTCTCTTATGCCATTCGTTTTACTTCTTAGATCACATGGTAAGTCTGATTTGGTCTGTTTTTAGAAAAGACAGCATGACTTTTCTAATTTATTAACAAATTATAATTGAAAGCTAAGCTAATAGGAGCATACACTGGAGCTTGTTTAATATTTTGGATCAGGCCTTTTTGCTAGCCAAGGAATGACAGTAAAATAGGATCATCTCCTAATACTGTGTAGGAGCAGGTGCCTGTGATCCCAGGCACCCCCAAGGATATCAGCAATGCAGAAGATGCTGTGTGAAAAGTTCTTTTTAAATTACAGATTTGATCTCTCCAAAATCTCTAGAAGTCACAATGGTGAAGGGCAGCGTGGTCTACCAGGCAGGGCACAGGTTTGAGACTCTTAATTAGGAAATTAAGAGACTCTTAATTAGTAAATACCCAGCTCCAAGTAGTTTAACAGAGTGTTTCTTTATTTGATTTCCTAATACCAGAGGACTGTTAAGCACTGGCTAAGTGACAAAGGAGATCAGTTACTTGACGTGGGGAAGACGAGATGACTGTGCTGGAGAAGCTCTGGGAGAAGAAAAAACCACATCAAGGCAGTTTGCCTTCCCCATCCCAAATTACAGCACTTGGAGAGGAATACGCCAGCAGAAGGAAGGGTTGGGTAAGAGCAATGCTGGAGGCTGCTGGTTGTTTGAATATTTTTCTTTGCCTCGGGTGAGTAAATAATAATCTGTTTTGGAAAATGTGTTTAGAGACACTGTCTACAATATAGGCTCCAGAAGGAAAGCTGCATGTGTTTGCCAAGCTGTGCTGGGCCTAGGCACATGAACGTTGTGGGGCTGCAGCTCAGAGAAGTTCCAATGATGCAAGAGCTGCTCGGGGGTAGAGAACTGGAGGCACCTTCAAGGGAGTCAACTAGCGTGTGGCTTGGCTCATAGCTATCACCAACCTGCCGAGGGGCTTTCATGCACTAGGAACTTTGGTAGATGTTTGCTGGAATTTTTTTCCAGTCTGCAGAGCAAAATTCAGATTGACATATCACTCACCTTATGTGGACATCCTCTGTCATCAACACTGATGAGGGACACTGCCTTTTCCATTGCACATGCCGGAGCAAACTTGTGGCTGATGAAGAGAAATATTTTCACTGACCAAAGAGATAGCTGCAGTGACAAAAGAGAGGTCCCACACTGGCATGGACACAGAGAGGGGAGCTCTTGAGTTTGGAAGAGGTAAGAGAGTGAATTTAAAGGTAAAGGTTAGTGAGGCCAAAAAAACAGAATAAGGAAAAAACTGAGACTGCATCAATTAGTGGTGCTGTTGCCTGCATGTAACAGAAACTGTGGTTAGAAACTGTGTAGGAAATGGAAGGAGGTGCACAGCACAGTGCTCAGGATAAGACTGCTCTCTCTTATTTTACTGGTCTAGCTGTCTGAGCCAGTCCCTCACAGTTCTCCCCATGTCAAGTCGAGATCTTGCAAGCTCCATGTGCCATGTCTTGGGAGGGAGGAACCTGTTTCTCTCCCTTGGCTACACGTGGAGTCTAAGGATGAAACACCTAGGCTGGGGCAGATGGCTATTGCATTTTGGCTCTTTTCCTTAGATTACCAAGCCTCATCCAATGAGATGGTTTTACAGCCATGTCCAGCTGATATTTGAACATGCAAGAGCCCAGAGTACATGGGAGCCTGAATATGTGTAGAGGGGCTACTTGTACTTCAAAGGGCACAAGACACAGACCACCCTCCTTCCAGCTAAACCAGCTCTCCAAACAGCTGTAGAGCAGAGAGAGGCCAAACCAGAGCCCTGCCAACCCTTGACAATATATGATCTACGTGCAGTTTAATGTTTGATGGCTGATGTCAAAGAGAATTCAACTAAAGGCAGGAAGAGAAACACAAGGAAAACAAGGGTAGCCGTGCAGGGAGCCAGCTTTATGACTAATGCTACCTTCTGAGTAATGCTTAAACTGAAACATAAATAACAATAAATCCAGTTCCACTCCATCAGGAGGACAGAGCAGAGCCCACTTTGCTTGGCCAAAACAGGCCTCAGTGTTTAACCACAAGAAAATCCTCCTGAAGTTTTATTACTTACTTTAAGGCCTGTAAAACCCCCTTGGTTAGGAAACACAGCTTCTAGTGGATTTACAGCATGAGTGCTTGCACAGCTCATTTCCTGTTTGATTGCATTTTGGGTAGGTGGGACAGGATAGGATGCCAGTTAGCACTGGAAGGTGTGTTTCCATCTGAGCTCTTGCCCATTCCTGTGCCACTAGTCTTCCCCATGGCTGTTTAGACAAGTGACCAAGCTAAGACTCTCAATTTTCATGTCACTTTAAACTCCAAAACCAGTAGCTAGACAGTGGATCACTAAGCTCACACTGCTTTGCTGTTGAGTGCAGGATGCTGGAGACCAGCACTCTGCTCCCAGCTTTGCAACTGGCCTACAGGTGAATGGTACTGCCTACCTCACCATGCCACTTCACGATGCTTTGACTTTCCCTTACGTTCACTTGGGAGAATGGTACAACCTTCCCTCAGCAAAGAGTTGTGGGACCTACTGCTATGAAGCAATGCATGCATCTATGGACACCTTTTGGCCACTGTTGGTGTTTTGGATTGCACAGGTTTCTTTGCTTTAAAAAAGATGGGGTTTTGACAAGAGATGACATCTCTCATGGCTCACAACTGTCAGAGAGTCTTTCATAGTAGAACAACGTGGTCAGCAGAAGGCGGACGGCAGGCTGTCCTAGGGGATGGGATTTGGCTGGAGAACCTAGATCAAAGCCCAGAAAGAGGCACAAGACACTGCAGAACATTTCTTGGGGTGGCACAGGGGGGAAGCAATCGATTTTCAGCCCAGAATTCTCAGAATTTTGATTTTATATGAGAAAAAATATTTGTTAAGCTTCTCTTGAGCTTTTTCCTGGGGATAGAGGCTGGATATTTTCTGATCGGCTCCATTTGCAATCTTTTTACCCTGTGTGCTGGGGTAGATCACAGGGCTTCCAGTCTTCCCAGGTATGGGGAACACCAGAAAGGCTGAAGCTTGAGACACCAGAACTAGGAAATAAATAAATAAATAAATAAATAAAAAAAGACCTAAAATGCTATGATTGGTGATTCTTAGAAACTGGAGGCCTAACTTGTGAAGTACTGTTATAAATGAGTGATTAGTGGAGCTCCTAAGGAGAGGTTGGCTTTCTCCCCTTCTTCCTCCCCTGGGAGGTATAAATTCAAATGTGTCCATAAGAAATGTGAAATAATCCTTCTGCTCCACTTGTAACTGGGAAAATCGTGGCTGGAGAACTCCATCATTTTGGGCACTGCCTTTCAAGAAAGATGATGATCAGCTGGAGAGAATCCAGAGATATCAGCAAATGCAATCAGAGGTCTAGAAAACATGACCTACAAGGAAAAGCTGCAAGAACTGGGGTTGTTTAGTCTAGAAGCAGAGACAGAGGGGAGACGTGATAACAGCCCTAAGCTATGCGAGAGGTTGCTGCAAAAGAATAAACTGTCCTCCACATCTACTGGGTGCATGCAGGCAGCCCAGGATGTCATGATGCAAGGGAAGAGTATGTTAGAGAGGTGGAGAAGTGTCCTGAAGGGAAAGTAGGGAAACATCAGCTTTGACCATGGAGCAAGTTGGGGGGGGTCTCACTGTGTTTTGAAAGACCAAGACATCTGGGTGCCCACTGGGGACCTAAAGCAGCATGTTCTGGCAGGGAAACAGATAATGAAACCTCCTGGAGTCCTTGCCCTGTGTACTAGGAGGGAATTTCTTTTAACCTGAGATTCCTCTTCCGAAAGGTTGACAGATCAGCCCCACTAAGTATTGATGATGCCTGTGAATGCCAGGCCACCAACAAGGATCTCCAAGCCCTGAGTGAGCTCCTTCTATAAAGGAATTTATAGGGAGCAAGAGGTGGATGGGGACCAAGCAGCAGCTAAGCCCCATCCCCAGGTCCTAGCCAGACGGCACGGTCTTGCTGACGGGGGAAGGCAGAGAGCGAGGCAAGCCCAGGGAGCTGTGGAGATGATGCTGCTGAGAAAGAGTCTGTTGTAATGCTGACACAAGAAATATGGGGAGGCACAGCTGAGGCAGTACTCACTATCTGTGCAGACTGTGATTCACTGCAGAATATTGGCAAGAAAAGAGCTTGAACGTGGAAAAGAGAGAGACAGAACGTGTGCAATCAAAATACTGGCTAGACCGAGCTGGGCATTTCTAACTCCTCCATTGCCTCATTCGATCTCAGCTATTGCAGGGCGCTTCCTTAGGCTGCTGCCTGCTCTCAGCCTGCGCTGGGAAAGGGCGTCAGTGTCTGAAGCAGGAATGGAGAGCTCGTGTTTGGAGGCCTGCAGAGAGTATGTGGTTTGGACACAGAAGCCAAGTGTTTTGGAAGCGAATATTTTAACTGGGTGGTCCTTAAAAAAAAAAAAAATGAGAGTGCGCACAGCAGAGATAACACATCCAGTTGGAGCACACGCTACGGTTATATAACAGAAGTTTTTATTACTTGTCAAGGATGCAGGCAGACTTGCAAAGGGGTTATATTACTTGTCAAGGCCACACATGGAACTGTGGCCCCAGACGACAGTGCGTCGGGTCACCAGCAGCTTTGTGTCCTCTCAAATCTAAGGCTATAATCCTGGCTTAATCAGGATAACCTTTACCACTAGAGCAACGTCCAGCCATTCTGAACACAGCCGCTCTCCGCTCCCGTATCTTGTTTATCGCTGCTTCCCTGAGCCTTTGTTCTCAAATCCTTGACTCGAGGCAGCAAGTTTGAATGCATTTCTTTCAGGTCTGCGTCAGTGCTTTTTCTCAACAGCTTGGCAAACAGCATAAACATCCATCTGCAGTTGTCACTGGTAGCAGTGCACATCATCTGGAGAGAAACTGGCTGCTCTCAGACGTCCAATCACATGGGGAGCAAACAGTTGCTTTATTTCTGAGTGGGGCTACACAAACCATTAGGCACCTCATTAATCTTGTTTTTAATTCTCTGCGTGAGGCTCCCTGGAAAAGGGAATAAATTCTGCATTTTAATTATTAGGGGAATAACTACAGTAGCCTTCCTAACTCCTTTTTATTCCTTGCTGTTGTGCTATAAAACATGAAAAATGGCAACTTGTTGTCAAAGTATGTCTCCTCCTCTCAGTTGTCCCTCGGTATTTGTCCCCCTCCCCATCCCTGAGCACTGCACAGCCTGTGGATGAGAGGAAGCAAAGACTGAGTCCTGAAACCAGTCACACTCACAGAAGTGGGGAGCACCGGACCTGCACAAAGCTGTCAGATACGAGCTCTGCTGCCTCCGTCCTCTCACCACCATGCTGCACTATTTGGGCTTCCAAAAAATAAAATAAAATAAAATAAAATAAAATAAATCTTAGGCTCCCCCCTCTCCTCTTGCCTTGCTGTCTGCAGATCTTCCTCCAGCTCACAGAGAGCCTCCGTGGCAGCCAGCTTTGCTGTCCTGCAGCTGCCAGGGCAGCTTGAGGGAGTTGGCACAGTGAAAGCAGCCCCTCAAAGAGCTGTGCACTCAGCTCTGCTGCTGCACGAATGCAGCCCCCTTCCCAGAGGCACCTGGCTGCAGGCAAGCAGCTCTATCCTCCATGCTCCCCAGACCTGCGTGGTTGAGGGTCGAGCAGACAGGCAGATATGCTGGCCTGCGTGCGTAGCCCGTGAAGCAGAAGAAATGTCTGCAAAGTCATCAGGCATTTGGAAACAGTTCAAGGAACTTGGACTGGAACGAATCGTTTGTGCTCTGATGGATTCCTTCAGATTGTCACGGCTCTGGAAAATGCACTGAGAGGGTATGAGTGAGATGGGCAAAGGTTGAAGATTTCCTGGGCTTGGTCTCAGCTTTTGTCCTGTGCAATTGTCCCTTCTCCCACCTGCAAGCCCATTTGAGGACTCCAGAAGGAGTCAATCTACCCCAGCAAGGTTTTGGTACTTTTCATATTTTGTCCAACTTCCCTGGCCCCAGGCAAGGCAGTACACATCCCAGATCTGCCTGGACAATACCTTATAAGTACAGTATCTGGAGACAACATGGGTAGTGCTCAGATCTCAGCTCCATCAAATGCTCCTATGGGGATTTTTCCCTTCAAAACCTTTCTTCCACTTCTTCTATTTAAAATGTCTTAACTTTCTACTGTTCTGTTTTAATAACTGATTTTTAATTGGAAAATAAAGTGCAGCCACCTGCAGAAATGAACCTTACCCCAACACGGTCTGACCTGCCTCGGTGTCTCCGTTGGAGCCCATCTGAACAATGAAAACACGCTGTGAACCGTACGTCGTGACAGTGCCTCCTCTTGCAGTTCATGGCCTCAGCTGTCAGTCACAGGATGACTGTATCTTGGTGGGGGACACTGGCACAGGCTGCCAAACCATGCTTCATGGAGCTAATTAGATCAATACAGTCATAGCTATTAGCGCTCCACAAGCATGCGGCAGCCGTTCCAGGCACTTTGTAGGCTAGTTTAGTCTGCACAAACACAAAGCGTCAACCTTGCAAGTAAAGAAGCATGACCCAGTGGCATGGATTAGCCCATCCTTGGCACTGAACAGCCCCTTTCTTTGATTAGCACTTGTGATTGTTCGTTAGCATTCGTCAGCATTCGGTCAGTGTCCTAGCCACAGCATGAAGCAAAAATGCTCCAGAACTGTCTTAGACTAAGAATCTCCCAAGGAAGCTTTTGTTAATTATCCCCTGTCTTCCTCCGTAACAGATTTCTTGGGGATACATCATCCCCAGCTTTCTGCTGGTTATCAGGGCTACAGAGGCACTTGTGAATATTTTAACATTGCTTTGCCGTACCTTGGATGACAGTGAGGACTAGGAGGGCTGGGCTTCCTTGTCTCTCTCATGAGCCTAGCTCTGCTGAAGTGCAGGGACTTGTGCTAATATACACCTGTGGAGGATCTGGTGCTTAATGTTTACTTTGTCTTTTCATTGGCATCCTTTCTTTCTTTTTCTTGCTTCTGCTTTTCAGAGGTTGCTAGTAGACTTGGAGCTCTGCAGTGGGCACGGAATACGATCAGTTCTCCTGAAAAGACCTCTATTTCCCACCATCCCTTGCTCAGAGGTTGCCAGAGGCAAAGTGGGGAGGGTTTTTTTTAGGGTTTAGAGCTGAAACACTGTTAATTCAACCTCTGGGGTTATTAATTGCATCTGCTGTGATGCTTCCTCTCCTCACATCTAGCATCTGTAGGTGGAAGGATGCCTACAGAAAGGGACAGCTGACATAGACACAGGCATGACCAGTAAAAAGCTGCCTCAAGGTAATTTTAGCCACAACCCTCTGGCTCAGCTTTGTACCAGTTCTTTTATCCCAGGATGCCTCCATCTCTGAAGCCCTGGGGGCAGGTTGGATGCAGGGGGAAGTGAGGCCTCATTTCCAGGCACTGAACAGCAGGGAGGATGGTGGTTGCTTCTGATAAGTAGCTGCAGCATTAAGTCATGCAGCCCTTGATCAGTCACCTGCTGCCAGACTAGACATGTGATGGCCCAGGTTCACCTGCATTTACCCTAATGGGAGCATCAGCTGGAGCCTCTCTCCTCTGCCTACCTGCTGATTTCTAATAATCTCTCAGGAACATCATTATTTCTGAGATTTTCACTCAGCAGATCAACAAATTCAAAAGGAAAAGGGGCTGATAGTCTTTCAGCTTACCAACAGGAACAGCTGGTTCTGCCTACACCATGTCCGAAGGGAATGATATCTCCTCTCTGTTTCCAGGACCTGTAAGCCTTTGTTGTCTATTGCATTAAGAGTGAATCTATTTGTATCCTGTGTACAGCATCTCACACACAGCACATGAACCCTTGACGCAGTACTAATGCCAGACCAGCTGTGCTCAGCATGGGTAGGATCTTTGAACCCAGGTCACGCCATCCTGTCTGGTTTCTGTTGCCCGTTCACTATGCTACTCCTTCTCTCAGGTCAAGTTTATAGCCTGGACAAGATAATCCTGTTAAATATGGGTTACTGGACTCAAAATAAAGATACCTGGGCAAAAGCCTAGGCCCTGGAGTGCTGAAGACCTGCCTAGGAGACAGAGCAGTATGATGCGTGAATACAAGAATTAATACCTTTCTTAGCATGTGTCAGTTCCCTGCCTTTCTGTGGGATGTTTATAGGTAAGAGGATGGGTTAAAATTTCTTTAGGATCTTCAGGCACAGAGCCTGAGGGAAGCTTGTTGTGAGCATCTCACCTCCTATCAAACAAGATGGGACCTGCCAAGACTAAGACACGCCATTAATGCCTATCAGAGATCCTCCCACAAAGCCACATGAATAAAACCTACTTGAGAGAAGGAAATGAGACAACTGAGAAGGTGCTGAAGAAGAAAAAGCCAAGAAGGCCTGTCCATTCCTCCTGCTGTTGGGGGAATTGGAGAAGTTTGGCCCGAGATGTCTACCCTAGGGCCTTCTACCATCTTTGCACTACCACACTGGTTTGTCTTAAGAGAGCTTGCCCAGCTTACGCACTGCTGACCACTCCCTTCCTCTCCGAGCTAGCTGAGGTCTTGTCATCTGCCCTGTGTTAAGAAAGACCCTGTGACCAGCACATCCAGCCTCTGGTAGGAGGACCTTCTCCTGCTTTTATAATTCACAAAGCTGTATTTAATGGGGAGCCCTCCGAAAAGCTATCCCAGACTGAATGGTTTTAAAGGCAGCCTCTTTTTCCACTCTCCCATTCACCATGTGCAGACCCTCTGAATGTGTGCAGGATGATTTATTGATCTTTAAATATGAGTTATAGGAATTGAAGCTGAGGAATCTGAGGGCAGCTGTGGCAGATAAAGCATGAGCCCCTCACCATGCAGAGGCTGATGCTGCCTCCAGCTCCTAGCGCCTCCGAGAGATGAAAGGGAAAAACATTTACCCTGAAGATCAACAGCACCCAAGAACACCTGTGTCTCCCAGGAAGGGGGATTTACTGCCAGGGGAAACCAAGGCTGATCTTATCTCTCTCTCGCTTTGTGGTTTTCAGGCATACAGAAGAAAATGATGCTTTCCAAGCCAGCATTATCTCTTTGGAGATTATTTCTCAAATGTGAACAGGAGCATGACCAAGGAACAGCAGGGAAATCACTGGAGTTTGTTTCCCATTCTGCAGCACATGGGAGATGTGCAAGCCAGAGGGGTAACGAAAGGCATATGTTTTGGCATGCAAAAGGAAAACATTTTTTTTCCAGAGGCTTTTTTATTTCTCTGGATCCGTTACATTAATTATGAGGTTGTATGGCAAGTCTCTGCAATTGCAAGTCTCAGGAGAGAGGCAAAAGGTTCATTGGTTCTCACACATTTCTAGAAATCAGGAGATTGAGTTTTTTGTTCTTAGCTCTGGGTGTCCAGAGACACCTCATTTTTGAGCATTGCTGGATTTTCTGTCAGTGCTAAGGATTGTGCAGTTGCCTTCTAGCCTCACCTCTAGGAACCAGGTGATTATGTGATAATCTCGGACTTCATTGAAAAAGCCAATTACTTGTTTTGGAAAAAATATGGAAAACTTGAGCCCTACGGACTCAAAACCTAATGGGCAAAGAAAGGGAAAAAAATGAAGCAGATGGTTATTTTTGCCGTGTCTTCTTGCGTAAATGATTTTGCTTACAAAACTTGGTTGATGCTGTTGTACATGTCACTTCTAAACTTCCTGATGATCTGTGACTTGGCGGTGGTTGGCAGTGCAGTCACATGGGAGAGGCAGTGTCTGAGCAAATACTGTCACTTCATTAGCTATTTTTAACAACAACAAAGATCTTGACTTTTAAACTGATCTTACTATATTTAGAGAGGAAGGGGGTGCCTCACTCATTACTCCTGTTTTTTTCGCATTAAAATTTTCATTTTTGCTTCTTTCTGCCTCAAAAAGGCAAGAAGAGGATAATTTTAATAACTTCTGTCCTAGTGTGAATTTACTGCAAGGATTAAATAGGCTGATGCTTTGTAGAGGGCTTTAAGAAAGTTAGCAAGAGAGTCAAGCATTGTATTTCATGAGAATATTATGCACTGTGAGTAAAAGGAAGAGATGATGCTTTGCTTCTCATTGCCTGCCATGCTATGGGCATCAGCAGAGCCTGGCACTGCTATTTAGTCATTGTGCAATAATTTTATGCTGCAGGACTGCCAAGGAGCCCTGTTTTCCTTTCCACCAGGCCTTGCACAGTCATAGCACAAGTAACCTCTGTACCAAACAGCCTCCTACTGCCGTTATGTTACGGATTCAACTGCATAAGGATGCTGTCCAGTAACGTTGTTTTTATCTGTGGCTATCTATCCACCAGCTCTGCTGCCCTCCAACCACACAGGTATAAGGAGGAGCTCGTTTTATGCTGATAAAGGCATGAAAAAATCCTGTAATGTGGTATAACCAGGCTGCCCTCTCCAGATGGGATCTGGAAGATGTGGCCCCTTTCCAAACCAGACTCTTCCTGATGGTAAAAGACCAGGATTTGGGTTGGACAGCCTAATGCTGTGCTCATTTGCTCTCCAGGGAAAGCATACACAGTAGGGCTGGAAAACCTGAGATTAAATCTTTTCTCTGTCTGATTTGAAGCTCAAACTCTTTTTATCTCTTGCTCTAAGTGGAAGGCAGCAAAAAATGTCTTCCTTCCATTGAAGTCATTCCTCTTTCTATGGAGTAACTCTATAGCTAGTCTCTATGCTGTGGGCTTGTCCGAGGCAGGTTAAAACCCTGCCTCAATTTATATTTAGTTATTAGTATAATGAGGAAATAAAAACCCCAGAGCCTCTCCCACACTTTGGCATTTCCTTCCAGCTGTGCATTGAATGAGGACCTGGGCAACCAAATCACAGACATGAACTGTGATGGCTGGACATTTTAGTGTCTAAATGAGTCTCTAGACCTCCCTGATGGTGATCACAGGTTGCTCATAAATAGGTCCCAGAGCATCAAGCTGGATCTACCGACTTCAGGGCTCTGCTCCAAAACTTGTGCTTGTGACAGGCCCTGGCCAGCTCCTAGCCCATGCAGGGACACGAGCTGCTGTGAGTGCTGCAGCTGCTCACGGCTGCCTTGCCCAGCGACTGCCAGCCCGGAGGTTCAGCAGCTGAGCTCTCACTGCCCTTCCCTCAGTGAAGATGCTCTTCCTTCTTCCATTGATTTCTCAAGATGCTTTCAGAATCTCAAAAGCTTTGGCCTCCACCTCTCAAGATGGCTCATGGGGATCTCAAGCCACAGAGACACTAGCAGAAAACAGACAGACCGAGAGCAAGCACCTCATTTCCTTAGGCAACAAGCTAAAATAGTGCTATTTTAGCCCCCAGTAAAAGAGAAGAGGCAGGGACCTGGGCAAGAAACAGCTGTTTACAGTGCAGACCCGAAGTCCATCTCACCCAGTGGATCCTACAAATACGCTCCTCGGGGGAGCTTTATACAACTGTGCTTTGTCACCTGATTCCCTTTCCCTAGCACAAGAAAGACCAGAGGGATTAAAGCCCCACCAAAAGTAATGTACTGACCTGGCCTTGCCTGGCACCAGTTCAAATGCCAGGTGACAGTGCCACAAGGGCACACCTTCCCTTCTGCTTCCGCAGTCACTGTGACCAAGCAGCTGCTCCTACATGTCCCCATCCTGCTGGCCTGGTGAGTGGAAGTAAAGGTATAATTTGGGCTTGGGCACCTAGCCAAAGAGCCATCTCACAGGGTTACCTCCCACTCTTCCAGAGCTGCAGGTTTTCACCTCCCTTTGCAAGCTAATGTCCCCCTGCTAGTTTTGCAATCAAATAAACTACATGAGCTTCAGGCGATTCCTCAGCCCTCACAGATGGGTCTGCCAGGCCTTTCGACAGCACTTTATTCACTCACTTGAACAGGACGAACTAATGACTGTACATGCGGAGGTCAGAGATTATTATTCAGCTGTGTTGGAAGGGGCTCAGAGGTGTGTTGCCCTGAGTTCAGCCCCCCGAAGGCTTTTGCGAGCAGAGATGGGGAAATGAAGAGCTTTGCTGCAGTGATTCGGTGGCTCACTAACTCCAAGGAGGGGAGCAAAGCCGTGCACGTGCAAAACCCACTGGGTGTTTCAACATCAGCTCTATCCCCTCTGCACGAATCCCAAGCTCTGAGATGAAGCAAGGCAGTCTATGGCTCAAGTCTTCACGTGCTGATGGAGATGGTGGCTTTCCTTGGGTGCCCATAGGTAGATAAACCAGAAAGGCACCTACAGCCCCTGCACAGCCCTGTGGGGAGTGCAACGGGAATGGCGCGAGCTGCGAGACCAGGCAGCAGAGCCGAGCTGCAAGGGTAATACAGCATTTCCGTATCACCGTCCCGCGCACCGAGCACAGCCACAGTCCTCGACAGACACTGGCCAGCAGCTACAGTCGGGCCTCTCACCAGGCAAAGCTCAAGATGTCCAACTTCAGCTATATGTTTTAAATCTTTTCTCCCCCCATCTACCCACATTTCTGCAGAATTATTTGTCATCCTCTTTAGAAGACGGAAAGAGGGCTCATTTTTATGCAATTGAATTTCTGATGGAAAAAAATTATTTTCTGAGCTTAAGGCACTTTGGGGGCCATTTAGCTTCCCAGTTGCTCAGACTGCCATATAA
Organism: Rhea pennata; assembly: GCF_028389875.1. NCBI lineage: Eukaryota > Metazoa > Chordata > Aves > Rheiformes > Rheidae > Rhea > Rhea pennata. Next base: position 2,912,899 of record NC_084685.1, read on the forward strand.
ATTTGCTGATGACATGATGTTGTTATCTAACACCTGCTAAGAAAGTGGCACAAAATAAGAAAAACACCTTCACGGATATGTGAAATTCCCAAATTGTTTACCTCTTGGTGATGGATTAAATACAGATGTAGCTTTTGGTCTAGGAGAAAGGAAAAGGAGAGAAAAAAGAGCCATACCTGCGCTTCTTGTTCTTTATTCTGCTCAAACATGCTTAGGAAAGTGTTCAAAGAGAAGCAAATATACCATCCCTAACACACAGTGACATCTTGGCTTTTTGACAGAACACTTCATACCCTTCCACCTCTGTTAATCCCTACTCTCTGTAAGCTAAACAAATGAAGACCTTTTCTTCCCAGAGCCAGACAGATTGCAGCCAGGACACTATGTCTGTTTTAGAAAAGAAACAAAAATATCATTTTTAAGCTGTCCAACTTTAACTTCAGTCTCTTCTTAAGAGGATATAATGTAGAAGAAAAAGTCCTGAAGGATACATCATTGAAATTGCACAATGAAAAAGAAAGTTATTTTTAAAAAAAGCCCACCAGACAGGAAGAAATTAGCAATTATCCTGTGATTGCCTTATTTTTCATTTTCAATGGGAAAGAGTTTCCTTTTTATCCAGTGCTAGGGTTAAACTAAATGTACCCTTGGCTATCCTAGAGAAAAGAAGATAAATGCAAAAGGAGGGTGGCAGGAAAACCACGAATTCCTCAGAGCAGGTCCTAAACTGGTATAAATCTGCTTATCTCTGTTAATTTCTGGGGGCTGCAGCAATTAACTCTGGTTAAGAATCTGGCCCAGAGTTTATACCTTTTCTGATTTTTATTTTAATTGTTGTTTCTGGATAGAATCTTGCAAAGAAGCCTATTAATATTATCCAGTAAAAGAGCAGCGATTCACTAGCCCCGTCTATAGTATCATTGCCTATTAAGGCTCTCTGAAATTCCCCTTGTAAGACTCTGCTTGGTGTCATAACTTTAATTTGAATCATTTGTGCTGAAATTTTCTATAATGAAGCATCCACCTCAGGCTGATCTTCTTTTTAAGGGGCAGAGGCGGGTGGAAGAACTTCAGCCAAAACAACTGAGCAGTTTCTAAGAGCAAAGTTAAAAGAAAAAAACGTATTATTTTTCTCAGCCTGCTAATTCTGGCCATCCTGTGTTTGAAAAGTTGTGATTTTCCCCATGCTTTGCAATTGGAGCCTGTGGGGTGCCTTCTCTGTAAAGAATATGCCATTTGTTACCACCTAGAATATCCAGCTTATAACAACCTGAAAAAAATTGCAGCAAATGCTTGGTTCAGCAAAGCAGCTTGCTGCAGTTTTAGTGCATCAGCTGCATCTGCAGGCTGCTGCTGACAGAGGAAGGCTTTTTCTCCTAGCCACGTCCTGGCCATGAGTCCCTGCCACCTTCCTCGTGCTGGGCTCAGCCCCTGCGTGGCTGCGTCACGCTTCCACCACATCAGTGACCTGAACTGACTTGCTGCACAGTGGTAAGGTTGCCCTTACGCAAGGACAGGGCATGTTTGTGCCCTCAGCATTTGAAAGGGGGAAATCAGGCTGCCAGCCACCCATGCTAACTTTGGCTGGTGTTTAATGTAAAACCTCAGCCATATATCATAGCGATTTGGTCCCAATAGCTGCACTACATGGGGCATGGCTACTTCCAGTGTGAGCAGCACTCCTCTGCGTCTCTCTGCTACATGGCACTTGCTGCACGTGCAGCCAACAGCAAGGATGTGGCTTCCCCTCTGCCCTCAGAGATTCGCTGGTTTGAGGTCTTGCAGGTGAAAACTTCTTGAGTCAGATCCAGGGGAGACGACAGCCAGGCTGGAGCATGGAAATTGAGAATTGAGGCAAAGACATAGGAAATGCCAAAGAGATTTGAAATTTGGATAGGAACAGGACTGATGGGGAAACAGGCACCTATCTCCAATCAGAGATTCACAGGATAACTGGGATCAGCTGAGGAAAGGGATGCAAGTAAGAAGACAGAGGGGAAAGATGAGGGAGTGTGCTAGGAGAAACTCAGAGAGTGAGAGCCACAGTTAGGTGTGGATGAGGCAGCAGACAAGGAACAGGGATGGGAGAGAGTTTTAGAAAATAGACTTCATTAAAGGACGTTAAATGGAGCTAAGTCAATCCTGAGTCTCAGCCCTCCACCTGCGAAACCTCACCGTGAACACCTGAGCACCCTTCTCTGCTCATCCTTGGGAGTTTCTGGCCATTGGACCCTCCGTCACGGGTGCTAAGTGTCCTGTTTCCAGTTGTTCCTCCATGAGGCCTCCTTAGCTTTGCTTGTGGAGAAGGAGCAGGAACAGGAGAAGAGGGGGCATCAGGAGCCCAAAGCCAGCTGCCTCCCAGTGGAGGTGCACACCTGGCTATCCCTCACTTTGGACCCATCAACACCTTGCTAGGAGAGCTTGCAGCCTAGTACTTACTCCCACGTACCACAGTGGCTAGATGTGGCTGGACAATCCATCTGGCTTTGGCATCTGTGACAAACTGAGGGTCTCGACCATCATTCAGCTGAAACAACTACCAGGGATCATAGCAGGGATGCTCCAGTACAAGGGGAGTGGACAGGGCAGGCATCACATGGCAGAAGAAGGACAGGAAGGGCTGCAGTTTCACAGGATAATTTAGTGAGGGGCTTCCCCAAGTGATGATACAGGGAACCAGATTTATGGGATCAAAGGTCAAGCTCCTATCCAGTTCTCAACATTTCTATCTGAAGGGCGGTGGAGGTTGTCAAAATGCAGCATTTCCACTTCTGTTAGGTGCAGTAAGCCATGCCTGAGCTGCTCTAGCATCACTTCAGGTGAAAGGCTGAACTAGATACTTCCAGAAGTCCCATCACCAACACTCCTCTGATTCTGTGACTGTGTATTCTGTTAACTGCATTTTATTTGACTTGATATCAGCTTTGGCATGTTGATATACTAGTTTGCTAACAGTTGCAACAAGTTAGGAAAAAACCTTAAAAGTAATAAAAATAACCATAGGAAGAAATTCTTATAAAATATGAAGCAATATTTGAAAATTCCAATCTCAAATATTAATATTTTGCAGCAACAAATATAATTTTAAAATATCTTTCCATGAGAGGCTGCAGTTCTTATCTTGGCAATAAAAGTGTCCCAACAATAAAATCCTTGTGATCTATAACCAATATTATGCTCACATTATGAATGAGAAACTGAGGCCAGAGACAGGGAGTTCCATGATTCACTAGTTAAGTGACAGAGCCCAGAAATTTCTTATGGTAACTTAGTGGCCTCCACTGCACCCAGCCCTCCTGTGTAAGGCTATGCAGAAGAGATAAGCACTGCCTTAATTTTCTATCAGATGTTAAATGTTCTCTTTTGATTTAGCTTAGTGCCTCACCAATTCATTACATGCTCTTATTTTACTTAGGAGATACGGGAATTCTTACTGATCTTGGAGGAAATTACTTTTCCTTTTGTTAGGAATAATTAGGAATGCAATTTATCTCCCCTTAATTATGAGTGCAGGAGGATAAATTTTCCTTGTTAAGTATTTATTGTTCAAAACCAGGTAATAAGAAACAAGGCTATGGAACTGCTGCCTAGGAAATAGATCCCCTGGTTTCCAGTGTAACAATTTAATCTACTGTTCTGCTTCTCAGATCAGCTTTCCAGTTCAATGTGCAGCACAAATTCACCAGGGATAATATAAACTTTTACTGCTACTGGCTTTGGGGCTACAAAAAACCTGCAGTTTCAGCCTCTTGGCTTTGAGATCAATACTGAAAATTAAGTGGCTAACATCCCCATACAAGGGTAGAATTTATCTTCTGTGGTCATCTATAAATCAATGACAATATAATGTCCATTGTGCTCATGACTGCCTGCAGTCTATGGTGAATAGCCATCCAGAATTTGACTAATATGTGAAACTATTTCTGTCCATCTGGTCCAACAGGCAATGCAGGCATGTCAAAGAAGAGTAACTCTTCCAAGAGCTGCCTTTGTTCATAATAAATCTCCAATTAAAACCAAACAGATGTGGAGGGTGGACGTTTCACGCAGACCTTCGGCTGCATTCTGCATTGTTAGCCCAGGCTTGAGACATCGAACTTGACACTGCAGAAGATTCCCAGAATTCTTGGATTGCTTCAAATTGAAGCCTACTGAGAAAACATGTCCGTACTTTTGGGCCTTTTGACCCACCGGGTCATGAAAATAAACATCTGAAGGAAAGGCATATTTATGTTAAATCCACATTCACAAAATCCAAGGACTCATTCCTCCCTCTTGCTCACTAAGTGGAAAGTGCCAGTGGCCCAGTCCCTCATATGGCAAAGGCAGGGACTTGGCTGCAGGGCTGCACACAAGTCTTCAGGCAGTTCCTGTTTCTCAGCAAGAGGAGCTCCGGGGAAGATAGAAGCCAGAGTTGCTACCTCAAGTGTAAATTAGGAATTAGAAGAAATATAAGGAGAGATGCAAGTATAAAACCGCAGAGATAAAGCATAGATTTCTGCAGTTTTTGTAGGGCTGATTCAAGTCTGCAGAGAGAAACTCCTATCCTCTCTAGCTCAGGCCATTTGGTAGGGTCTGGAGAATGGATGGGAGGGCCATGCTGGGGGGGAGGGCAGTCTCTGCTTGGGCAGTTAAACATAAAGAGAAAAGAGATCTTTTCTGAAGTATAAAAATTGATCATATCATTTCCAAACTTCTCTTATCATCATCTCATGGGAGTGGTAGTTAATTGCTAGTAAACTTAGTAATCATAATTCTGCACAGACCATTGATTCAGCCTTTGAAATCAATTGTCACTGGAGACAGATAGAATTGAAACTGGAGACAGACACCACTGATTTAGAATAGCCTGGCCCACGCCTGATGGCAAGTGTTACTCTCTTTGGCTATATGCTAAGGGAAAGGCAACTTTTTCTCAGGATGCATAATGTGGGGTGATCATGTCCAAAGAGGCTCATTCTGGACACAACACTGCACAGCTGGTGTCTGGATCTCTGAGGTGTTCAAAGTCAGATGCTATGCATACCACCCTGGAGGTATTAATTTTAGGGCCAGAGAGAACCATTTGCTCATCTTGTCTAGCCATAGATAGAAAAAAATCATAAAATTTCAACCTGTTACTATAAAATTTCAATCAGGTACCTCCCTTTGGCTGAAAAATCTCAACCGAAAGAATACCCCGTGTAGACCTGGAGACCGTGAGGAACAAGAACTGTGCTTCATGTGGTTGCTGGTTGCAGCATTTATCAATCTCGCTGTCAGAAACAGGAGCTTTGTGTCCAGGAAAACAGTGCCTGGCCCCGAGTTCATATGCTGGCTGGAGAGGGCTGATAAGCCATTGAAGAATGGTGATTTCTATGTTCCCTCACCAGTCTCAAGGGAGTCTTATATCATGGTACTAACACGCTCCACTCTCTGTGGCTTTCTTAAGAGCTGCTCTAGCTACAGGGACGCCTGGAGGCCCCAGCAAGGATGGGAGCTCTGTCATGCTGGATACTCTATGTGCACAGAGAGACACTCTATATCGATGAACTTGCAGTCTCAGTGGATGAGAGAGTGAAAGAGTAGGAAGAGAAAAAGAGAAAACATCTTCACCAAGGATCACACAGTGAAGAAGAGAAGAGGGTGAAGCTAGCCCAGGGCCCTGCTGACACAGCAAACATGGGTTTAGCTGCACATAGATGTGAAGCTGGAGCTGACCAGGGCAGCTTCAGAAGCACAGGAGTATGGGAGTCCACTGGTTATTCCCTCATTTCGTGGATCACATGAGACAAAACAGGCAGATCTCGTTTACAAACCATTTGCCTCCCAGGGCTCACTGCCTGGTTCTCCAAGCATACATCTGCTGCAAAAAGAAGATGTTTCCATCAGCACTCACATTTGCACAGTGTGAGAGTGAGCCTTTCTTCAGATTGCTGTTCCATGACTGTGGCCAGAGTCAGGGTGCAATGTGCCATGCAATTCATACATCTGGAAAGTAAAAGTCCTCTCATTGCTTTATTTCCTCTGGCAGCTAGTGGAGAACCTTACAAACCTAAAACATTTTTTTCCATAAGCAAATGCAGGATTGTCTCCTGGGGCTGCCTTTAGAGTTTGACAGGTGTGATGGATAGAAAAGGGGAAAGGAAACCACTTGTCTCTTGACAGTCTTGGGTTTAGATTTTCCAAGATTTCCTTTCCAAATATGTGCTCTGTGAAGAACATTTACATTTATTACATCAATCTCACAACACTCTAGCAGGCTGGGACTAGACATCCCAAGCTGGGACATCATAGGCCTCCACTTCTTGAGCTATAGCAGAATTTGTAATTCCAGATATGACTAGCAGCAGGTTTCTCCTCCTTGTGAGATCCTACTTATGGGCAGGATCACATGCTGCTCACTCATCCACACAAAGCCGATGTGTTACTCACTTACGTTCATCACACCTATCAACAGCTCTGATGTGTCACATCTACAGGTGTCAAGGTTGTTCTGTGATGTCTACCCAAGTTCTATACAATATTTCATTGCTGAGCTCAAGGTTAAACACAGAAGTTTAGAATTATTGTTAGCTTTGCTATCTACCAGCAATTTTTTTTTCGCATGTGGAAGCTTTCTTGCCAGTTCCCTTAACCACTATTGCTGTAGGAAACTGTGTAACCCTTTAGCCAAGACTGTGAGGCTGAGAATCCCTTGGGAGGAAAGTTGACTTGAAATTGCTATAGCAGCCTGATTTGGGCTGCTTGGAAAAGTAAAAGAGCATGTTTGTATTTCTGCTTCTACTTGAGAAAAAAGATGAATGACCCTGTTCAGGACTGTTGTGCCAGTCCAGTTTGGAGAGGTAGGAATTCAGCCAGGAGCTGCTTGGAGGGCTGAATATCTGCTAATGCCTTCAGCAGTGTGGGTAGAGCTACTGCATGACTGCAAGGGCACTCCATCAAATCCCATACTCCTGAAGGAACTCCAGTCACACTCAGCCACAGACTCACTATTTGTCTGTCCAATCATCATCACAGCCCCAATATAAGCCCCAACTTTCCTTTATGGGCTGGCCAATTCTCATAGACAGTGCAGCCTCATGCAGCCTTCACCCAAAAGACAGACCCTCAGGTCTGTGCCATGTGTCCAAGCTGCAGATGGAGACACTATGTCCTGTATCACAGTGCATGCCAGCTCCAGCATCTCATACAACTCATTCCCAAATTGCATTCCTTTGTCTAGTCAACGGTGAGTGAGAAAGTAGGAGCAGCTGCCGTTTCTCTAGGTGGTTCAGAGAGACCTTATGTGTTTGTGTGCTGTGTGTATGATGGACAACTTCCTGCTGTACCCATGCTAGCTGACCCAGGTGGATACAGACCAGATAGTGAGCTGGAAGTGTTGCCATGGTCTGAGCATCGAGACTTCCCCAGTGCCTAATTCATGCCATTTTCATGTTCGCTTTATCTGAGCTAACAGACACAACCTATATGCACGAGTCAAAAAAAAAAAAAAAAAAAAAAAGGTTAAATGAAGGCATAACTGGCCCTGGGAATCTAAATGTTAACACATGTGCTGAAAACACAGATAAAAGGATTGGCAAGTCCATATATGCCTCGTGAAACCTGCCCACATGCTTTTTTATGATTCTAAGGGCTGCTTCCTTCTCCCTGGCACAGTGACAACTCACCTCAAGGATGTGTTGCTAGGTGAAACAGCAAGATATTATCACTGTTCTGCATTCCTGGAGTTCACACTCCGCTTCCCAGGTGTTGCAGCTACAGCTGTTTTATTTCTGCACCTCAGCTAACACTTTCTAAGGACACTTAATTTAATTTTTCCACAGTTGTTATGTCTCATCTACAAATACTTCCATTTTGACACATTATATCCTCTGGGTGCTGGTGAGCACCAGAGAAACCAACATTACTAAAATGAAAGTGTCCTGTTAGACCTGCAAATAAATCTGCATCCATAATCCTTACTGCTGTCCTGATGTGACTTGCAGATTCTGAATATTTTCACTAACTTGCAAAATTGTTCAGAACAAAAAAGTCCCCAAAATTTCCTCGCTCAGGTGAAAGTTCCCACTTGTAGCATCCAAGCCCACCCTGCCTCCATGTCCTCCTGGTTTTGCATGTGATGGGTGCCAGGTGAGTGAGGTCTTTCATATCTTCACGAGTACCATTTTCTGGTACCCATGCTACTGGAACATACTCAGTTGCTGCAATTTCTTAGGTGAATCTTGCTCTGATGGCCTTATCCAATGCTGGTTCACTTCCTCTCTTGCTGTATCCCTTATATTACCCATGCTACTTCTCTTTGCATAGATAATTTTCTTTTGTTGACCGAGTAAAAAGTCTTCTACTGGTTTGGCCTAAGAAAAGGATCCTCACCAAAAATGTTCAGCATGGCTTCACTAAGCACCAGACTTTTATTCCAGGTACTTACTACATTGTCTGTTTCTGTCCTATTATCAAATAAAAAGTTACAACTGTCCTCCAGGAAACTGCTGTACCACGTATGTCTTCCCAGCTCTCCTGTATCTATCCACATTTGGTATATGTCCACAAAGTGGACTCATTGGCACTTTCTGTCACCTTCAAAAGAGCCAAAAATTGGTTCATCAGCTTTAGTATCTTCTTTAAATTTATATTTTGCTCCTTGTTATGGATGTTTCTCAGAATTCTGGCAAGGACAGGGGAGTAACTGTCAGCTCTCTGCTCCTCATTTCCTCTCCTTCAGGTCACTGAGACAGCTGGACTTGTCTGGAAAACACAGAAATCATGTGCTAAATCCTGTAACTTAGAAGCCCTGAGCGCACCAGTCATCCAACCTGGCTTTAGGCTTTAGATGTTGCCTTAAAGTTCCCGGACAGCCTGTGGACAGACACCTGCAACAGACACCTCCAAATGGGGAGTCACCTGCTGTGTGTTAGATGGCCATCATAAGGAGATGAATTGCCCTCTGGAGGTGCTCTATTGCCTTCAGAGGAAACCAAAAGGACTGGTTAACATTTGGTAGTTTAATTTTTAGGTGCTAAATTAAGGCATATGAATCTGCCTGCAATGTCATGGGATAAGGGAATCCCTGTTCTTCCCTTGAAAGTGTGGGATCTTTTCAACTGAATATTATCATAGTGACCAAACAGGTGATTGATGGACATTTGGGGTCATCTTGAGGGAGCATTTGTTGGTGTGCTGAGCTTGGTATTGCCTGGCTTTGTCAATGACTCTTTTTCAGTAAAGAATCAAAAATACCAATTTCTGCAGCTGTCTCAGGAAGAGCTGTGAAGTACACGCTCATGCTGCTGGGTTTTTCTACCTTACATGGAACACACTGTGCAAGACAGATCCTGATGGGACTGAGATTCACATGTTTCCAAATCCATATTAAAAAAGTTTTGATAAAAAAATTCAAGTGAGATGACACTTTAACTGGAAATAACAGCAGCAGAGAAATCAACAAACTTCAAGCCTTGCAGTCTCTCCCTTCATTTTCATTGAATCCAGCATATTCTTCCCAAACTGTCTGTAGCAGACATTCTGTGCATTTTTTTTTATCCCAAAAGATACCACCAACAGGTTCTGTTTCAAATTATGAAGCAATAAAAGAAACCTCACCACACTGATGTTTGTTACTAATTAGGTTACTTAGTTTTTATATCAGCAACTCCAGGCTTAAATCCTCTTGCAATAATAATCAAAAAGCAATTCAGGTCAGATTTTACAAGCCTTTAAACATATTATCTCTGTGCTTCCAATCATATAATCAATCCCATATTATATTCCTATATGACATGATCGGCATGTTCTGCAGATGTCTCTGAACATGAGCATAGTTGTTTTCTGTGCTAGCATATAGATTTTTGTGTCCATATGGTTTCTTTAGTCCCATGTCCAGGAACAGGATTCAAGCATGGGATTCTAGGGTGCTAGGCACTGTGTGCATTGCAAAAGATGGATCCAAAAAAAAAGGTGTATTTAGACAAGATGCATTGCACAGTTCATCTTACAGGTGGGGAGCTGAGGCAATGAAAGCTTAAGGACAAAATGTAAAAGAGCACTTAGGCACCTGAAGTGGAGTTTAGGAAGGATTTAAAGCCTGAGGCCTGGAGAGCGGTCAATCAAAGACAAAACATCCACCAAAAGAGGCAGGCTTTGATACGTTGCTTTGATACACACCTGCTGCCACTGGTGACTGTGGCACTAAGAGGAGACAAGGCAGCTGATACCTCTCTAAAGAGTCCTTTTATCTCAGTAGAACATAATTATTTAGAAGAGTCCCACCTTGATCCATGTTCCAACGTGTCATCACTGTTGTGGTTTGCACAGGCAAAGAAGAACCACCAAATCTTTGTGCCCTAGGGAACCCTCTGGTTTCCACACAGTTATTGTCCAAATCCATGCAACTTCGAGGCCGCTCTCTCTGCTCTCTGACAGTAGGGCCTCCCTCTCACCTCCACAATTCACAGAGCTACTGGGGCACATCCCTCTTCTGCGTTTTGCCCTGCTATATGACTTCTGGGCTTGACAAAGCGGAGTTGACCTGCCTGTCACAGTCTCGGAGTCTGCAATTACTCAGAAATCATTCAAGAGTAAAGCTGGGAGCTCTGTGCGTTTCACCAAGCTCGAGTTGTTTTACACTCTCTATCATTTACAGCCTTGGCTTTCTCCACTCCCAAGTGCTACCTGGGGAAAAGGAATGACTCAGCAATTTGAATGCTCTGATGTGATGGAAACTGAGCACAATCCCTACAGAAATGGTCCAGGTACAAGAAGACCTTTTCCCGCTTACTCTCAGATACGGATTTCTGTCTTTGAAAACCCTGTGCCAGGTCCTCAAAGGAGCAGCTGACGTGTAAGGAGGAGCTATTTTACACCAGCTCAGAGGCTGGCTAGTAGAATCAAGATCTGTGAGCCACTACAGCTCTCATTTGAGGTCAAGGCCTCCTCTACTTTTTTCACTAAAGTTGCTTTCAAAGTGAAAACTTAATGGGAAAAAGCCTCAACTCTCCTCAGAGCAGTATGACTACAACCTCCTGTCTTCCCTCATGGGCTCACCCCGGTGTGACTCAAGCAGGGATAGTCAGACATTGCCAGAGGGAACATATCCACCAGTTCCCTCCTCTGACTGACTCTGTGTACCGCCGCACACTTTGGAGACAGGGTTTTACCCATACATCCAGGTGTGAGGTGCACTCATCTCGCCAGTTGATGTAATCATGTTCTTCTTTGCAAATTCTTCTCTGGAATTTAACCACCGTATTTCTCCTTCAAACACTAAATAAATGCCGATAAATGCATCTATCAAGTGCATTATTATCTATGCACTATTACAAGTGCACAGATTGTGTTTTAGAATAAAAGTTTACCCTGCTCTGTGCTAGGAGGAAGATGAGTAGGTACTTTTACAGTCTAGAGAACCATGGACATAAAGGTTTCTGCAGACAGATTTAAAGTTTAGGGCTTAGTTTGCCTTTGAAGAGTGTTCTAGGGAGTGCAGAAATCCTTATACTGTCCCTGGCGTTTATTGCAGGTCGAAGACTGGATCCCTATCAGATTTGGGTCTGCAGGAAAAGGCATCTGGAATGTCACACGCCAACAGGTCCAGCTGACTTAGCACCGCCGTGCCTGTGCTAGGATTTACCAGCCAAGCCAGCTGTAAAGGCGACTGGGTACAGTCAGGCTGTGGAAATAATGGACACAATGCATTAGAAATCATCCTTGCTAAATGGATATTGTTGTGCCAAACCAGGTAAGCTTTAGCAGTACGAACTTCCCTGGCTAACCCATGGGAGTTAAACACACGAGGAGTGCTGTTTGCTGAAGTTACGAGGGCCTGCACTGTGAAGCTCACAGACAGGCTTCAGGTTTCAGTCATCAGACTCAGGATGACTTAGGTGCTTCTAAGCGCCTAAGGGCTTCTAAAGGAGGGACTTCTCCCTGCCCCCATCCAGTTGCTACGCAAGCCCCATTGCAGCTCTTGGGTGGATTTTCAAGGTGCTTCTTGGGATAGGAATGGTCTTCCCGGAGATCTTCCAAACTCCGGGCAAAAGTGAGGCAATATGGAGGCAGACAGAAAAGGAGTAGATACCCATCTGTGAGGAAAACCTACGCAGCTCAAAGGGCAGGGACACAGGAGGCATCTGAAGAAGAGTAAAGCAAGGGACCAAATGCAGCGGGAAGGTTCTTGAGGTTTCATAAACTTACTTCCTTCTCCAGGTTTGTCTTATAAAATAATGATAACCCTCAGCACAGGAAAAAAAAAAAAAGGCACTGACCCTCCTTTCATTTGGCCTGGAAGAGGTTCGTTTCCCGCCAGGCTTAGCCCTAGGGCCAGACTGAGATTTGTTGCCAAGCTTGGTGAAACAAAGATAGATCCTGCCTGCCAGGATGAGCTGCGTTAGCAGGGGAGAGAGATGAAGCATCACTGCCCTCTACCTCTGCTTTCCACCCCAGTGCTGAAAGGGGAAGGGGCTGAGATGCCCACGTGTTTGCTATTAAGCAATAACAGTGTTTCCAGGGATGGGTTGACAAAGCCGAGGGAAGCAGAGCTGCCAATATCGTTGTCAGAAATGTGTTCAGCATTCAACCATCTCTGGCAGCCAAGTGTTGCTGGCTGGGTCTAACGGTTGGTTGGCTTTCCTTCTTAGTGTTAGTGGTTTTAAGAAGTTGAGCAGCGCCACAGGAAGCTGATGTGTTGCTGGCCCGCAGCCCTCATCTGGGGGGTTTGGAAACTCTGGGGATGGGCCCCTCAGTACAGATAACAGGAAAGCTTATTTGCAGGAAAAAAAAAAACTATTGATTAAAACAGTTCATTGGTGCTCACCAAGCAGGATAAAATCCTTCTTTTTTGAAGCTGAGAATTCAAGGCTTTTATTTGTTGAGTAAGCAGTCATTTCCTATGGAAATAATGTTTTCTGCAGAAAAGATAAGGAGTAATTTTAGGTCAGAAAAGTGTGTAGGTGGAAAATTCCTGACTGGCTGGAAAGGTTCCCCCAATTTCCCTGGAGGATGTGGGGAATGGGGAAGGAAAAAGGAACAGCAATGATTTTAACCCAGCTATAGAAAGAGGCTCTTAAGATGCTCATAAATTATAACAGCTCCCTCACCATTGCACCACAGACTTTATGGGAACCTAGATAGCTTGCAAAGTGGCAGACAGATTGCATGTGGGTAGATCAGTATGGCAAGAGAAAAAATACATACAGAGAATAACAGTATGGAGAGACATCAGGCTTCTCGTTCATCTTTTGGCAAAATAGCTGCATATCTTCTCTGTTGTTGTTCCCCCCACCCACCCAGGCAATTTGACCCAGAATAACCAAAACCAGACTGGCTGTCGCAGCTGTCAGAGGAAGGTCACATTTACAGGAACTAAAGAAATTAGGTCCCCTCCCGTCCCACACGGCTCCCGGTACTTTTTTTCTGCCACACGGAAACCTGCTGTTCTAGGGCTGGTAACAGGGAACCTAAAGGTCTAAGAAGTCATTCAAATGCATGATTTCTGCCCATTTACCAGGCAGGAACAGTGTCTGGAGGGAAGCTCCTAGATCTGAACTGTGGCAGGGAGAAATCACTTTCACTCGCACGCTTTTTCCTACTGGCCTAGAGAGAAAGCCATTTATGCAGAAAAATTTGCCCTGTTTTCTACCACAAAGATGAGGTGTTTGCAAAAGTGCCAGGTGGCCTTATAACCTCCAACTTGCTGCCCTGTAACAACTCGATTTGAATAGCTGGACAGAGACAGCAGGAGAACAGAGACTGCACAATTTCCCTGTGCTGCTAGCTAAGAGAAGATCCTCTGCAGGTCGGTTTGGAAAGGGTGTGCATGGGGGACAGAAAAACACTCAGGCTGGCTGGGATCACGGCACCACAGAGGCCTGCCTAGAAAAAAACCTTTCCTCCTACAACTACTACCCGTGCATTCAGATAGGGCTGAAATGTATATTGCTGGGAGGGGTGGTTGTTGCCAACTCTAGCCAGGGATTTAAGGAACTGGGCTAGCTCCAACTCTGCAGCTGCTTTACAGGAGATAGTAGTTACCCTACAGCAAGGCAAAGTGGTATTTCAAGGGGAAGAAAAAGTAGGAAGAGTGTCATGGGGCAAAGGAACTTCTTTTCTAATGACATATTGAACACAATGGAGTTTGCTTGATTTCCTCCCTGGCGATTGCATGGTGTTGGCATGACTGACTGAGGTCTGGTCACTCACTGACTGCACAGCTCCAGCTAGAAGAGCCAAGAATAACCCCAAACGGGAGTCATTAATATCTTGAAAACACATCAGGGACAAAAAACAGAGTAAACTGAAGGAAATTATGATGCTGTTTGTAAGGACTGATTAGGCATTGCATGGGCTAACACAGCCTTCCAAGGAATGTGAGGATGAACATCTACATCACGCTCGGTGATGGAGAGCATGGCCAGCAGGACCAAGGAAGAGGAAGGACAAGAAGCAGCGAGGAAGTAAAGGTTAACCAGGCAATGCAGAGCAGCCTCTGTGGCTTGGGCAGAGCAGGCTGAGCACCTGCGGTGAGGGCAACAGATAGGACAGGGCTCATCCTGGGCTGAGTTGTCTGCTGGCAGGGGAACAAGACGTGTAGAAGGCAGTTTCTTGTCAGACCTCTCTCCTGCTGCCTCTCTATGTGTCACCACTTGGACGCTTCTGCCTGGTTTTGCGCAGTGGCAGGAACACAAAGGTGGTCTGGCTTGGCCCACTGGGCTTGCTGAGCAGAGCTCTTACACAGAGCACTGGGAACTTTGTGTGGTCCCAAATTCAACCTATTTCCTTTTCCAAAGTGCCTGTTAATTAAATATACCCCAGCTGAGATTTCCCCAGCAGCAATGCAGGTGCAAAACAGCTTGGGCAGCCCTGCACATCTGAGCAACCCTACAGTAACGTGGTGCGTGGACAGCCATGCACACGTGAGGAACCATGCAGGCAGAAGAGACAATAGCCCCAGCAATCACATTTGTCTGGGGACAGAAAAGAAAAAGGAAAAGGTTTTGCTTAGGAAAAGCTCTCTTCCCAAGCTGTGAGCTGTGGGATGCCAGACAGGGAAAAGAAAACTCCTCCGTTTGGATACAAATGATCTCTAACTCTCACCTTCTCTGAGACTCCAGAGTCTTTTTCCAGCTCTGGACAGCAATGGAGACTCCAGAACTGGTTCCCAAAATTGTGAGAGAAACAACAGATTCATCTAACTGGTTTAAAGCCAAGTGTTGGGCTTATTCCTGTTGCCCTTAGAACAAGCAGTGCTATGGCTGGAGCAGCCTGGGACATTATTCTCACTAGAAGGCTGGGGAGCCTCCAAGGAAAGAGTGAGAATTTGGGAAAGGAAGTGTCCAGAGAAGGTGGGAGACCTGAAGACAGGAGGTGAAAGGGAGGTTTCCTTGAGCAACTCCATAGTCGGGAAGGGAGGAGAAGGTCCTGGAAGGAACTGGGCAGCACAGTGCTGACAATGCAGAGGCAAACGTGTGAGCCTCAACATGTTTTGTTCCAGTGGTCAAGCACAGCATCAACCGTCCTACATCCTGCTAGCTCCTACAAACGTAATCTTGCGTGTACTCCCTCTGTCTGCAGGCCCACACTGTGCCTGTCATCGCCGTTGCAGAGAGAGAGCAGGAATGGGGCGCTCAGCTCAGGCCAGTGTCCAGGTCTGAGGCTGCGGGAATGAAATTCCTGAAGCGTGCTCTCACTGAGCAGGCCATTTGCCATCCGTATGTGCGCACACGCACACACACAGAGGACGTACCTTTGTAGAAATGATTGCCCAGTTCCCTGTGGTACAACTCCTCCTTCCCTTCTGCTCAACAGTGTTTAGCAGTGAAAAGATCTGCTCCAGTTTTAGAAGATTCAGCCAAAAAATACCCATCCAAAAGACCCTTCAGAAACCTAAGTATCTGAGGGCCGCGCAGTACCCCGCACCTCCCCTCCCTCCTCCAGGCTTTGCCAGGACATCAAGACAAGTGCAGGGGGTGCAACACCTGCCTGGTACCTTAGAGGTCCTTCCCAGCTCTTCGGCTGTGTCTACCTCTCCTAGCATTGGCTAAGATCAGAAGAGTCCTGCTGCCAGACAGGTCAGTCTCTTTCCCTTAGAGGACAGGCAGTTTCCAGAGGCCAAACAGTTCCCATTAGTCACTTCCCTTCCTCGCAGTGCCATCACTTCTCTGCACAGATCTGGACACAGTAGACCACAATGAATTTCAGATCTTCCAGAGGAAAACCAGCATCCTGCAGGACCCTCTCTGAGGACTTAAAATCACCAAGAGACACTCCTAGGTAGGAACTATTTCCTTTCCTCTCCTTCCTATCCCTTTCTCTGCATGCAGTGGCAGTGGTAGGAGGAAGTCTTTGCAACTGGTCTGTCTAGACCATTTCCTATTGAGAGCTCCCCAAAGTGACAGAAAAGCTTTTAAACTAGTTGAATCTTTATTTTTTAAAATACAAACTAAGAATTTTGCTTTTAAATGAGGGAAACACAAAGCAGCTTGGTGTGACAGAACAAAAGTACAAAGATTCACATGCAGCTTTCTCCCTAGGACATTGCACATTGCAGCAAGTTGTACCCAGACTGCCTGGCCCCAATATAGCCATTCCCAAACTCTTACAGCCCTACTGATGGCTCTCATCATGCCAGTCTTCAGTCTTCTCCCCTATTTAATGGGTCCAGCCAACCTCAGCTTTTGCAACAGACATAACTCAGACTGGAGAATTCAAGCAACTTCTGTCATCACTTATGTCCTTGCCTCACAGTAAGACACGCGAGTGTTTATTCCTTGAACATTTCCACTAGACAGGTTTCAAGTCCCTGGGTTTTTTTATTCCCATTAGAATTACAGAAGCCTTGGTGGGAAGGACATCTGGAGATCTCAGGTCCATTCTGCTGCTTGGAACAGCACTATTGCCAGCATTAGAGCAGGCCAGCCATGGCTTTGTCTTGCCAAGTCTTGAAAAGCTCCAAGGTTAGGGTTCTCCGCACTGGTCTGTGCCAGAGTGGTAGCATCCTCCTAGTGAAGGACCTCCTGAACTTCCCAAGCCACAGCTGTTTCCTCTGCCCCTTGTTTTACCAGCTGCCACTATCGAAAAGAATTTGGCTCCATCCTTTATCATTTATATTTGCCCTTCAAGGAGTTGCAGGCTGCTCTTAGACCCCATCTTGGCCTCCTTTTCACAAGACTAAATGAGTTCCAGTGCCTTTTTTGTGAGTAGTTAAAGCAGGGAGCTGCCAAGGCCTCTGCAGGCTCCCAGTCCTTTGCTGTCACTCTCTTTCCTCCAGGGACACATCTCCTCTCTCCAGAGGATCTCCATGACCTCCACTTCTAAGGAACTTGACAGAAACGTGTGTAGATTTTGTCTGCCACCCTCTTACCCCCAGGGAACTTAGGCATTGTTCGCTTGTCCAGATGTTTCCAATACAAACGCTGTGTTCCCTCAATCTGCAAGTACAGATTTTTTTGGAGTTTGTTTTTAACTTGTCGCAAGTGACAACCGTGCAAATGAGGCCTGGCCTATCCAGCATGCCCAGCATGCCAGTATGTCCATCTGAGATGTTTAGAGATCTTCTGGCTGCTCTTTTTCTGTTCCCCAACAGATATCCATGGTAAATCCCTGCTCTGTCAAGCCTATTGTCCACTAGGCTTATACATAATATGTTGCTGTAATTGCAGTTCATATTCCAGTCAGTTTCCAAACACATTTCAGTCATTTCCTTAGCTCTGCTAAATATTCATGGATATATGTCCTCTATACTTGACATGAACTTGAAAACAGCAGGGGCAACTTACAGATGTATTCTGGAACACGGAAGGAAGATACTATGTAGTCATTAATTTACAAGTCTTAGAGCCCTATAAGCTGTAGTGAGACTCCTGCAATGCCCTGGAGAAGGCCCCAGCAGCACTGAGCTGGACAGCAGAACAGAGCAGCATACAGTATTTTCTTCATCAGCCACCCAGCTGATGCCAAGACTGGCAGAACCACGTAGGTGACTGTGGGCATGTCTCAGCTTCCTGAAACAGAGCATTGTGGAGGTGGTTCTGCCCAATGGGGGACTCCAAATGGACAGATGAACCTAAAGGAACATTTCCATGTAGTCGTGCCTTGGAGTCTTAGTGCTTCAGCCGTGTAGCTCTCAAATCTCAGCACTTCTGTGCATTGCTCACAGCACCCCGGCAGGGGAGGCAGGATGCATCCACTTTCCTTGGCAGGCTTACATCAGCCAGTAGCTCCTGCTAGGAACAGTGCCAGTCACTACTCAGAGACAGCCAGCTGGCCTCCAGCTCACTCCACAGGCACTGGAGCAGTTGCTGCCCCAGAAAGGCATATGCGCTGCTAGCAACTGGTGGAAAAGGGAGGCTGGGGAGAGAAATCTACTTTGGGATCAGGATATTTGCGGAGGGATGACCTTTAGCCATTTCTTCCTAATTTCTTCATTTTCCACTTTTCTCCTATCCTGAAGTAATCGTAGATCCAGGGCCAGTGACCTCAGGGAGCTAGAAGAAGAGACATCAGCTTTCATAGCTATACAACGCTTTAATCTCTTCCTGCCTCAGGTTTTGTTCAGTACCATGACCCTCTCTTATGACCCAAGAATGTGTCCCAAAACCATATGCAAGCTGTGTGTCACTGAAATCCTCCCTCTCTGTATGACTTCTTCCTCCTTCACAGATTCAGGGAGAACAGAGAGGCCAACCATGGCCCTGGGGCATAGCTCAGCTAGGTCGCCCTGCAGAAAGGAGTATGGAAAGGTGAATGAAAAGTCACGCTCTGCCAATCAAGAGAGAGGAGCACGCAGTGCAAGATCTTTGCTTTGGCCTCTCAGTCCACCTATAATGCCCAGTTCTTGAGTAAAACCAGAAAGAAGGGGGTTTGGAAAGGCTTCCCCAATGAGTGGCAACACACAATGGAAGGGAAAACAGGCAATGTTATGGAGAAAAATCAAAGGAGGAAGGCTGCTGGACTGCTGTGAGCTGCTTTTAATCAACAGACCATTGCACAGAAGGGGATCTTGGTCCCCAGCACCTTATGGCTCTCAAGACCTGGGCTTAATGACGCTTCCTCCCACACCCTCAGCATGCCCTGCATCGAACAGGAAAGCACTGCAGAAAGTTTTCTGACTTATATGGCCAGCTTTCCAAACAGGTTTTTATTACCTAAAAAGGATTGCAACATTTAGTGATGAAAAGGCCACCAAAGTGCACTTCGTGCTAGACAGTGACAGGGTCCCAGCTGCTGGCTGTAGGTACCACTGGATGCTTTCTGGCCTCTTAAAAAGGCACTCCAAGGAGTTAGCAGAAAAATGTCCAGATGAAGGTGGAATATGCAACATGGAAACATAACATTTTTCCTGTGTCTAGACCTGTTCCAGAAATCATTTAACAAATTCATCCATCTGGCAGATGAAAACATGATTTTTATTATCCTAGTGTACAACAGTGCTGTTACACCTCTGACTGCTTAAGCCCGGAAGTGAGGCAAAGTCTGCGGGGGTGAATCACACTCTTATTGGATTAAAAGATATATAGAAAAAAGTGGATATACTTCCTGTTATCCATGGACATAGTCTTATTTGTTGTTAAAAACTAGTCCTTATTTTCCAATTATATTATTTGATCTAATAAAAAGCTATTTTCCTTCCCACAAAAATTACCTCTTTCATTATCACCTTCCTCAACAAAGCACTCCTTACTGGAGCTGAAGGATAATTATCAGCTGCTTCATTTCTTCTAAATGCTGCTCAGTCACAGAAGTCACACTATTGATGACAAACACATTCTTAAGTATGGAAAGAGTTTTATTTAAAGCAAAAATATGATTCACCCCCAAATTTTACATTCAGAGTGCTTTAAAACATAAAAATACGACGTGACAAACAAAGAAGATCTTCTAACCAAAATTTCTAGGAAGAAGAAGGGAAAAAAAAAGCCATCATACTGAATTTTTTTGATTGAAACCTGAATCTGAGATAGACCTGTGAGTCGTCCACAAGAAAGGCTGGCACGTTCGGTTCTCACCTGGCTTCCATAAGAACAGCTCACCACAAGGCGTGTGTCTGTGTCTCAGCAGAGAGCTTTGCTGGACTGAGCCTTTGCACTGGATCCAGTCAACTGCATCTTTTGACACATAGAAAATCCTTTATTGTTCTAAGAAGGGACTATTTCTGTGTTGTTCCAGCTCATTTAACAACACTTGGCCTTTACTGAGCTTTTCTAAGTGGTATCTTTATGGTCCTTTTCAACGTCATTATTAAAGAACGCCTTTCTTTTACGAGCCCGACCACTGACTTTGCAAATCCCTTTAGGACTTCTTCCCCATCTCCCAGCCCCTCGTGAATCTCATTTTTCAGTCAACTTCCTTTGCTCTCAAGATTTTTCTTGTCTTTCTCTCCTCAGGCCCGACTGCCCAGCCAGGGGACTACTGCTGAGGGAGACACGGTGTCCCTGGAAAAGAGCACAGCTTCGCTTCATCCACATTCGTATTCCTTACGCAAAGTCAAGGCCCAGGACTCACACAGGCGCCTTACAGCGATTGCAAATAATATCCAGCGACCATGCCTGCCAGCTTACATACTTTTTCAAAACTGTATTAAGACCATCTTGCACTCTCTTAAAAATAACACACATCAAGAATACTGCAATGGCAGAAGGGGAACTGGCAGTCTCCAGCTCAGCTACACAGCCCTATAGGTTTGCTTCTAGGGGCTAATTCTCTGACATTTATTTCTCTGAAACTGTTGCTCACACCTGTTTAGGAAAATAGAAAGCACCAATTCAGCACAGACCAAGCTTTGTAATTCATAGAAATCAGGAAAAATTGAACCAACGCATGAACACACTGACGCTGCCTTATTACTAAAGCACCAGGTGCAGTATAGAACAAATGCTCAAAAATGAACAGCAATGGAAACACCTATACCTCGAATCTTTCCTATGTTAGGCTGCAAGGCTGGTGAGCTTTTCTGTTCTCCTAACTCTTCAGTTTTAGCCTAGTTCCTTAAGGAAACTGGGTTTATGTAGCCATTTTGCAAGAGAACGTCTGAAGATGACACTCAAGACTTGGACGAGAGCGGTATTTCATTTGGCTTCTGGTCCAAACCAGGCCAGAAAGTGCAGCTGTGAGAGGCAGGAGAGGAGAAGAGGAAGCAGCACTAAGCAGATGGCATGCAAGAGAGGGCAGAGCATTAGTCTGGGGCCAAAAAAAATCTATTCTCTGCTCTACACAGCCTGCCTCAATGTCCTTAAGAAAGTCATTGTGCCTCAGTTTCTCTGTCTGTAAATAATGCCAAAGGAAAACCAGTTTAAGTACTATATCTTCATTAAATAACGCTTTTGACGCTGCTTTACCTGATGCTCTCATAGAAGCCACAGTGTAACTGCGTGAAAAGGCCAAACACAGAGAGCAGCTCTTGGGGATTCGCCATGAAAGTTGTGGGACCTACCAGGACCTGCCCTGGCTCTAGTACCACACAGCACTCGTATTTGTGACCTAGGGCCCTGAACAGAGAAGAACATACTCAATTTGCACCAAAAGCGCCACAAACACATTGGAGTGTGGCTTGGGATTCAAAACGCTTTTGCAAATTGGAGAGGTGATGTGAAAAAACAGGCAGCAGATCAACAGGAACAAGTGCAAACTACCGCACCGAGGCGGAACTGCTCCATGGCACAAACACAGGGTGGGACAACTGGTTGGTAGGAGTTCAGCAGAAAAAAAGAGCTGTAGGTTAAAGCTGATCACAAGATGAACATGAGTCAGCTGTGTCAAGCTGTCACAAACTGATAAATAGTATATCGGGGCACGTAAACAGACACATAACTGCGAGACATGTGAAGGGATCTGCCCATTCGGCGGAGGTAGTGGGAGCATGTAACCCAGACACAGACACAGGTTTATATCATCAGTGGTGCATCCGGAGTTCACAGACTTCAGCTGCAATGAGGGAATTGTGGTCAGATATTCAACCGCAATAAGCACTGGAAGAGTTTGCTAGGGGAGGATGTGAAGTCCCCAGGGCTGGAGGAATTTAACTTTCCTCCAGGGGACAGAGGAACTGTAAGGCCCAGATGGAGAAACATCTGTCAGGAATGATGTTTCTAGGGATGATCACAGGCTCACTTGGGCTTACAGATACCCCCCCCAGGCTGTGACTGGAGTGCCAGTGAAGCAGCTGGGCAGCGGAGATGGCCACTCCAACATGAGCACATGGATGCTGCAGCTCTGGCTGCGCTAGGACAACCTGCGCAGACAGTTGCGGAGACAGAGTGTCTGACCTTGGGGACAGCAACTCCCCAGGCAAGAGCCTGAGCCACACATTTATTTTGAGTATCCTCATGACAACTGCAGCATAAGACTGTGAGAAAAGGAGAGGCAGCCTGAGCAGCTGCTGTCCCTGGGGAGATGCTGGGACAGGCACCCGGACACAGCATGTCATGCCTGGGAGCCAGCAGGGAAGACACTCTTTGAGGAATCAGCAAATTCCTTTCCCCACTCAGGTCCCTCTCTTGCACCAGTCAGTTTAACAAGGTGGCTTCCACTGCCTCCCCATTAACCCTTTTCTCCTGGTGGAGAGAAAAACTTTCCTCCACCCCCAGACGCAGTGAAGGACCAGGCTGCCAAAAATCAAAGCCGAACTGGCCTGGAGCATCTTCCTGGTGACATCTTTCTCTTCTCTACCAGGAAGTGGTGCCCACAGGCTCACTGCTGAATGTGGCAGAAGGGTTCCTGCAGCAGGGACAGTGAGGGATGCGTTGCCTGGTGGGGGCTCCAGGCTCAGGCCAGGCAAACCAGCAGCTGCTCATTTCCTCAGGAACAAGCATCCTCAGCTTTCCCGCCTCTAGTTTTTAGGGTGTGATTTAGCCTTGTGTCATCCCAGTTACCGCCCTCCCCAAACTACCACTGGGCTGCAGAGGTCTCATTTAACACTAGCCATCCCCACACCCATATGTGCTGGAAGCATGTGTGCCCCTGGCAGCTGAGCCTCACTCATTGCAGCCCCAGATGGTTTAATGTGGGTGGTGATACATCCCTGCCATCCGAGCACCAGCAGCTCTCCAACCACTGTCTCACAGTGTGCTCAGGGCTGCAGGCGAGGGTAGTCCAGGGTATTCAAATCCCCATTCAACTTACCTGCATGATGAGTATGTGGGGGGCTTTAATCGATTCGGCCAAATTCACCTCCAAGACACAAGAGACAAAGCAATCTGGCACTGAGGAAGGGCACTTCACAGCCTGCCCCAACAGAAACCAGGTCCAGACTCCTATCACAGCATCCAAATGGGGCATCGTCATCTTCAGCTGAAATGTGCATTCAGAGCGCAGGAGCTCAGAGTATCACCCTACCAGGGAAAACTTCTCCTGGGCCACCAGATGTTTCCACCAGAAGAAACTGATACAGCCAAATTGCATTTAAATACTTCAGCCCAGACCCTCAAAGGCACCGTGGCACCCGAGCAGCAGAAACTAAGCCCTTAAATCCTTTTGCAAATCTATGCTATGGTCTTGTAGGACAGGGCAATGTAATGGTATCAGAGTTTATCCTCACTGCACACTTGGGAGCAGAGCCTAGAGCTTCTCCCTCTCCAGAGCACCAGTAAAAATCTCAGTGTAGAAAAAGGTATTTACTGATGCAGATGTGCAAGGATTGGATTACAACGATCCTTCTTTTGTTCCTGCAATACTACACTAAATTGGCCCCTAAACCTTTGGAGCGATTAGTATCACTGCTTTGCATAGAGATACCTCCAGACCTTTATGCAACCCTCTGCTCTGACCTGTTCCACTTCCTGCTTCTTTACTACTCCCTGCATGTTCTCCTGTCTGTGTGACCTCCTGCAAAGGAGGAACAAGACTATATTAATCACAGGAACTGCTCACACAGAGCTGAGCAAAATTAAGCCACTGTCTTCAGCTAATCTCCCTGCATCAAGAATACACTGCCCTAACACACCAACCACCCAGAATTTCACCCTCCTCCAAACACCCCATGACATGACATGAAGCTTCCACCTACTCCCTCTACTCCTTCTACTTAAACTCTCCTGCCACCTGCACTGAATTTTATCCTGCACATGTTATAACCAGCCTTTGGGAGAAGGCAGATGAGTGTGTCTGTGTGTGTTCAGCTGCTCTTTCTTATGGATTCGTGGCATTTCCTTATTCAGTCCAAGCAACAAATTGTACAAATTAAGTGTGAGCTCAGGTTGCATCTGATCGCAAGTGTGAGCAATACTGAGCAGCCTGGTGAGCCTCCTGGTCTCAGAGGTCCGGCATGTTGAAGCTGGTGATAGAGAGCGTGGGACTGGGATGCTGCCTGCCTGTGCTCAGTCTCCTTCGCTCCCACGGGGAGTGTTGCATAGGGAGGCTGGGCCAGCAGGGAGCTCTGGGTATGCTGCAGTTCCCTTCTGATGAAAGACCAGTTTGTTTGTTTTTTAATCAAATTTCCTCCAAGTTAGTAAAATTGCAACAATTCCCTTTGAATCTGATTTTCAACCATGAAAGCTGTTTGTAGCAGCACAAAGAAATGGTTCTGCAGATGTTCCCCTGAATGCTGCATGTGCTGTTTGCTAGCCACAAGTACTCCAATGACAGCCCAGCTATTTGTGAAAACACATTGTTTATTACTGATCCAAACTGTGCTGATTATTAACAGTCCACCTGCATTTGGAGGCCTGGATGAGGCTGAAAGATTGCGAAGAAATGGATGCACATCCCACAGCAGTTTGATAACGGAGATGGTGACGAACAAAGAGCCTGTCCGGTGTGGTGCTCACCATCAGCTCATGCTGCCTTGGCTCCAGGGAGAGCTACGTGGGTGCAAGGGGTGTCCCAAGTGTCGACTGGAAATCCTAGTGCTGTCCTGGCTCTCTCTGCAATGCTGCCGCTTCTCAGGGATGTTTAAGTGCCTTCGACAGGGTATGAACTCCTCCCTGAGGAGTTACGGGTCCAGACTGATGTGACACACAGTGATTATAGGTGGGATTGAAGTGTGATGCTTGAAGCAAAGGGCTCTGGGGAGTCAGTGGGCTTGGGAACAGCTGTGTCATTTATAGCCAAGGGGAAGTGAATGGAAGGGGCTGAGGGCCAGGCGGTGCTTCATTCCCTGCCTTTTGCCCAAGTGCTGCAATATTGACCGGAGGGTCCTGGAAATGCCCTGGGGACAGCTGGGCTAAGGGTAAGCCAGCCAGCACGTCTGTCCTGGCTGTCGGTAGGACTTCAGCGGGGGTGATACAGGCGTTGCAGGATAATATCCTAAATTATAATTGCAGAAGAGCTGAAACAGCAGACTGCAGCCCAGGGGCGGTTGACTCGCTGGCCTGACTCCTAAGCGATCCTCAGCTCGTACTATTGAATTTCCCAGCTGCGCGAGTGCTTTATAAAAGACCCCTTCTATTGCTGGGGTGGGGGGGGATTTCTGCTTTGAGAACATCTTCGAGATGAGCAATTTGTTTGTTTCTTGCCTTGAAATTCGCTGCTATAATTAGTACAAAAGGAAAGTAAATGTTCGCTTTGTGGCATTAATTCACCACAACACGAATGTCCTGTGATTGCAACAGTAATAGGGTACGTTTTGGTGAGGTGGCAGGGGAGACAGCAGATGGGGAAGGCTAAGGAAGCTGGATCCACCTCTCCATCTATATTACCCCTGTCTGGCAGGGCTTTGCTGCCCCCCACCACCACTGGATTCCCTCTCCTGGACCGGATTATGGGTATCACCGCTATGGACCGCCCCGGTTGAACGGGGTCTGCCCTGTTTGGAGGCCGAAGCACACGGAGGCCTTCCAGCAAGCCCCAGAGCACGGTGCCCGAAGAGGCTGCCCCAGGACGTGGGGAACCACACATCTCCACTCCACCAAGGGAAGAAAGGGATGAGTCAGAGAGGAAAAGAGGAGGAGGGAGGTGGATTATGAAAAGTCCTAGTTGTTAAAGAATTTCAAAACAAAAATAAATCTGCCCCGGCACTCCTGAGAAGCCACCACGGAGGCAGGGTGACGTAAGGGCCGTTCGTGCTTCCCACACTGAGCCCTTCATACCAGCGAGCTGACACACACACGACAGCAGCGAGGGTTTCCAGCGCCTTCTACACGGGACAGCGCAGACATCTGCGAGGAGCGGGACGTGACAAACAGCAGCAGGACGCAGGGCGCGGATGCGCTCTGCAGCACATAGATGGGCTTTTCCTGGGGCCTGGAGTGAGTTGACTCTTTGCAAGGCTGGGATGTCACATGTCACCTCGTGAGCATTTCTGGGGGAGGGAAGCCAAAGAAAAAAAGGTGCAAATGTGACCTAGCCAAATGATAGAGCCAAAGGCGGGAGCATCGTCCAGAGCAAATGTTCCCAGTCACTGCGCAGCCCCAATGGGGATGTGCTGCTATGTTTTGCAAAGTCTTTTGAGCTGGAGGGGGCTCCCTTGGGCTAGACGATGCCATGCTCAGACTCAGACTGGAGGTGAAATTGATGGGGCTTGCGGCCCCAATCCAAATAAAAACATAATTTACACAAAAAATGTACAATAGCGTCATTTGCCGCAGAGAAAATGCCTTCTGAGAGCAGCCTGGCAGGAGCAACCCCGCAGCAGCGTTGCAGAGCGCCAGATAGCCCCAGCTCTAGGAGTAAGGCTGTAGGATTTAGACTGAAGAAGGTATTTTTGCTGGAGATGAAAAAGGAAATATAATCTCTGGAAGTGCGTGCCACCTCCTGCTACCAAGGGAGGGATGAAGGATGGGGTTTACCTTATTGGGAGATTGAGCTGTTTGGGCTGCCCCTGCATATATTACCTGGAGGAGCTTGGGGTGCTCTGTACATACACTGCTCCCCACGATGGACCTCTGGCCAGCTACACAGGGAACGGGGAAAGCTGCAGACTACAAGAAAATTCTTTTCCTCCCCTCACCAGCTCTGCGTCATCTGAATATGGATTAGCAGCAGTACTGATCCAGCCACATTACCCTAATGCCTGATTCCACACTCTTCCATCTAACTATATTGTTTATTTTGCAAAAGAAGGAACTTGTCTAAGTCATATTTCCCTAAAAATAAGCTGGTAGATGCAGGCAGGCCCTAAGTTTCTTCAGAGTTTCCTCTGCCTCCTTAAACCTTGCACCTAGGAAAGAATAAGGCCATGCAGCAGGACAGGCTAGGGAGTGAGCTACTGGAAAGCAGCTCTGCAACACGGAGCTACTGGAGCAAGTCCAGCAGAGGCCCACCAAGATGAGGAAGGGCCTAGAGCCTCTCTTGTATGAGGAAAAGCTGAGAAAGCTGGGACTGCTCCGCCTGGAGAAGAGAAGATTGAGGGGGGATCTTATCAACATCTATAAGTCTGTGAAGGGAGGGTGTCAAGAAGATGGGGTCAGACTCTTCAGTAGTGCTTAGTGGTAGGACAGGAGGCGATGGGCCCAAAGGGAAATGCTGAATAGAAGGAAAAACTTCTTTACTGTGAGGGTGACTGAGCACTGGAAGAGGTAGCCCAGGGAGACTACAGAGTTTCTATCCTTGGAGATGTTCAAAAGGTGTCTGGAGAGGATCCTGGACAATGTGCTCTAACAGACTCTGCTTGAGCAGGGGGGTTGGACTAGACAATCTCAAGAGGTGCCTGCCAGCCCCAACCGTTCTGTGATTCTGAGGCTCTAGCATGTCCCATACTGGAGAATAGCATCTCTCCTGTTCCCTTTCTTGGAACAGCAGCCACGGACCTTGGGCAACAGGAGGTCGTGCATGCATGTGGAAAGACCTCAGATTCTTGGGAAACATCTGAGTATTACCCATTGCGACCTGACTTCTGCACACAGGAGCCTTGGATGTGTGGACCCTTTGTACACCTGCCGTTCTGCTTGAGATGGCTCCAGACTGTGAGCACTGATTCAGATTGGCTTGAACTGGTCATAAAACTGCAGCCTTAGCTTGGTGCATAGAAAAGCAGAAAGTCTACTTTTAAGACACAAATTTCTCTGAGCACACACAAGCCAGGCTGATGGGATGGAGAAGGTCAGTGCAGGGCTAAGTGCTTGGCCTCATGGAAAGGGGTGAAACCAGGATAGGGACTGGCAGTGGGACTTAATCCCCCAAGGAGGACCAGAGACCTGAGCCTGAGAGCTTTCTGGAAATGGAAAGCATAAAACAGTGACTGGCCTGGGAGGACTCCAGCCAGAGCCACTGGGTCTCCTGACAGCAGCCTGGGGTGCACACAAGACCACAGGGGCATGGGAAGGCCAGGTTGCAGCCAAAAGAGCAAGTCATCTTTTCCCAGGGGTGCTGGACATGGGCTGCAAGCTGACCTGCTCCAGGAGTGCAGCTGCACCTGGGCTGCAAACAAGAAGACAATGTTTGTTTTTTTGCTTCCTTTTCTTTCTTTTTAAACGCCATCTCTTTTTCAGAAAGTGTCTCCAAAGCTGCAGTGACTTGTGTGTGTTACAGGAGCATGTGTTGGAATGAGGTTAGCTGGGGCGAGGCTGCTCTGCTGCCTTAGGGAGCTGCTGAAGATACAGTCTGTTCCCACTCACATCAGCGGTTATTTATAGATACAGATGTTTCTCTAGCAGCAGGGTTCAAGCTTTCTTTTTCTTTTCCTTTTTTTTTTTTTTTTTTTTTTTCTCTCTTCCTCCTCATTCCTCTTCTGCTCTTTGAAGCAATGCTGAGGGTAGAGAAAGCAGCTCCAGAAAGCAGCGGGGAGACAGAGAGATTGCTCTTTGCTCTGGTGCTTAGAAATAAAGTGTGCTTGAGTGGCGTTGAAGTGCCTGTGTCCTCAGGGACCCAGGGCGAGGGTAGGGTGATGGAGGCAGACGGGCAGCCTCTCTGAAAGCTGCAAGCCATGACCCAGACCCTGGGAGCAAGGCTGGCACCTACCCCAGGTCTGAGCAAGCTCTGCCTCAAAGAACTGAAACTTGAAAGCACCCAAGAGAGCAATATTAGCCCCATTTAACTACACTGCATCTGAGGCTTGGCTGCTCTGACTAATTCACGGGGGGTACAGAGGGGGCTGGAAGAAGGGCCAGGGACACTGGAGCACAAGCCAGTGCCTTACTCAGGGGCAAACCTCCCTTGCTACATGTTGCACCAAGGACACTTGGTCCATGTTCTTAAAAGACAAAATGGAGATATCATGGGGGAAATGCAGCCTACACCCAACAAGCAGCACCAGAAGCATGAAGCGGAGCATGTAGGGTGCTGTTTGGTCTCAACCCCCCCTCCCAAAAAAAAAAATGACAGCGAAGGATGCTGGCCTGTTGTGAGGCCAGGAGGGCTATGCAGTCCCCTCAGCACAGTGTTCACAGAGGGGCAAGGATGGGTGGGCAAGGGCACTTGGCCAGCTGTCAGCAGAGGAGCTGCTGTTGAAGAGGAAGCTCCCCCATGGATAGGAATCTGTGGCTTCATAGAAAAGAGTTTTATCTTGCAACGAAGGGCCGTTCTCCCGGTGATGTAACGTGGTAACGTTTTGTGCGCACCTCGTGCTGCGCTTGTCAAGCCCTGTTGAGCCACCAACAAAGCTCTCAGCAGCCTCGGGGGACACTAGGGGACAGAGAGGGTGACACCTTCTCCTGGCAGTCCCTAGACCTGAGGAAGAACTGAACCAGCCCAGGGCATTACTTTGCCTGCACGGGCAGCACGGTGCCCAGGATGGACTCTGCTGGGTCACACAGGTAGAACTGGCCCAGGTTTGGGTTTTTTCCCCTCATCTAGCTCTGTTCCCATTCCCATACCCCCTCCTTAATTATTTGCCAGCTATTAGAGGTAATATTTGCACGGTGCAGGCTTGCACAGCCATGAGGACAGGTCTGGTGCCAGCCCCTCAGATCAGTGTGAAGACTTCTTTCCTAGACCTCAGATTATTCTTCCTCGTGCTTTAACTCGAACGGTTATCCAGCCACCTTCTACCCCTGGGGCAGGTTTGCTGCACTTCTTGGCCGCGACTGGGTGGAGATGGAAAAGCCCCACTGCAATAAATGCCTGTTGGCTGTAGTGCCCTGCTGGCTCTTCAGGAGGACCCGGGCTGCCTGCATGCAATGCCCCACACCCCAGGGAAGCAATACTCAGTGAAGCTGCCTCTCTCTAGGAGGGAGAGCATTTGCTTTGGAGGCCAGGCAATGGCTTTGCTCCACAATTAATTATACATGCTCTGTGGTCCGTCTGGGAGGCATTAATGGCTCCAGATGCGGATCATGGGTCTCTGCGTGGCACTGTAAGCATGCTGGAAGTCCAATTTGGATTTCCCCCGATGCCTCATTTAAATGAATTATGTTAACGCTTTCCCCTCCTCTTTTGAGCAAAAGCCAAAGTGGCCGCTGCCCGATGTGTTAATCCCACGAATAAAATAAAAACAAGGGAGATCAGGAATTAAACAGAATAAAACGATGCTACAGAGCCTCTATCAGCGCATGCTTTCACCGGGGAAAAAGCCACTGGGGCTGGTCCTGCAGGCACTTCGTGCAGGGGAACAGTTTTGTATTGCACACTGCCTTCTCTTCAAAGTGCATCCTCCGTGAGAAAAGTAAAATTAAAGGCCACATGGCTGCTAGGGTGCGAACAGCATTTAAGCTCCAGCTGTGTCACACATCTGGGCTTGTGTTGGCTTTTAGGCACTGCCCAGGGGAAAAAAAAAAGTAGGGAAATGCAGCACAGGAGCGAGGCACCACGTCTCTCCTCACACCCGAGACCTCAGTGCATCCTTAGGGAGCCCAGAAAGTGCTATGAGCATCTCCCAGCTCTGGTACCGACCCGACTCCTGCACCTTGAGGCAACTCCTGCAAGCCGAGAGACGCTGGCACTCATCTCTGCAGCCCTTGACCTGATCCTCTGGGAAGCATCTCCTGCCATAGGGAAGTTCCTGATATGTCCCTGCAAAAGGACACGCTCAGCGCCCTTCCAAGCTTTCCTTTATTTTGCCCCAGCGGAGGGAGAAGCAGGGCCAGAGGGATGAGCCAGGCCATGCCATGCAGGGGGACAGGGATCTGCTCCTCGCCCGACACAACTTGCCCTCTCCGTCGGTGCAGGGCAGCACCACTTAAAAGAGGGAGCGCAGGATCCAGCTCTCCAAAAATGTGCTGAGAATTAATCTTGCAAGGTCCTGAACCTGTTTATGATCCGAAAGGCTCTGGCCGGGGGAACATCTCCTGCGGGATATAGTCTCCAAACCCTCCCCAGATCCATAACAGGCGGAGACAGCAGTGAAATGCTCTGGTCCCAGGCAACAACTAGCTGCCTCTGGGTTTTGAGTTCAGTTTAATTTGGCAGCACAGTGATCACAATTATCTTGTCTCTCGTAACACAAACTGTTGAGAGACTTTGCCTGTGCTGCCACTGAGCCTGAGACCAAGCAGCTTTTCATTCACCAGAGGCCCTACAGCCCTGAGAGGGGCATATTCCAGCTATTAAGTGTCAGCAAGCATAACATTACCATATCCTTATTTCCCCCGTATACATAATTCTGAGATGCCCCCCGAGAGAGAGTGAATAAGAGCAATTAAAGCCGCATCTGCAGCTAGTGCCTCCACTTCCCAACTAACCAGGCTGACCTGAGAGCTGAATTTCCTGGCATGTGCATGGTCCCATCCTGCTCTGCCAATGGGGACTGAGGCTGCAGCTTGGGCACACGCTGGGGAGGGACAGGCAGGAACGGGAGTCTGACCCTGGGAGCATTTTTTGCTGAGCAAAAGATGATAGGAGACATTTTCTAAGGAATTGTTCACCCAAAAAACTAAAATAAAAAGGGCCACTCCACTGAAACAAGGTGTTAGGAGTGACACAGGCTGCCTCGTAGCATCCAGGCTCCCAGACAAGCAGCCCCTGCCCGGTAATGGACCATCTACTTGAGCCACAGGGATTTGGAGGCCGAAAGTGCTGTCTAATCTGAGCTCTCCATCGCTAGCAGAGAGCGAGAGCAACCAGCAACCAATATACTTCTTCAATACCCAACTATCTGCTCAACAGCAGATCTGAGGCTGCAGGGCATATGCACCCCATCAAGACATTTCCCTTTGGAAATGGCAATCTCCATAAAAAGGAGCTTTCAAAAACATATTTGGCTCTATACAGCTGTTGCCCATCCTGCATGTACGTAAACATCCCTTCGTGTCTCTTTTCTGTCACCCGCTCGAAGCGAAGCCGGCACTGGGGAATCCCAGGCACAGCTCAGGCTCTCCCGTAGGATGTTTCTCTTGGGTTGTCAATTTATTCCGAGCTGGAGGGTCACAGCCCTGGGGAAACTTGAGTCTAGAGCACAAGATATTCCTTGTTGCCTCTTGCACAGATCCAAAAAAGCTCTACGGTGATTCCCAGCTGGCACGGGCTTTCTTCCCAATCTCCCTGGCTGTGGATGACAGCCTTTTGGCGAAGGACTCCAAACCATATCTTATTTACTAACAAGCAAACGCAGAACGTCGTCAGCTCTCAGTCCCCACCACAAGCAACAGGAGGGCCGGGATTTAACTCAGTATCTCTGAGCGTGCGCCTCACTCCCTACAGGATGGTCGAGCTCTCTGCAGCCCTGCACTGACACTAATGCTAGTCTCTACCTGCTTTGAAGGTGGAGAAGACATTGTTGATCAGCAGAAGCAGGTCTCCATTTCCCATGATGCTCAAGTCAGCCTGCAAGTAGAAAACCCCTGCGTCCAGCAAAGGCCCATACTGCCTTACCCTGACTGGGGGCTTTCACTCATGTCATGCTTAGATCTAGCTTACTTTTGCTGTCAATTCATCTTTTTGTAATTGCAACGATTAAAATACTCACCCAGGGCTTCCAACAGCAGGCAGGCTTCCCCACGCCTTGAGCTCACCCCTGGGGTGCTCAGCAGCCAGATGAGCAGATTAGATAAATTACAGTTGGCTGGAGCAGACATGGGCATATGTAGGCAACAACCTAGTCATGGGGGGGTGGGTCTCCACCGAAACCCAAAGGCGAGGGAGGCAGAAGGTGGTGCAGTGCAGCAAGCACGGCGGCGCAGCCGGTGATGCCGCCAGGGCCTCGTGCCTGCGGGAGAGTCGCTCCTGCTCACCCTGCCGCAGTTTCCTTCGTCGATCTGTGGGCGCAGCGCGGGTTAAATTGACGTCTCTTCGCTCAGCACTTTGAAATCATCTCGTAAAGAAAACAGCAAGTGAAAGGCTATTCATCTTTGAATAAATAATGGACAGGAGGTATGAAACGAAAATAAATCTTGTATCAGTGCAGCGTACAAGCTGCAGTCTCCCAGTCTGGCTAATTCAGTACAACGTCAAGTCAAAGGAGCGATCGCGTCGGACCTCTCCGCTGGGTTATGTCAGCAGCTTCATACCAGAGCCGTTTAGATACAGCTGTAGAGAAAAAAAAGGGGGGGGGGAATAAAAGCAGTAAAATTGCAGGGATAAGGCATTTCAGTGCCAGCCAGAGGCTTGCTGGTGTCTTTGCCAGAGACTTGTCCTGAGCGCTGGGGCACTGGAGCACCCTGTGTCACCAGCAGCCCAGTCTGGCTCAGCACCTGGACACCAGGAAAACAGCAACAGCTAAACACCGGTCTTGGTCTCCCCGTCAGCTACCGGCTGCTGGCTCAGGACTTGTTCGTGGCCACATGGCTCTCCATCATGGTCCCCACCACACGCCGGACAGCCCTCTCTGGCGCTGGGGGATGAGGTGAAAGCTAGCTCCCTCCGAAGTGCCAGTTGCACCGGGCACCCGTCTGCCAGGCCCTGCTTGCCGCATCCCTTCTTGCTCCTGTCGACCCTGAAACAGCAACCGTCCACCCCGGCACTCACAAAAATGTGTGCACGCAAAATGCCAGAGACCTTTCCCCTGCCTGTTCCTTGGCGAGATGCGTGGAGCACGCCAGCACTACGGTTCCTTCACTTCTGCCTCAGTTTCCCTCTTTGCAAAATGCTTGCATGGTGCACAGCTTACCTGAGAGCCTGCAGCAAAGCAGGATGCGGGCCCCTCTCGCTGTGGGATGCTTGGACGTGGAAGTTGTAGGGCATGGACAGCCCTGAGCCTCCTTGGCAGCCTCGGGCACTCAGCGGGGAGAGCCCGAAATTCGGTTTGCGCGTCCTGCCAGATGCTGCCCTACTGGGGAGGGCGGTTGGGAAAAAGTGGCGTGTTTAACGCATCCAGGGTCTCCCTTTCAGTCGCTCTGCTTGGCATTTCACAATAAACTGCCTACAGAAAAAAAAAAGAAAAAAAACATGTTATTGCCTACAATTACAGCTTAGTGAGGGACCAGCAGGTTGCTGCAAGTGCAAAAAGTGTTTATACCCTCCCCAAAACCCTGGGAAATGCATCGTAAGGGAGCCTTGAGCACGGCCTTGAGGATCACGTTGTGTTGGCAAGTGTCACCTGCCTGAGGTGTATATGGGGACACTGTGAGCCATGCGCAGGTTAGATCCGCCACATTAAGCATCTGCTGCTCTCCACATGATGCAGTGATTTTTTTTCCCCCCATATTTCAGGGGGGTGGTTGGGCAGGGTGGGGAGCCGCTGCCTTTTTCGAACTTCCTGCTCTCCAAATCGCCCAGATCTTCCCTGCGGTGTTTGCTTTGTGCTTCCTGGGGCCTGGCTAATTGCTGCTGCGGCTGCTAGTCTCCCTGGAGAGGGACTTCATCAAAAATCAGCCACTCGCTTCAACAGCAAACCTGCCTGGGCTCCCGGCACGCTTCCCACCTCCGGCCACCAATCCAGCTGTCAAACGCTGCCGAAACCAAAGTGGATTAAGCCCAATTAGTGAGGAAGGCACGTGATGCCACGGAGCCCGCCTGAACGATGGAGGCGATATTTATTACTTTTGAGAGCAATCAAAGCGCGAGCGAGCACAGCCCTGCCCTGCCCAGGGGAAACTGCCCCTGGGCCCTGCTCACGCTCCGCAGTCCCGTCGCACGCTGAGGACTGAGCCCCCAACACGCTCGCTCGCCTGGGGTTTTGCAGCCGGCAGAGGGTGACAGGCCTTCCCGTGGCTCCTGGCTCAGGCAGGTCGCACACCCCCGCACAGTCGCACACCCCAGCACAGTCACACACCCCAGCACAGTCTCATATCCCAGCACAGTCACACGCCCCAGCACAATTACATGCCCATGACTCCTGGCTTAGGCAGGTCGCACACCCCAGCACAGTCGCACACCCAGTACAGGTCACACACCCCAGCACAGTCACACACCCCACCACAGCCACACACCTCAACCCAGTTGCACACACCAGCGCAGCCGCACACCCCAGCACGGTTGCACACCCCAGCCCACCTGCACACCGCAGCACAGTCACACATCCGCAGCCGAGGCCGCGCAGCCCCGCGCAGCGCAGCGCAGCGCCGAGCCGAGCCGAGCCGAGCCGAGCCGAGCCGAGCCGGGCCGCGCCGCGCCGCTGCAGGCGCGGGCTGCCGGCGCCACCCGGTGGCTGCCAGCGGGCCGGGCCCCCGGCGCTGGTTCCCCCGCACCCCCCCCCCCCCCCCCCCCGCTCTCGCCCTCCCGGCTGGCTGCTAACGAAACCCCGCACGAGCGCTAGGGCGGCGGGGCAAAAACCCGAGCACCCCGACGCGCCCGTCACGCGCGGGCCCTGCCACGGCCCCGGGAGGCTTCACGCCGCTGCTGCCACGGATGCTGCCAGCGGCGCTTTGCCCAGGAGCAGTCGGCAGTCACACCTGCGCAAACGCCCCGGCATCCCTGCAAAGCCACCAGCGGGGATTCTTCCCTTCTCACGGCAGAGTTGACACACACACCCCAGCTGGGGCAGGCCGTGGGCACCTCTTGCCCTACCAGCCCTGCCACAGTGGCTGCAGCACAAAGAGCTGAGCTTCCCTGCATGGTGTGCACCACACCACGGTGTGCATCCCAGCGCCGTGTGTGTCCTACCACGGTGTGCAGCCCTGCATGGTGTGCATCTCAGCATGGTGTGCACCACACCACGGTGTGCATCCCAGCGCCGTGTGCGTCCTACCACGGCGTGCAGCCCTGCATGGTGTGCATCTCAGCATGGTGTGCACCACACCACGGTGTGCATCCCAGCGCCGTGTGTGTCCTACCACGGTGTGCAGCCCTGCATGGTGTGCATCTCAGCATGGTGTGCACCACACCACGGTGTGCATCCCAGCGCCGTGTGTGTCCTACCATGGCGTGCAGCCCTGCATGGTGTGCATCTCAGCATGGTGTGCACCACACCACGGTGTGCACCCCAGCGCCGTGTGTGTCCTACCACGGTGTGCAGCCCTGCATGGTGTGTATCTCAGCATATCACACCACGGTGTGCACCCCAGCGCCGTGTGTGTGTCCTACCACGGTGTGCAGCCCTGCATGGTGTGCATCTCAGCATGGTGTGCACCACACCACGGTGTGCATCCCAGCGCCGTGTGTGTCCTACCACGGCGTGCAGCCCTGCATGGTGTGCATCTCAGCATGGTGTGCACCACACCACGGTGTGCACCCCAGCGCCGTGTGTGTCCTACCACGGTGTGCAGCCCTGCATGGTGTGCATCTCAGCATGGTGTGCACCACTCCACAGTGTGCATCCCAGCGCCACGTGCGTCCTACCACGGCGTGCAGCCCTGCATGGTGTGCATCTCAGCATGGTGTGCCTCCCAGCACCATGTCCACCCTACCAGCGTCCATCCCTGCAAGTGTGCACTATACCCTGGTGTGCATCCCAACCCACATGGCCTGTCACCTACCACAGTGTGCACTCTTGCATGATGTGTACCACATGCTCCTGTGCATCCCAGCATGGAGTGCTACCCACTATGGTGTGCATCCCACCATGGCCACAGCATACAGCACACCACAGCATGCGTCCCTAAACGATGCATGTTCCAGCATGGTGTGCACCCCACCGTGGTGCAGCTGGCACTGAGCTCCTACAGTGGGTGCAACACAAAACACACGGCAGCACGGGTGTGAGACTGACAAGCAGGTTTCACGTTTCCCCTTTAGGGCTGCCAGGATGATAACACCATGGGGCAAAGCCACTCCACAGTCCCTGCCAACCCTGAGAGCACATCCTGCTTTGCACATCCTCAGCCCAGTGCTGGGCTCCGTAAGCAACGTGCCCTCAGCAGTGATGGACAGGTACCACACACCACTGGCAGGCTCCAGGTCTATCCAACGGTTTGCTCCAATTCTCCACCCCGGGAAAAGCTGCTGTACTTCAAAGCAATGCTAAACTCTGACCCCCTCCTCATGCGTGCTGTGCTCTTTTTCCAAAGTGTAGAAAAATCTGCCAGAAGCCTCATTTTCCAAAGGAGACTTTATTGAGAAGGCAATTCACTGGGGCTTGACCCAAAACAGAGCAGCCGGTGGGAAAACCAGACCTGCGCTCAAGCTACGGCCAAGGAAGGGCCCGTTCATCCTTGAGCGCAGCACTGGGGAGGGAGATGGCT
The DNA here is from genome assembly GCF_028389875.1 of Rhea pennata. Lineage (NCBI taxonomy): Eukaryota > Metazoa > Chordata > Aves > Rheiformes > Rheidae > Rhea > Rhea pennata. Next base: position 2,950,173 of record NC_084685.1, read on the forward strand.
TGGAGGAGCCCAGCACCACTCACCGAGGCTCATAGGGACACAGGTGACAGGGAGGGAGGCCAGCACAGCGGGGTGTTTGCCTCTGGCCACATACCCTGGAGATTTGGCTCTCCTCGAGGCTGTTTGGGCACATAAACTGTCTCCGCTGCGGCCAGCAGCTAGCAGGCATCAGCTCATAGCCAGGTCCCACCATCTGCATTACACGGTGGCTGCCAGATCTGCTCCAGAAGGCACCGCGGTCCCCAGAAGGCACCAACACGAGCGGCTGATAACAACCAAACCCTCTGAAGGCAATTCAGTTGTCTCTTGCTAAAGGAAGAGGGGATTGAGGCACCATCAAAGGCACTTAGACAAACATGCAGATTAGAAGAGCTTTAGAAACACCCTTCAGCGTTTCAGATTTCTCTTGCTTGCTGATTTTCCCTGCTTGGCACTTTATCCCTTTAAAATTAAAACAGAAAACCTGCAAGAAGGCACAACCCAGAGCAGCTATTCTCGGGTGCAAAAATTGAGTCCAGAGCTGAGGCTCTCCCCAGGCTCGTGGATGAGGTGGGGACACCAGAGCAGCTCACAGCCATGGGGCTTAAGCCTCTCGGGCCCTGACAGCACAGTCCCCAGGGCCACCTCAGCTGAAGTCTCGGTCAGGCAGTACAAGGGGAGCCACCAGCGTCCAGAGGTAGAGCAAGAGCCCAGCCCAGCTGGAGGAGATCTTCACCCAGACAGCAGTCCAGGGGCTCGTCATCATCTGGAAGCTCTCGTCAGGCCTGAAACATCAAACGAGCAGGTGGCATGGGTCACAGCACCAGGCCAGCGGGAATGGCAGCCCCCAGTCAGCCCCACACCAGGATAAAGGAGAAGGAAGTAAAGTCTTTATATACCTGGGTAAGGCACCAGCCCAAGTCCTTTGCCCTGCCCTTTCTGAAGGATGCAGTGCCTTAAAACCAGGCCCATAATTAAATACTGATGCCTGCCCCAGAGAACAGCCCCAGCTCTGGGAGAAGCTGGACCGAGCCAGGATGACAAGAGAACAAGAGACCGGAGGAGCAGGAGCTGGCAGGTCTCCATGCCTGGAGCTACACAGCTCCCCTGCGGCTCCCCAGCCAGATCCCACATGGATGCCACCCTGACTCCCCAGCCCGCAGCATCTGGGGGGGGGGGTTGTTTCCCCTACCCCCTCCCATGAGACACCAGTTCAGCAGAGGACACCTTAGCAGGAACCCAGCATCGCTCTTTCATCCCTGCATCCATTCCCCCAGCAACGCCGCTCGTCGCAGCCAAGCTGCCCAGACATCCCCATCCCCGGCAAGCATGACCACGCTGCTGGGGTGCCATGCCAAGAGAGCAGGGCTGCTCACCAGCTCCAGGAAAGCGTTGGGCGTGTCATGAGCTCTACGGACTCAGCTGGGGCAGCAGAGAGGTGGGATGGAAAGAGCCAAACCTAGGCAGCATCTGGCCAGGCAGGCAACCACCTTCTTAGCCTGGAAGTAGCCTTGCTTGTACCTTAAGGTCAACAGTCTAAATTTAACTGGGCATTAAATGAAATGGGTAGCAGCCGTATCTCCCTGTGCCTCCCACTCTCACAGGCTCAGGGGTATATTTAATGCTCTGGCTGCATCTGCAGGTGTCTCCCTAAGCTACTTAAAAATAATTAAAGCTCAGTAGGGTGTGAGCTAAGTTTGCTCAGCCGTCTGAGCAAGCAGCCGTGCCCAGCTCAGTGAGTGCAGAAAGAGCAGATCTATCCCACCCCAGGGAGGAACAGGGATGACCCCAGGAGAGGGGGAGAGTCCTCCACTCTCCACGGCGCTGGGGGACACTTCTGCACAGGCCTAAACTGCAGGCGCTGTCTGGTGCGGGCATGGCAGCTGCATGATGCCCACCTGTACCAGTTGGTGAGCGTCATCATGATGTAGAGGGAAGCCAGGACAAGGCAGAGGTGGAAGAAGGTGTAGTCATAGGACACGCCGTCCTGCTCGTTGTCGTAGGCACGGTGTGGTCCGCTCTCCAACGCGGCATCCTCGCGACCTGCACCAGCCGTGCTCTCCTCCGTCAGCATCAGCTTGTTGACCTGGGCATGGTCTGAGGAGCGGATGCTAAGGGCAGACGAGACGGTGGGTTCAAGGCCAGCATGAAGGCAAGTTCCCCGCTCCCTCCTGGGCTGCCTCCGGGCCAAAGCCACTCTCGGAGCCTGACTTCAGCCCTCAATTCCCTCTGCACAGCCCAGCTGCTTCCTGCTTGCCTCGGGATGTTCGTCAGGGCCCACCCCTGGGAGAACAGGGGACTCTGGAGGACACCACTCGTGCAGAGCTCTCCCGATACTCCGAGAGCTGCAACCGTGACCCTGTGGACCAGCCTGCCTGAGCCCCTGGGGAGCTGGATGGCCTTCCAGCTGCCCTCAAAGCCCCAAGCAGGCTAGAGGAGGCTGCAACCTCTATCAGCCTCAATTTCCCCTAAAAGCCTCCAACGCTTCTCAGTGAGGGTTGGCTCTGCTGAGGGGCAGATGGAGGAATCGCACAGTCCCAGCAGATGACGGCCAAGCCCTTACCTGATGAAGAGTGCGCAGAAGATGAAGATTACCAGCCCCACGATGCTTGGGGCATCCCACCATGTTGTCAGCTGCCCTGTGGCCACTGAAGTACTGGTGCTGTTCCTCACCAGCAGCGTGGGGTTACAGGCTCGGTCTGCAGAGACATATACCCTGCTCAAAGCCTTTTTCCAGCCCCGCTGGTCTGCGGAGACCTTGGGAAAGGCAAACTGCCATCCCCGAGACACAAGCAGTGAGCCCAAGGCCCCTTCTCACTTACTTGGTACATTGGCCAGAGCTGACCAGGTGATGAACATGGTGTACAAGGTGATGAGGGAGGCCTGCAGCAGGCCCGAGTGGGGCTGAGCGTCCTGCAAACACAGCAAGGAGGTGGTCAGGGCTCAGCCCTGCCCGGTGCGTGCTGCGCGGCCCGTGCCACGGCGAAGGAAAAGCCACCTCACCTCCTCCCACACATGCCATGAACAGGGCTGCTGCGACACACACCATGAGCGGCAGCGCTCAGGTCGTGCCGCCATCTCCGGTGCCTTTGATTCCACCGTGAGGAGGTCCGAGTTGCTTCCCAGATAGACAAGTTTCTAGCCCATCTGTCCCAGCAGGGGGTTTTCACCCCATGTCTGCCCATTCAGTGGGGCAGGAGCACCCCAGACACCCCTGTGCTGCTGGCCCCTTTCCAAATGCCGCCAAAGCCCAGAGCCCAGCTATGTCCTGCGGTGGGTGGTCCTGCAAGGCAACAGGGCCTGGGACAAGGCTGCTGGAGGCAAAGTTTGCCAAGATAGGCCGGGTGGGAGAACGTCCCTTCCCTCTGCAGGCGTGAGCCCACGGCCAGGTCCCGCAGACAAGTTGCCTGAGCAAGGATGTGGTGGTCATTCTCCCAAGATGTGGGGATTAGGAGACCTTTGGTGCCAAAGCACTGTGCATCAGTCTTTCACCGCCCACGGCATGGAGCGGGTGGCAGGGACACTAGCTACCCAGGGTCCCGCCCATCCTCACCTGGATCTTGGGCAGGATGGACACAACAGAGACGATGACACAGAAGATGAGGTTGAGGCTGATCAGAGCTTTGTTTTCCGTGCAGGCGTCAGGCTTGGTGTAGTAGACGTAGAGCAACACCACGGCCGCGATGGAGACAGCGTAAAAGAGGAAGGTGACGATGCAAAGAGCTGGGAAAGGGGTAGGGAGAAAAAAGTAGAGGACAGAGCTGAGCCCACCACTCCTCAGCCCTGGATCTCCCCACAAAGCCCCAGCACTAGTCCTAGTGCTAGTCCCTGCCAGAGGACGGGCTTCCTGCCATCCCCCCAGCAGGAAAGGCCCCCTTACTAACCCTCTCCCCTGCCACCACGGCGCATACCTGCGTACCAGCCCTTGGCGTTGCTCTCATTCGCGTTGCGGAGCCACACTTGGCTCCAAGAGTGAGCAAAGTCGATGAGGAGGATGAGCTGGATGAGGATGAAGAGGAAGGAGCCAACCACGCCGAAGTAGAACCAGACTTGGGGGCATTGGAGAAAGAGAGAAAACAGTCAATAGCGGGGAAAAACAGGGATTTGGCAATGCCAGGGACACAGCCAACACGAGAGATCTCTTCCTAGGACCGATGGCCCCACGCCAGGTCAGCCCCATGAGTGCAGCACCCGTCTGCACGCAGGGTGTCCCCATGGCAGCAGAGCTGCCAGCTCCAGCCCCGGGCTCTGCCCACACTGGTGCACCCAGCCTAGTCTCCCCAGGCTTTAAACCTGCACCCAAACAACGTGCTACGACGCGAGGCTGATCTAAAGTGCGGTGGCACTTGCTGCTATTGGTTTTTCAAAATATATGTATATATTTTATATATTTTTATATAATATAACATATATATATATAATATAAAATACAATATATATAAATACATATTCCCCAGCGAAGCCAATTCAGAGGCGAGGGCAATGTCCTGCGCCGCGGGACCAACCGTGCCGGGTGCGCGCGCCGGGGCGGGCGCTCCTCCTCACCTGACGTGAAGGACCCGTCGGGGATGTAGAAGGCCCCCACCGTGATCCCGATCAGCACCAGGAACTTGAAGAACCAGAACCTGCGGGCGAGAGCGAGGGCTGAGGGGCGGCGCGGGGACGAGGAGGCACCTGGCAGAGCCTGCAGCCGGACGGACAGACCCGCCGCGGGAATGGGGACAGAACAGGCCCCAAAAAATAAAAATAAATAAAATAAAGGGGTGGGGGTGGGGGGGGACAGACTTGCCACGGGCCCGCTCCGGCCCCAGGAGCGTGCGCCCGGCGAGCTCACCCGTTCTGCACCGCCGCTCGCGGGTCCTTGCTGCTCCTCACGCACAGCATGACCACAGCGAAGAGGAAGAAGAAGGCGGCCAGGGCGAAGCCCATGCGGTACACGGCCTTGTGGCCCAGGAAACTGCCGCAGTCGACGTGGCTTTGGGCTCCCAGGAGCGAACCGCTGCCCTCGCAGAAGCCGGGCAGCTGCGAGCGTCGGGAGGGAAGAGCGTTAGCACCAGGACCAGCTGGTTTCCTCCCGCCCCTGCTCGGACACGGACCGTAGAGCCGGGGGTCGCGGCTAAGGGCCACGCGCAGCTCAGCAGAGAGCCGGGACGAAGCCCGCTCGTCCCGACCGGGGACGCGGCACGTGCGTGGGTAACGCACGATTTTTTCCCACTGCAAATGTCACCTCCTTGGAAAAACAAGATTAATAACATCCTCTCCCAGCGAGACCCTTGGAAAGGAGGAACGGGAGCAGCGTCAGGGCCAGCAAAACCAGCTTCCTGATCGAGCCTCACGCGCCCGCTCGGAGCTGAACCTCTTCCCCGCGGTGACAAAGTCGAGCGCCCGCCACCCGCTCCCCTTCCCTGCAGGGCCTCCGCCAACGCGCAGGCATCCTTTACCTTGTGCAGCTCCTTTTCCACGCCGGGTATTATCATAATGATGGAGACGAGGGTGCCGAGGAAGAGGAAGAAGGTGAAGAGGAGGCGGGAGACGGTGGAGTTCCTGGCCGAGGGGCAGCAGGCGCAGAGCAGGCAGGGCGCCGAGCCGCAGAGGCAGGACGCCTGGCAACGAGAGCCGTCCTCGGCGTCACCTCGTGCTGCCGTCCCTCGCCCTCCCCGAAGGCCATATTACTAACCCCATTTCGTACGGGGGGGGGGGGGGAACCGAGGCACGGCGAGGTCCCGGCTTCCTGAACCAGCAGCGGGGTGGCGACCGCCGGGCACCTTAGTGCCGTCAGCACCGCACGGGCTGACGTTATTTTTCCCGGACGCACGTCCAAGAACTGGGCAAAATCAGCCTTGCCAGGAGAAAATCTACCTTTCATTAGACCATATTCGCAAGCCATCGCGGCTGCTGCCAGCTCTCCCCGCCGGCGCGCTACGGAGCTGCTGTTCGCATCCCTGCAGACGTGCTGAGCTGAGTGCTCCTCTAAGCACCGTCCTGAGCGACACCGGTGTGCAAATGCCTACTTAACACCTATATATTTTAAAACCTACACCTAAATATTAAATATATATTTTTTTCCTTAACCAGTTTTCCACTTTTACCCACCTCGATTTGAGTTTTGACAACTGCTGCCTTTAATAATAATACTAATACACACGCACACACACACACATATATATAAAGCACAGCAGTTCAGTTTTGGATTAAACAGAATAAGCCCCTGGGAGCGAGGAGTCGGCAGAGTCTGCGTCCGCCACTCAGCTCCTCCACGCTGCTTTAAATCAAGTCAGGGTCTGGGAGAAGCCAGAAGCCATCCCAAGCCGCCAATCCTCCCCACGCCACGCGCAGCCCCAGCGGAAATCCAGGAGCAGGTACTGGCAAACTTCCAGTTAGGAGAACCCGCACATAAACCAGCAGAAATCACCTACTCAGAGCCTGTTTGAAATATTACGGCTTCGCTTTCAAAGCATCTCCTCTAACGTAAACGCATTTCAAAGAAAACCATTTCACAATTTACGGCATCGGACATTTTTAACTCCTATAGGCAAACGAGAGTCTTGCTAGGAAATTACTCCTGTGTTGCGACCATTTCTGGTCCTCATTGGACAATTTTCCCTCTCTTTACAGGTGAGGTTTATTGATGTATTTTGCTTTCAACATTTCATTTTTTGCCTTCGAACCGCTCTTCCTCTCCTGCACATCAGCGGGTCATATCCATACACACGCTTAAAAACACCAGAATGGTTCAGATCTCTCTCAGCAGCAGGCGATGTGCGTATGTATGTATTTATTTTTATTCAGAAAAGGCAAATACTTTCTTCCTACCTATACCCAGCAATCAATATTAACTAAATATCTCCAATCGCCAGCTATTTCTAAATATCAGCTAAAATGTACATTTCCTATTCCCAAATCAGTAAACAGGGAGTTTCTCGATGAACTGAAATTATTACCATCTCCCCCAAATTCGGATATTCCCCAAAAGCGGGAGAAACGATTTATTCCAATGCCTGAAAGATACCTTGAGCCCGAACACTTCTTTCAGCCCTTCGCTATACCGCCATCACACTCCCCCCCCCCGCCACCTAAGCGGCGGAAAAAAGTATTGCCAAAACACACGTCCAAAAAAAAAAAAAAAAAAAAAAAAAGATTTCAAATTTGGAATTGTAAAAAAAAAGTTTATAACAAGAAGACACTGAACTCCCCATTGCTTCATCAGACACACGCGAGCGCGGACGTTTGCAAGCAGCTAGTCTGTGCTCCCAACTCACTAGAGATGGCTCGAAAAATTATTTTGTTAAAACCTGTAATAAATTTTTTTAACCTGTCATAAAGCATGTAATTCTTTGAGAAAAATCAGATCTTTCCCGATTTATTCTTCTTTATGCAGAGAGGCTGTGACAGGGCACGGAGGAGCCCACCAGCGCGACCCCCTTCCTGCAGGGACGGTCGTGCCGCATCTCCCCTCTCTCAAGCAGCTGCTTTATTTTTCTTTATTTTTTCCTTCATTTTTTCAACATACCTGGTTTCTGCAACCCAAAAGCATGAAAAAGTGACCTTCAATTTAAGATTGCCTCTTTCCATGATCACTCAATTCACCATGTATGCAAGAGTGCATCTAAACTGTGACAGCGTTATTGGGTTTCATTTTTGAAATAAAAAAAAAAAATAAAAGGAATAGCAGGAAAAAAATCTTTTTTTTTTTTAATGCAAAATTTAGGTTCAGTCCTAAATTAACCAAGCATTTCAGCACAAACTTAACTTTAAGCTCACCAAGAACTCTACCAACTCCAGCTCCTCTCACTTGAGCACCAATTTAAGCAAAAAAGCACCAAAACCCCAAGCTCGCTGCAACTGGCCTGAAAAAATAATGAGTTTTTTGTCATTACAGAGGCTACCGATGTGGGGTTTTAGCCCCTGGGGTACAGGCGCTTCATCCTGGCAAGTTTTTCTTGGCCTGGCGGTTGCAAAGGAACCAAGACGGATGCTGCAAGCTGTCTGAACAAAAACGAAACCTCGTGCAGAGACCTGTCCTCAGCACTCAGAGCTTTTGCTTTTATAAAATATATATTATATATATGTAAATGCAGCATTGGAAATGCTTTGTTTCGTGTCCTAAGCGGATTTTTGAGGACGGTTGCAAGCACAGCGGTTAACGCACAACGGCATCGGCCCGAATGGAAAAAGGGAAATGAAAGGGCAGTGGCTGCTTTGCGAAACCAGCAGCTCAACTGGAAAGCGTTGCTTTCCAGCCACTGCAGATTAAAGATTAATCTCTCCGGTTGCGCTATCAACTTCCGTACTGAGCGTGGCTCACCTACGGCCGGACTCTGGCGTAGCTCCTGCCTGGCGCTTTGCTGTGCCCGGGGAGGCTCCGGGACCCCCCTCGTGCACCAGCTCCACGGGAGGGAATAGGAGAACTAACCCAACCGGTGCCTCTCCCCCATTCCCATGGCCTTGGCCAGAATGTTTTTTTTTTCTTTTTTTTTTTGGGGGGGGGAGAAATACAGAATTTGAGCAGAATCCGCCACATCCCCCGCTCCTGATTAACTCCCGGGTTTTTCCAGTATCGGCCTGTACGTAAAAGCACCCGATCTAGGACACGCGAGGTCGGCCTCAAGCTTTAAATTTCAAAAGCTCGTTAGAGCATCGAAACTCTCGGTCAGGTTGCAAAACCGGCCCCGTTTCCAGGCCATGCCAGCAGCTCCCCAGCGGAGGTTTCGCAGACCTGTCTCGGCCTCACCCCTACGGGTGAAGCAATCGCAGTGGGATCCGGGCCAGGAAGGCCAGCGCTGGGGCAGGTCCCCACGGCACCGGCACCCTCGGGCGCACCTCCAAGCCCCTGGACGGCTCCATGGATGGGAAGCCCAGGAGGCTCCTGGCCAGGTTTTGGGGAGCCGAGGTGCGTTGCCAGCCTGCGCCGAAGCCCCTCGGCAAGCCCCAGCCTCGCTCCTCCGTTTCGGAGGCCCTTTCCCTCCCTCTCCCGGGCAAAAGTGCATGGGTGCCCCCACCCTGGCTCCTTCTCCTGCTCCAGCCACAGCCCCAGTTTGGGGCTCAGTGGGGAGAACGGGGCAGGACCCTCCCAGCATCGCCGGGGGCAGCAGCATGCGATTCCTCGCTTCCTCCCCCCCACCCCAGGTACAGCTGGATGGGACTCCCCGGTCCCCCTGGCCACCTGGGCTGAACCCCTCCAGACCCCCCCCCCCAGCTGCAGCAAGGCATGACTCCACCACCCAGACCCCTGGGTGCAGCGGGGGACACCACCCCTTCGGAGTGCCCTGGGGCCCCCCATCCCCACCAGGCACAACGCTCCCCTCCATCCCCCTGGGTGCAACAGGGTGCAACACCCCCTCGGGGTGCACTGGGACCCCCCCGTCCCCGTCCCCACCAGACACAGCCCTCCCCTCCATCCCCCTGGGTGCAATGGGGTGCAACACCCCCTCGGGGTGCCCTGGGACCCCCGCGTCCCCACCAGATACGACCCTCCGGGACACCCCCTCCAGTTCCCCTAGGTGCTGTGGGGTGCAACGGGGTGCAACGCCTCCCCCCCCCCCCCCCGCCATACCCGAGTCTGCCCCCACCCCGCGGGCCGGCCGGGCCGGGCCGGGCCAGGCGCTGCGGAGCCCCCCCCCCCCGCCGCCGCCGCCGCCGCCGCCGCCGCCCGGAGCCCCGGGGCCGGGCGGACACTCACGCAGCTGAGCAGCGAGCAGACGCCGAGGCAGGCGCCCATGGTGCGGCTTCAACCGCGGCGCGGCCCGCTGCGCCGGCAGCCGCGCTGCTGCTCCGCTCCGCTCCGCTCCGCTCGACCCGCCCCGAGGCCGCGCTGCGGGGCGGGAGGCGGCGCCGAGCCCGGCCCCGGCTCGCAGCCGCCGCGCTCCGCTCAACACGCTCCCTGCAGCCAACCGCACGCGTTTTCCCCTCTCCGATCCCCGGCCCCAGCTCTTAGCTGCTGTCCTATCCAGCGCCGGGGCTGTGATTCTTCCCATCTGGAGGCGTCTAAAATGCCGGGAGCTTTGCACAGCTCTCGGCGTCATCCCCATCTCCCAGGCCCGGACGTGGCCCCTCTGCAGCAGGAGGGAAGGTGGCTGCGCCGCTTCGCCACGCAAGCAGCAGCGGCTGTCGCGCGAGACGCGTGGGTCGCGCCAACCCGCCAGGCCAGGGCAGCCGCCCGCTGCCTCCTTCCCAGCTGCCTGTTGGAGCAGACCATTTCGGCAGCGTTCCCCTCGCTCCCCGTTGGAGCAGAGCGTGCTGTCTCTGAGCTGCGGCTGGGGAACAGCCGGGGTCTAAAGCCAGTTTCCCGCACAGCCCGAGAGGTTCAATCCAGAACGGGAAGGCTGCGGGAGGAGTAGGATCTGCATCCCCATGCAGGGGCACGTTGAGTCCAGCTCCAGCAATCTGCCCAGTCTGACTTTTTCTCTTCAGTGAGCAAATATTGTCATCTGGAGCAAGGTCTCAGAGTCCTTCCGCTGTTGGGAAACCTCTTTTTTTCCCCACAGAGCAGTGTCCGCTTGGGTAGCTGCTGCTTGCACCCGATGGCCGTGGTGCCCCACAGCCTGTACGGCAGCGTGGCACGCCGGCACTGCAGGCAGGCCCGCCCGTTCAGACACAAAAGCAGGAACAGGAGAAATGAGAGTGAGGCCACTTCTGGCAAATGCCACGACTCCAGTGCCGCACGGATGGAGCCGCAACAACGGCAGGAGAGCTGGCACAGGCGAGGTACGGAGAGTCTGGCCAGCCCTCGGCGCTGTAAATTAGAGTGAAGAGACAAAGCAGCCGCAGAGCCATGAAAATAGGTTGAACGCGTAGCAAAGGCAGTCTGAGGTATGAACCGGAGGTCGCAGATCGAAGGTGAGGTAGGACCTGCTGGTGATGCGTCCGAATCTGCTTTGCCACCAAGCTAAGCAGAATAAACTCCAGAGAAAGGCCCTAGGAGGGAGGATTAGAAGATTGGATTTCAGCGTGGAATATGTCCTGGGCAAGAGAGACGGCCTCTGCAGAGGGAATAAAGACGCCTCAGTTTGTATGCAGAGTCCTCGGGTCGTTTTACAGCTGGGGGCCGATCATATTTGTCCTCACTTCTGGTGTCCTGGCATCTCATGGCCAGTGTCACTCCTGATGTACTGCAGGGTGATAGTGCCTGCAATCAGGCCCGGGGTGGAGGCCGCAATGGGCCACCAAGAATTTAACACGCTCATCCTCTCCCAACTCATCCGCACCAGCTTTGGGAGGGCTCTGCCAGGGGGATCAGAGTGTGAGTAATTAGCGATGCAACTCCTAATTGTACGACCCTCATTACACAAGCGTTTACAGACTCTGGATTCCTTTGCAGCTGGGTTTCTGTGGACTCCCCCTCTCCGCTTGCAGAAATGAAACGATGAGCACAGAAATGTGTTCCGGGGCTGGGGCACTGCCCACTCGTCCTGACTCTGTTGCTGGGGCTGATCACTCACCTCCTTTAAAAGCAGCCCACAGGCAAATGGTTCAGCCACGGGTTATATCTAATTTCACACTGTCACCCCACTCTCCTCTGACATGGCTGAAAAGTGAGAGCTGTTCCTCTAATGGCAGCTCTGGGTCTCGGCTGCACGAGGGATCTTTTAAGTTCATTGACTGCAAATTGACTCCCATCAGAAATGCTAGGCTGGATATGGAGTTGGTGACAGCCCTGGAGACGCAGAAATGCAGTGTGCAAGCGGCTCCGTGCCATGAGGACGAAGGGCAGTGAGGGCCCTGGGACCAGAGCTAGGTGTGCAGGCATGCTCAGCTCTGCGTCCCAGCCCATCTTTGATGTAGGCTCCCGAAAGCGTTACTGTCTGCTCATCACTCAGCGGTTGAAAGGACCAGCTGGCTGGACTGGACCCTACTAAGTCCAACACATTTTCGCTGCTGCTGCTGTCCCTCCTACAGAAGCAGATGAAATTTCAACCTCCATGTTGAAGATCAATCCCCTGTAAGAGGCCCTCTGCTACCTTACCCTTAATGCCTGCCTATCTTCTTCTTCTTCCTCCCTGTCATCCGTCTTTAGTCTGAGAGAAACATTGCCCCAGAGAGAAGAACTGGGAGAAAGGAGAAATGCAGAAACCCTGGAAGCAGGGAAGGTTTCTGTACTGCTGGGCTCATTCCCCAAACCTGGAAAGATCATTCCTGCCTGCCATAGAGTGGAATAAATCCAGAGCAGCTCTCATGTGGAAGTTGGACCCAAAGCTTCATGACTGATACTGCCCTAGGCTCTAGTTCCACTGGAATCCACGTGAGCTGGGGTTTTCAGGCTTTGCTTCAACTATCTTGGAGGGCATCCGTGTGTGTGTGTGTGATTTGCTGGGTTTTGATGCGTGGGACACTCTCCGTCCTCGCTGGGAACCTGGCAAAAGCAGTTTGCCCAGGCACAGTCAAGCTGCAATCGTAATTCAATCCAACTGCTGCATCCCATTGCCCCTCTGCAAAAAGGGAATGTGACCAGGGCAGACTCCTGGAAGGGATGGTGCTTGGTGGCTTCCCCTTGTAGATCTGGCTATAGCCCTCCAAGACAGGGCAGGGAAGAGGCTGAGCAGATCTGTGTGGATCTTCTTCCTGCGGGAGGGTGGCCATGGAGAGCACAAGGTGCTCTGAGTGTCCCAGCTGGCCTGCAGGTGCTGGTGGCCAGGAGGTAAGGAGCTTGAAAGGGTGCATAAGGAACAACTGCAGGCAACTAGGTCTTCAACGTAAAGGGGCAACACTTGGCTCTCACGTGGCTGCAGACAAATCTTGGTATGATTCGTAAGAGATGTGCTCATGGAAGAAATTTCCTCTTGCCTAAATGGATCAGGCTTCGTGCTCTGAGTGCCTGCACAGCTAGGCTGGAGGAAGGAATTCTTCATCGCGGTCTGCCTCCTGAACCTGCTCCACACCGTGAGGGCCAAACGCCCGGCCAGGAGGATCACGGGCTGCCTGCCCACGTGTCGCTAGCGGCGAGCATGGGAGACGGGGCTTTGCACAGCAGAGCTTCCCATGAGGCTCCCGGCCCGCGCGCGCTGCGCCTGGCTCGCGCCCCTCTCTGCCGTTCCCATCTGGAGTCTGGCGCATCCAGCCCGGAGCTGCGAGCAGCGCTCCGTTACCCAGGCATGTATAATTCAGGGGCTGAGATAAAAAGGGACGTGCTAGCCCACTTCCAGGCCCTAAATTTAGACAGCGTAGAAAGCACATGAATATGCAGCAGCAGCGCGCGGGCTGCTGGGAGCGGGGGGCCTGGTCCCCTGGCACACGGGGCACTGGATGTGCCCCGCCGCGTCCTTGAGGCAGAGGAGGCAGTCACGTTCCCCACTCCAGGGGCTTAAGGAAAAGCTCTGCTGTTTGGCCTCAGACCACCGATCGGCACAAATAAAAGACAAGCTTCAGTGGGATCCCGAAAGTTGCCAGCTGGATCCAGCGCTGCAAGAGAAGAGGTCAGCACCCATAAATTGCTCGCTGATCTCAGCTTGGCCTTTCACTCGGGCGCTGAGTACTCGTGAGGTAGCTGTCATCCGTGCCAATGAGTCGGCAGCTCCCAAGAGGTCATTTTTCTGTTCGGTGCCGGCGCGTCTCGAGAGGCCGCTCTGTGCATTTGCTAGGGGCCCTGGTCTGCCTGGAGGAGCGCGGGCCATGCGGGGCAGCTTGGACACTCGGAGAAGACCCCTCTGTGGGCATCTGGGCAGGGAAGGAGGTGCCCTGAGATGTGCCAGCTCTCGGCACACATGCAGACCCCAAGAAGAGCTCCTGTCTCTCCCCCAACAGATAAAATGCTCCATATCTGTGCTCTGGGGCTGGTTCACGTATGCATGGGAGACGTTTGATCAGGTGAGCTCGAAGCAGCTGCTGTCCTGTGCCTTCTGCGCACGCTGCCCTCCTGACCCCCCACCCCAAACCTGGTGCCTTCCTTTCCTCCAGAAGCTGTTGCCTCCAGTTAAGACTTCTGACCAGTCCTTTCCTCAGAGGGGAGGATGCCCAGCAGCAAACTGGTTTCATGCATAGTGCTGTGAGGTCTCAGCAGGAACTGCTGAAATCCTGCCTGCCGCTGGGCTCCAGCTGCTCCTGGGAGCGAGCAGGGAGGTGGGGGTTGTCCAATGCTCAACAGACCCCAAAGGCTCAAGTTCTGCACAGTTTGCTTTGCCCCCTCGGGTCCCCTTTGATGGTGCCACCAGATGGCAGTGCCGGGATGACACCAGCGCGCTAGGTTCCTCCCAGCTGGGAAGGAGTGAGGGTGCCCAGCAGCAGCAGACAGACCGGTCCCTGGGCTGTCCCCAGGCAGCACGAAGCTCTGCCAGCACTGCCGCTGCCCATTTCGTCTTCCCTCATGCCTAAACCTGAAGAAAGCTAAGTCTGTTTTTCCTGGCAGTCTGCTTTTTCTGCTTTCCTGGGTTTTCTGCTATCTCTGCAAAGCTGTAGCAGCAGGGCATCCTCCAGCCGCTGGCCCTGGCAGCAGCCTTGCCTCTCTTCTCCCTCCCTCACAACGTCGCAGCGTGGGGATGTGTCCACGCTGCTCACACTTGCCTGGCGTCGCTGGGCTCTCAGGCCTCCCCCTGAGCTGGCCAGGTCACAGCCACCTGCTGCTTTTCATCCCCATGGCCCCAGGGCAGCACCACCCTGCTAGCCCCCTTGGGTTGAAGGGCAGGGAAGAGAGGAGCCCTCCAAACAGCTTTCAGGGCCACTTCTCCAGCTCACAAAGGGCTTTCCTGGTGCGGCAGGGGATGCCACCCATGCTGCTCCTGAGGAGAAGAGCTGGGACTTGCCAAAAGAGCCTGGTCCCTATCGCCAGCAAGATGGGACCAAGGGAGGCCTGCAGATCCTACTGGAATGAGCTCCTGGGCATGAGCCCTTGCACTTCGTAGGAGAAAAAGGACAATGCAAGGGTGAAAGCAAAGTGCTTTAGAGACCCCTTTGAGCCTCTGCTTGCATGGGAGAGGAGCACGCAGTGAGCAAGGAGGACAGAGAAGCGTCATACACAGCATATAAGAAGAGAAAGATGCCAGGCCCCGGGGCTCACCGAGCAGTTTACTATTGAAAATAAAGAGTCCTCACACATTTAGACTTTGTGCTGTCTGTAGGGTCCATTTCAAACCCAGGAGTGTGTTGGGCAGCAGTTCGGGTAACGCCTAACAAGCACACACCTACACTCACAGAGAGTCTTGTGCTAGGCTGCAAGGTTCATTTATTTCTTTATTGCTCTGGGTTTCTCGGTCAGTCCCCCAGCATAACGTCCAGTGGCGGAGGAGAGCGCCCGGTGCCCTGTGATTCTTTACCACGGCCATTTTGCCGCGGTGTCTTCCGGGCTCAGAGACCTGCGCAGCCAAAGACGCAGCTTCACAATCCCCTTCCCAAAGCAAAAGGAGACGGGCGTGCTCCGCTCTGGCTTCATTTCGCAGCTGATCGTGGCAATGCGCTGGCACCTCCAGGCACGTAGGGCAGCTTATCGCAGGTCCCTGCAGCGCTATCGCTGTTGTTACCGCCGATGGGAACACAGCGCGATGATGGAAGCGCAAAGTCCTCCACCAGACAGTGCTCAACAAAATCTGCACAGAGGTAGAACAACATCAACCCTCTCCTGCTGCTGCACGTCCCCCAAGGCTACCTGCCGTTGCGCCTCCACCTCACTGGCTTCTCTTCGAGGGCTTGGTTTGCAACTCGGGTGGCTACTGGGCTTCTCCTCAGATCGACCCATCTCCCCTCCCCTCCTGCCTTGAGAAGGGGGCACCCCCATGCCAGGGCAGCGGCGGGGCCGCCCTGCTCGCGGGGCATCGTCTCCCTCTGTTGCCCCTACTAAGCCGGCTCCTGACTCCTCTCTTTGCCCCTGATTCCCCAGAAGAATACCTCTCGGCTGCACGCGTAGCACCTCGGAAAGGTGATGCTCTTCCTTAGTTTGTTATTTGCAGCCACCTGGCATAAAACATCAGGCCAGCTGGCTGCTGCAGCAGCTGCCATTGGGTCTCCAAGCTGCAGGAAGGGAGAGGAAGAAAGGAAAAGAGCTCAGAAGGTGCAAGGACGAACTCTCTGCCCACGCACCCAAGTGCCTGCGCTCCCTCCCAGCCGGCACCCTGCATTGCAGGCACCTGGGCATCTGCCCCGGGCACCCGCAGCCAGCAGCAGACAGCTCTCCCTCCCGCCAGAGCGCCAGCAGAAAGGTCCTGCGCGCCCCTACGCAGGCTCAGCGCAGCCCCGAGCGGGCTCCCTGCGCGGCCCCGGCCAGGGCAGCTCTGCTCTCACCATCGCCTCAGCTCCCTCCTCCAGCTGCGCCAGCCTTCGCGCCGGGCAGTGCTGCGGGCACCCGGCTCCTCTTCCTCTGCCGGCTCTTCCTGCCCTTCCTCCCCCACATCCTCAGAGCAGGGCAGCCAGCAGAGCTCGGCCTTTTCCTTTTGCTACCAGAGCAGGAGAGGGAGGCAGGCTGAGTGTGGATTCAGCGGGAAGAGCAAGGCCAAATAGGAAGGGCCGAGCTCCGAGCTCTGGGTTGGAGGGACCCTCTCCCGAGGACGGGCTTGCCCAGGGCTCTTTTCTCCCGCAGCGCTGCTCCCGGCCCCAGGGGAAGAGCAAGGGGACGGAGCCGCAAGGCCGCCTGCGTGAGCGGGAGCCCTGGGGCTGGCTCGGGGAGCCCCCAGCCAGCACACACGGAGAGTCCCCCTTCTTTACCAGCTGCCTTTCGGCCTCCCGCCACTGCTGCTCCATCTTCTCCAGCAGCTGCTGGTTGATGAGCAGAGTTTGTCCCAGGGCCTGAAGAGGGAGAGAGGAAGAGCTCGAGAGCTGGAGCGGGAGCAGGAGGCTGCCGGGGAGCAGGGCGATGGCCGGCACTGCCCTGCGGCTGACCGGCGCCGCTCTGCACCCCGCCGTCTGGGCGAGGGCTGCGCCCGCACGCGCGTGTGCGGCAGCATCCCCGTGCGGGTGCCGGGGCGACAGTCTGCCTTGGGCGGCTCTCCCACCTCGAGGCTCTGCTTTGGCCGCTCCTCGTCTCGGGGGCCTTCCTGCAGAGCCACGTCCTCCTGCTGGGACGGCGCAGGAGTCTCCAGGGCTGGCCCAGACGGCTGAGAAAGGAGAAAGCATGCTGGTGGGCCTGACCGCGACCTAGCGAGACCCAGCACGTACCTCCTTGAAGGCGAGGGAAGAGCGGGAGCCTCGGCCGGCTGCCCGCTCCCGTCGAGGCCAGCCTGGCTGGGCCCGCGGAGCGCCAGGCTGCGAGGAGAGGGCCGGCAGGCGCCGCGGGGCCTGCGGGAGCTGCCGGGGCCGAGCCCCGGCAGGCAGCGGGCAGGGGAGCCCAGCACCCAGGGCGCCGGGCTTTGTGGGACGAGCTTGGGGGCTCCCCATCCCCACCAGCTCACCCCTGGGACGGAGATCTTCTTGAAGGATCTGCCAAAGGCCTGGAGCTCCTTGGCGAGCTCCATTTCTGGAAGGAAAAGGGCAGAGGTGAAAAGAGAGCTCCAAAGCCAGCAGGACTTCCCTGCTGTTGGGCTCCCCGTGACAACCCCGTGCAGGACCGCTCGCGGGGGCACACACACTGACCCCTGCCCCTGCCGCCCCTCTGCCCCCCAGCAGCCCCCGGCGCCCAGCCCGCTCCCGCTGGGCGCCAGACCTCACCCTCCGCCCTTGCCTGCCTACCCTGGCAGATGGCTTCCTCCATGTAGGCGGCCAGGTCCTTCACGTACTTGGAGATGTACGTGACGGCCGCATCTACAACCTCGTCGCAGCGGGGCGCCGGGGGCTGCTCTTCCGCTGCTGGAGGTTGTTCTGCGACACGGGCACGAGGGGGACGAAGGGGGAAGAGAAGAGAGTGACCGAGCGCTGCTCCCGCCAAGCACGCCCGTTACCCAGCCTGCGCCGCCCAGGAGCCACACGTGTCCTGAGCTGCTGGAGCAGCCAGGCAAACAGCAGCAGCGGGTCGGGCGGGTGAACCTCGCGGGGGCCCCGCGGCGCTTCCCGCCCCCGACTGCCCTGCCCGCGGGCTGCCTCGCCAGCACGCGCCAAACGCCTCCTTGCAAATCCCTCCCGGCTCCCCCAGCTCTCCTGGCGTCGCCGGGACGAGACGCCCTTTGCAGCCGGCAGCTGCGCTCGGCCCAGCGCGAGCCCGGCACGTCCCCGTCCCGCCAGCCCTGCTCCCCGGGCACCCCGGCACCCAGGGGCTTACCCATCCCGGAGTCATCTCCGCCAGAAGGGATCTGCCCTTCCTCAGCGCTGGGGACGCCGGCGTCGAGGCTCTGCTCGAGCTTTGGGGACAAGGGTGGGGAAGAGACCGGCTCAGCGGGGCGGGGGGAGCTGCGGGGGGACGGGACCCCGGGGGAGGCCGGGGGCCCTGGGCGGGGAGGGCGAAGGCGGCGCAGGGCTGCTGGAGGCGCCGCGCTGGTGCTCGGCGCGCGCCGGGCGCAGCCCCCGCTGCAGCAGGAGGGGTCGGGACCCTGCGCCCCGGGCTCGGCGGCTCGGCGGCAGGCGCGGGAGTCCCGAGAGCTGCGCGCCGGGCGCTGCCCTGGCTCACCGGGTCCTGGGCGCTGGCCGGGCTGGAGGCGACGGTGCCGCGCTCCCCTCGCTCCTCCTCGACGCCCGTGGCAGCGAGCGTCTCCGCGGGCGCCCGGGGCCTCCGCAAGAGCCTCTTGCCGGAGCGCAAAGCCGGCACTGCAAGGAAGGGCCGAGCCCCAGGCGTGAGCGCCGGCGCCCGCCTGCCGCGGCACGAGCCCCGCTTGCTCCTGAGGCTCGGGGGGCTGCCGGGGCAGGGAGCTGCCTCCCCGCCCGGGGCGCCGGCGGCTCGCGGCGCTTCCTCACCCGCGCAGGATCTGCCCAGCGCCCGGAGGCGGAACCTCACGGCCCGCAGCCAGGTCCTCCCGGCCCCGCGAGCCGGCCCCGCGCGCGGCAGCCCGCGCTCGCCCTCCGGGCTGCGCTCCCCCCACGGCAGCGCGGCAGAGCTCCAGGCGTCCTCCGCGTCCCCAAGGGCAGCGGCGGCCGCCTGCCGCTCCAGCTCCAGCTCCTCCCGCCAGTGCCTCTCGGGCAGCTGGAAGCGCACGCGCTTGGGGGGGTCGTTCCTCCTGCCGTCCCTCCGAAGCATGGCTACGGCGGGGGCTCGCAGCCGCCCACGATGGGCGCCCGAAGCCGCAGGAGGAACGGGAGGTGCGAAAGTGCTGCTCGTTCTCGCGGTCAAACCACCGAGCAGCTCCACGCGCCACCTCCCACCTCCTCGGTCGCCCGAGGACTGCGGCGCCCGGCCGCGAGCGCCCGACACCACCGCCGAGGCCACTGTGACCCGCGAGCGCCGGCGCCGATGCGCCCGCGACACGGGCCCGTGTCAGAGAGGGAGCGGACGAGGCGTCTCTGCCGGCTGGCAGGGCCGGGCTCCGCTCCAGCCCCTGCGCGGGGGGCGCCAGCCCCGGTGCCGCTGCACACGCGGCCAGCAGCGCCCAGCCGCTGTCCCCGGCCACAGAGCCCCCGCGGTCCCCACCTGCCCCTTCCTCCCACACCGGTTTGGGGCCACACCAGCACCCGGGGGTTTGGGCAGCCATTGCCTTGCCACGGCTTTGCCGGCTGCGCGGCGAGCGCTTGGCGCGGTGATGTTCGGCTGAAGCCCCGAGCACAACGCAGCACCCCAGAGCCGTCGACTGGCAGGGCTGGCACCCAGGAGGCAGAAAGAGATGCCTTGTTGTTGGGTTTTTTGTGCCCAGGTTTGTTAAAATTTGTTTCCTGTCGCAGAGCCTGGAGGTTTTTTGGTTTGGGATGCAGATCCCTCATCTGCCGCCAGCTTGGCAACTGCTTCTCCCTTCCGGAGGCCGCGCTGGCGAGTCCCCGGCACGCGTCGGGCTGGCGCTGCAGCTGCCGCCTCCCGAGCCGAGGAAGCGTGCAAAAACCCCGCCACGAGCAGAAATCCACGTCCTGGGAAAACTCGCTACCACGTGGCGGCGCTGGGAGATGGGGACGGTGACAGATGTCACCGGGGGCCACAATCTCTACGGTCCCTGTGCGGGTCGACGATGCCGCAGCCCGCCCCCCCCGGGCTCTGCAGAGGGGCTGGGCTCGGACAGGGCTGGCGACGGCTCCGCTGGGACACACGAGCGACAGGCCGGGGGGCACAGGGGGGTCCTGCCCCCTGCCTGGGTGGCTCGGGGGGGGTGCAGAAGGGGGACGGGACACTCGCAGCTGTGCCCCGAGGACTCCGCGTCCCCGGGGCCGAGCGAGGGGACTTGGGGCGATCCATCCCGAGCCCGCCCTGGGCAATACGTGTCCCCAGGCCCCGAGCGAGGGGACCCTGGGGGTCTGCGCCCGCCGCCCCCGCAGCGCCCGGCCCGCCCCGCCCGGGCGGCAGCGCGGGGAGCAGAGCGGCTCTGCGCCGGGCCTCGGGGGCCGCCGCCGCGGGCCGGGCCGCCGCCGCCGCGCTCCTCGGCGGAGGCTCTCGGGGCCGCGGAAGCCGAGGCGCCGCCGGCAGCGAGGCGCGAGGGGCGGCGGCGGGGGCTGCCGGCGGCCGCCGCGGGGACGAGGCGCGGCGCCTCCGCCGGGGGCCGGGGCGGCGCGGCCGGGGCCGAATCGCCCCAGAGGCCCCGTGCGGGCCCCGCGCGGCCGCTGCTCGCGGGGGCGGGACGCGCCGCGGCGCCGCGCGGCCGAGAGCGGGCGATGCCCGGCCCGGGGCGCCCCGGGCACCCGCCGCTGCTAATACACTGCCACGCGGGACGGGGACGGGGACGGCGCCGCGTCCGCCCGCCACACGCGTGTGCGCGGGGCCGGGGGGGGGGGGGGGGGGGGCGGCAACGGGCCCCGCCTGCGCATGCGCAGTAGCGGCGCTGGCCTCGGCCGCCAGCACTTCCGGCCGCCGCCGGCCTTAAAGGCGGCGCCGCCGCTTTGCCGCGCCCGAGCCCCGCGCGTTGTGGGGGTCCCGGGGGGCTGCGTGGGGCGCCGGGCCTCGGGGGGCGGGGCGGGTTTGTCCCCGTCCCCGACACCCTCCCTTCGGGTCCGTGGACGCGCTGATCCGACCCCCCCTCTGGCTGCTCCTCCCCGGGCTGGGCCGGCCCAGCTCTCGGCCGTTCCTCGCAGGGCAGGTGCTCCGGCCCCTGACCGTCCTCGCAGCCCTGCGCGGGGCTCTGCCCAGTAGCTCCACGTCTCTCTTGTCCTGGGGAGCCCAGAACTGGACGCAGGACTCGAGACGAGGCCTCCCCGGGGCTGAGCAGAGGGGCAGGATCACCCCCCTCGGCCTGCTGCCAGCGCTCTTCCTAACGCCCCCCGGGAGACCGTCGGCCTTCCTGGCCCCAAGGGCACCGTGCTGGCTCAGGGGCAACTTGCCATCCACCAGCACTGCCAGGCCCTGCTCTGCAGAGCTGCTCCCCAGCAGCTCAGCCCCCAGCCTGTGCTGGTGCCTGGGGTTGTTCCTCCCCAGGTGCAGGACTCGGCACCTGCCCTTGCTGAACCTCAGCAGGTTCCTCTCTGCCCAGCTCTCCAGCCTGGCCTGGTCTCTCTGCAGGGCAGCACAGCCCTCAGCTGTGTCAGCCACTCCTCCCAGCTTGGTATTTTAACCTCTCCTTCCCTTTGAGGGACTGTATCATGATCCATCTAGCTTCACTGCGTAGTTCTGCCAGGTCAGGCTTCGCTAAATTTTGAGATTTGCCTTTTCCAAAGAAGTGACTCCAAGAGGGAGAAAGAGCCTGAACCAAGAGGCAACACGTCTGCAGTGGAAGCCAGTCTATCGCCAAATGAAACCAAGACCAACTCAAAAGCAGTTCAGAAATACTGCAGCGTTGTTGTCCAAAATCTGGGTTCTGTTACCCGCTGTGCAAGCGCCCAACGGACACGCGGGGTCGAGATATTTGTTTATTTAATTTCTGCGCAGAGATGGGTGCTGGCTGGTAAATCCACAAAGCTAGCGCACCTTCTCCCCCTCTCATTCCTGATTTATACACACTTTCCAGGGAGTACTTTATACAAATCTTTCTATTGGTTACAATTTCATTACCTCAGGTAATCGCTCTGCGCTTGCGCTTTCACATTCCTGTTAATCAGCACAGGAAGCAAAGAAGAGGCGGGAACATCATTATCATGTCATTCCCATCTCATTATTCATTTAGGGGTGTGAAGTTTAATATGTTAATAAGCCTTAATGAGCCTAAGGTCACTTCTGGGTTATTCTGCTGTTTTTGCCTTACCTGCCCCTCGCAGTCTTCACAGCGCTGTGGTTTCATCAAGGTTCTTTAGCCGGAGCTGGTTATCCTCTGCAGGACAGTTTTTCTCTCCTCCTTGTCCTTGAGTCTTGTTAACTATTTGCAAGGTTTTTCTCACAGTATTTCTCTAGCAATTCCCCCCTTTGAGACTTGTTAACATCACTTATCTAGCAAGTCTCATTTAAACAACTTCAATTATTCTTACATGGCTGTTAAGTTAATTCTAAGTATTTCTCATGGCATGGGCAATCCGGGAGATTTGGGGAACAGAGAAGCAAGCGGTAATCCGAGTCCCTTTTTCTGAAGGCCTGTACAAGCTACAAAATCAGGTTATTTGTACCAATGAGCATGCATAACAAAATTATCAGTGTCCTCACTCTCCATCTTAACTGTGTAGCAAACAAATTAAATTAAACAAATCAATATTCTTATAAATCAGCTCTATCTATTATTAACAAAACTATCAGAATGCAAAATAACACCTAATGACACTAAGAGCACTCTAATTCCATATAAAAGAGTTCAGTTTTCCAAGTACAATTCATCACTTTGCAACTTCTGTATTCTTCTCTTGAGAGGCCCTGTGGGTGCAGCAGTCCACAAGTCATTCGAAGGTGCCTTCTTTATTCGGGACTAGTGGGCGCAGGAGCTTATTCCCTCCACCTTTACTGCAGTATGAGTTGTCAGAAGGACCAGGTAAGGTCCTTTCCACTTCTCTATTAGTGGTTCTTCTTCCTATGTCAGAATATAAACTAGAAGCCTAGGCTTGAAGTCTCGCACAGGGGAATCCAATGGAAGGGGGGTACGTTGATTAAGGTACCCATGTAAAGATGTTAGTACCCGAGACAAAGACAGTAAATACTCTCTCAACATTTCTTCCCCTCTTACATGCATTTGATCACTTCGTCCCCCTATTTCAGTAATTGGGCAAGGTTTCCCGTAAAGTGTTTCAAAAGGGCTCACTCCCTCTTTTATTCTCGGGGTTGTTCCTATTCTCATCAAGGCCATTGGTAATACATCTACCCATTTAAGATGGGTTTCCTGACACAGTTTTGAAATATGTCTTTTAAGTGTTTGGTTCATTCTTTCTACCTTACCGCTAGACTGGGGTGTCCATGGAGTGTGTAATTCCCATTTCATCTGTAAAAATGTGGATGTTCCTTGAACCACCTCTGAAATAAAATGAGGTCCATTATCTGAGGATATACCTTCAGGAATCCCAAATCGAGGACTTACCTCTTTTAGTAGAATTTTAATTACTTCTTTTGCATGACAGGTGGAGCATGGGAAGGCTTCTGGCCAACCAGAAAAAGTATCTACCAAAACAAGTAAATATTTAAACCGACCACATTCAGGCAATTCAGAGAAATCTATCTGCCAGCGTTGCCCTGGGGTTAATCCTCTTCTTACTTCTCCCATAGGTGCTTTCTTCTGAATTTTGGGGTTATTTGCACAGCAGGTGGGGCATCTTTTTACAATCAGGTCAGCATTTGTTAGCATCTTTGATCCCACCGCATATCTTTTTACGCTGCTTATCATAGCATCTGCTCCCACGTGAGTTTCTTCCTGCAGTCTCTTGAGGAGCACTTCCATCATTTTGGCTGTAATTAAAACTTGTCCATTTGGGGTGACCCACCACCCTTCAGCATTTTTTGTACATTTTAGCCTTTCTGCCAATTGGTTTTCTTTGTCTGAATATTCAGGAGGTCGCATTTGTACTTTTCTACTGGGTAGTAAAGGCCCAATCACGCGTCCTGCTAGTGCTGCCTGTTTGGCTGCCGCATCTGCTCTCCTGCTTCCTTGTGCCACTTCGCTATTTCCCTTCTGGTGGGCTTTGCAATGCATTATCGCTACTTCTTTGGGTTCCATTATTGCCTGTAACAATCTTAATATCTCTTGTCCATAGTTTATATTACTTCCTTGAGGATTTAAGAGCCCTCATTCTTTCCAAATCGCTCCATGAGCGTGAACTACCCCAAAAGCATACTTTGCGTCAGTATATATATTTACTCTTTGGCCCTTTCCGATTTCAAGGGCTCGTATAAGGGCAATGATTTCAGCCTTCTGTGCTGAGGTGTTTTGCGGCAATGGTTTAGCTTCTGCTTCTTTCCATTGAGTCACTAGTGCCTATCCAGCCTTTCTCTCTCCATTCTGTGCAAAGCTGCTACCATCTGTATATAGCTCCACATCTGGGTTCTGCAAAGGTTCATCCTTCAAATCAGGCCGGCTGGAGTATACTTGCTCTATAGTGGCCAAACAGTCATGTGGTAACTCTTTTTGCTCTTCACCAAGTAGCAGAGTAGCAGGGTTTAAGGTCGAAACCACCTTTAAGGTAATATCTCCTTGTTCCGGTAACACAGCATGATATTCTACCAGTCTGCTCGGGGAAATCCAGTGATGCCCCTTTTGATTTAAAATTGCTGATACTGCATGTGGTACAAGAACAGTTCAGGGCTGTCCCAGAGTCAATGTGCGGGCCTCTTGTGTTAATAACACGGTGGCTGCTATAGCCCGGAGGCAGGCCGGCCATCCTTTACTTACTTCGTCTAATTGTTTAGGAGAATACGCCACCGGTCTTTTCCAGCTCCCAAGCATTTGGGTCATTACTCCCGAGGCCACCTGCTGCCGCTCAGGCACATACAATTGAAAGGGTTTAGCCGTATCTGGGAGCCCCAGTGCTGGAGCTTCCATCAATTTCTTTTTTATTTCATCGAAACTAGCACGGCATTCTGGGGTCCGCTCTAACCATTCTCCTGGACCCTTTAGGGCTGCATACAAAGGTTTAGTTATCAGCCCAAAATTAGGGATCCATATATGGCAAAATCCTGCCATTCCCAAGAATCCCCTCAGCTGTCTTTTCGTGCGGGGTGCTGCAATTCGGCATATAGCCTCTTTTCTTTCCACTCCTAGTGCACGCTGGCCTTTTGATATTTTAAAACCAAGATACTGGACTTCCTTCTTCGCAGTCGGAGCCTTTTTCTTTGAAACACGATACCCGGCAAGTCCTAAAAAATTTAGCAGACTCACTGTCACCTCTAGACACATTTGCTCTGAATCCGCTCCAATCAAAATGTCATCGACATACTGTAAAAGAGTGACATTTTTGTTACCTTCCTGCCATTGGGCTAGTTCTCTGGCCAAGATCTCACCAAACAGGGTAGGACTGTTCTTGAATCCTTGAGGAAGAACCGTCCAGCATAACTGCTCCTTCCTCCTCGTAGTGGGACTTCCCCATTCAAAGGCGAAAATTGTCTGGCTTTGTTCTTCTGTAGGAATACAGAAAAAAGCGTCTTTTAAATCTAGCACTGTAAAACAATTGTTAGTCTCAGGCACCGAGGCTAAAAGAGTATATGGGGTTGGCACGCTTGGATGGATGTCTTTTGTTATTTGGTTCACTGCCCTTAGGTCCTGGACCAGTCGGTATTCTTGGGAGCGCGGTTTCCTTACTGGCAGGATTGGTGTATTGAATTCAGACTGACACTCTCTAAGCAAGCCACATTGCAAGAAGGCATTAATTAGGGGGTCCAGTCCTCTACGTGCTTCTAGCTTGATAGGGTACTGATGCACCCTAACTGGCTTCGCTCCTGGTTGCAGCTCTGTTTTGACCAGAGTCATGTTTTTTGCTTTTCCTGGCTTTGTTGAGGCCCAAACCAAGGGAATCACCGCATCCAGTACACTTGAAGGGATCCTGTTATCGTCTGGAGCTGATCCCATCAAAGGGCAGATTTGTGCTCTCCGTGCCGATTCTGGAGGGCTGTGGAGCTGCAGGGAACTCTCACAAAAGGTCACCTGTGCATTCGGTTTGCATAGTAAATCCCATCCTAATAAAGGGAGGGGACACTCTGGCATAGAGAGAAACTCATGAGTCAGTTTAGTACCTCCAGTCGTACACTCCATTGGTTGCAAAAATGGCCTCAAAGCTTTCCTTCCCGTAGCCCCAACAATGGTGGTAGTAGTCTTACTTAAGGGTCCTTTACAAGTAGTTATCACTGAATGAGTGGCTCCACTACCTAATAAAAATCTCTAGTTTCATTCCCCAGCTTTACTGGAACCAGGGGATCAGCTGAGGAAAGTCTAATTTTCTCCCCCGGTCCCCTTCATTCCATATCTGACTCCTCGAACATAGTTAGGTCGGTGTTTGCTGGGCTCTGTAGCTTTGTTATCCTTCTTCGATTTGGACATTCATCTTTCCAGTGCCCTTCCTGGCTACAAATTGCACCTTGCTTTGGACCCAAAGCGGGTCTAGGGAGCCCTCCTCCTGGCCTCCCTCCCCTTCCACCGCTTCCTCCTCTGTTGCCTCTCCTGCTTCCCCTGCCCCTGCCTTGGGATTCACCCCCCTGAACAGCTGACAGGATGGCAGCCTGCAGTTTCATTTGATTTTGTGTTTCTCTTGTTCTCTTTTCATCCCGATTATTATATGCCTTCTACGCTATTTCTATCAGCTGTGGAATAGACATTCCCCCAGCTCCATCTACCTTCTGCAGCTTCTTTCTAATATCCTGAGCTGACTGGCCAATGAAGAGCACATTAAACAGCCTTTGATTCGCTTCCTCATTTGGATCCAGCTCTGTCCATTTTCTGGCTGTTTCGCATAATCTTTCCTAAAAGGCCGAGGGATTTTCTTCAGGCCCTTGCTTTACTTCACACAGCTCTGATACATTCTTTGGTTTCCGAACCCCGTACCGAACCCCGTATAAAATCAGCTGTTGATACTGCCTCAAGAGCTCCCTACGCCCGCTCCTATTTGGATCCCACTCGGGATCCTTTCTGGTGGGTAGATAGACCTCAGGATCCCCCTTTCTGTCCCTTCTCTCACCCTCTTCTTTTGCCTTACCGATTACCAGCCTCCTTTCTTCTCCCGTCAGGAAAGTATTCAACAGCGCCTGCACATCTCCCCAGTTAGGATCATGAGGTATCATAACAGTCTCCAAAAGTTGATGCAGCTTCTCAGGATTTTCCCTATATGACCCAACAGATTGCTTCCAGTTTAGTAAATCCGAGGTTGTAAAAGGAACATGTGCGAATCCTGGCAGCCCTTCTGGTCCCACTGCTTGTCCCAAAGGAGCCTGTGTAACAGGTTGTTTCCGTCTCGTAGTTCGGCCAGAAATAGGGCTGGACTCTAGCGGGGGGGCCGACGCTTCAGCTAAGGTGGGATCGTTTCCACAAGAGGGGGGCAGTGTCGGTAGTTGTACATCCTCCTGCTCCTCTCCTTTCAGAATTTGTCTGTTAGCACAATACCCGCTCTCCTCCCTCTTTCCTACTGCAACCATTACAGATTCCTCTTCACTTCTAAGTTCACATTCCCTTTGAATTTCTGGTTCCCTATATAGTGACACAAAAGCCTCCACATAGGGTATCTCATCCCACTTCCCCTTCCAGCAACAAAACAGCAGTAACTGTAATATAGTGTTATGGTTCAAGGTCCCATTTTTTGGCCATTGCTCATCACAGTCCAGCTTATACATTGGCCACCATAGGTTACAACATCTTTTCATTCTTTTTTTGTCATCCGATCTCCTCCAAAAATATCCCAGTGTTTCAAAATACAACCCAAAGGGCTACAGGGAGGAATGCTGGATTGGCTTGATCCCATGTCAGTTACCTAGAAATACCAACCTTCTTACCTGGAAATACCTTTTTTCCCGTAGCTTTGTGCGCACTCCGCTCTGACCCCTCTGGTCAATTTAAGGCAACCTTTGCCGAGCGTCTACGTGCGACATAATCCAACGTCATCTTCCGTGGAAGTAAGTAAATGTTATACTCACCAATCCAAAGATTCACCCCCCTTTCGCCCTGGCACAAATATCTCTGGTCGGCATTGCGCCTTTGAGTCTCTTGTCGCCCCGACTTCGGAGGGAGGTTGGAGGGAGGTTTGGTTGTCCCAAAATCTGGGTTCTGTTACCCGCTCTGCAAGCGCCCAACGGACACGCGGGGTCGAGATATTTGTTTATTTCCTTTCTGCGCAGAGATGGGTGCTGGTGGTAAATCCACAAAGCTAGCGCACCTTCTCCCCCCTCATTCTTGATTTATACACACTTTTCAGGGAGTACTTTATACAAATCTTTCTATTGGTTACAATTTCATTACTTCAGCTCTGCGCTCGCGCTTTCACATTCCTGTTAATCAGCATAGGAAGCGAAGAAGAGGCGGGAACATCATTATCATGTCATTCCCATCTCATTATTCATTTAGGGGTGTGAAGTTTAATATGTTAATAAGCCTTAATGAGCCTAAGGTCACTTCTGGGTTATTCTGCTGTTTTTGCCTTACCTGCCCCTCGCAGTCTTCACAGCGCTGTGGTTTCGTCAAGGTTCTTTAGCCGGAGCTGGTTATCCTCTGCAGGACTGTTTTTCTCTCCCCCTTGTCCTTGAGTCTTGTTAACTATTTGCAAGGTTTTTCTCACAGTATCTCTCTAACAGCGTGTCACTTCCTAAAGGGAGGGATCAAAACAAAAAGTTCCCAAATTCACAGATGTAGGGTTCTGGAACTGCAGCTTAGAGAAAACTATAGGAACAGCTGAAATTCTGAAATCTCCGGGGTGACGGACTGCCTTAATTTGACTTCCGTTCGGTTAAAGCCAGGGCGCCTGTTACAACGTGTCTGCTCTGCACTCTGGACCCCGGCTGTGCCGCTCCGGGGCCAATATCCTCCACGGCCTTCCCATAACATTCCCATTCAGCACAGGAACAAATTTTGCCACGATTCCCTGAAGAAAGTATCAGCTCCTCATCTCACTGCAGCACTGCCAGCTGCGGGAACTGAACGCAGGAGCTTGCAAGCACAGTGTCAGTACGAAGTCAGTCGAGCAGATAAATCAAGAAAACCAAGATACACTTTGCCGAGGGGCTGCCGACACTTCAGATTGGTTTGTCCAGGGGCTTGTAAAGGAAACAAGGGCACAAAGCAGTGCAGGATTCACTGGTCACGGCTCTGAAAGTGAGCAAAATGACACAGCCGGCGGTCACCCCACCCTCTTCCCCCAAACCCACGGGCTCTTCCACAGCTGTAATCACTAGACATCGTGTGTTCAGAGAACTGGAATTTCGGGAGCCTAAAGAGAGCTGCATCTGTAAGTGAGGAGGGCCTCTCGGATTTTAAAAAACAGCATTACTGTCCAGGCTTTATTTTATGTTTACGTGTTTATTGGTGCCGGCCCGGTGCCGGCGAGGGAGACGCGGGGCAGCAGCTCAGGCGGGAGCAGGTGCCCGGGGGCGCGGGGCGCTCTGCACCCTTCTTTCCCCCGCGGACGCACAGACGGGGTCGTCGTCCGGTCCCCGGCGCGGCACGGAGCGCTCCCAGCAGGGGTCGGGGAGTCCGAAGGGGTCCAGCGGAGCCGAGATGTCGCGTTGGTCTTGGCGTGCGGCACCGGAGGGCGCGGGTGGCGGTCCTTGGGACGACGGCTGCATACGCACGGGCAGAAGCACCAGACTCTTCCTGCCCTGTTTTTCTCCACTGAACTTGCCCGGTGGTCTGGACTCCCCGCTGAACCTGAGCGTGATCTCAGGGCCTGCCTGGCTCACCTCGCTCCACTTTTGCAAAGTAAGAGACTAGGAAGAAGGAAGAGAGAGAGCCCCATGAGGACTAAAGCAGTGTCGGAGTGAGGGCCCCTCCTGGGTGCACGCTAGGGCTGAGGAAGACCTGCCCCAAAGCACGTCAGCAACTTCCCAGGCTGATGCTTCCCGGGACTCCCGTTCTTGCTCACAAGTCTGCACGTGTGAGTGCTTGCCTGGGTCTCAGAAAGGGACTTCGCACCTCAGAGGTGCAACGTTTCCCTGCCACAATCCCGCGCTGCAGCGCGCAGGGCTCACAGCTGAGGCTATGCCAGAGCAGGGGAGAGGCAGAAGGGGGCACCCCCATGCCAGGGCAGCGGCGGGGCCGCCCTGCTCGCGGGGCATCGTCTCCCTCTGTTGCCCCTACTAAGCCGGCTCCTGACTCCTCTCTTTGCCCCTGATTCCCCAGAAGAATACCTCTCGGCTGCACGCGTAGCGCCTCGGAAAGGTGATGCTCTTCCTTAGTTTGTTATTTGCAGCCACCTGGCGTAAAGCATCAGGCCTTCTGGCTGCTGCAGCAGTTGCCATTGGGTCTCCAAGCTGCAGGAAGGGAGAGGAAGAAAGGAAAAGAGCTCAGAGGGCGCAAGGACGAACTCTCTGCCCACGCACCCAAGTGCCTGCGCTCCCTCCCAGCCGGCACCCTGCATTGCAGGCACCTGGGCATCTGCCCCGGGCACCCGCAGCCAGCAGCAGACAGCTCTCCCTCCCGCCAGAGCGCCAGCAGAAAGGTCCTGCGCGCCCCTACGCAGGCTCAGCGCAGCCCCGAGCGGGCTCCCTGCGCGGCCCCGGCCAGGGCAGCTCTGCTCTCACCATCGCCTCAGCTCCCTCCTCCAGCTGCGCCAGCCTTCGCGCCGGGCAGTGCTGCGGGCACCCGGCTCCTCTTCCTCTGCCGGCTCTTCCTGCCCTTCCTCCCCCACATCCTCAGAGCAGGGCAGCCAGCAGAGCTCGGCCTTTTCCTTTTGCTACCAGAGCAGGAGAGGGAGGCAGGCTGAGTGCGGATTCAGCGGGAAGAGCAAGGCCAAATAGGAAGGGCCGAGCTCCGAGCTCTGGGTTGGAGGGACCCTCTCCCGAGGACGGGCTTGCCCAGGGCTCTTTTCTCCCGCAGCGCTGCTCCCGGCCCCAGGGGAAGAGCAAGGGGACGGAGCCGCAAGGCCGCCTGCGTGAGCGGGAGCCCTGGGGCTGGCTCGGGGAGCCCCCAGCCAGCACACACGGAGAGTCCCCCTTCTTTACCAGCTGCCTTTCGGCCTCCCGCCACTGCTGCTCCATCTTCTCCAGCAGCTGCTGGTTGATGAGCAGAGTTTGTCCCAGGGCCTGAAGCAGGGAGAGAGGAAGAGCTCGAGAGCTGGAGCGGGAGCAGGAGGCTGCCGGGGAGCAGGGCGATGGCCGGCACTGCCCTGCGGCTGGCCGGCGCCGCTCTGCACCCAGCCGTCTGGGCGAGGGCTGCGCCCGCACGCGCGTGTGCGGCAGCATCCCCGTGCGGGTGCCGGGGCGACAGTCTGCCTTGGGCGGCTCTCCCACCTCGAGGCTCTGCTTTGGCCGCTCCTCGTCTCGGGGGCCTTCCTGCAGAGCCACTTCCTCCTGCTGGGACGGCGCAGGAGTCTCCAGGGCTGGCCCAGGCGGCTGAGAAAGGAGAAAGCATGCTGGTGGGCCTGACCGCGACCTAGCGAGACCCAGCACGTACCTCCTTGAAGGCGAGGGAAGAGCGGGAGCCTCGGCCGGCTGCCCGCTCCCGTCGAGGCCAGCCTGGCTGGGCCCGCGGAGCGCCAGGCTGCGAGGAGAGGGCCGGCAGGCGCCGCGGGGCCTGCGGGAGCTGCCGGGGCCGAGCCCCGGCAGGCAGCGGGCAGGGGAGCCCAGCACCCAGGGCGCCGGGCTTTGTGGGACGAGCTTGGGGGCTCCCCATCCCCACCAGCTCACCCCTGGGACGGAGATCTTCTTGAAGGATCTGCCAAAGGCCTGGAGCTCCTTGGCGAGCTCCATTTCTGGAAGGAAAAGGGCAGAGGTGAAAAGAGAGCTCCAAAGCCAGCAGGACTTCCCTGCTGTTGGGCTCCCCGCGACAACCCCGTGCAGGACCGCTCGCGGGGGCACACACACTGACCCCTGCCCCTGCCGCCCCTCTGCCCCCCAGCAGCCCCCGGCGCCCAGCCCGCTCCCGCTGGGCGCCAGACCTCACCCTCCGCCCTTGCCTGCCTACCCTGGCAGATGGCTTCCTCCATGTAGGCGGCCAGGTCCTTCACGTACTTGGAGATGTACGTGACGGCCGCATCTACAACCTCGTCGCAGCGGGGCGCCGGGGGCTGCTCTTCCGCTGCTGGAGGTTGTTCTGCGACACGGGCACGAGGGGGACGAAGGGGGAAGAGAAGAGAGTGACCGAGCGCTGCTCCCGCCAAGCACGCCCGTTACCCAGCCTGCGCCGCCCAGGAGCCACACGTGTCCTGAGCTGCTGGAGCAGCCAGGCAAACAGCAGCAGCGGGCCGGGCGGGTGAACCTCGCGGGGGCCCCGCGGCGCTTCCCGCCCCCGACTGCCCTGCCCGCGGGCTGCCTCGCCAGCACGCGCCAAACGCCTCCTTGCAAATCCCTCCCGGCTCCCCCAGCTCTCCTGGCGTCGCCGGGACGAGACGCCCTTTGCAGCCGGCAGCTGCGCTCGGCCCAGCGCGAGCCCGGCACGTCCCCGTCCCGCCAGCCCTGCTCCCCGGGCACCCCGGCACCCAGGGGCTTACCCATCCCGGAGTCATCTCCGCCCGAAGGGATCTGCCCTTCCTCAGCGCTGGGGACGCCGGCGTCGAGGCTCTGCTCGAGCTTTGGGGACAAGGGTGGGGAAGAGACCGGCTCAGCGGGGCGGGGGGAGCTGCGGGGGGACGGGACCCCGGGGGAGGCCGGGGGCCCTGGGCGGGGAGGGCGAAGGCGGCGCAGGGCTGCTGGAGGCGCCGCGCTGGTGCTCGGCGCGCGCCGGGCGCAGCCCCCGCTGCGGCAGGAGGGGTCGGGACCCTGCGCCCCGGGCTCGGCGGCTCGGCGGCAGGCGCGGGAGTCCCGAGAGCTGCGCGCCGGGCGCTGCCCTGGCTCACCGGGTCCTGGGCGCTGGCCGGGCTGGAGGCGACGGTGCCGCGCTCCCCTCGCTCCTCCTCGACGCCCGTGGCAGCGAGCGTCTCCGCGGGCGCCCGGGGCCTCCGCAAGAGCCTCTTGCCGGAGCGCAAAGCCGGCACTGCAAGGAAGGGCCGAGCCCCAGGCGTGAGCGCCGGCGCCCGCCTGCCGCGGCACGAGCCCCGCTTGCTCCTGAGGCTCGGGGGGCTGCCGGGGCAGGGAGCTGCCTCCCCGCCCGGGGCGCCGGCGGCTCGCGGCGCTTCCTCACCCGCGCAGGATCTGCCCAGCGCCCGGAGGCGGAACCTCACGGCCCGCAGCCAGGTCCTCCCGGCCCCGCGAGCCGGCCCCGCGCGCGGCAGCCCGCGCTCGCCCTCCGGGCTGCGCTCCCCCCACGGCAGCGCGGCAGAGCTCCAGGCGTCCTCCGCGTCCCCAAGGGCAGCGGCGGCCGCCTGCCGCTCCAGCTCCAGCTCCTCCCGCCAGTGCCTCTCGGGCAGCTGGAAGCGCACGCGCTTGGGGGGGTCGTTCCTCCTGCCGTCCCTCCGAAGCATGGCTACGGCGGGGGCTCGCAGCCGCCCACGCTGGGCGCCCGAAGCCGCAGGAGGAACGGGAGGTGCGAAAGTGCTGCTCGTTCTCGCGGTCAAACCACCGAGCAGCTCCACGCGCCACCTCCCACCTCCTCGGTCGCCCGAGGACTGCGGCGCCCGGCCGCGAGCGCCCGACACCACCGCCGAGGCCACTGTGACCCGCGAGCGCCGGCGCCGATGCGCCCGCGACACGGGCCCGTGTCAGAGAGGGAGCGGACGAGGCGTCTCTGCCGGCTGGCAGGGCCGGGCTCCGCTCCAGCCCCTGCGCGGGGGGCGCCAGCCCCGGTGCCGCTGCACACGCGGCCAGCAGCGCCCAGCCGCTGTCCCCGGCCACAGAGCCCCCGCGGTCCCCACCTGCCCCTTCCTCCCACACCGGTTTGGGGCCACACCAGCACCCGGGGGTTTGGGCAGCCATTGCCTTGCCATGGCTTTGCCGGCTGCGCGGCGAGCGCTTGGCGCGGTGATGTTCGGCTGAAGCCCCGAGCACAACGCAGCACCCCAGAGCCGTCGTCTAGCAGGGCTGGCACCCAGGAGGCAGAAAGAGATGCCTTGTTGTTGGGTTTTTTGTGCCCAGGTTTGTTAAAATTTGTTTCCTGTCGCAGAGCCTGGAGGTTTTTTGGTTTGGGATGCAGATCCCTCATCTGCCGCCAGCTTGGCAACTGCTTCTCCCTTCCGGAGGCCGCGCTGGCGAGTCCCCGGCACGCGTCGGGCTGGCGCTGCAGCTGCCGCCTCCCGAGCCGAGGAAGCGTGCAAAAACCCCGCCACGAGCAGAAATCCACGTCCTGGGAAAACTCGCTACCACGTGGCGGCGCTGGGAGATGGGGACGGTGACAGATGTCACCGGGGGCCACAATCTCTAGGGTCCCTGTGCGGGTCGACGATGCCGCAGCCCCCCCCCCCCCGGGCTCTGCAGAGGGGCTGGGCTCGGACAGGGCTGGCGACGGCTCCGCTGGGACACACGAGCGACGGGCCGGGGGGCACAGGGGGGTCCTGCCCCCCGCCTGGGTGGCTCGGGGGGGGTGCAGAAGGGGGACGGGACACTCGCAGCTGTGCCCCGAGGACTCCGCGTCCCCGGGGCCGAGCGAGGGGACTTGGGGCGATCCATCCCGAGCCCGCCCTGGGCAATACGTGTCCCCAGGCCCCGAGCGAGGGGACCCTGGGGGTCTGCGCCCGCCGCCCCCGCAGCGCCCGGCCCGCCCCGCCCGGGCGGCAGCGCGGGGAGCAGAGCGGCTCTGCGCCGGGCCTCGGGGGCCGCCGCCGCGGGCCGGGCCGCCGCCGCCGCGCTCCTCGGCGGAGGCTCTCGGGGCCGCGGCAGCCGAGGCGCCGCCGGCAGCGAGGCGCGAGGGGCGGCGGCGGGGGCTGCCGGCGGCCGCCGCGGGGACGAGGCGCGGCGCCTCCGCCGGGGGCCGGGGCGGCGCGGCCGGGGCCGAATCGCCCCAGAGGCCCCGTGCGGGCCCCGCGCGGCCGCTGCTCGCGGGGGCGGGACGCGCCGCGGCGCCGCGCGGCCGAGAGCGGGCGATGCCCGGCCCGGGGCGCCCCGGGCACCCGCCGCTGCTAATACACTGCCACGCGGGACGGGGACGGGGACGGCGCCGCGTCCGCCCGCCACACGCGTGTGCGCGGGGCCGTGGGGGGGGGGGGGGGGGGCGGCAACGGGCCCCGCCTGCGCATGCGCAGTAGCGGCGCTGGCCTCGGCCGCCAGCACTTCCGGCCGCCGCCGGCCTTAAAGGCGGCGCCGCCGCTTTGCCGCGGCCGAGCCCCGCGCGTTGTGGGGGTCCCGGGGGGCTGCGTGGGGCGCCGGGCCTCGGGGGGCGGGGCGGGTTTGTCCCCGTCCCCGACACCCTCCCTTCGGGTCCGTGGACGCGCTGATCCGACCCCCCCTCTGGCTGCTCCTCCCCGGGCTGGGCCGGCCCAGCTCTCGGCCGTTCCTCGCAGGGCAGGTGCTCCGGCCCCTGACCGTCCTCGCAGCCCTGCGCGGGGCTCTGCCCAGTAGCTCCACGTCTCTCTTGTCCTGGGGAGCCCAGAACTGGACGCAGGACTCGAGACGAGGCCTCCCCGGGGCTGAGCAGAGGGGCAGGATCACCCCCCTCGGCCTGCTGCCAGCGCTCTTCCTAACGCCCCCCGGGAGACCGTCGGCCTTCCTGGCCCCAAGGGCACCGTGCTGGCTCAGGGGCAACTTGCCATCCACCAGCACTGCCAGGCCCTGCTCTGCAGAGCTGCTCCCCAGCAGCTCAGCCCCCAGCCTGTGCTGGTGCCTGGGGTTGTTCCTCCCCAGGTGCAGGACTCGGCACCTGCCCTTGCTGAACCTCAGCAGGTTCCTCTCTGCCCAGCTCTCCAGCCTGGCCTGGTCTCTCTGCAGGGCAGCACAGCCCTCAGCTGTGTCAGCCACTCCTCCCAGCTTGGTATTTTAACCTTTCCTTCCCTTTGAGGGACTGTATCATGATCCATCTAGCTTCACTGCGTAGTTCTGCCAGGTCAGGCTTCGCTAAATTTTGAGATTTGCCTTTTCCAAAGAAGTGACTCCAAGAGGGAGAAAGAGCCTGAACCAAGAGGCAACACGTCTGCAGTGGAAGCCAGTCTATCGCCAAATGAAACCAAGACCAACTCAAAAGCAGTTCAGAAATACTGCAGCGTTGTTGTCCAAAATCTGGGTTCTGTTACCCGCTGTGCAAGCGCCCAACGGACACGCGGGGTCGAGATATTTGTTTATTTAATTTCTGCGCAGAGATGGGTGCTGGGTGGTAAATCCACAAAGCTAGCGCACCTTCTCCCCCTCTCATTCCTGATTTATACACACTTTCCAGGGAGTACTTTATACAAATCTTTCTATTGGTTACAATTTCATTACCTCAGGTAATCGCTCTGCGCTTGCGCTTTCACATTCCTGTTAATCAGCACAGGAAGCAAAGAAGAGGCGGGAACATCATTATCATGTCATTCCCATCTCATTATTCATTTAGGGGTGTGAAGTTTAATATGTTAATAAGCCTTAATGAGCCTAAGGTCACTTCTGGGTTATTCTGCTGTTTTTGCCTTACCTGCCCCTCGCAGTCTTCACAGCGCTGTGGTTTCATCAAGGTTCTTTAGCCGGAGCTGGTTATCCTCTGCAGGACAGTTTTTCTCTCCCCCTTGTCCTTGAGTCTTGTTAACTATTTGCAAGGTTTTTCTCACAGTATTTCTCTAGCAATTCCCCCCTTTGAGACTTGTTAACATCACTTATCTAGCAAGTCTCATTTAAACAACTTCAATTATTCTTACATGGCTGTTAAGTTAATTCTAAGTATTTCTCATGGCATGGGCAATCCGGGAGATTTGGGGAACAGAGAAGCAAGCGGTAATCCGAGTCCCTTTTTCTGAAGGCCTGTACAAGCTACAAAATCAGGTTATTTGTACCAATGAGCATGCATAACAAAATTATCAGTGTCCTCACTCTCCATCTTAACTGTGTAGCAAACAAATTAAATTAAACAAATCAATATTCTTATAAATCAGCTCTATCTATTATTAACAAAACTATCAGAATGCAAAATAACACCTAATGACACTAAGAGCACTCTAATTCCATATAAAAGAGTTCAGTTTTCCAAGTACAATTCATCACTTTGCAACTTCTGTATTCTTCTCTTGAGAGGCCCTGTGGGTGCAGCAGTCCACAAGTCATTCGAAGGTGCCTTCTTTATTCGGGACTAGTGGGCGCAGGAGCTTATTCCCTCCACCTTTACTGCAGTATGAGTTGTCAGAAGGACCAGGTAAGGTCCTTTCCACTTCTCTATTAGTGGTTCTTCTTCCTATGTCAGAATATAAACTAGAAGCCTAGGCTTGAAGTCTCGCACAGGGGAATCCAATGGAAGGGGGGTACGTTGATTAAGGTACCCATGTAAAGATGTTAGTACCCGAGACAAAGACAGTAAATACTCTCTCAACATTTCTTCCCCTCTTACATGCATTTGATCACTTCGTCCCCCTATTTCAGTAATTGGGCAAGGTTTCCCGTAAAGTGTTTCAAAAGGGCTCACTCCCTCTTTTATTCTTGGGGTTGTTCCTGTTCTCATCAAGGCCATTGGTAATACATCTACCCATTTAAGATGGGTTTCCTGACACAGTTTTGAAATATGTCTTTTAAGTGTTTGGTTCATTCTTTCTACCTTACCGCTAGACTGGGGTGTCCATGGAGTGTGTAATTCCCATTTCATCTGTAAAAATGTGGATGTTCCTTGAACCACCTCTGAAATAAAATGAGGTCCATTATCTGAGGATATACCTTCAGGAATCCCAAATCGAGGACTTACCTCTTTTAGTAGAATTTTAATTACTTCTTTTGCATGACAGGTGGAGCATGGGAAGGCTTCTGGCCAACCAGAAAAAGTATCTACCAAAACAAGTAAATATTTAAACCGACCACATTCAGGCAATTCAGAGAAATCTATCTGCCAGCGTTGCCCTGGGGTTAATCCTCTTCTTACTTCTCCCATAGGTGCTTTCTTCTGAATTTTGGGGTTATTTGCACAGCAGGTGGGGCATCTTTTTACAATCAGGTCAGCATTTGTTAGCATCTTTGATCCCACCGCATATCTTTTTACGCTGCTTATCATAGCAGCTGCTCCCACGTGAGTTTCTTCCTGCAGTCTCTTGAGGAGCACTTCCATCATTTTGGCTGTAATTAAAACTTGTCCATTTGGGGTGACCCACCACCCTTCAGCATTTTTTGTACATTTTAGCCTTTCTGCCAATTGGTTTTCTTTGTCTGAATATTCAGGAGGTCGCATTTGTACTTTTCTACTGGGTAGTAAAGGCCCAATCACGCGTCCTGCTAGTGCTGCCTGTTTGGCTGCCGCATCTGCTCTCCTGCTTCCTTGTGCCACTTCGCTATTTCCCTTCTGGTGGGCTTTGCAATGCATTATCGCTACTTCTTTGGGTTCCATTATTGCCTGTAACAATCTTAATATCTCTTGTCCATAGTTTATATTACTTCCTTGAGGATTTAAGAGCCCTCATTCTTTCCAAATCGCTCCATGAGCGTGAACTACCCCAAAAGCATACTTTGCGTCAGTATATATATTTACTCTTTGGCCCTTTCCGATTTCAAGGGCTCGTATAAGGGCAATGATTTCAGCCTTCTGTGCTGAGGTGTTTTGCGGCAATGGTTTAGCTTCTGCTTCTTTCCATTGAGTCACTAGTGCCTATCCAGCCTTTCTCTCTCCATTCTGTGCAAAGCTGCTACCATCTGTATATAGCTCCACATCTGGGTTCTGCAAAGGTTCATCCTTCAAATCAGGCCGGCTGGAGTATACTTGCTCTATAGTGGCCAAACAGTCATGTGGTAACTCTTTTTGCTCTTCACCAAGTAGCAGAGTAGCAGGGTTTAAGGTCGAAACCACCTTTAAGGTAATATCTCCTTGTTCCGGTAACACAGCATGATATTCTACCAGTCTGCTCGGGGAAATCCAGTGATGCCCCTTTTGATTTAAAATTGCTGATACTGCATGTGGTACAAGAACAGTTCAGGGCTGTCCCAGAGTCAATGTGCGGGCCTCTTGTGTTAATAACACGGTGGCTGCTATAGCCCGGAGGCAGGCCGGCCATCCTTTACTTACTTCGTCTAATTGTTTAGGAGAATACGCCACCGGTCTTTTCCAGCTCCCAAGCATTTGGGTCATTACTCCCGAGGCCACCTGCTGCCGCTCAGGCACATACAATTGAAAGGGTTTAGCCGTATCTGGGAGCCCCAGTGCTGGAGCTTCCATCAATTTCTTTTTTATTTCATCGAAACTAGCACGGCATTCTGGGGTCCGCTCTAACCATTCTCCTGGACCCTTTAGGGCTGCATACAAAGGTTTAGTTATCAGCCCAAAATTAGGGATCCATATATGGCAAAATCCTGCCATTCCCAAGAATCCCCTCAGCTGTCTTTTCGTGCGGGGTGCTGCAATTCGGCATATAGCCTCTTTTCTTTCCACTCCTAGTGCACGCTGGCCTTTTGATATTTTAAAACCAAGATACTGGACTTCCTTCTTCGCAGTCGGAGCCTTTTTCTTTGAAACACGATACCCGGCAAGTCCTAAAAAATTTAGC
This sequence comes from Rhea pennata, assembly GCF_028389875.1. Lineage (NCBI taxonomy): Eukaryota > Metazoa > Chordata > Aves > Rheiformes > Rheidae > Rhea > Rhea pennata. The sequence goes on from NC_084685.1 coordinate 2,989,542, forward strand.
AGACTCACTGTCACCTCTAGACACATTTGCTCTGAATCCGCTCCAATCAAAATGTCATCGACATACTGTAAAAGAGTGACATTTTTGTTACCTTCCTGCCATTGGGCTAGTTCTCTGGCCAAGATCTCACCAAACAGGGTAGGACTGTTCTTGAATCCTTGAGGAAGAACCGTCCAGCATAACTGCTCCTTCCTCCTCGTAGTGGGACTTCCCCATTCAAAGGCGAAAATTGTCTGGCTTTGTTCTTCTGTAGGAATACAGAAAAAAGCGTCTTTTAAATCTAGCACTGTAAAACAATTGTTAGTCTCAGGCACCGAGGCTAAAAGAGTATATGGGGTTGGCACGCTTGGATGGATGTCTTTTGTTATTTGGTTCACTGCCCTTAGGTCCTGGACCAGTCGGTATTCTTGGGAGCGCGGTTTCCTTACTGGCAGGATTGGTGTATTGAATTCAGACTGACACTCTCTAAGCAAGCCACATTGCAAGAAGGCATTAATTAGGGGGTCCAGTCCTCTACGTGCTTCTAGCTTGATAGGGTACTGATGCACCCTAACTGGCTTCGCTCCTGGTTGCAGCTCTGTTTTGACCAGAGTCGTGTTTTTTGCTTTTCCTGGCTTTGTTGAGGCCCAAACCAAGGGAATCACCGCATCCAGTACACTTGAAGGGATCCTGTTATCGTCTGGAGCTGATCCCATCAAAGGGCAGATTTGTGCTCTCCGTGCCGATTCTGGAGGGCTGTGGAGCTGCAGGGAACTCTCACAAAAGGTCACCTGTGCATTCGGTTTGCATAGTAAATCCCATCCTAATAAAGGGAGGGGACACTCTGGCATAGAGAGAAACTCATGAGTCAGTTTAGTACCTCCAGTCGTACACTCCATTGGTTGCAAAAATGGCCTCAAAGCTTTCCTTCCCGTAGCCCCAACAATGGTGGTAGTAGTCTTACTTAAGGGTCCTTTACAAGTAGTTATCACTGAATGAGTGGCTCCACTACCTAATAAAAATCTCTAGTTTCATTCCCCAGCTTTACTGGAACCAGGGGATCAGCTGAGGAAAGTCTAATTTTCTCCCCCGGTCCCCTTCATTCCATATCTGACTCCTCGAACATAGTTAGGTCGGTGTTTGCTGGGCTCTGTAGCTTTGTTATCCTTCTTCGATTTGGACATTCATCTTTCCAGTGCCCTTCCTGGCTACAAATTGCACCTTGCTTTGGACCCAAAGCGGGTCTAGGGAGGCCTCCTCCTGGCCTCCCTCCCCTTCCACCGCTTCCTCCTCTGTTGCCTCTCCTGCTTCCCCTGCCCCTGCCTTGGGATTCACCCCCCTGAACAGCTGACAGGATGGCAGCCTGCAGTTTCATTTGATTTTGTGTTTCTCTTGTTCTCTTTTCATCCCGATTATTATATGCCTTCTACGCTATTTCTATCAGCTGTGGAATAGACATTCCCCCAGCTCCATCTACCTTCTGCAGCTTCTTTCTAATATCCTGAGCTGACTGGCCAATGAAGAGCACATTAAACAGCCTTTGATTCGCTTCCTCATTTGGATCCAGCTCTGTCCATTTTCTGGCTGTTTCGCATAATCTTTCCTAAAAGGCCGAGGGATTTTCTTCAGGCCCTTGCTTTACTTCACACAGCTCTGATACATTCTTTGGTTTCCGAACCCCGTACCAAACCCCGAATAAAATCAGCTGTTGATACTGCCTCAAGAGCTCCCTACGCCCGCTCCTATTTGGATCCCACTCGGGATCCTTTCTGGTGGGTAGATAGACCTCAGGATCCCCCTTTCTGTCCCTTCTCTCACCCTCTTCTTTTGCCTTATCGATTACCAGCCTCCTTTCTTCTCCCGTCAGGAAAGTATTCAACAGCGCCTGCACATCTCCCCAGTTAGGATTATGAGATATCATAACAGTCTCCAAAAGTTGATGCAGCTTCTCAGGATTTTCCCAAAAAAAGTTGTAGTTGTACATCCTCCTGCTCCTCTCCATTCAGAATTTGTCTGTTAGCACAATACCCGCTCTCCTCCTTCTTTCCTACTGCAACCATTACAGATTCCTCTTCACTTCTAAGTTCACATTCCCTTTGAATTTCTGGTTCCCTATATAGTGACACAAAAGCCTCCACATAGGGTATCTCATCCCACTTCCCCTTCCGGCAACAAAACAGCAGTAACTGTAATATAGTGTTATGGTTCAAGGTCCCATATTTTGGCCATTGCTCATCACATTCCAGCTTATACATTGGCCACCATAGATTACAACATCTTTTCATTCTTTTTTTGTCATCCGATCTCCTCCAAAAATATCCCAGTGTTTCAAAATACAACCCAAAGGGCTACAGGGAGGAATGCTGGATTGGCTTGATCCCATGTCAGTTACCTAGAAATACCAACCTTCTTACCTGGAAATACCTTTTTTCCCGTAGCTTTGTGCGCACTCTGCTCTGACCCCTCTGGTCAATTTAAGGCAACCTTTGCCGAGCGTCTACGTGCGACATAATCCAACGTCATCTTCCGTGGAAGTAAGTAAATGTTATACTCACCAATCCAAAGATTCACCCCCCTTTCGCCCTGGCACAAATATCTCTGGTCGGCGTTGCGCCTTTGAGTCTCTTGTCGCCCCGACTTCGGAGGGAGGTTGGAGGGAGGGTTGGTTGTCCCAAAATCTGGGTTCTGTTACCCGCTGTGCAAGCGCCCAACGGACACGCGGGGTCGAGATATTTGTTTATTTCCTTTCTGCGCAGAGATGGGGGCTGGGTGGTAAATCCACAAAGCTAGCGCACCTTCTCCCCCCTCATTCTTGATTTATACACACTTTCCAGGGAGTACTTTATACAAATCTTTCTATTGGTTACAATTTCATTACCTCAGGTAATCGCTCTGCGCTTGCGCTTTCACATTCCTGTTAATCAGCATAGGAAGCGAAGAAGAGGCGGGAACATCATTATCATGTCATTCCCATCTCATTATTCATTTAGGGGTGTGAAGTTTAATATGTTAATAAGCCTTAATGAGCCTAAGGTCACTTCTGGGTTATTCTGCTGTTTTTGCCTTACCTGCCCCTCGCAGTCTTCACAGCGCTGTGGTTTCATCAAGGTTCTTTAGCCGGAGCTGGTTATCCTCTGCAGGACTGTTTTTCTCTCCCCCTTGTCCTTGAGTCTTGTTAACTATTTGCAAGGTTTTTCTCACAGTATCTCTCTAACAGCGTGTCACTTCCTAAAGGGAGGGATCAAAACAAAAAGTTCCCAGATTCACAGATGTAGGGTTCTGGAACTGCAGCTTAGAGAAAACTATAGGAACGGCTGAAATTCTGAAATCTCCGGGGTGACGGACTGCCTTAATTTGACTTCCGTTCGGTTAAAGCCAGGGCGCCTGTTACAACGTGTCTGCTCTGCACTCTGGACCCCGGCTGTGCCGCTCCGGGGCCAATATCCTCCACGGCCTTCCCATAACATTCCCATTCAGCACAGGAACAAATTTTGCCACGATTCCCTGAAGAAAGTATCAGCTCCTCATCTCACTGCAGCACTGCCAGCTGCGGGAACTGAACGCAGGAGCTTGCAAGCACAGTGTCAGTACGAAGTCAGTCGAGCAGATAAATCAAGAAAACCAAGATACACTTTGCCGAGGGGCTGCCGACACTTCAGATTGGTTTGTCCAGGGGCTTGTAAAGGAAACAAGGGCACAAAGCAGTGCAGGATTCACTGGTCACGGCTCTGAAAGTGAGCAAAATGACACAGCCGGCGGTCACCCCACCCTCTTCCCCCAAACCCACGGGCTCTTCCACAGCTGTAATCACTAGACATCGTGTGTTCAGAGAACTGGAATTTCGGGAGCCTAAAGAGAGCTGCATCTGTAAGTGAGGAGGGCCTCTCGGATTTTAAAAAACAGCATTACTGTCCAGGCTTTATTTTATGTTTATGTGTTTATTGGTGCCGGCCCGGTGCCGGCGAGGGAGACGCGGGGCAGCAGCTCAGGCGGGAGCAGGTGCCCGGGGGCGCGGGGCGCTCTGCACCCTTCTTTCCCCCACGGACGCACAGACGGGGTCATCGTCCGGTCCCTGGCGCGGCACGGAGCATTCCCGGCCGGGCTCAGTGCCGGGCAGTCCGAAGGGGTCCAGCGGAGCCGAGACGTCACGTTGGTCTTGGCGTGCGGCACCGGCGGGCGCGGGTGGCAGTCCTTGGGACGACGGCTGCATCCGCACGGGCAGAAGCACCAGACTCTTCCTGCTCTGTTTTTTCTCCACTGAACTTGCCCGGTGGTCTGGACTCCCCGCTGAACCTGAGCGTGATCTCAGGTCCAGCCCAGCTCACCTCGCCCCAGTCTGGCAAGTTAAGAGACTAGGAAGAAGGAAGAGAGAGAGAGCCCCATGAAGACTAAAGCAGTGTCGGAGTGAGGGCCCCTCCTGGGTGCACGCTAGGGCTGAGGAAGACCTGCCCCAAAGCACGTCAGCAACTTCCCAGGCTGATGCTTCCCGGGACTCCCGTTCTTGCTCACAAGTCTGCACGTGTGAGTGCTTGCCTGGGTCTCAGAAAGGGACTTCGCACCTCAGAGGTGCAACCTTTCCCTGCCACAATCCCGCGCTGCAGCGCGCAGGGCTCACAGCTGAGGCTATGCCAGAGCAGGGGAGAGGCAGAAGGGGGCACCCCCATGCCAGGGCAGCGGCGGGGCCGCCCTGCTCGCGGGGCATCGTCTCCCTCTGTTGCCCCTACTAAGCCGGCTCCTGACTCCTCTCTTTGCCCCTGATTCCCCAGAAGAATACCTCTCGGCTGCACGCGTAGCACCTCGGAAAGGTGATGCTCTGCTTTAGTTTGTTATCTGCAGCCACCTGGCGTAAAGCATCAGGCCAGCTGGCTGCTGCAGCAGCTGCCATTGGGTCTCCAAGCTGCAGGAAGGGAGAGGAAGAAAGGAAAAGAGCTCAGAGGGCGCAAGGATGAACTCTCTGCCCACGCACCCAAGTGCCTGCGCTCCCTCCCAGCCGGCACCCTGCATTGCAGGCACCTGGGCATCTGCCCCGGGCACCCGCAGCCAGCAGCAGACAGCTCTCCCTCCCGCCAGAGCGCCAGCAGAAAGGTCCTGCGCGCCCCTACGCAGGCTCAGCGCAGCCCCGAGCGGGCTCCCTGCGCGGCCCCGGCCAGGGCAGCTCTGCTCTCACCATCGCCTCAGCTCCCTCCTCCAGCTGCGCCAGCCTTCGCGCCGGGCAGTGCTGCGGGCACCCGGCTCCTCTTCCTCCGCCGGCTCTTCCTGCCCTTCCTCCCCCACATCCTCAGAGCAGGGCAGCCAGCAGAGCTCGGCCTTTTCCTTTTGCTACCAGAGCAGGAGAGGGAGGCAGGCTGAGTGCGGATTCAGCGGGAAGAGCAAGGCCAAATAGGAAGGGCCGAGCTCCGAGCTCTGGGTTGGAGGGACCCTCTCCCGAGGACGGGCTTGCCCAGGGCTCTTTTCTCCCGCAGCGCTGCTCCCGGCCCCAGGGGAAGAGCAAGGGGACGGAGCCGCAAGGCCGCCTGCGTGAGCGGGAGCCCTGGGGCTGGCTCGGGGAGCCCCCAGCCAGCACACACGGAGAGTCCCCCTTCTTTACCAGCTGCCTTTCGGCCTCCCGCCACTGCTGCTCCATCTTCTCCAGCAGCTGCTGGTTGAGGAGCAGCGTTTGTCCCAGGGCCTGAAGCAGGGAGAGAGGAAGAGCTCGAGAGCTGGAGCGGGAGCAGGAGGCTGCCGGGGAGCAGGGCGATGGCCGGCACTGCCCTGCGGCTGACCGGCGCCGCTCTGCACCCCGCCGTCTGGGCGAGGGCTGCGCCCGCACGCGCGTGTGCGGCAGCATCCCCGTGCGGGTGCCGGGGCGACAGTCTGCCTTGGGCGGCTCTCCCACCTCGAGGCTCTGCTTTGGCCGCTCCTCGTCTCGGGGGCCTTCCTGCAGAGCCACGTCCTCCTGCTGGGACGGCGCAGGAGTCTCCGGGGCTGGCCCAGACGGCTGAGAAAGGAGAAAGCATGCTGGTGGGCCTGACCGCGACCTAGCGAGACCCAGCACGTACCTCCTTGAAGGCGAGGGAAGAGCGGGAGCCTCGGCCGGCTGCCCGCTCCCGTCGAGGCCAGCCTGGCTGGGCCCGCGGAGCGCCAGGCTGCGAGGAGAGGGCCGGCAGGCGCCGCGGGGCCTGCGGGAGCTGCCGGGGCCGAGCCCCGGCAGGCAGCGGGCAGGGGAGCCCAGCACCCAGGGCGCCGGGCTTTGTGGGACGAGCTTGGGGGCTCCCCATCCCCACCAGCTCACCCCTGGGACGGAGATCTTCTTGAAGGATCTGCCAAAGGCCTGGAGCTCCTTGGCGAGCTCCATTTCTGGAAGGAAAAGGGCAGAGGTGAAAAGAGAGCTCCAAAGCCAGCAGGACTTCCCTGCTGTTGGGCTCCCCGCGACAACCCCGTGCAGGACCGCTCGCGGGGGCACACACACTGACCCCTGCCCCTGCCGCCCCTCTGCCCCCCAGCAGCCCCCGGCGCCCAGCCCGCTCCCGCTGGGCGCCAGACCTCACCCTCCGCCCTTGCCTGCCTACCCTGGCAGATGGCTTCCTCCATGTAGGCGGCCAGGTCCTTCACGTACTTGGAGATGTACGTGACGGCCGCATCTACAACCTCGTCGCAGCGGGGCGCCGGGGGCTGCTCTTCCGCTGCTGGAGGTTGTTCTGCGACACGGGCACGAGGGGGACGAAGGGGGAAGAGAAGAGAGTGACCGAGCGCTGCTCCCGCCAAGCACGCCCGTTACCCAGCCTGCGCCGCCCAGGAGCCACACGTGTCCTGAGCTGCTGGAGCAGCCAGGCAAACAGCAGCAGCGGGCCGGGCGGGTGAACCTCGCGGGGGCCCCGCGGCGCTTCCCGCCCCCGACTGCCCTGCCCGCGGGCTGCCTCGCCAGCACGCGCCAAACGCCTCCTTGCAAATCCCTCCCGGCTCCCCCAGCTCTCCTGGCGTCGCCGGGACGAGACGCCCTTTGCAGCGGGCAGCTGCGCTCGGCCCAGCGCGAGCCCGGCACGTCCCCGTCCCGCCAGCCCTGCTCCCCGGGCACCCCGGCACCCAGGGGCTTACCCATCCCGGAGTCATCTCCGCCCGAAGGGATCTGCCCTTCCTCAGCGCTGGGGACGCCGGCGTCGAGGCTCTGCTCGAGCTTTGGGGACAAGGGTGGGGAAGAGACCGGCTCAGCGGGGCGGGGGGAGCTGCGGGGGGACGGGACCCCGGGGGAGGCCGGGGGCCCTGGGCGGGGAGGGCGAAGGCGGCGCAGGGCTGCTGGAGGCGCCGCGCTGGTGCTCGGCGCGCGCCGGGCGCAGCCCCCGCTGCGGCAGGAGGGGTCGGGACCCTGCGCCCCGGGCTCGGCGGCTCGGCGGCAGGCGCGGGAGTCCCGAGAGCTGCGCGCCAGGCGCTGCCCTGGCTCACCGGGTCCTGGGCGCTGGCCGGGCTGGAGGCGACGGTGCCGCGCTCCCCTCGCTCCTCCTCGACGCCCGTGGCAGCGAGCGTCTCCGCGGGCGCCCGGGGCCTCCGCAAGAGCCTCTTGCCGGAGCGCAAAGCCGGCACTGCAAGGAAGGGCCGAGCCCCAGGCGTGAGCGCCGGCGCCCGCCTGCTGCGGCACGAGCCCCGCTTGCTCCTGAGGCTCGGGGGGCTGCCGGGGCAGGGAGCTGCCTCCCCGCCCGGGGCGCCGGCGGCTCGCGGCGCTTCCTCACCCGCGCAGGATCTGCCCAGCGCCCGGAGGCGGAACCTCACGGCCCGCAGCCAGGTCCTCCCGGCCCCGCGAGCCGGCCCCGCGCGCGGCAGCCCGCGCTCGCCCTCCGGGCTGCGCTCCCCCCACGGCAGCGCGGCAGAGCTCCAGGCGTCCTCCGCGTCCCCAAGGGCAGCGGCGGCCGCCTGCCGCTCCAGCTCCAGCTCCTCCCGCCAGTGCCTCTCGGGCAGCTGGAAGCGCACGCGCTTGGGGGGGTCGTTCCTCCTGCCGTCCCTCCGAAGCATGGCTACGGCGGGGGCTCGCAGCCGCCCACGCTGGGCGCCCGAAGCCGCAGGAGGAACGGGAGGTGCGAAAGTGCTGCTCGTTCTCGCGGTCAAACCATCGAGCAGCTCCACGCGCCACCTCCCACCTCCTCGGTCGCCCGAGGACTGCGGCGCCCGGCCGCGAGCTCCTGGCAACCCAGCTGACGCCATTATGACCCACAAGCGCCGGCACTGATGCGTGAGGGAGCCAAGGCTGCGGGGAACCTCTGGCTTTGGCCAGTGGGCTCCCCCATTCAGACGCGCTTGGTGACACCGGCTGGTGTCGTGGGGAGTGAGGATGAGGCGTCTCGGCAGGACTGCTCGGGCTGACGGAGCCCAGTGCTCTGCTCCGGCCCCGGTGCGGGCTGCCAGCCCTGGAGGCGCGGCGCTGAGGTGTCCCCAGTGCCACCGCGTGTGCTTGGGCCAGCGCCCGGCCTCCATCGCTGGCGGCAGAGCTCCTGAGCTCGCCCACCTGCCCCTTGCTCTGCCCTTGCCCTGGACACTGGTTACAGCCGGGCAGGCAGCAGCATGTTCCCACAGTCACTGCTCCTCAGTGCCAGCCAGCTCCCGTCCTGCGCAGTGGGGCTACTGCTGGTCCCTTCCCCTGGGTTCCCCTGGGGAGACAGGAGCTGAGAGCGAGGTTCACTGAAAGCCTGCGGCAGAGAAGAACAGGGGCCAAGGCTTTCAACACTGTCTCCCCTAACATCTTCATAGGCAAGCTCAGGAGGTGTGGGTCACATGTGTGGACAGTGAGATGGATTGAGAGCTCGCTATCTGGCAGAGCTCCGAGGGTTGTCCGCAGTGGCACAGAGTCTAGTTGGAGGCCTGTGACTAGCAGTGTCCCCCAGGGGTTGACTGGCTCCAGTCCCACTCAAGGTTGGCAAGGACCTCTGGAGATCATCTAGTCCAACCCCCCTGCTCAAGCAGGGTCACCTAGAGCATATTAAACAGGGTTGCATCCAGGCAGGCTTTGAATATCTCCAGAGAAGGAGACTCCACAACCTCTCTGGGCAACCTGTTCCAGTGCTCCGTCACTCTCACGACAAAGAATTTCCCCCTCACGTTCAGGCAGAACTTCCTGTGCTTCAGTTTTTGCCCATTGCCTCTTGTCCTGTCACATGCGACAACTGAAAAGAGTTTGTCCCTGTCCCCTTGACACCCTCCCTTCAGGTCCTTGGACACACTGATCAGATCCCCCCTCAGCCTTCTCTTCCCCAGGCTGAAGAGACCCAGTTCTCGCAGCCGTTCCTCATAGGGCAGGTGCTCCAGCCCTCTGATCATCTTCGTAGCCCTACGCTGGACTCTCTCCAGTAGCTCCATGTCTCTCTTGTCCTGGGGAGCCCAGAACTGGACACAGGACTCGAGATGAGGCCTCCCCAGGGCTGAGCAGAGGGGCAGGATCACCTCCCTCGACCCGCTAGCAAGATGACTAGATGATCTCCAGAGGTCCCTTCCAACCTCAACCATTCTGTGATCCTGTGTGATTCATTGCCATAATGTAGCCCATCATAGATGTGTGGGGAGCTTGTCTGTCAAGGTGGGTAGCCTCTCTGTCCTCTTCCAGATCACGAAGGCTTCTCGACCTCAGCTCTTCCTGGCTGAGCTGTTTCTGGGCAGCATGTGCACAGCAAATCCCTTCTACAGTGCCCGCAAGATCCCAGCCCTGTCCGGGGATCCACACGGGCCTGTCTTCATGTAGTCCCTTGACTCCGTGTTCCCAAGAGCTCCCTGCTCTACAAGGCACGTGCTTGCACTGCTGCCTCCTGGGAGCCTCTCAGCCCTCCCCACCCACTGCTCTGTGTAACAGATTCCGCTGAGTGGCAACGCATGACCCAAGCAAGCACCGCGTGCGACGAGTCTGTGCTAGACTCGTTTCCAGACGATGTCTCTGCCGTGGGGCTGCACGCAGCAGGAGTCTGTGGCAATGCTTTGCAAAGGCCTGGGAGATGCTGTCCCCCGAACCGCGGGTCTGGAACCACAGAGGCGATGCATCCGTGTCACTCCCTTTTCCTGCCGAGACCGGGAGAACCCAGACCCATGTTTGCAAGCAAAGAGGGTACTCCTCGCCGTGTGTCTCAGCAGTGTGTCTCAGAGGTCTTGAGCAGAGGCCGGGCCACCACCACACACCCACAATGTCTGCCCCTCGCTGCCTGCCTCTCAGGATGTTGCCAGCCTGCAGCAAGAGCTGCCCTGGGCCAGACCCGGGCCAGAGGAGGTGGCAATATTTCCTTTGTGACTGTAAATTGCTAGATTTCCAGGCACAGAATAAACCCAGCAAACGAAAGCGGGGTCAAAATCCTTTCCTGGTTTTATTTCACGCTATAGCCAGAGGAAGGGGATGGGCAGGAGATGAGGGATGCTTCCAGAGCCCAAGGAGGCATGTCCTCGAGGTCTATCTCAAGCCCCCTCCACAGCAGAAGGCCGCAGGCCATGGGTTATTTTTGCTCAGCAGGTCTCAGAGCACCCTTGGCTAAGCTATTGCGAATAAAATGCCTCTTGCTGCTCCATTCCTCCCCTCGGTCCCCAGGACTCTGCAGAGACATTGGCTGTGCTCCTTGAGGCTGCTGCTACCTTGCTGGGCAGCACAGGAACAGCCCTCACTGCTGGGACTTTGCCCCGCGGGAAGCGAGATGGACCCCATGCGAGTCAGCTGGGCATTGCGCTGCGTGGCCTGAGCCGTGCGCCGAGTTCGGCTCCAGTAGCCCCAAGCAGCATTTCCCGGAGGCCCAGAGGAGAGAGGACTGGTGTGATTTCCTTCCTACCCAATGCCTGACGCATTATATATACGCAGCACGGTTTTGTATCTGAGTTTGGGGATTTGCCATGGCAAAGTTGTGCCCCTGCTCCCACTGCACAGAGCGTCCCAACAAGTGCGGCTCGGCCGGGGAACCGTTATGTGGTGCAAAGGAGGGAGGCCTTTAGGAAGATATTTTTGACACAATTAGTTTTACTAGCTTGTTCGTTTGCAGCTTTAATGATTATTCCTTTGGGAGAAATGGCTAATGAACCATGGGGAACCAATTAGATTTCTCCAGTCAGGATTTTGCTACATTCATTTCTCTTTGAAACAAAAGCACAAGCGCCAATGTAGAGACAATTAGATCAGTGGCTCCTTAATGAGTTCATGGCTCCAGTGCAAATATCTGTCTTTGACAGGAGAGGAGCAGAGCTCCGGGAGAAATGAAGTTGCCCGTGTGTGAAAGCATGCCCTGGAGCTCCCCCGCGCCCTGCGATGAAGCCGTTGCCACCTCTGCAGACTGCCACTACCCCCCAACATCTCCTTTCCGTGCTGACTGACACAAGCAAGTCCAGAGGGTGCCATCGATGGAGGGATGGCTGTGTGCCTTGCCAGGCGGGACTCACTTTGGCTTGTTCCCTGCACTGTGTGTTTCGTGCAACACCCACGTGGACTCCCTTAGCCACACGGCTTTTTTAATTAGACACAGCAGCAAGCTAGCTGCTTACGCCGTGTTTCTGCGGGATCAGTGCTGCTAAAGAAGTCTGGTCTCCAGACACTTCCCAGCATAAAATACATTAGCTCAGATTGAGAAGCACCCCAAAAAAAACCTCCTCAAGGTAGGAGGGAAGCAAGGACACTGGGAGAAGGGAAGGGGTGCTGCGGGACACGCTGGAGCAGGTAGCATGTTGGTGTCATGGTGATCACCATGGATGGGGATAGCAGGACGGGACGGTGATGCCAAGGGGAAGGTTCACGCTGAAGAGGATGGCGGACAAGATGCTGCAGGGTGAAAGCTGTCACCACCCTAGGACCTGAGACAGGCTGTCCTCTCCCAGCATCGGGAGGCCCCCAGCGCCCTGGCAGAGGCTGCAGCAGTCCTGGTGAGCCCCACGTGGCCCCGCTGAGCAGATTTTGCTTAGCTGCGTGGGCTATATTTAGCTCCCTGGAAAGGGGGTTAGCGAGCAGCACTGAAACCAGTGGCACAGCTAAGAATGTCAATGTAAGAGCAGCCAGGGATAAAAAAAGCCCAACCCAGGCGCTGGGAGCTTTGCGCAAATCCCTCTTGCTGCTGGAGGTGGAGAGAGCAGAGAGTGCTGGTTGCAGAGCCAGCATCCAGGGCGGGCCTGTGTCGTGGTTCAAGTGAAGGCTCATCATCGGGGATGTGCTGGGCGATGTCTGCTGCAGCCCCCACGGGGCTGGGAGAGCACTTGATGTTTTCCTTTCGGTTTGCCGTAATGCTGTTTCCAACCCTAGTAGCAGTCACAGGGATGCAACAGCGGCCTCGTCCTACCCAGCGTTCACCCAGGCTGTGAGGAGAATGGGGTGAACCCAAGCGAGTATGGGGTGAACCTGCTCCTGCAACCTGGGCGTTTCAGTTAAATCCCTGCTTTAGGGTTCAAATCCAGTTTCCACCTTGAGGGTGAAAGAGCCCTGTACTAACCTGGGAAGAGGGTATAGCTTAGCTTATCTCTCCCATTCCCCTCTGGGCTAAAACCACTAGATATGGAAAAGAAACAATGTCCAGAAGGGGAAAGGTTGTTCCCAGGTCCTTCCAGAGTCCAGAAAGAAAAACAAGCATAGGCATGGGCAGCTCTTGCAGAAGGAACAGCTCACTGATCACCATGGCCACTCTCAGTGGCTTTTTCCCAAGGGAACTGGGACAACCAAGGGCCACCATGGTGTGCTCAGGACTGCTGGGCAGCCATCTCCCTCTGCAGCGGGGGGACAGTGGCAGGCAGGAGGGACACATTAGCTGCCGTACGGGCTCCCCTGCGCATTGCCTTTCTGTTGGGCTCAGCAGGTGCCTTGGCGTTGCCCGATGGGAATGCCAGCCCCTGCCCTGCACTCTGAGCTGAATCCTCTCGCAGGGCCGTGCCACTGCGTCATCTTATTGCTCTTTGCAGCAATTTGCTCCCTAAGCTTATTAAAAACTCCCTGCACTGGGCTCAGCCATGGCCAGGAGGTGTTTGTGAAGCTCCCTGCATCCCATTCAGGCATCTTGCAGTTATTGGAGCATGAAGAACAAACTTTTTTTTTTTTTTTTTTTTGTCCATTAAGACTACCTTTTGGATGCTTTGTTTATGCTCAGTTGGCTCAAACACACCTTTTTTTCTGAAAGCATATCTTGTTGCCCTCATCTGGTCTCTTACAGCAAAGTCCCACCACAACCCAGCTATTCCTGAGCCTTCCTGTTTTGCTTTGAGGTCTTATTGTCTTCCTTGGCATTTCTTGTGCTCACCTTCTGCCAGTGCAAACCAGTCTGCTGCCCACAAACAACCAGATTTAAGGCAATATGAGAATCATTACTGGGGGAAGGTGAATTCCAGGATTCTAGCTTTTTCGTACCAGAAATAATTGGCATGTTTTTCTTGTTCATTTGGGCAGAAATATGCCAAGAGATGAACATCTACATGAGACAGGTCAGGTTTTTAATGGCTGAGCCTTCAGAAAAGCACTCCCAGAGACTTATTTAATGAGTACTTCATTTTCCTGACTAGACCATAGCTCACGATGAACTGGCAGCAAGATGACTCCAAGCTGTATTTGTATCTGACTGTGTGATCCACTACATCTTTAGTGGTGCACGAGAGTGCTTCTGTTTAATAAATGTTATTATTTTGGTTTGATTTTCCTCGTCCACTGGGAAATTCCTAGCTGGTTTAAAGGATCGGGCAACTCATCACTGGAATTCCAGCCTTGATGAAATGCAGGAACTGTGAAAAGCAGATCATGTGCAGCTCGCTCACTTCCACCAACTTGGAAAGGATGTGCTGGGCTGTGCATGTTCCCAGGGGGCTGCTCAATTGCACAGCACAGGGGCAGAAATATCTCCACGACCTCAGTCACTTCATGCCGGGGGGGGGGCCTCAGCAGGGGAGAAGGTATTGCATAATTGATGTGTCCTGACTCGTCCAAGGGAAGGACAACGCAGAAAGCTTAGATCCAAATGGCTGAGTGCACAGCCAAGCAAAGAGGATATCCAGGACATCGCTATCTGATTTGACCTTAAAGTCTTATCTCCAGGAGGCACAGATATCTCCAGACTTGCATCTCGCTGTGACCCTCCACCCTGCCTGGTGGCAAATTGCCTCCCCTGAGGTGTTTGCTTTCATTTTAAATCTGCCAGGCAATGAGATGCTCGCTGTTTCCTTGGCCTCAAAGGTCTCACGGTGAGGCTGTTTGCCCTCAGGAGCCACCTCTGTCCCTGGGGAAGTGTGGGGCTGGGACCCACAGGCAGGGAGAGCCTTGAGGTCATGTCTGGCCTAGTCTCATGGAAAGTCTCCGGTCAGAGGTAGAGCAGGACCTGCAGATCTGGAACCCTGTTCCTCCATCCTGAACTAGCACCAGGACTGATGCAGGTCAGGGAAGAGCTCGGGAATAACCTTTCCTCCATGTTAACCAGGTGCCCAACAATAAATCAGGAAGACATGTCTAAAAGTGGGATAGCAAAGTACTGATCTGTTTCAGAGGAGTTTTTCCTTAGGTCAGATACAGGAGCTAGCCTGGTACCAGCCTCTCCAGACACCCACGCCAGTCCTATCTTCTAGGTCCTCTTTTCCTCTCTTCTTCCTTAGCTTTCCTTATTTTGTCCCTTCCCTCCATACAAGGCAGGAAGAGGAGCCTTGAGGTACAGGACATGGTCACCGTGGGCTGACAGCCTGCAGAGGAGTGGGCTGGGTGTCACGGTGGACACTGTCTCGGGTGCCCTCCCCAGTGCCCCAGGTCAGATGGTTTTGGTCGGGATCCCGGGCTGGTGGCAGCTGCTGTCTCCAAAGCCCAAGAGAGACCCCTAAACAGCCAGAAAACCTTCAAAGATCCAGGACTGTACAACCAGCTGAAACTCCTGGCATGTGCAGACGGATGGATGGACAGTCACGGGCAGATGGACAGACATGGATGGACGCTCTCACTGCCGCAGCACTGGGCAGGCGAGCGGAGAATAAACTTGCTCCTTCCCTTCCCGTGCTCCTGCAGAGGTGAATGCGTCATTTTGCTTTGCCGCATCCAGCCCTTGGGGGGTCTGACACAGCCCTAAGTTGGCTGCGCAGGTTGGGGAGGCTGGGATCAGCGCCACGGTGGGTAGAAAGGCAGGGCAGGGCAGCTCCGGCCAACCTGGGCCCCGGAGAATCAAGCTGCGGGTTTTAATGACCTTCCTGCATAAGTGTGATAAAAGAGCTCTGCAGCATTAGTGGAAAAGAGTGGCGAGGTTTCAGGCAGAGATTAGCCTCTCTTGAGCCCATTTCCTCCCTGTTCTGGGCCTTTCTCTTCAGGAGAAAATATGATATAAGGTGGGTGGCAGGCAAGCAGCAGTTTGACCCTGTCCTTGCTGGTGGAAAGCAGGATCTCTCCAGGCGTTCGTGAGGGCATCAACATGTCTTGGCTGGACCATTTGCCTGTCAGCCAGGCAGACTCTGGCCTGTCTTCTAGAAACGAACTGAGGTCTGGGACTTGTTTCTAAAACAGTCAGAGAGGGATGTACTGCTGGGGGCAGGAGCCACCCCGAGAATGAAACTGCCTTCGAAGGCATGGTGGTTGGAGGTCCCCCGTCAGAAGGGATGCTCATCCCACCAGGGACGCAACAGGAGTGGGTGCTGATGTGCTTTCGTGTCTCTAGGGCTTGGACCCAAGGGTTTTGCAAGCTTCAGCAGAGAGGCTGAGCTCAATATTCACCACGTCTTGGACTCAGCAGCTCCTGGGTGTGGGGATTACACCAGAAAGCTGGGTGTTTGGCTCGCCCTGGTGTTGCTGTCCATGCAGATGCACTGCAGGATTCACTTCTGGACTCCTGCACATCATAGGGGAGGGAGGTACACGCGGAAGGAAGAGGTTATTCAGTGCTGCCGATGCACTGGCTGGACACTGAGGGGCTCACACACTGTCAGCGTGCCTCAGTTTACCCAGCTTCCCTTGCCCAGGCATACCCAAAGGATGATCCATGTGGGGTGTCATCTCATGGCTGCACAGCAAGACCAGGAGCCTCTGTAAGGGTCATCCTCCCCTCGCTGGCTGCACGTGGTGGTCCCCAGGCACGCCGAGAGGGACACCTTCCGGCGTGACACCTTCCCTCCCGCGGCGTCCTGCCTGCCCACGCTCACGGGCGCTGCCGTCCCCCTCGCGTCCCTCCTCCATCCCCGTCCCCCTGCGCCGCCTCGTCTCAGCGCCTCCTCCCTGTCTTCCGCGTCTCCTTCCCATCTCGCCGGCGACGGCACGTGTCCCGTCTGAGCGGGTGCCAGGCAAGATAAACATCGCCGGCGTTGGCCAGCCGCCCGCCGACCGACGGGCCTGAGACTGCTCCAGAGCGGGGAGACGGTCAAGGAGAAAGCGCGGAGCGCGAGGAGCTAAAAATAGCGGCTGGCAGAGCCTCCCCCTCCCTGCCGAACGCGGCGCGGGCGCCGCGAGCCTCCCGGCAGCACGCGTGAGCGAGCAGCCAGGATAAATATCCCTCCCGCTGACCAGCAGGTCCGAGTGGCTCCCACCCCTGCCCGCGCCTTCGATTCCTCCCCCCTGCTGCTGCCTCCGGCTGAGATAAGGGAGACAAATGCTTGGCTGAGACCGGACGGGCATTAAGGAGCGATGAATTCCCGGCCGCTCCGGTGGCTCTGGATGAGTCATTTCACTTTGCCCTCCACGGTGGGATCCATCCTATATTGCCGTGCACCGTTTTTGCGGCCGGTCAGGGCAGAGACGCCCCTGCACGGCCCCCAGCGCCAGGAGGGCTGCAGCGTGCCGGGCCACGTATGAGGTTGCCTTGTTGGTCATTTCAGAGCTTGGGAAAGCATCGCTCTCCGCCAGCCTCCGAGGAGCCAGCTTCGCCCTTGCCCCATCCCTCCCGAGCCCCATCCAGCCTCCTGGTGCTGAGCAACCAGGGCCAGCGCACGGGAATCGCTCCCCGGGCGGCACAGCGCTCGGTCCTGTGCTGCGGGCCCCGCGCCTTGGCGGCACTAAGAGATTTTGGAAGATCGGCCGTTCCCGGGGGTTAGAGGTTGGGCGTTTGCCGTCCCGCGTGGCCCCTCTCCCCCATCGCCCCCGCTCTCGCGAGCCGGCCCCGCTGACTCCCCCTCCGCACCCAGACAGACGCTTTGGGGCACGCGGGAGGCTCTAACCTGCTGGCTCGCTCGTGTCCGCGGGCGCTGAGCGCGCGGGGACGCCCGCTGCCGGCACCTGCCCGCGACGCCGCGCTGCTCGGGCGGGGGGCTGACTACTCCCACGAGTGGATTCGAGCTGCCTTTAGGTTCACGCTCGAGGCTGCTCTGTTCATCTTTTCCCTCTCGCTTTGGGTCCGAGCGCTCGCAGTAAGCCATCAGAGCCCTCCTCGGTCCCCTCCGGGCTGCTGAGCATCTTTCCCAGAGCTGTAGCTAAGGACCCACTTCAGGGGAAAAAAAATGCAGCTTTTACACTTTCTACCGAATGGGAAACCCAAGCTCCTGCCTCCCCGCTGGGCCACTCTCCGTGTCAGACTCCAGGACCCGCCGCCCACGGGCCGACGGCTCGTCCCGGCGCCTCGCCGGCTGCCGCGGGCGATCTCAGGCAGCCTGGGAGCTGCTCGAGCAGCCGAGCGTGGGCGCGGAGGAGAGCGGCTGCCCGGACGGGGAACGTCGGGCACCCCCCAGATTGCTCGGCGATGGGGTGGGAGGGGGTGGGGGGGTGCAGGCACCCAGCGCGCAGCGACAGCCAGGAGCCGGAGGAGGGACGCGCCGCCCTGCCGCTAATCCCCGGCGCTGGCATCCCTGAGCGGCAGGGCTCGAGTGGGCAGCAACCAAGTCCTGAGCCAGCCAGGGGTGGCTCTGGGGCATCCTCGGGCCGGAGCGGCGCATCCGCGGGAGAACCGGAGCCCGGACGCGGCTCCGGCGCGGCCGGGCCCCGCGGCAGGCCTGGCACGGGGAGGAGCGGCGGTGGGCTGGGATGCGCGGCTGGAGGAGGCGGCTGGAGCGCGGGGCTCTCCCCCCGCGCCGCGCGTGGTCCGGGCGGGAGGGAGGCAGCTCGCAGCCGGTGGTACCCAAGGCTTTGTGCGGGCGGCTCCGAACGGCGCGCCTGGAGATGCCCTAACGTCTGGCTTCCAGCCGGAGGCTTCACCTAAGATACTGGCACTGCCCGTCCCCAGCACCTCCTTGCTCCGTCCCTCCCCAGCCAGCATCGGCACCAGCATCGGCACCGGCACCGACACCAGCTCCGGCAGAGCCTAGGTAAGCGGCTGCTCAGGCGCTGGGTCCTGGGTGCGGGGGGCATGGATGCAGGGAGGCCCTGGGCCAGCACGGTGGATCCTCTATGCCTGTGGCCACAGAGGCTGGGGCCCGCCGGGGGCCAGCAGAGCCTGAGCAAAAAGGGGGCTGGAGAGCTGGGAAACTCGGGACCTGGCTGTCTCCTGAGGGAGGTTGAGGGCAGCTTAGGTTTTCAGGGGGAGGAAACTTTGCAGCAGGCTCCCGCTCCGGTGGTAAGTGGCGCGGTCGCGGTGCCTGGGCGCTGCTCCAGCCCCGAGGACAGGCAGCAGTGGGGCTGTGCAGGGGCCAGTGCTGGTTGAACCCCCAGAGGCTGTGCCAGTGCAGGGTGGTGGCCCCTGGGGTCCCTCGTGGGCTAGACGGGGTTTTGTGCCTGTCCCACCTGGGTGGCAGGTGGCTGCGGGCGGGCGTCTCGGGGGTGAGCCGTGGGCAGGGAGCTGAGCTTAGCTCTTCCAACAGAGCCCTCCCTGCTCCTGGGAATGGCCGTGAATGCCTCGGGCACGGAGTGGCTGCTTTGGACCAACTCCCTCAGCGGCACCCCAGGGCACTTGGATGCTGTCCTGTCCTGGCACCCGTTCCCCCTGCCCCATCACCTCTTAGCCCCCCCTCATCCCTGGCAGGTCCTGGGGACACCCTGCCCCTGCCACCCTTGGCCCAAGCCCTGCCCTCATCTCAGCTACCCCAAAACCCCTCTGATCTCCTTGGTCCAGCCTAGCCCTCCATTTCCCAGGTGAGAGCAGATCCCCTCAGCTCAGTAGTTTGGGGTTGGGGGTATTTCAGGACAGGTGAGCTGGGGGATCCCAGGCATCCTGCGCAGCGAGAGCTGAGGGAGAGCCAGCTTGGGGCTGAGCACTGCTCCCCATGCAGGATGTGGGCTCTTCTGGTGTCTTCCCCTCAGGAACTGAGACACCCTCTCGGGAAGATCTCAAAAATCTCCTCATGGATAAACCCCTACTCGCTGCCTTCGGGGCATTATTTTGGCAGATTCCCTCTGCAGATGCTTTGGATCAGATATCTTTGGTCCCCAGAGCTGGCTTCTGTCCCTTGGCTCTGTGATAGTGCCTCCAAGGGGGTAGCAAAGGCAGGAGAGATGTGCTGGATGACAGCTTTGGCTGTCCTGTGCTCACATGGAGTAGCAACAGCCTGTGACCTTGATACCGTCTGCCGAGAGACACCTAGAGCCCTTGCTCGCCTTTGGGGCCAATCCTGCCCCTTGCTCCTAAGACGTGCCCCTTGCAGGGCTGGACAGGAGGAACGGGAGTTAAAACCAACGGGAAATGTTCCTCCTGCTGACTCCACCCGTTATCTGCCTAGCCACATCTTGCCCCTACAAGCGGGAATTTTTGGAAAGGAAAGGTTGTGGCAGAGTCAGACTCTGGTCCCCTTTTTAATTATGGGGAGCAGCAATTTTTCTCCTTCTACTGAATTGCTCAGAGGCTCCAGTCCTCAGCTGGGGGCTGTGCAGCATCTGGAAGCCGTTTTCCCCGGGCACCAAAATGCAGCTGCCTCCAAGGGTGGAGGGGTAGCTATTTAACAACACTTCTGCCCAGGAGGGTTCAATAGGGCCCACGGGAACTGCTATGTGTGAGGGGGACAATGCAGAGATGATAAGAGGCTTGAAAAGACCTGCTAGAGCAGGAGACCTCTGAAGGGTCTAAGCTGGACAAGGTTTTGCAGCTCTAAAAGCACTGCCTTTCCATGCTCTTCCTCTGCTCCTGCCAGATGCGCTGGGGACTGCTGCGACACAGACATGAGCAGCTCGTGCAGATTCATGCTAACCCCATTGTAGGGCCTGGTGGTTATCAATGGGGCTATGCCGGTGTCCCTGAAGGCAGATGGTGAAGAGCGCGCTGGAGGGAAGAGGAGGAGGTGGAGGTGTTCTGGGAGAGCACTGGGCTCAGGGAAATGCTCAGTAAAGGGGTGGGAGGCAGCAGCAGTCACAGCTCTCCTCTCAAAGGCTTTAACTTGCGGATCTCCAGCTCCATGCGCCAGGCTCCTCAGGCTGGAAGAAGGCAAAAGGGGAACAGTTGGGCCGGGGGCTGCAAAATTGCTCCCCAAGATGGCAGTCAGGGAAGGGAAGCCTATCTGCCCAGACATGCATCCTCAGCTTTGGGAGCCAAAGCACCTGGTGGCTCTGAATTTGAGGTCGCATCAGTCCTCCAAGTGAACCCAGATCCACACCAGTGACACAGAGCAGAATCTGGCCCTTGAATTTGGTTCCAGGTTCAGCCAGCAAAGCTCAGGCACCCACCTCTGAACTGGCCCCCCAGTCCTTTGCAGAAGATGTAATGGGTTTGGTCCAACCAGCTGCCGATGGTACTGGCAGGGCTGTGGGACTGAGAGGTCTCGAGCTGCCCAAGGAAAGGTGCTCGTGGGATGTCCAGGGAGAACAGCCTCAGCGGAGATCTCACATCTTCAAACAGCAACAGGACCCTGGCCCTGGGGGAGTGCCAGCAGCATGCCAGGCGGAAGGACTGAACGGACAGGGTTTGCCTGTAGGATCTTGCCATCCAGTCCAGGGTGGAAAGAGCAAATAGGCAGGGGTAGCACCAAAACTCATCCAGAATGTCCTGAGCCTTTGACCCTGCTCTGCAGTGCTCTGCTGCCTGGAGGGAACGGGAGCAGAGCCTCAGGACATTAGGACAAGGATGGGTGTTTCGCAGTCCTGCTCTAACCTTGGCACCTTGATCTGTGTGTCCCTCTAGCAGGTGGCTCGAGCTCCTCGCTCAGCCAAGGCACAACGGCTGTGGCTCTGCTCTGTCCCTGCCGTCAGCTCAGGGCTGTGGGTTTCAAATCATGCAAGAGCTGCCTTTGATCCTGGTGCGGCCGCCCAGATTCCTTCCCTCCTCAGCTTGCTTTCCCGTCCCTGCCAGCTCTTTGGGGGCCAGGCAAGCATTGCTGGGTGGCAGGAGAGGCTGTGTGACGGCTGCCTGCAGAGCTGTCTCAGGTTGGGGAATCCCGGAGATGCTCACAGCATCCGTGCGGGAGGAAACATCTGGAGGCTTAGACCGCCTCCGTGCAATGCCTCACTCTCTGTTCCCCACTCACAGCCGCACGGGAATCAGATCATCCCTCCCGTGGGGCACACCGCCTGGGGAGCTCGACACACCCAGGAGACCCTGGAAATTTTCCACCTCCCTGCCTAGATGAGGAACAATTGTATTGGGAAGGAGAAAATCCGCTGGCTGCCAAGGGCCTGGGTGGGAAGGGCAATCCATGGTGTCGGCACACCGTGCTCGTGAGAGGCTCCCCGGGAAGCCAGAGATACCAGCTGCAGGCACGTGGCCCGGGAAGCCGTCAGCTGACTCTGCTTCCCGAAATGAATTAGGCAGGCATCTGCACAGGCTCTGGCATTTCTGCCTGCCTCCAGATAGGGCTTCATCAGGACTGGTGGGGCAAGGAGCTGCCCTTGTGGTGGGATCCCAGGCTGTGAGAGGAGGTGTTAGAGGTGGGATCTTGCCAGGTATGGGGAGGGGAATAGCCAGGGCAAGAAGATGAGGTCAATTTGGGGATCAGTGGCACTGGAGAGAGATGAGGTTGCTGAAAGGTGAGGTCAGAAGTGGAGAGACTTGCCCCAGGTCTCACAGAGGTTTCATGGATGAGTAGGGCTAAGCCTTCCTCCCTTGCAAGGCTAACAGCTGCTCTGAACCCCTGCTGCTGCCCCAGGCCACCCCACCACCCTCTTCAATGTATCCAGCTGGGCAGAGCATCTCGTTGCTGCCATCACCCTATAGACTGAGGTCACCTCCTAGGTGCGACCAGTCGCAGCCAGGTCCCAGGCAGAAAGGAAGGGTCTGGCCAGGAGCCCGAGTGCCTCTGTGGGGAAAGCAGCATCCCACTGGATTTGTGCTGGCCACAACCTTTTGCGAGAGTCCCTGGCCAGGTGGGGATGTGGAGGAAAAGGATCCTGGGGGAAATGGGAGGGCTGTGCAGGAAGCAGAAGAATAACCCTCAGCATCAGGAAAAGGAGACCTTCAGTCTCCCAACAAAACCTCCCAGCACCCTCCCAGCAGAGCAGGGCAGCCTGTAGCATGTCAACCAGTTGCTATGCACAAGCTCCTTGCCTCAATGGCTCTCACAGGCTGGAAATGGTGCAAGGGCAAAGTAGGATTGGAGGAGTTAGGCCAGGATCTTGGGGCTTTCTCCTCCTTCCCCAGGTCCTCCAGGCTGGACTGCAGTTCTCTCCTGGTGGGAGGTGGCAGGCAGCTGGAGATTGCAGCAGGCCATGGCTATGCAGCACAGCACTGCTCTCCAGGGAAGATGGAGCAGCTACCAGCCCAGTAGGTGCAAAGCAACCTGAGCTAAAATGAGTATGGAAACCAGAGGGGAAAGGCTGTGTGTGAAAGCAAGAGTAGGCTGGCCCAGGTGCTGGAGCAGAAGATGGAGAAAGCGGTCTTTGCACTGGGGGAAGCTGGGTGAGAGGCTCCCGTTCCACACGGCAGAGCCCGGGGTCATCTGGAAGTGTTTCAAAAATGCCTAGAGCCTCAGTGTCACCCAGCCCACGGTGCTCTGAGCACAGCATGGCCTGGTATTTGCTTTGTGGCATCCAGCTGGCACCCTGCACCCCCGCAGATCTCCAGGATCCACATCCCAGGCCTCTGCGCTGAATCAACCCACAGCTCATGTTGTGGTGTCCTCACCAGCTCTCAGGTTTCCCCTGGCGCAAATCCCCACATCGTTGTGCTTGCTCTAGGTCTTTGAGCCCCTGGTTTGGCGGGGAGCTACGAAGCCCATCTCCATCACGGATCAGGGCCCTTGGCTCTGGCCCAGGAGTGCTCAGCCCAGAGCAGCTGCTGAAGAGCCATTTGGCAAGGAGAGAGCCTGAAACTGCTAAAGAATGAAACCGATTTACATGTGGGTGACACGTTTATTATGTAAAATTATAGTTTGTGCAGTCGTCAGAGCAGCTAACTAAAGGTTACAGTGGGAGATGTATTACTGAGGGCTCAATCATTGTAATTACCTCCCATTAGATCACCTGCTCTGCAACTGAGACACGTTGTAAAGGAAGCTACTATTTACCTCCATTTGCTACTGGAGCAAACACAGATTTACACGGTGTGCAGGATGTTGTGTTCATGCATCTCTGTCTCACCGTGTGATTTTTCCCACCTTCGTCAAGGTAGAGGACCCAAATGCAGTAATCAAATTTAACCGTGAACATCTAAACTATTGGAGGCATGAAACAGAGCTATGCCTATACGAAGAATACACCTGGTTAGAGATAGAGCAAGGCCAAAGTCACCTGTGGAGTGGCCACAGGTGGAGGCAGTGGGAAGGGTGGCAGGTAGAGCTGTGCTTGGTCCTGGGTCCTGGCTGCCATGTCTGGGTTGTCCACCAGGACCAAGCAGAGATCAGTGAGGGGAAGAAAGAGATTGCAAGAGCCTGCAGGTTATGTCTGTGCAGGGACAGAGCCCAGTACCACATCCAGCATCTCCTCCATGATGGAGGAACAAACAGTGAGAGGCTGCTGGTGCTGGTGGCGTCTGCGTGTCCCACATCAGGGCTGGCTGCACAGCAGAGCCTAGAGACATGATTCACGGTGGCTCCATGCACTGCTTGGGAAGAGCTGGCAGTCCTCTGGGCCAGGATTGAGCCGTCCTTGTTTGCCCAAGAGAAGGTCTCTGGAGAGACAGGTGGGCTGAGGGATGAGGAGTGCTGGGTACTGCAGGGCTCTCCAGGCCGGCCAGCATGTGGAGTCAGGGCTGCTGGGGCGCTGGACTTTGCCCTCACATGGGGTCTGTGCTCCAGGAGCAGGGAATAACACAGAGTGCCCCCTTCCTTGGGAGAAACCAGACTGTTGCCAGCAATTAGAGGGAATTAGCTGATGGGTTTAGAGGCAGAGTGGCTTTCGAGCACTGAAAGAGGTCACAGCCCACAGACTGGCACAAGCCAGGCTGTCCCACAAAAGGCCAGAGCAGCCTCTCGCCCCTTAAGGTGCTATGAGGACATACCCAGCTCTTGCTTTTGCATGGGCTGTTTTCAGAGTCAAGTCTTCAGGAGACACTGGAGACGCCTCCCTTCAAGTCCAAGCTGATCTTCCACCCCAGTGAGACGAGAATTTCCCCAGCCCTGCCCTGGTGCAAGCGCGGAGGCCTGCGACGAAAGCTGGGGCACCACTCACATTGGGCTCATGGCTGAGCCACGGGGGAAGGCTGAACTCCCCCAAGCGTCACTCACATAGCAGCTAGTCTGGGTGGTTCTTTGTGCACGGGAGTGCGGGTGCTGGGTGTGCATGAGGGCATTCAGTACTGCGTCCTGCATCGTTCGCTTTAGGCATTTCTGTGCTTAAACTGATGTGCAGATGGCTGTAAATGCATTAGTGGGGTCTCTCGCTCCTGATCTGATGTTGGACATGTGTTCCTGCGTGGTGAGGTGCCTGCGTGTCATTCGAGTGATCATAGTCCTTGCTCTTGGTGCCTTCATTCATTCAGCGCTGCTGAGAGCAGGGAGGTTGGCAGCGGGCCTGGGCGCGCGCAGACGGAGCTGCGGCCTCCCCTTTCCCGTCCCTGCGAAGCGTGAGCTCTGCACAGGAGCTGGCAACACTGCTTTACTGTGCCAGGCCTAATGATCTGTCATTTTCTCACAATAAATAGCAATTACCAGAATATTGCTGGTGACTTTTTGGGTGCTTTCAGTTTGTGTAATGCCTTGTAACTCTAATTAGCATGCAAGCTGGCAGGCTGCACTCTGACCGCAGTGGAAGCAGAGGAGCAGTTTGCCGTTGGAGGGCTGCTCCTGCTTGAACATTGCTCTGTCCAACCTGTATTTTAAGATCCCAAGAGGTGGAGCTGCTGGCTCTTTTCTTGAGGATGACATGTTGGAAATCCAGCTCTCTCTTTGCAAGGAGTGGTTGTCGTCAAGACCTGCCTGCATCTGTAGAGGGGCCACAGACCTCCTGGCAATCATGTTGACTGCAAACATGGGCCCTGCTCTAAATAACAGCAACAGACAGAGGCGTTTGAGCTGGGAGTTATTAGCAGAAAGGGAAGCAAATTTTCCTCTCTCAATTTCCTGTGGGGCAATTAGGAATATAGTGGAGATAAGCCAGGACTGAAAGCAATGACGCATGCTGAGTTGGGAGCCCCCAGCTCCAGGAGCACTGAGGAAAGAGCCTGGGATATGATTAGTCCCAAGAGGAGACTCTGCACAGACTTTCTCTGCAGGCGCACTGCAAGCCTGACGCGTACTGGAATTCCCATCCCGCCGCACAGCAGCCCTGCCGTGCCAACACGATCAATACAGCCCAAGGTTATGAAACTCCTTTCATGTGCTTGGATTTGGGGAGCTTTCTGCAGCAGGAGAGGCTGTGCAGAGGATGCTGGCTGGATGCAGTCCCGTGCAGGGAACATGGGACATGCCAGGGGTGCTGTGGGATGCGGGAGCTGTCGACAGGCAGAGCCGTCCACAGTTCCCTGTCAGACCCTTGACATGGAGCTTTGCTGCTCAGCTTGTGTCTTCATGCTGGCACCTGCCTCAGCCCACTGAGCTTTTAGTGCTTTTCAAAGTCTTAGAGCAATTCAGGCATTTCTCAGAGTGAAATTAGGATGATCTAGATGGCTTCTCTCATTCATTTTTTCCCCCAGTTCTTTCAGGACAGTGCTAGCACCCTCATTCTCTCAGGCAATGATTGACAGCTTCCATGGGAAATGGGAAAAGATGGCTCCATTTTATTGTTTTATGAATTTCTGGAAAATCTTGGCTTGCAGGTGCTCAGCAGGGATGTGTTAGGATTAGGCTGATTAGGCTCCTCCAGAGCATCTGTCTGCACCAGCGTGACCCAGCCTCAGTCTACAGGGCCTAAAGGGGACTTTCCTTGCCCTTTGGGGATACCACACCAAGAACAGCGAGACCATCTCTCCTCTGCTCTACATGCTCCCTCCTGGTACCCAGGTAGTGCCAATGAGGAGAGCCCAATCATTTCAGAGGAAGAAGAGTTGGAGAGAATGGACAACCTGGGATGAGAACTAGGGAAAAAGTTGTAGTTAGGAGCTTGGAGGTGCCCAGCATGGAGAGGGGAAGATGGTCTCAGGAGATCTAGGCTAGGGGAGAAGATGATACTTTTGATGGCCATTGGAGCGTAACCTTCAAAGGAGTCCAGCACCTGGGGGTGCAGATGGTGTGGGCACCATGGCTCTCCACATCCTGGTGCAGTCATAAATCACTAATGGGCATTTCACACCATGGGACATCCCTATAACCCTGTGTTTCAGCTCTCTGATAAATGGGGTGATATGTGGTTGTGGAACGGGATGGCAGCTGGCCTTCGGACAAGGCACGATCCAGCTGGATGCATTCTGTGGCCATGCTAATGTGTTGGTACAGCAGGGCTAAAGCCACGCTGCTCTGGCAACCTTCTCATTTCCAAACTTTTCAGGGCTTATCTTGGCAGCACTGAGGAGTTTTATTAACGAGCTTTCAGGCCTGTGGTTACTCTGCCGTTCTTGCAGTACCAGACAGCTGTACTAGTGTGCCTATGCTGCCCTCAATAATTTGGGGCAGGATGGTGAGTGTGGTCAAGGTCTGGAGGTAGGTGGAACATTTCTGTCTCATAAAGGCTCCGAATTCACGTGGCAGCATTTAGGTTTGCCCTTCAGACGCTTGGAGAAACTTTTTGAGTTTGGATGTCAGTTAGTGCATGAGCAGGTCTCACTGCTACCCTCAAGCAGAACTTGCTCTGATTTGTGTTTTTAGCATTATAAGCAAAAGTGACAGTTTATACAAATAGCCTGAAATCCTGTCTGGAGAGACTCAGGTTGGATTTTTCCTGACTTTAATAAGGGTATTAAACATAGCTGAACTTTGCTGTCATCTCTGATAGCAAAGATCTCGGGACTGGGATTCACAGAGCAATAACACAGTGTTCATTTATCTGAATAACTTTATCATGTGGCCTATAGATTCAGCAAAAAGTCACCTCTTGTGGTTGTCTCCTTGTTGGGATCTAAGACTCATGACGATTAACATAATTAGCCTCCCCCTTTAGAGTCCTTCATTTGCACTATTTGCCTTGAACTGGTACTTGGACATGAATATTTAACAACTCTTCAGCTGGAAGTTGGATTATGTCCTTCCCTGAAATAAGATGCGTTGCCTGCTACAGTCTCAGTGAAGGGAAGCTTTTTACATTTACTCCAGGGTGGCATTGACTAGGAGACATCTCAAGTAATCATATGAAAAATAAATTTCTAATTCTCATGGTTGGAGAGAAAATTGTAAAAATGTTAACTCCTAAACCGTGCAAAAAAGAAGCAGTTGACAAATAAAGAAAGACAACAGGGATTTAGAGAAGATGGAGATTAGGAAGAGAGACTTCAATGAATTGGTGGAGGAGACCTCTTTGGAAATAAGTCTAAGGAGGGATGGAAAAGTTATTTCAGTGCATAGTGCCATGACCAGGCACAAGGCTGCCAATCTGCAGAAGGCACAAACGGTGTCAAGAGTGACCAGCTTGGCTGGTCACGAGTTCTCCCCAACTTCAAGCACAAGAAGGGAATGCAGAGAAAATGGAAACTAGGTCACACTACTAGGATGAATATGAGATAGCAGGGGCATGATGAAAGGTTAAGGCACAAAGCAAGCCAGAACTAGAAGGGGCTTAGAGGGTGACTAGAATTACTGATATAAGTGTCTTAGCATAAAGAAGGAAGATCCGCTGCTCAGCGGTGAGGGGAAAGCCAAGGCATGTGATGGAGGCCCACGTGTTTGGTGCCTTTTGCACAATTATGTTTGCTGAAAAGTGTATTGCATTCAGGTGGCCAACGTTATGGATAAGATTGAGGGCTAGAAACTGGGAAGGAGGCCAGTTAGGGGCACTTGGACAAGGTGGCCCTTCTCAGACTGGGCCGACACTGTCAGGGCAGTAATGATTAGAGCAGAATATCTGTAGCAAGCAGGTGAGATATCTGGCAAAGGTGGACCTCGTAGTTTAAAAAAGGGGTGAAGTCATGCCAGCGATTTGGGAACCTCTCAGTGTAACCTCAATTTCCAAGAACCTGCTAGAACAGTTACTCAAACCTTTGGCAAGGAACTGAGAAGAACATGTGGTGATGAGGAGCATGAAGAGAACAGAAAAAAAGGGAAGGAGGGAAGGATTTTGAGACTCTGATATGAGTGGGTTCCCATTCAGTGTCTGCAGCAGGGCTGGAGGAATCAGGGCCGATGGGCAGAGGAGACTCCTCCACCAGGCTAGCCTATCACATGAAAACCCTGTATCTTGCCTGAGCGCAGCAGTGTCAAAACCCAGTGTTTGTAACAGGGAGAAGTCCAGAAACAGTGTTGTAGGAAAAAAAAAAAAAAAAAAAAAAAAAAGTGCCAGTTCACAGGCTGGAAAGCTTTCATTTAAACGTCTTAGTTCAGCAAACTGCTGCAAGTCCAAGGCAGGGCTGTGCTAGGCTCTGCCCCTCTGGCTGCTCTGGCCCAAGGCCTGAGCACTGCAAGGCTCCTGTGCTGTGGGGCCCCTGCCCACAGTCATCTCTGCAACTAGGACTGCCAAAGAGATCCTCAAAGTGGTGCCCCATCTCCAGTAAACACCATGAACCCTTCCCAGGCCCTCAAGAAAACCCCTTGAGCAGACGAACTCCCTTGCATGCCTGCTTCTTGCTGGCTGCAGCGGTGTTGTCTGCAGCGCTGTCCGTGATGTTGTCCATCTGTCCCACTCTAGCACTGGATTTCAAGGTCTTCCTTTGGTCAGCAGCTGGTTTCCAGCCCAGCATTGCTTCCAAGAGGGATTTTCATCATGAGTTGACTGGGATGCGATTTTTCTGTGTTCTGGACTTGAAGCACAAACCCGTCGGTACTCTCCCGTGAGTTCGTGGATTTGTTTTGTTTTGTGTTTCCGTGTTAGATATTTCTGTACCAACAAATGGGGGCCTTTTTGCTTCTTATTTTCTTCCCTCGGGAGCTGGGGAACGCCAAACTGTGACACTATTCATTCACATCCTTTTTCCCTGCCTTGTTTCTGGAAGCCGTTTATGGACTGATGACAGTGGGAGCCAATAAATCCCCTTTTTCTGTGACAGCGGGTGCCTTGGTTAGCTGCTCCTGGAGCTGCTCCTGGGCACAGATTTGCTCACAGTCATTTGTAGCGCTGCTTCTGCAACGGGCTGGGAGCGCGGCCTGCGTCACGGGCTTGCTGGAGAACACGGCGTTCTGTAGATTCTCGAAATGTCCACAGGAGTATGCAGCCCGGTCAGGGAGAGAGTGGAGGGATGGGTCCAGCGCTGGGATTCAGACTGTGACTCTTTGCTTTGGAGTCGTTCTAGAGTGCCATGGGAAAACATGCCAGAATACCTCTGCAGAAAGCCAGGACCAAATCTGCTGTCTCCATGGGAGATCTCTCAGCTCTCCAGATTTTATCCTGTGTTTAATTATTACCATCTGCTACTCCAGTCTCCAGGGGCTGCTTGGTCTGTTTGGTGGCTGTTAGTCTCTGGTTAAATCAGCTCCATTAGCTTTTTCATCGAGTGTGAACTCCCTCCTTATCTTTCTGGCTTCCTCCATGCTCTCGTCCCCTTTTGGTATGGGGCAACTCTTCTCTTCCTTGCTTGTAACACCCATTTGCATTCAACTTCACAGTTATGCCTTGCTAAAGCCCTTCCATTTTTAACCGTGCTCGTTGTCTCATAATAACATCAACATTTTCCCAGACTAGTGTTGTCAGTGGAGTTCTGTAGGGCTCATGGTGGGCTGCAGCATTTCCCAGCCTTTCTTCAGAGGGAAACAACACGTATTTTTTAGCAAAGTCCTTGTTTCTCTGTCATTTGACATGAAGAAACATCCTAACAAAGAAATCCAAGAACGTTCAACAACCCAAACCCAAATTTCCGGATTAGTTAATGACACACTATCCACTTAGAAATTAAAAAAGAAAATCTGTGTGCCTATGATTAAAGGAATCCCTCTTAAGGGCAAAATCTTTACAGTTAAGCATGCACTGCTCTCTCTGCTGTGTCTCCACTGTCATATACACACTGGAGCATTTAAGTTTTATTTGCCCTGCGGGAGGAATCTTGTTAAACAGCAATGGGAGGTGCACGTGCAGCAGTCAGGCTCACGTTTGCCAGTTCTCATCATCTTACCATGAGCTTTATGATCCTTGGTGCATCTGGAAAAACGCCTGCCCCCGGACTGACGCGTTCATCTGAAAAATAATAGCACTGCCTCCTTGGTGGCTTCAGAGGAAAGCTGAGAAATGTGACATCTGTAGGTTAAGAATGCAAGAAATGTCCTGCTGGCTCAGCACGATGCTCCGGCCAGCCCAAGGCGCTATGGCTGGCTGCAGCGGTGGGAGATGCTATTTCAGGAGAGCGTGTGAGCAGCGCTGCTTTCTGCTCCCCTTGCCTTCCCCAGCAAGCCCGATTGTGTTAGCGATACGGGGAACATCCCTGTCTTAGGATGTGTTTATGGACCTGCTGCCCACGAGTGTGTCTAATCCCTTCCTGAACCTGCTGACGCGCTCTGCCTCCACGGCCTCGCGTGATAGCTGGCTCCCACGCACCGGTCCCCGCTGGGTCGAGAAGTGCTTTCTGCTGCCTTACTCTGATCTGCCAGCTCCAGCAGGCCCCTCCTGCCCCGATGCTGTGGGATTTGGTGACTAACAGCTCTGCCGTCGTGATTTTGTAAACCTCAAATGCGTCCCCTTTAGCCGTCTCCTCTCTGAACTGAAATCTCAGCCTTTTTACTCTCTCTTTGGGAGGCAGCCGCTCCACGCCCTGGATGATTGCAGTTACCTCTCCTCGTAGCTGTGTCCTTCAAACGACAGTTCAAATGATAAATCGTTACCAACCCAGCAGGCAAAGAGGCAGAGCTCCAAACTCCTGGTTTTTAGATGCTGTGATTTGTTCACAGCCAGCTTTTGAGGGTGGGGGGATGCTTGTTTCTGAGATGAGAAAAACAATGCAGAATAGGGACATCTTGAATTCGCGAAGTAAAATTCAAACAGCAAAACACCATTTTGTTGTACAGATGGTGTGGGGGCTTCAGCAGAGAAGCAGGCTGAGTCCCAGGGCCAGGAGCACCTCATGGTCTGGCCAGTCCCACCTTGCTTCTAGCAGTCAGGTCTCATCCATGCAGTCGCCATCCCTTGGCCAGGGCTGTGCCTGAGGCCATACGGCAAGTTCAGCACCTTTTTTTCTTTCCTCCAGGACTTTTAGGGCTGTAAGACCAGATCAAAATAATGCAAAACTTGGTAACACCATACCAGAGAGAAGGCAATGCACCAAACTGTACTCATGCCATCCATCCTCTCCAATTCCTCATCTCTACAAGAAGAGACAGCTGTCCCTGGCTCAAAGCCCTTCTGAAGCCTTTGGCCGTTTGCCTCCCATTAATGGCAGAGCAGTGATTATGGTGGAGCTGGGAATGGGCTCGTTGTTGCAAAGCACTTGTGCATTCGCTTCAGAGCATTTGTGCAGAGGTTGTTTCAATATCTTCGCTCTTGTATCTTGGCAGCCTGTATTAAACTAGACCCACATGTGAACGGTGGGTGTTGCCTCTCCCTAGTTCTGGTGATGTCTAATCCCGGACCGGGTGTCCAGGCAGCCCACGAATCAGGGCACACTGGGTTTGGGATTGCGATGGGCATCGGCATATCTGACATCGTCCTCTCTGGCGAGCCCTCTGGTCCTGGGGCTGGGAGGAGAAAGTCTCTCTTCTCTTTAGTTTCGTCTAGTGATCACTTTGCATCTTGTCTGCTGTCCTTCAGCTAGACGTTCACCTTCATCTCTTATGCAGAAAGGGCTTTAACTGTTAGTCGCTGCAGCCAGATTGTCTCCTGGCATTACTGAGCAGAGAAAGCGAAGAGAAATTAGACATCCAGCTCCATCACTGTGTGCGTGTCATACAGAGAAGTATCGGAGGAGCCATGCCCAGTTCTCCTCGAGGGGCTCCCTGCTCTCAGCCAGATTCAGCAGGAAAATGGGATAGATCGCAGCCAGCTCTGGGCATCGGATTCCCCTGGGGAGTCTGGAAGTGCTGACTCAAAGTGTTTTGGCATGAAACTCAGAGCTTTCCCTGTGCTCACACCATGCTGGCTGCTCCCAGCCCGGAGTGAAGCAGCCTCAGCGTACGCCCACGATCCTCATCTTCATGGTGTGAGAGCCCCAGGGCCACGTGGCAAGGGACTGCCCCCATCACCTCCAGACCTCAGACCTGCAGCACGTTTGTGCTCTGTGCCTGGCCAGGATTTTGTACCCTGACTGCCCTCATGCAATGACCTGACCCTAACTGGCAGCCTGGGGACTGTGGCACCCTGGGGTGGTGGCAAGGCCACCCTAAGCCTTATGCCCACTCAGAAATACAGAGTGATGCGTGCAGCCCTTAATCATCCGTGGTGGCTAGGTGCCAGAGAACAGGAGTCAAACCCTGGAGGGACCTTCCGGGAAGAGTCTATGTTGGCCCCGGCCTTGGGTGACCGTCCCTCCCAAACACGTTTCCCATGAGGCCTGTGGGAATCACTCAGCAAAGAGCCTCCAGCCCCAAGCGTACGCCAGCAATGAGTCGTTTCTTTGCAAACACGCCTTCCCTGAGGAAGCCGGGCTCTGAGGTGCAAAGGTTGCCATAGGGAGTGTTGCTACAAGATCATTACCAGATTTAACGGTGGCTGCCCATGGTGGCAAGGACAGCTGAAAGCTATTTATGGTGCTGGGCGGGCTGGGGTGGCTGTTGTGCGCCGATGAAAAACAGCATGATGTAACCTGGGATGACTGTATTGCACTACGGTGAACCCAGTTCGTTCCTCTCCAGGAGCTCCAGCCCCATGGGATGTCTGCAGTGGGGGCATGGGAGTTTGCAAACCAGGCCTGAGCTGGGGATGGCAGCGAGGGGGTTTGGAAGAGACGATGTGCTGCCCCAAATCCTGCCCTTTGCATTGGAGGCTGTGGCAATTGCTGTAGCTGGTGATGATTCATTTTTCAAGGAGAAATGCCTTGCAGATGGAGGTGGCATTGGTCACCAGGTCCCTGGCAGCCAGTCCCGTGTCCTGCCCTGACCTCCTCCACCTCCTGCTGAGCATCTTCCGCTGCAGCCCATCTCAGGGCAGGATTAAGGCCTATTTCTGCCCTACTCTCCTCTATCCCCATTAAAGGTATTAAAGCGTGAGCCAAGAGCCCCAGGACCTTCCAAAACCTGGTTAAATAGAGACCACGCTAAACCTACCGGAAAGGGTCCCTGCTTAGAGAGCCCAGAAATCCCCCTTGCGGGGTGGAGGTAGCAGTCTTTGCTTGGTGACATCTCTCCCAGGGTTTATGCAATATTATTTGCCCAGGGCTTAGTTGAATTTGCTGCCTGCAGGGCCAAGATGAAAATGAGCTGCTCTGCAGGGGCAAGGGGTTGGCACCTTGGTCCTCCCTCCCCAAGGAAAAGGCAGCCTGGGGACACAGGCACCTCTCCCAGCCGCGGGAGGACGTGGGGCAAGGCGGATGGTTCATCTGCACCACATCCTGCGCAAACAGGCTCCCGCTTCCAGCGGTGCTGCGGCCCCAGGCACAGGGAGATGCCGTGGTCACAGCGAACCAGCTGCCATCCCAGGGACCCAGGAGTGCTCAGAGACCTGCTGCTGTGACACCCTGGTGGCTACTGGGGACAGCGCTGGAGGCAGGAGCTGGCCCCAAGGCGGGAGGAGAGGCCGCAGCCCTTCCGCAGCCCCGGCTCCGCGCCCCGCACGGCTTTGCAGCGCCAGCAGGCGCTGCGGCCGCTGCTGCAAGGCGCCCGCGCAGGGCGAGCGTCACCCCCGCCTGCAGCCCGCCCGCCGTCCCCGGCATCCGAAGGACAAGGGCAGGGTCCAGCCTGCTCTTGAGGGGCTTTTACTGCCTGGTCCTCCAGCGCCTGAGGCAGCGGGAGCCACAGGGCTGCCAGCTGAGGCCGGCTTTGATCCAGCCCTGCAGGGCGCCTGTCTCGCTGTCTCGGGGCTGTGCAGAGACAGAGGGAAAGAGAGAGAACCTGTGTGTGTGTGTGTGTGTGTGTGGCACGCTTGCACGCGTGTCTGTGCGCATGAGTATCTGCGTGTGTGCCCGTGAGGGCGTGCACGCGTGTGCACGCATGTGCACGGGTGAGCGCATGCTCGAGGAGGCAGCAGCACACGCGCGGGTGAAGATGCGTGGGCAGGGAGCGCCGCGGAGCATGCACACGTGTGTGCACGCACGCGTGCACATGGAGGGTGCCGGGCAGCACCCGTGCCTCGGTTTCCCCACGCCAAAAGGGACCGCAGGGGATTTGTCCCGCGACTCGCCGGGCACCTCGGGGCTCCGCTCGGTGGCAGGGCGCCCCGCGAGGCCCTGGCAGCGGCGGGTCCCGCCGCACGTGGGGCCGTCACCCCCCCGTGACTCACGTCCCGGGTTAATCATTCATTTCTGCTCCACACGCACCTGCCTGAGCCCAGCTCACTCCCCCCCCTCACCGCCAAGCCAAGCCCGAGGCTCGGCGGCGCCCGACGGCCCATCGCCACCACCCGTCAAGGACTCGGGGACCTTGGCGTTGGGAAAACCGGGTGCCGGGATGGCCCGGAGGGAAACGCCGGTGAGTTTGTCCCCGCTCCGGGTGCTGCCTTCGGGAAGGACGCGTGGGACAGCCCTTGCGGAGCGGCGCCGCCGGCCCGGAGGGGCTCTCGGGCCGCGAGCTCTGCAGGAGGCCGAGCGCTGGCTCCGTCCCGGCGGGGTGCGATCCTGCTCCGACCCCCCCTCCAGAGGGAAACTCGGAGGAAAACTGAAATATTTTCTCAGGGGCTGAGCAAATACAACCCTCAAGCTATATCCGGGTAGAGTCCGTGCGGGGCCGGTCCCACGGGACGAGATTCCCGGGAGCCGTTATCGCCCGGGCGAGGAGCAAACGCGTCATTCGCCCCCGGCGCAGCGGCGCGGGTCCTGCCGGGGTGCAGAGCCCGCGCGCTCGGCCCCGGCGGCACCGAGCCCGCGGGGACGACAGCCCTCGCGGCGCCCCGGCGGAGCCGAGCGTCCTCGCCGGCTGCCCGGCTCCTTCGCCGGGGGAGGAAGCGTGCCGGGAGCCAGGGTGCTCGGAGCTGCACGTCGCCGGGCCGGGGCGGGGGGGGGGGACGGCGGTGTCGGCCGAGGTTCGAGAAGGGGCATTTGAGATGCGAGGGCTGGGACTGGCACCGAAGTGCCACGGCGCTGCGGTCTCGAGCGGCGCGGACGTGACGCCGTGGCCGTGGAGAGACGCTGCCCGCTGGGGTTAAAGCCCTGGTGGGGGGGCTGGAGACGTGTCCCCGTGCCCAGAGCCAACGTGGGGCAGCCGGGAGCCATGCATCTCTCGGAGCCGAGGAGGGGACGCCAGCCCAGCTGTGCCCTCTCGGCCTCGTGTCCCCCATCCGAGTGCCACCTCGCCATCTTTGTCCTCCATCCGGGTACCACCTCTCCATCTTTGTCCTCCATCTGGGTGCCACCTCTCCATCCTTGGCCCCCATCCAGGTGCCATCTCGCTATCCTTGTCCTCCATCCAGGTGCCACCTCTCCATCCTTGGCCCCCATCCAGGTGCCACCTCACTATCCTTGCCCCCCATCCAGGTGCTACCTTGCCATCCTTGTCCTCCATCCACCCCTTACATGCACTCTTCATGCTGCAGTGAGCTCCCCATCCACCTCCTCAACATCCCATCGGCAGCAGACCTAGGAGCCACCACCGCTGCACCCGGATGGCCCTGGTGCAGGGTTGACCCTCTGCTCTGCCCTCCCCCAGGCCGTGGCCAAAGGGTGACCTGAAGGGGACATAGCCCAGCATCCCAGCTCTCCTGCAGCCCCTCGCCAGCTGGGAGACACCCGGAGCGGCGCCGGGCCCCGAGCAGTGCGGAGACACAGTGCCAGGCCAGGCTGGAGGGCACCCGGTAAGGCTGCTCCTCGCCCCGCGCTCGGGATGGGTGGCCCCAAGAAGTGAGGTCCTGTGTCCTCTGGGATGCAGAGGTGCCTTTTCCAGAGGTGCCCAATGCCTCTGGTGCCGCCAGCCGCGCTTAGGGCACCCGGGCGCAGCCGGGTGCTGCTGCCAGCAGGGCTGCAGGAGGCACCGTCCTCCACCTCCAGCTCTGCCTTTGCACCCAGGACCAGCTGGAGATCCTGCACTCGTGGGGTGGCTAAAGGGCTTCTCCACCTTCCGTGACTTCAGGACCCTCTGCCCCATGCCTCAGGCTGGCTTTGCCCAGTTCCCAGGGCACCTGGAGCCAGGGTTTGCTACCTGCCCCTAAGCAGAGCATCCCTCTGCCCCCTGCCCAAGACAGAGCCTGGCCCTCCGTTGGGCTGCTGGGGCCAGCGGGGGACTGACGGGGAGGTGGCCGTGTCGCTCCAGGGTTAGCATGACGGAGGTGGAGCCTGTGCTGGACTTCGCGTCCTCCGGGAGGACCGGCCGTCGCAACGCCCTGCCCGACATCCTGGGCTCGCCGGCTGGCGTCAGCCCCTCCGACCTGCCCCTCAAGCTCGCTGAGATGTCCCTCAACGCAGGTAGGCGATGGGCAGCTCCAGGGCACCATGGGGTGGGCACAGGGAGCTCTGCCCATCACCCTGTGGGGACCAAGGCTGCAGGATGGATCCTCACAGCAGGACCCAGGGGACGGGATTGACCATGGTGTTTGGAGAGGTGGGTGCCAGGTCAGCAGAAAGGGCTCGGGGCCACCTCACGCCCCCTCATCTCTCCGCAGACAGGTCCCAGGAAATGCAGTCGCCGTCCACGGAGGTGCCCCCTCCGCAGCCCCAAAGCCCAGAGCTGAAGGACACATCCTAACCCCACCGCCGCTGTCACGATGCACTTCTGGCCAGCAGGGCAAGGGGAGACTGTGGAGCATCGGGCGAGCTTTACCGGCGCGGCCTGGAGTTGGCCGGATTTTCCTTGGTGCTGTGCAGCACGGACATCTCCCGTCCCCTGGAGGAGCGGAGCAAGGAGGGACCTGCGGTAACGAAGTGGGACTTCCCCAAAGACGGGGAGCTTTGCCCTGCGGGAGGAAATATTTCTTCCACGGCGTTGCCAGAACCAACCAGCGGGATTTTGCTCTCGGGGGGAGGGTGGATTTTCTTGGCTTCGTAGCCACGGTGCCAAGCGGAGCTGAGGCACCCGGCGCTACCACGAGGAGTGTGACGAGCAGCCCGTGGGTATTTTTATCTCAGCGTGTTGGTCACTGTGATGTTTCAGGTACCGTGTCCATGTCCCGTCCTTTCTCCAGTGGATGATCCAGTATCCTTTTCAGGCTTTGGGGGCAGCACGAACGTTCCCCATGCTGGGTCTCAACCATCCCATCAAGCCCTTGATAGAAAATGAGTCCATGTCCTGGCCCCACTGTTATGATTCTTGGGGTCCAAGAGGGAACCAGCCTTTGCTGAGCCCCATGCCTGCTTTGCCAGTGGGATGAGGGAATGGGTCAAGCCGCCCAGGAGCCAGCCCCTGGCCAAGGGCTCAGGCCACGGCCGGGAGCGGAGCGCCCCAGGGTGGTGCAGGGAGGAGGAGGGCTAAGGCACCCTCCTCTGCCAGGACCACCCATGCCAACCCCATCGCAGGAGCCCTGGGACTCCCCTACACTCACCTCCCTAGGGAAAACCTGGCTAGAGGACACCAGCAGCCAGGCCCTCCAACGCATCGCATGGATCCTGCCCCAGGCCATGGCTTGGCATCCCAGCCTGGCTGCTCCTGCTCGGAGAGCCTGGAGCTGAGCAGAGTGGAAGGACTCTGTGCCGACCCCGGGGCTGTGCCAGGACAGTCAACCTATAGCTATCGCTGTGGGACCAGCAAATAAATCCCACATCTGGTCCCATTGCTCTCCAGCATCATTTCTGGTAGCTCTCGGACAGTCCCGTGCTGCTCTGGCCTCGGCCACCTCCGGGACAGTGCCTGGGTCTGAGTGATCCATGAGGGGCCACACTCAGACCCACTCTGCGTGCCCGGCATGCCAGCATCACGCCTGTACCCAAGGTGTCTCGGCACCCCACATCTCCCTAGAGCCTAAATCTGCATTAAATCCGGGCGAGGAATGGCTTTCCTTCCCCAGCGCGCCCGAAGCCGGCCCCGGCCCTCCCGAACCCTTGGCTGAGGATACTGGTTTGCCCATCCCTCAATGTGGAAACCAGCCCTGCCCGGGCTGTAGCGTTGTGCAATGTGTGCGTATGCATCCGCGCGCATGTGTCCGTGTGTCTGTGCGTATGGGCTAGTGTGTGGTCAGGAGCGCGCGCATCCCTCTGCACGGACACCTGCGTGCATGGATGTCAGTGAGCATGGGCATTCGTGGGTGTGGGTGCTCATGTGTGTGGGTGTCCTTGTGCATGGGTATCCACGTGCACGGGTGTTCAAAGGCATGGCATCTGCATACACGGGTGTCCCTGGGCATGGGCGTTCATGTGTGTGGGCACCTGCATGCACAGGCACCCATGTATGAAGGTGTCCAGTCCATGGGTGTTCATGAGCGTGGGCACCTATGTGCATGAGCTCCCATGTATGAAGGCGCGTGTCTCTGTCCACGGGTGTTAGTGTGCACAGGCACCTGTGTACCTGGGTGCCCGTGCTTGCCATGCGCATGGGTGCCTGTGCGCGTGAGCAACCCCATGCCCAGGTGCTCACGAGCGTGGGCAGCCACGTGCACGCGTGGGTGCCCGTGTCCCGCATCATCCTGCTGGCTCGGCGGGAGGCTGGCAGTGAGCGCGGAAGCTGGGGACACTGGTGCTGGGGCACGGTGCTGCCAGCAGCGAGGACACCCTCCTACACACCCCATCCGTCCCCTCCCGGCCGTGCCCCATCCCCGTCCCGTGGCTCCTGGAGGGTCTGAGCGTGTGGCGTTAAAAGAGCACCAAGCATTTTGGGGAGTGGGTGTGTGTGGGGGGGGGCAATCTGGCACCCTGGCAACATGTTTGGGTAATAAATTGTGAGTATTTTCCTGCAAACTCTGCTCCGTGCGAGGTCCCTGCCACATCCCAGCACCTCCAGCGCAGCTCATCAGGGTTGCCCTGTCCCATCAGCCAAGGAGGCACCCAAGGGTGCTGACCCCGTGCTTGGGGTCCCGCGGCCGGGGGTGGCTGTCCGCTCTCTCTCCCACCCCACGGAGCAGCCAGCTGGCTGCTCCCCGCCAGGAGACGCCGCTGCCCCGGCGAGGCCGTGGTGGTGGGGACGTGGCCACGGTGGCAAGCAGAGGCGGTGGTGGTGGTGGGGAGTGTCCCCAGGCCGCACTCACGGCGGCCGGCTGCTCGCAGCCACCCCGGCGGGGCCACGGCCGTGCAGCCCGGAGGAGCCCGAACTTGAGCCGCAGGCTATTTTTGGGTGCCTGCAGTGACGCCTCGGGGCCCGGGAGAGGGTGTCCCTGGGTGTCTCCTGGACGTGCTTCACCTTGACAGAGATGCCCACAAGGAGAAAGGCCCTGGGGGTCCCAGGCGCGGGCACTGCAGCCTTGCACCTTCCTGCCTTCGTTAGGGCCGCTGTGCAAACGAAGGGGCAGCGGCGCCCACTCCTCCCGTGAGCCCCCCCCGGGGGCACCCCAGGGTGCGGGCACGGGAGCCGTGCCGGATCCCGGTGCCCAGTGGGCCAGGGGCCACCGCATCCCACTGCCTCAGCTGTTTTCCTGCCGGCACGTCGGGAACGGGCCCGGCTGCAACAAGAGCCCGAAGCAGAGGAAAGGTTAGGGGCGGGCGGCCGGGCGGCTGACGGCCCCCGCCAGCTGCTCTCGCACCCGCGTGTGTCACCGCAACCACACACCTCCCCGACACCGCGTCCCCGCTGTGATCACGCGTGTTCCTGCACACGCACGCTGCGCACGGCCAGGATCACGAGCGGATCCGCACGCGCACGCTAGGCAGGGCCAGGATCACGTGTGTCCCTGCACACACACGCTGCGCACGGCCGGGATCACGCGTGTACCTGCACACGCACGCTATGCCTGGCCAGGATCATGCACGTCCCTGCACACACACATTGCACACGGCCGGGATCATGCATGGATCTGCACACACATGCTGCACACAGCAGGGATCATGCGTGTACCTGCACACACACGCTGCACACAGCTGGGATCATGCGTGTTCCCGCACACATGTGCTGCACATGGCCGAGATCACACGTGTCCCTTCACACACACACATACGATGCACACAGCTGGGATCCCATGTAGATTTGCACACGCACTACGCACAGCTGGGATCACGCGTGTCCCTGCACATATGGCCCGGATCATGTGTGTCCCTGCACGCGGCCGGGATCACGCGTGTCCCCGCACATCCCCCCGGCACGCACCGCCGGGATCCCACGCGCACCCCCCCTCCCCGCGCACCCCCCGCTCCCTCCCCCCCACCCCGCAGCGGGGCCGCGACCCCCCGCCCCCGCGTCGCCCCGCACCCACGCGAGCTCTCCTGCGCCGCGCTTCAGTCGCCCCACGCGGGCGGCGCCGCCGCGCTGGCAGCGAGCCGCGGGCTGCGCCCCGCGCAACCTTGCGCGCAGCCTTGCGCGCCGCGACCATGTGACGGCGCCGGTATTTAAGGCGGCGGCGGCGGCCGGCGCAGCCCCGTGCGGCTCGGCGCTCGGCTCCCTCCCGCTCCCGCTCCCGCACTCGCTCGCCATGGTGGAAGCCTTCGTGGGCACCTGGAAGCTGGTGGATTCGGCCAATTTCGATGAATATATGAAGGCGCTGGGTGAGCGCGGCGCTGCGCGGGGCGCGGAGGTGGCCGCGGCTCCTGCGCCGTGCCCGGCCCCGCCGGGAGCGCGCGGCCGGCGCGGTTAAGCCGTGAGATCGCGTGTTTTATTATCATCATTATTATTATTTTATTGCTGTTGTTTTATTGTTTTATTTTATTATTTATTATTTTTATTGATTTTTTTAATTATTATTGCTGTTAATTTTTTCCCCCTCCTCTCTTTTATATTTCACCTCCTGAGCAGCTACGATCACACAAAGGGCTTTTAGCGCTGCGGCGCCTGCAAGCTGGGGGGGGGGGAAGGAGGGGGGGCACCTCTGTTTTGAATGGGCTTAAAGAAAATGCAAGGAGAGGAGAAAAAAAAATGCTGGGGGGGGAGGAGAGGAAGAAAAATGCAGGAAAAAAAATTAGAAAAGTAAAGGAAACGCGGCTTTGCATGGGCATCGCGGGCGCGGAGCTGGCGGTGGGCGAAGCGGCGGCGGCTCCGCATCGGGGCGCGGTGGCAGCCGCTGCGGCGCAGGTGGAGGATGGGGCGGCGGGGGGGAGGGTCTCTGCCACCTCCAGCCCTGCTGCCCGGCACTTGTCCGGAGCCGCATGAGGTCCGCGGTGCTGGGAAAGCGGGCGAGGGGCAGGAGACGGCTGCCTTGCCCTGGGTGGGCTGGGGAAGAGGGTCGGGCTGTCTGTCTGTCCAGGGCCTGGCTGCCCATCCCACCGCTCCCTGCGCAGGGACATGGGGCCCCAGGCGTTCCCAGAAACCAGTGGGTGGGAACAGCTTTTTTTTTTTTTTTTTTTTTTCCCCTCTTTTCCCCCATTTTGTGCTGAGGATGATAGGGTGGAGGGAGAGGACTGCAGAGCTGGAAGGAATGAGCGAGCGCCGTGCTGCTGCTCTCCTCCAGCCTTCATCCCTCCTCCTCGCCCCGCATCCTGCAGCCTCATGCCGGCGCCGGCTGTGGCTCCAGGGCAGGGGACGCCACCAGCCTCGGATCCTGCCCAGCCCCTGAAAGCTGGGTCGTGGCTGGAGGATGTGTTCCCAGGTGCAGGATCTGGCCCTGAGCGATCCCGGTGTTTCCAGGCCACCTTGTCCGCTGCCATCCGGGCACCGGGAGCCGCCGGGAGGGAGGGAGGGCTGAGGGGTGGCGGCGGGGACGGGCGCTCGCCGGCCCCTCGGGGCGCGTGGCCTCACCGCCCGCTTGCCGCCCTGCAGGCGTGGGCTTCGCCACGAGGCAGGTGGCGGGCCTCACCAAACCCACCACCATCATCGAGGTGGCCGGCGACAAGATCACCGTGAAGACCCAGAGCACCTTCAAGAACTCGGAGATCAGCTTCAAGCTGGACGAGGAGTTTGATGAGACCACTGCTGACGACAGGCATGTCAAGGTGAGCCAAGCCACAGGGCCAGGAGCAGTCGAGGTGCTTGGAGAAGGCCTTCAAGGTCCCTCAGAGAGCATCTGCTCTCCAGCAAACATCCTTTTATCAGGGCATGGCCACATCCCTGCAGCAGTTCAGGGCTTGAATCCTCAGGCTTTGGGTCTGTCTCCTTGAAGCTGTTAAAATCTGCTTGCCCTCGGGGCCTGGTGCTCTGCTTTAGCTTCTCAGCAAACCACCTCTTCCCCCTCGATTTGCAGCCAGACTTAACAGAAAAGCTGTCACAAGGTGTTGGACTTGCTGTAACAGCCCCCGGGGGATCTACCGGCCGGGGAAGTTGGGCAGCCCCTGGTCACGGAGCTGCTGGGAAGGTTGTGCAAGAGCAAAAACAGGCAATCGCCCGCTGCCCGGCGCGGGACAGAGGCTTGCTCAAGAGAAACGGAGGGGATGTGGCCGAGCGAAGGCAAATTTTGCCCCCCGTCATGGTTGTGCAAGGCGTCCCTGCGGGCAGAGGGTCACAAGGGCTGGGCTTGAGCCTCTTTGCCCTAAGACGGCATCTTGGGCAGCTTTGGCTTGAGCAGACCCGTCCCCTTTGTGCGGGGTGAGCGAGGAGGGATGGAGCGGCTCGGCCGCCCCGTTTGGCTGATTCCTGTTTAATTCAGGGCAGAGGTTGGCGAGTGGGGGGGAGGAATCTTCTTTGGGAGAAGAGTTTCTGCACGGTTGCTTGCCAGAGCCGCCTTCTTCCTCGCTTGTTTGCTGGGGGGGGGGGGGGGGCAAAGAGCCAAGTTGGGCTATTTCTCCCGTGCATGCTCATGGGAGGGGAAATGCTTCTGCAGCACGAAAGAGGTCAAGGAAGGAGTTAAACTTCCTTTTATTTGGCCTCTTTCCCCCTGCACCCCGGAGCGATCCTCTCCCCTCCCCTCCCCCCCCCCCCCCCCCCCCCGCCACCGCCGCCATGACTTTCTCCTAGTAAAGATGTTTTTTTGCAGAGAACTTTCCCCTCCTGGCCCTGGGTGGCCGCAGGGTCCCACGCTCCATTAAACATGCCACGCGCGCGGGTGCCGGCGGCCCCGGCCCGGTGCGGACGGGCTCGTCGGGTTGCAACACGAGCTCGCGGCTTGGGCAGAGCCGCAGCGGAGCAGCTCTGCCGGCGGTAAAAAAAAAAAAATAATAATAATAATAATAAAACCCCGTTGGCCATGCAGAAGGTGGTTGAGTGCAGGGAAAGGGTCCAAGGACCTGCCGGCGTGGAGGTGTCCCCACCTGGCACGGGTGGGCTGGGCAGCCCCCGAGCCGGGTGCCGTCACCCGGCGGGAGCCTTCGGCAGAGCCGGGGTCGGAGCCGCTGCGGTGGCCCGAGGGCGAGCGAGGTGACGGCGCCGAGCGGACGGGCGGCCACGCGTCCGTCCCGCCGCGGTGCGAGCGGGGGCCCCCGTCCCCGCCAGCCCTCTCGCCGGGGGAGGCCGGTCCCGCGCGCGGCCGCGGTCGGCGCCGCGCCGGGGGGCTGCCCGCCCCGTCTCGTGACGGCGGTTGAGCCCAGCCAGACCGCTGGGGCTGGTGGAAACTATGTTAAAACCACCTTGGCATGCGGCGTGCGGCAGGGACGGGCGAAGGGCGGCGGGCGGCTCCCCGGGGGCCGGGGCCGTGCCCTTCAAACGCCCCTCGGCAGGCGGCCAGAGAGGGTGAACAGGGGCAGCTGTTGGGGGGCAACCGAGCCTGGGGGGGGAGAAACAAGCCTTGGGAAGACTCAAACCACGGGAGGGTATGAGCCATGGGAGACCTGTGCTTTGAGGGCACCCAGGCCATGTGGGGCCCCAGCTGCGGGTGGCACCCGAGCCACGAGGGCACCTGAGCTGTTGGCATCCCTGCAGCATGAGGGCACCAAGCCAAGGGGGCACCCAGGCTGTGGGGAGCCCCAAGCCATGGGGAAACCCAAGTTATGGGGAGACCTGCACCATGGAGGCATCTGAGCCAGGGTAGGAAACGAGACTTAGGAAGACCCAAAGTGTGGGGCTGCCTGAGCCATGGCAGATATGGACACCTGAGCTGGGGGGGCACCAAGCAACGGGGAGACTTCAGCTGTGGGGAGACCTGCGCCATGGAGGCATCTGAGATGGGCAGGGAACATGACCCTTAGGAAGCCCCAAAGCCTCGGGCGCTGGGGAGGGTTTGGGGCAGGGAGAGACGCTGCAGGGGCTGGAGGCAGCTGGAGACCGAAATAATTTGGGGACAACTGGGGTGGGGGGAATAGCATCCTGGGGCCCGGCAGCGGGCAGGAGCGGCGCGGCGCGTCCTCGCCCGACCCCGGGGCTCGCGCCGTTCGGCCGAGCC
Organism: Rhea pennata; assembly: GCF_028389875.1. NCBI lineage: Eukaryota > Metazoa > Chordata > Aves > Rheiformes > Rheidae > Rhea > Rhea pennata. The sequence goes on from NC_084685.1 coordinate 3,033,991, forward strand.
GGCCGCCGCGCTAACCTTGGCGGGCCTGAGTCAACAGCGGGGCTGTGCAAACAGCGGGCCGGCAGCGGGCTCCTTGCGCCGCTCGGCCCGTCGGGCAGCCCGCGCGGATCCCTCTCCGCCTTCGGAAGAGCGCGGGGAGGGAGCGGGACGTCCCGGCCCCGGAGCAGGATGAGGGCAGGGTCACCGCCGCCGGGCCCGCGGCCGGGTTATCGGCACCCTCGGCCGCCGGCCGACCCTTTCCAAGGCGCCGCTGCTGCCGGAGCTCCCCGGGGAGAGCTGGAAGTGGAGAGAAACCAAGGCCGGAGCCTTTTTTCTTTTCTTTTCCCCCCTCTTTTTTTTTTTTTTTTTTTTTTTTTTTTTTTTTTTTTTTTTTTTTCCCCGCCTCCTATGGGGTGTCAGGGTGAGCTTTGATCTCTCCCCGCAGTCTGTGGTCAAGCTGGAAGGAGGCAAACTCGTCCACGTGCAGAAGTGGGAAGGAAAGGAGACGTCGCTAGTGCGGGAGCTGAGAGACGGGAAGTTAATTCTGGTGAGCGGATCCAAACTGTTGGTGGGTTTTTTTTTTTTTTTTTCTTTTTTTAGAGCTGCAGCCGGCAGCAGGATCACGGCGAACCCGTGATCGGCGCTGGCCGAACCCCCTAACCAGCCAGCTCGGCTTTTTTTTTTTTTTTTTTTTTTTTTTTCCATCCCCCCTCACCCTCCTGTCCTCCTGCCTCCTAGACCCTCACCCTGGGCAGCGTGGTCTCCACCCGGACCTACGAGAGGGCGGCGTAGGGGCCGGCACCAGCTCCCTGCCCGCCAGCCGGTGCCGAACTCACCACCGAGTTGCCTCTGGCCTCCCCTCGGCTGCGGTTCGTCTGCGACCCGCGTTGACGTCGGAGCCCTCCGAACCCGCTGCGGAGCCGTCTGCCGCCCTGATCCCCGTTGTCTCGTGGGGGGGCGGTTGGGGGTTTGGGCTGTTACTTTGTGTTTTTATTTTTTTCCTCCTTTTTTTTTAAAAAAATAACAGAAGATCCCGTATGGGAAAATAATAAACCCAACGTTGTTACAGCTCTGCGAGTGGCTTGCTTGGAAAAAGGCTCTTTGACACACGCGTGGTGTCGGAGGGAATCCGGGGAAAGGGAATCTTCAGCCTGGAGAGCGTTGCGGGATTTGGTTCATCACATCGCTCCCGCGTCCCTCCTGAACCGCACCGGCGGTGGTCTCTGTCTTCCCGGCTCGGTGGGACCCGTCCCGCAGCATTCCCGCTGCTGCGGAGCGGGGCTCCCAGGCACGGAGAGCTCTGGCAGCCCGGGGCCGTCTCTCCAGGAGGCCCCCCCCCCCCCCCCAAGCCACCTCATCTTTCTCCATGGCAGCGCTTTCTGCCAGGGGCCTTGCAAAGGTTCAGGCAAGGAGGCCACCTACACCAGCGCTTCCTGGGCCGTGGCACATGCCATGGCACGCGTCGTGGCCCGCTCAGAGCAGCCCCCAGGCAGCAAGGGGATTAAAACGCCGGCGAGGCCAGCAGGCCTGTCTCGGCTGGTTCTCGGAGCCGCTGAAGGTCAGGGAAAAGCACAAGGAGAGGCAAGGTTAACCGAGTCCCCTTTCCTTCGCCACACCTCCGTTGACAGAGAGAGCAGAAAGGCTGGCCCACCCGCCAACCGATCCGCTCCGCGGCCCGATTCCCCAGGGAGCCGACCCACGAGCCGGCACATGGAGCCGAGCACCCAGACTGCACCCGCGCTCCCGCCTGCCCGCAGCAAGGGGCAGGACCAGGCCTTTCAGCAGCAGGTAGAGCCTGTAACCACACGCCCGCCGATTCTGGAAGAGGGGCGCGGGTCACTACAGGTTTTCTAGCCCCTAAATTGTATCAGTGAACCAGCTGTTTGGCCACTGACTCTGTGGATTCAGGGTTTCGGCTAAGCCCACCTACCAACCTCAGCAGGATGCAGCCACAGCAGTGACAGATGGACACTCAGCTTGGCTTTTTCCGCCCCCTCCCCCCTCAGGGGGGGAATATTAGTTTACTACAGTGGCAGCTCTGCTATAAATCACTCGGGATACAAGCACGCACCACTCCAGCAAAAGCAATCTTTCCACCACGAATCCAGACCAGCCGCTATCTGCCAAAGCATCATCTGATGTTACGCCTGACAGCAAAGCAGCCAAGAAACCAAGGTCAAGAGCACATCGCATCCAGGTTTGGGAAAGGAGCCTGCCCAAAGGGAGACAGTGCCGTGGGGAAGCGGTGGCGTTCAATCTAGGGCTCAAATCTGCCCTGCTCAGCCCAGAAGAGGCCCAATCCTGCCGCGATAGGCTCATAGGGGGGTGAACGACACTGGAAATTGCCTGCTTTTACTGAAGTGCATGGACAGGGGCCAGCCTGCCTCTACAGGATAGTTGAAACCTCCTATTACCTTGACAGTGAGAAAAGCCACAGATGTGATCAGCATGCAAACCCTGTCGCTCTCACTTCCCTTTAGAGTCAGTGAAGACAAAAGCAATACAAGTGACTCAGCCAGCCTGTTTTTAAACAGCTCCTCAAAGAAGGGATGAATTGCTCCCTTCAGATTTCCTCTGTGGTCACCAGGGTCTACAGAGACCAGCCCAGATATGAACTGCAGCACAGGACTGCTTGACTCTCTCCAATTCCTTCCCCAGATACCTTTGAGTCTAATTAAAAGATTTATACTTCAGTCACTACTTTACCTTGTTACCAAAACACACCATAAGCCTTGCCTTCTGCTCTAACAGGCTTCTTTTAGGGGGTCACCTCACCAGCTCCACACCACAGAAAACCTCTACAAAGCAACCAGGGCTCCTACACAAGCATTTTCTCCTCCCTGTCATAAGTAGGCTTTCAAAAAACTCTAATGCAACTCTCATCCACTCTCAAGCAGGTATGCCTTTGTTTTACCACCCAAGACGAAGCGCAGGGTACACAGAAGAAAAAGAAATGCAGTACAAAGTTCAACAGAGATTTGATAAATTTATTTTCCATCATTTACAAAGCCAGCAAACACACTACACAATGTTTACTTAAAATATCTCCACTCACTGAGTTGCTACTGAGTCTCCCACTCCAAATGTTTACAGACAAAACGAATGAAACAGAGGGAGGGTTTCTATACCGAAGCCAAATGGCTCCACACAGTTACCATGAATGAAGCCCCTCTAGCATGGAGGCAGTTATAATACTGCCTTATGCTGGGAAAAGAAACAGGCAACAGCACAGATATCAGCTGTCCTTTCTTGGAGCTCTTCTGAGATGACAGTACTGGGCTGCGATTCAGTTACCGCATAGTTACACTGATCTAACAAATCATATGTGGAGCAAGCCCGAGCTGCAGAGCAGTGACTGGTGAGTACAGAGCTGTAAGGAAGACATAGCCTTGCTGCAGGGTCCAGCAACAACTCCCCCTCGAGCTCTCTGCAGGGATTGGTGGGGGAAAGCGTGGCCAGGCAGCAGAGCTCCACCTTTTACAGGCAACCAGGGGCAGGGGCTGATGTCATGCATGCTCCTTACAGCAGGCTAACGCTGTCCGAGGGAGTCGCGCGCAGCACCGGCGGCTCACCCAGCAAAACACAAGGCTATGGGACGGGAGAGGTACTGATGAACTGTTGTCATTAGCCTATTTTTCAGGCATGCCCACTGGTGGGAGAAAGTGGCAGCCTGTGTCTAAGGTGACAGTGGACAACTAGTATCAAGGTCAAAATCTCAAACAGGCTGAGTATTAGTTTTAGAAGGAAACACCTTGTCCTTGGAACAAGGAACGCATTGATTCAGTTCTGCTCTCCCAACAGTATTTTCCAGGGATTCACAATGTCAGTACCCCTTTGCCTCTGCTTGCTCACTCACTCCTTGTGCTTTTTCTTATGCTTCTTTTTTTTCTTCTTCTTCTGAGCCTTGCTGGCTTTCCCTGAATGTTTGGCCTTCTTACTGGCTGGCTGAGCCCCATCGCTGTCAGAGTCAGAGCTGTCAGAGTCAGACTCGGAAGACTGCTTACTCTTGTGTTTCTTTTTCTTCTTCTTCTCCTATTGAATGAAAAGAAATGTGCAGGGCTTGTTTATTGGAAAACTGCCACTTGTGCTCACCAGGGCATCGAGCCACTTTCTGTAACAGGTGCCTTCAAAGCTGCGACGGAGAGCTGAGCCTTCTCTCTGACACGGACATAGCTTCTGCCCCAGCTACTCAGACTTAACCAGCGATGTTAGACCACAACCACGAGGCACAATGTAACAACTATCAGTAGAGATGGTAAAGAGGGTAGAAAATGTAAACCCAAGCCTCAGAACTGTTACTCACATCATCATAGGAGAGTCCATGCAATCCCTCCAGAATCAGGGCTTTCTCAGTTATTTAACAATATTCTTTTTAATAATATTGGCAGGATGAGGCCTTTTGCCAACAAAATAGGTTTCTAAAATAGCAGTTGGTATTCAGTATCACCTCCCCCTGCTTCCCCAGAACATCAGCGCAGAGTCACAGGAAATTAATGCTAATTCATTGAAGCACTACTGACAATGCGCCGTTCTCCTTGCAGGAAAGCTCAAGCCCAGCCAAAAATCCCAGAAATGCCAGCCAAGGAAGCAGTTTAGGAGTCTAAAATGCCACCATTATGTACCTTAGGTCTACTGAAGAAGGCAAGCTGACTGCTCTGCTACGCCCCACTCACCTCCCAGCATGGAAACACAAGGGGTCCTTACCACACCACAGCCCCCAGCACAGCTAGGACGGGCTGCATCTGACACCACAAGGGCCTAAACCTATTTCTTTAAATTCAAAGCTTCTCTCCACCCGGATGGGGAAAGTGCCCTTTAGCAAGCAGTAGCTGCGCTCTCCTTGCGCAGCCTCCAAACAAATCATACGTATCCTCCCGCTCTTGCGGCTTCCCACCGTTTCTGCACCGCACACAGGCAGAAGCCGCAGGCATTAACGAGCTCTCTGTACTTTATTTCTGCAAAAGCCCCGAGGCAAAAGCTACAGAGTTCAAGAGGGACCTGACATTTACATGCAGAATAAGAATAGTTGGTGTTGGAATAAATATTGTAAAGACTTTTGAAAGGGATAAAAACCCTCAATTCTGAGGCCTCATACAAAGCAGACTGCCCTACAATCAGTACTGCAGCGCGCCTTCCCCCGAAATCGTGTCACGCAGACAATCCTAAAGTAGACAGGCTATCTTATGACACAGGGTAGCGATTTGTATATATTTAATTAGACAACAGTAATGAGGAGGAGGATCCAATTTGCCTGTGCTGGCAGCATGCTCACTTCCACTTGCAAAAGCAGTGGAATGATGGATCTCTGACTCCAGGATTTTAGATTAAACAGGAAAACAGGTGGATCAGAAGGCACCAGCTGGTTGGCTTGCTTTTGTGGAGAATAAGCAAACGAGTCGGATGCCAGTTCAACTCGCCTTTCTAGTTCCCCAAATATTCACAAAATTATTATATTAACCAACTCTTAGAACAAGACATAAAGGTTTTAGGGGGTATATTTTAGGAAGATACTTTGAAAAAGAAAGAACTTCCTGAAGAAAAATGAGATGGTGTTCTCCAACACCCACAAGATCCTGGAAAGTAAGTGAAAACAGCATTCGGATGAGTAGGTCTATAAACACTAAGTAATTGTAATATTTTGTAAAGCACATCAAGATTGTCAACAGCAGTAAGGGACCCACTGATTTCTTCTGTAGTTGTATCAACATTAAAAACAGACCATCCTGTGCAAGTGGGTATCGTGAATTTTCATCATAGTTCAAGGACACAAAGACAGCATAAGAAAGCAGCAAAACAGGGTTTCCTGAAGTGGAGATGGGCCAGTAAGACAAACCAAGCCAGCGCAATTGCCCGTGAGAGGCGTAGATACTACCAGCAAGGAATGTAACCCAGCAAGCAAATCTTGCTGCTTTGACTAAACCATATACTGGCATTTTTACTTAAAGTGAACTACGCATTCCTGAAGGATACATGTATTAACTGCTCTGGAACTGGTATGCTTGTAAAGCTGAGCACAGTCTTTCCAAAATCTGCTGCAAAACAGCATCCTATTTTCTTCCATAATTGAACTGTGCAGCCAGGTCCTAATAATACATGTACTAATGTTAACTGTCCTACATTAAGATTTTTCCCAGTTGTGGCCCAGCTCCTTCCCCCCCCCCCCCCCACTATCTTTTGCTGGATGCATTTCATTTAGACTTATGTCACCCTGCTACAGTAACAGATGCTGCATTCTTTGTGCACTGCCCAGGCCCAGCAATCCCCACAGTTCAGCAGGGGAGAGGGCACAGTTAGTATCATAACTGGGGACGAATGCAAACTTGTGAAAACGGGTTCCAAGGGGAGTGCAAACAGGGAGCTGTGACCACTGGCATAGCTGGGCGCTGCCTCCCACGCTCACCACCTCCAGGGAGGTGAGCTCTCCGTTCGGCAACTGTAATGAGTTTGCTGAGCCTCTGCCAGTGGGTGGGAGAAGTCCAGGGCATTCATTCAGTGTGTTGCTGGCCCAGGCAGAGGTGAGCCGGACACACAGCCACGTTCTCCCTTTCCTTCCTCCTGCTCCCAGCCAATTTAAACAAGTTAAAAGATGGCTTGGTCAGAGCACAGCTGTGGAGAGGCCTTAGGGAGCCCTACAGTCAGAGATGGATAGCAGTCTAATGACAGTCCCCAAAAATAACACTTTCAATGTTCGTCATATAAAACATCACTTACACTCTTCCATGTAATGGGAGAAGTCTGGAATCCCCAAGCCAACAGCTTGGCTTCTTAGCTTTGCCCAGAGAGTCCCAAGCAATCTCAGGGCCATCCTTGGGCTCACAGAGCTTTACTAGAACAGCCTTGCTGTAAATCACCCCTGATGTGATAGTCTGCTAGTGCCACACATTCATTTGGGGAAGAAACAAGAAGGAGCAGCAAGGCTCAGTTGTACAAATCACAGGGCTTCAGACAAAAACGAGTCCTCAGAGAGGCCTCCCTCCTTGATCAGCTGCTATATGCTCACAGCCAACCTAGGAGAACAACTAAGCCAAGGAGAGAAAACAATTGCACGGTTACGCAAGGGGAACAATAGCGACTGGCAGTAGATGTCTAAGAGATACCTGCACAAAAATGAGAACAGCCCATTTTGGAAAAATATTTCCACCTGTTCCAACACAGCCAGACACAGCACGGGGCTATGCATGGGAGCTGCAAGGTGCAAACCCAGCACTGACAATTTTGAGGGCCACACTGAGTCACTTCACCTCCCTCGGATGCCTGCAGGTGCTGCCCGAGGCTTGCTCCACACCCACTCTACCCAGGTTAAAAAAAAACAAAACAAAAAAAAAAAAAAAAAACAGCAACCCTGGCTGATAATTGGTCCAAAGAAAACTCTCTCTTTACACAAGGAAGCACAAGAAAGGCAGCATGTGCTTATTCACCCACTGGACTGCAAGCTAAGAAACTAGCACTTACCTGTAAGCAAGGAAAGCCAGAAGTACCTACTGTACACTGTATGAAAAATCAGTCAAAGAGGGAAAAATTCCCTGCAATAACGCACTTTACACTCTTGACTGTTTTGTTTGCTGTAGGCTTGAAGGTGCTTTTAGCTCAAGTAGCTCACCAAGGCAGGTGACAACGTTGAAACCCATGCTCTAATTTAGACAGGCATTAATAGGGAAGGCACAAGGTATTTTACTAAGTTGCTGGTAGCACTCCAATGCTTCGCTTAAACTTCCCCTAAACGGCAAATTCTCACAAAATTGCTCTGGAAAATGCAGTGCTTCAACGCTGAGAGCACAGAATAACCTCTGCATACACACAGGTAAGAACAGAGCATGATAGCACATGAATTCTGGTAACGTTCTGCAAGATGCTCAAGTTAAGCGAGAATTAGCAGAGGTGAATCTGAGCAATGCTACAGCAAGGATACAGACATCCACAAAGAGAAGCCTGGGTTCTCTTTAGGTTCTACGATAACTGATATCTTTCAAGATTTGCCAAAGTCTAGATTTTTCTGTGAGACAACATTAAAGTCATCACAAAATCCTTTACCCATAGGTTAAGGGCAGAAGCAAGTCACGATAGGCTTTAGAAGATGGTAAAGAGTTAAATCTTTTAGAGAAAAGGATGCAGCAGGAGAATTTTCTCAAGGTTTTCCAGTCTGTGCACATGCTGAGAAAGTCTGACAAGACCTTAAAACAGAATTTCATTCCAGAGCTTGGGAAAACTTCTCAGCATGTGAAGGCTGAACACAAGACAGGATGTCACATCCACCCCTTCGGAACGACAGTCTCCTTTTTAGGACAGTCCTATCTTAACAGCTGAACCATTCAGACCACTGCAAAACAAATGCTTCCAGATTGTTAATGCAAACACCACAGCAAAAGCACACAACTGGGCAACACTGGACATTAGAGAAGTCTAGACTGCAAACATTGCAGGGAGTAAAGAAGTTACAGAAGTGTTCAACATCTTCTGTACCACAAGCTAGCAGTGCTCTGAAACCATTGCAAGTAATAGCTTTCTATTGGACTACCAATTTCTTTAAACCCAGCATCCTGGTACTGGATGATAAGCACTGAACTGCCTTCCTGTGCCCTACTGGTTACTAACCACACCGAACTGATCCTTGAGCTTACCACGATTGTGCAAGAGGGGAGTGTTTCCCTGGTTTATGCATCAGAGACACCAGTGCCAAAGTTAAGGCCCAATCTTTGCCCTCAGCTACAGCAGCAAAGCCTTGCCGCACCCTCGTTGCAAACTAGTCTCCAGAATTGATCCCTAATGATGGATGAAGATCAGGCTAAGCTCAGCTTTGTTTTAAAGCCACACCCAGGCATTTGCCCTTTACTGCCAACACTGGGCTTGTATAAGTAATAAGATTTTGTCCAAACAAACTCCAAACGTAAAGATGCTCAGAGAAAGCCAAGAAATACAGAAGCTTTCATGTTACGGTTCTGTATCTGTCTTGTCCAATTCATGCAAAAATTATAACGCTAGAAAATGGAACCAACTTGTCTTGAAATCGCTCATATGAAAGACTTGTGTTGGCAAACAGAAGAGGAACAGACTGAGCCAGAGCCCAAAAGAGCTGGCTTTCATATTATTCTAGATATTCTGAAAAGGCTGGTGCTAGGAATGGACCATACTAGCACAAAAAGTTCTGTTTCCTGTTCTTTGTAAGAAGAGCTGCTTGGGGCTATGTTTTAAGAATGTTACGATAGTTCATTCTTTCTAAAGGTATTTGATTTTGAGATAAGAGGGGAGTGTCCAGAACTCTCCAAGAAGTTTAAATATTCTTTCACCAAACCCTCTGTACAATTATGGTCTTATTCTGAGAGTTTGTGTCTGCCCTTGCAAAAAGTTAGAATGGATTTCCAGGATTTCTGCATCTCCAAAAAAGGTGCCAGCATACCTGCTAGGTTTTTATATTCTTAAAATAAAGGGAACTTTTACCACAACAGTCTAATTTCAAACAAGATTTATCATGTAAAGGATATAATGATATCCCTTGTTTAAGAACTAGTTAGAATTAGTCTGATGAGAAGAATCTAGCATATGGCCATTTACGTAAATATAGGGTAATTTAGAAAAGCATGGAAAATGCCAATAAAAGAACAGCATATATTTGAGGAGAGTGAACATGGTTGAGCAGCTATGCTTTAAGCTAATGCTATTTAAGAACTAGTAAAACAAGTACTAGGCTAGGAACTAGGATAGACTAAGGCTTGATGAACTACAGGTCACTGAACAAACAACCATTTAAGAAGGTGTGGTTTTAAGTGAGGAGACAATATCTGCAGTAAGACTTCAAGGACATCTTTCACTTGACAAGAGAAACAGTGGCAACCTCTGCAGAAAAGCAGTTACAGGTCATATTTACCATGCAACTCCAATAACCTTCACAAAACTACACCAGGGATAAATTAATCAACGCATTTGAGCAGAAGATGGGACAGTTGTGTAAAATGAAAGGAGGTTACTCCTCGTGTTCAGAACAGTAGACCTTTTCTTTAAAGACAGACAAGGAGAAGAATCAGTAGGGTTTATTTTGTCTCAGCATGCCTCCCTCCTATACAAGCTCAGTATAGGCAAAGTGCAGTGTTCCCATAGCAGTTCCTTCACCCTGTGACCCAAAGAGAAGAAAAGTGAAAGGGATGCAGCAACATGCTTGAGCAGCTGTCAGCAATGCATCTGCAGATGCATTCTGGTACTTCCGCATAGCTCTGTGACAGCAGCACCCGAGCTTCTCCAAGTTATTTATTTTCTCAGGGTCGACAGGAGACAGGACAATGCTCTCATGTGAATATTAAGGTGATCTGTAACCAGGAAAAACTTGTGCCCAAGTTCACATCAGAAGACTAAGTCAGTACTGAGAGCTGAAGCATTCAGCTGTCTTTTCTCCAGTAAATGCTGCAGGGCTCAGGTAGAAGAAAAGTGAGAACACTGAGTTCTTCAGTTCTACCTTGGTCATGATTCAGGTGGTCTAAAAACCATCCGTGGGTCTGAAGTTAATAACAGAAGGACTACTTTTTCTGAGAGTCTTACAAGTTATGATTAAAAAAAAGCAAAGAGTACCAGGGAGAGCACCAAACAGACTGCAAAGTATCAGGTCAACAAAAAGAGAAAAAAAAATATACTGACAATGAGCAGCCAGGAAGGTTAGTACTACTGCTGTGTCATTAAATGGATGCTTGGTAGATAGGGAACAGCTATGTATTCATTTAAAAATTGCAAGCTCTACTTTTATGCTACAAACATTGGACAGGGTCTGGTCAGCGAAGCAATTGTTACTAAGCAGATGGAGCTATTTTGATTGTGTAAATCCCTTTGGGGTTCCAGGCATGCAGGAAAGCACATAGTGGCTCCCAGACAAGATCACAGCAGGAACCTGAGACAACAAGGAAGCTCTTCATTTTGAGGATCCCACATCCTGTCTCCAAAAAGCTCAGTTTTATTTTCCAGCACTGGAAAACATTTGAAAACCTTTGATCTCCTCTTTGAGAAGGGAGGAGATCAAAGCAACAAGCAACATTTAAAGGAAGGCTGTTAATCCACAGATGAAAAAGCTAGTAACAAATTCAGGGAAGTGACCCACATATCCTGTAGTCTCAGCAGGGTAAGACTCCACAGGGAATCCCTACCCTCAGTGGACAGGCATTGATAAGATAAAGGAGTATTTGTGCACCTCTTAAATTCTACTAGGAAGAATTATATTAAGTAACAGTTACTTCCACTGTAAAGCAAAGCAAACCTTTACCAGATAAGTCACCCTTACTCCTAGAGGGAAGAGAACCAAAAGCAAGAGAAGTCAAGCTGGCTGAGGTTATTACCAACAGCCTGGTCTCACACCACTCCACAGTAAGACAGAAGCCTGATGTTTTAGGAAAGGTGAGAGTCATAGTTAACCTGGGATCCAAGAGATAACTCTGTTGTCTGCTTCTGAGACCATAATAAAAAAAAAAAAAATACGCGTATTCAGTCTGCAGAGTGCTGCTCTTATGCTGCCACACAGTCCAAGACATTCCTTGAGTAAGAGCCTGTATCTCAGGGAAGCAGAGCACACCACTCAGGACTGAATCAGGTACCAGGATCTGCAATTGGAGAGATCAAGTCCTCACTACTGGATGAGCTATCCTGAGCTCTACCAAGCAAATGAGAACTGAGGATTGGGAATCAAATTAAAGTTAATATAATTTTGTACTGACACTAAGGCAAAAATGAGTATGCCACAGGGCAGAGGCAAATACAAGGGAAGTCTCTACACGCTTGACCTTTCTGCTCTGCTGCAGCCACCACCTACAATTCCCCAAATCGCACCTCTCTTTCCAGGTAAGAATGCACCAAAGCTCATAAATAAATACATAAATAAAACTTACTAATGAAAAACACAACTAGAAGAGACACTTCAGTTCCCAGTGTCACTCTGGATTGATTTAAATGCAGGCTGACAGTCAAAACAGACTGAGTACAGGAGAGTGGGTACTCTCCCTGTACCCACTGTTTGCGCTCTTGAACTAGTGCTAGCACTCACGCAGCCCCACGGCAACACAGTGAGAACTAAGTCCTCAGAAGTCAGTTCTCACCGTGTAAATGCTGCTGCTGCGCCTCTCCTGGAACAAGGAAACAAAATTATGGCAAGACCAGGCCTTACTACCTCTGCCAAAGTTTTACCCTCTCTTCAGCTTGCCCTGTTTGTAGACATTAGAAATCCCACCACCCTCCTTGACTGGCACCACTCTCCAAGGACTCAGACAAACCAAATGGCTGGTGGCTGGAACAGGCTTTGAAAGTGTCACGGCAAGTTGGACTCAGGCTGTGAAGGGGTTGATGGAACAGTCTGTCTAATTAAATCTAGAAGTGGAAGACTCCTATCTGCATAAACAGACTGACCATCACACACTTCTGCTTTCGATTCAAGTCCCACCTACTTTTTATACCCACTGTGCTGTTCCAGCATGCTCTTGAAATCAGAGTTCAAACAGTGGACATAAAAGGTCTCTTATCTCTTGAAACGTTCATGTGGACAAAGACTACTTTAGAGCCTGGAAATGCAATAAGCTCCTTGTGCAAACACAACCTATCATTTTACCCTGGCTTTTGCAGATAAGCCTAGTTGAAATCACACAGGCTGGGTCAGCATATCTGCTGCATCAAGGTAGCAGCGAGCATTTAGTTCAGATTAAAGAAAGATGAATGGACAACAGCAGTGAAAGAAGGAAGACGGAGTTACTGCCAAGAGCCACAGAAATTCAGAAAACTTAAGTAGGGCCTCACAAATGCCAAGAAAAAAAAATTTTTTTCTCATTGTAGGGCCTGACAGAACTGTGCATTACAGTACAAAACCACCCCAGAGATTTAAAAAAAAAAAAGAAAAAAAAAAACCTAAGCAGAAAGTAAGAACTACTAAATAGTCTGCAGAAGAGATTCCTACAGAACCCGCACTTTCTTTCTTAGCCCAGGAATGGCTACTTATCCCCACCTTACTGTAGTAAATCAGAGATGCAACTCTGCTGAACAACACATGTGGCCCACTTTTCTAGGCTAGCAGAAGTGCACCTTGTACCTTTTTTCTTTTTTTTGAAGAACTGTCAGCCAGACTGGTCTTTTTATCTTTTTCATATTCTGCTGTCGCTGCCTCCTCTTCCTCCTCTTCTGGAATCAGGCTATATTTAGTACCTCCAGGCTGCATGAAACACTCCTTAGCAAAATGACCTGCAAAACATCATTCAAAGTAGTAACTCAGACCTTTTTTTAAAGCTGCATTTCAGATAACAAAAAGGTTGTCATCAACACTTAATAGTCACACTATGAAAATCTACACTGCACTTTTTTCCTCTAGCATTCCAACCAGCTTTACATGTCCAAATTAAACAAGTCAGCAGAGCAAGTGCAATACAAGTCACTCTGGAAAGATTAATTAGGCAAAACTAAGACATTCTTGTCTGAACAATAAAGTTAGTAGAGACATGTCTGGGCAACGGCTTAAGCAGCCCAAAAAACGTGGATGGAAAAGGGAGTCAACTGGTGTAACAGACATCTGGTAAATGAGACCAAAGCCACAAATACATGGGAAATCAGCTCAATTTGGTTCTACTCTGGAGACATCAAAGCTGATCTATTAACAGTTGTAGTGGAAACTGCACTTAGACAGCATCTGCCTGGCTTTTATGAGTAGACATCATCATTAAGAAGTAGATTGCAAATACCTAGAATTTGGTTTAAAGCTTTAGGGTTTCTTTAAATTAGTATTTTAAAGGTAGTTATCTATCACTACAAAGACCCATATTAGTGTTTAGAACAGCTGCTTTTAAAACTGTCTTCATTAACCTCTCCAGATTAGTATCAACTCCAGCAAAACCACTACTCTGTGGCCAAATAACTTAAGACAGCAAGCAAGGTGCAGTAAAAATTCCACATACAAAAAAACTTGAGCAACTTGCAGCTAGTCAGCAAAAGTTACTTAAAAACAAAGGCATCAGTTAAGCCAACTTTCCATTTCTATACTAGGCAAAAAAGTCTTACCAATCTAAAATGCTTGTTTTCAGCTTTAAGAGAGCTGCTTGCAAGCTAACAGCGTTCGTAACAGCTAACCATTAATTTCTGTTGACCTTTCTTGTCATAGTCAAGTGATTTAGTTGAGGTCAATGTTTAGGTCTTAAAATGCAAAACTGGAATAAGAGCTCAGCTTAACATGCATCAGAACAGACACAGGAAGACAAGAACTGTGCTCAGTGGAACAGTTCCCTAGAGAAAGTTCAAGTAGATGTGATTTCAAGCAGCAAGTCTTAATAGAAGGAGCTCGTTTAAGTCCTTCCTTCAAAAGAGAAAAAGCGATAGAAAATGCACTTGTCCTTTAAAAGACATTTAGAAGTAAAATTCAATCCCTGTACAATGATGCACAATCACAAGGCAGGCATCACTACAATCCTATCTACAGGTCACAATCTAGCCAGAACAAAGGTTAGATCAAAACAGCCCTATATGAATATACCTTTGCAACCACATTTCTTGCACACAGTGTTCAAGACAGCTTCAAGAGTGATCTTCTGACTAGTGTAGTCTCTGAACGTACGCTTCTTCCTCTCATCCTGACTGGAAGGAGAAGAAAAGTCCAATTTTCATTGCACCTTCACCACCAAATCCATACACTTACATGCACACAGTCTGAATACAAGAGTTTGTGGGTTTTTGTGTTTTTCTTTTTTTTTTTTTTTTTTTTTTTTTTAAGCATCGCGGTAAAAGCACCCCTTAGTCAGCTAAACCAAAGAATGGAGCTGACCAACTACTCATTAGAATAATGTTAACGTTGTTAACACACATTATATGCCTTCTTCTCTTTCTGAGCTCCACTGAACACTCTCCAAAGCAGGCAAATATATAAAGGATGTAACTGTAGCTGCTTATTAACAGCTGTACTATGTAGGTAAATATATGTATATACACACACACACACACTACTTGCTCAGGATAAAAACAAACAAGTTTTACTTGACCTACAAGAGATACCACAAGAAAAGACACACAAGGAAATTCTGACAGACCTGAGCAGTTAAGGAGAATATCTGATTTCATGGTATGTGAAAATGAGATAAATCCACGGTTAGAATGAACAGTCCTTCCACCACAAAGCACACAGCCATCAAAAAATGCAAGAACTAAGATCCTGCTGCGCTGCAAAGGGCTAGAAATTCCTGCAGCTCTCCTTCCACCAGCTCCTGCCAGTGTTTAATCAGCATAGTCAAAAGAGTACCTTTAGACATGCTTTCATCTAACCAGTCCATCTCTGAGGCAGGGAGCACCCCTCATCCTCCAAAGGGTGAAGGTTCTGAACAATTATTACAGTAGAAAGGCCAGGAATGAAAGATAGTAACAACCTGTCTGATCTGTTATACTCTGCTCAGTAGATTTACCTACTCAAGGGAAACATTGTTTGGGTCCAGGTCTTTTCCTGTTCCTTGGTTAACAACCTTCATGGAGAGGGAAAGTTTCAGTTTGTCATCCTTCATCTGAAAGAGACATGTATGGAGCAAGAAGAGGAAACGACAGTGATGTTAACTAATACAATCAGCCAGGTCACCTACTGAGAAGGAATGCAACTGTCAGCACTGAAAGAAACTACTAAAGTAAGGATATTATGTGAAAATGATCCTGCTCTATTATATTTTATCTATATTTACATTTTAGAGTATTCTAGTTAATAAAACAGAGTATGTTAAGCAGCTACATCAGAAATAAGACAACAAGATCAAACTATGTGTCCATTCATATTAACATGCTGCATTTAATATGAGCAAACCAAAGTGCTGCGGAAGAACAAGTATGTTTAGGAACTCTGCTGTAATTCTCAAGTAACCCATAAGGGAGTTTCCCCCAGACCTTCAGCAGATTTGCACCCTGAAAAATAAGACTTTATATCCCCTTTCACACTTACATCCTCTTATGAGGTTAGAAGGCTTTATAAGCATCTGTATTAGGGGCTTAACTCTTTTCTGAATCCTAATAAGCCTTTGATCGCCACATTATCACTTTAGAAACAAGAGTAAAGGCCACAGTTGAGTCCTTAGAACTTTCCATATTCTCCCTAATGCTACTATCTGTTCTGTTTTGCCTACTTGTAAGCAAGTGCATAACAATGAACTCTTTTCCTGTCCACCTCCCCAACATGTTCCTGCCCTTTGCCTCTAAAGCAGAGAAGCCAGGAATCCAAAAACTATGTTTCAGATCAAGAAAATAGTAGCTTAATAAAGAAATTACTACAAAGCTTTTTTATTTTTTCCTAAAAAAGACCACTCCACAGATAGTCACAAAGGATCTGTAAAATCTTTCACATAGTTTTTATATACTATATCAATACACATCAAAAGATTTTCAACCCGTTTCTTTTACCTTCCACAAAATGAGGTCATTTTTAATGTCAATCTTATTATTATCATTCGAAAAAAATGAAATACGCAAAGCAATTACGACAAAATCCTCTCATCTCTAGAGGGCAGCAAGTTTCAAACTACATGCATTTGCAAAAAGAATTTTAAAAACTCACACACAAAAAACACCTTCCCACCTTTCCTCCCTAAAAAGTATAGTCCACTTTCATTGTTTCAATGGCTCACCAAAGCAAGCATCTCTGTTCCAAGGAATCTTTAAATATAGAAGATGTATCTGGCATCACATCTTTTCTTCACCAAAAAGCAATATAAAAGTGTAGAAAATAAAATCTACCCCCTTAAGGGGAAAAAAAAATCAGTATTTTCTCTTGGGCAAAATTCACTGCCAATGATCTTTCCTTGAAAGCAACAGCCTCAGCTCCTTCCAAGGACGGACCTGTCCCTCATAACTTTTAACAGAATGTGCTTGTATTGGTGCTCATCTTGGGATCCTCTCAAATTGCTCATCTGGCCACCAACTGCACAGTTATGGAGCTGTGAGCTGCAGACAGGTATACAGGAGAAGGAAAGAAAGCATTTTGTCACTTTTAAGCCTAAATATTTATGAATTGCATTGTGGCAAGTCACGGAAGGTCAGTTTCCGAAGTCTCATCTGAAGGCAAGCACAATTCATCCGTTTGTAAAACAGAACATATAATACCTCTGATAAAGTGACCAGAACACTCCACTTCTGCATAGCTAATTGTTTCTTTAGCATTGTGTAAATAAAGTATACTGCAAAACTAGTACACTAAAGAACAAGAATTAACGTTACCTCTTTTCCAATAAGTTTCACCCATACTTTGTCTCCAACATCTACTATCTCTGAGGGTTTATCCACACGGCAGGATGACATGTGAGTCTTATGAACAAGGCCTGGACATATTTTTGGAAGAGGAAAAAAGGGAAGGAAAAAAAAAAAGAAGTCTCTACTGAATGTCAGTTTTGTCCTTTAGAAGTTAGAGAGTACATACTAAGAGGTTTCCCTAAGCAAAACTAAGCATCTAGTTTCCCAAACATATTATCCAGATGAGAATCAGTTGGTTTAATCAATCAGATTTGTTTCCAAACAGACAAAAGCTCATCAACCTTTGCTCCAAATTCACTCCATGCTATTAAGTACAGGTGACATACAGCGGGATAGCAGGTGTCAGAAGAGACAGAGGAAGCTATGAGAAAAGCACAGTTCTCCCCAAGTGCGTATAGTTCTCTATTCCCCCTTCCCACTACCATCACTGCAAAAACAATCCAGGATTTCTGTATGAATCAAATGCAAGCAAAACCATGGGATCTGATCAAGCCACAAGCAACAAGGAGACAGAATTCTCACAGCCTCCAGACTGGATTCATCACTCCAAATTTTCATTTGTGCCCAGATACTCCCAGGGCTGGATGATTTAGCACTACGTGCAATGAGCTAGTGCCCATTACCGCCCATTGAGACACCAGCTCCAGAAATGGAAACTGGACTTTCTACATTTAAGATCTTAAGCTACAGCTTGTAAGAGAAGCAGGCCCTGACTCAAAATACCAGGTGCCCACATGGAAAAAAAAATCTTTCATTTTAGCAGGCATTAACACCTCTCTATTCCTGTCAGTCCTCCAAAATCAACACAGCCACTGGAGAACAAAGAGTACATTTCACGCATCAGCAGCACAATACTTTGCTGGCAATGTCAAGATCATTAAAAAACCCAGGCTGACCCAATCTTTTGTTGTGCTTGCAAGGTCATACAGCCAGATTTTCGGTTTTCTTTTTTTAAAACTTACAACTGACATATGCGGGTTACAGGATTATACAAGGAAGGATAAATACAGAAACACACCTTGATATCTAGGCTCATATTTCAGGGCATGTTTGCATCTCAAAGAGACACCCTTCCAGTAGTCACACTTCCATCCAAAAACTTGTATTAGAACTGGCACTAAAGTAAGCGTGCACTTCAAGATGAGAGTGGAGAAGTAGTTATTTGTATGCATATAAGCACTTGACAGAACATCCAGCTTAAATTGCCTCCTTTGTAAGTCTAGTTCATTTTGCTTTGCAGGTTTCCCACAACTATAAACAAAACTAAGTCAGCTTTTCTGGTTTATTTTTTATTTGAAGTCCACTTCACTCACCTTTATTTAGTTTGCAAACTAGTTAAAATAAGTTGGTCAAATTATGTATCTTTAAGAATTTCTATAGGTTGTTTGTACCTTAAAATGATTCTCTAAGATGTCTTGAGATTACCAAAAAATAAAAAAATCCACACTTGTAATCCTCTGAGTCTTTTCCATATTAATGTAAATGTAGCACCATGCTTTAAACCATTTGTGAGAACCTTTTTCTAATTTAACAACACTTTTTCCAAGTTAGTTGATAAATAAGATGGGGAAAGAGAAAAAGAAGATCTAGTATTTTAAGTCCTAGATCTGTCATTCTGGGGATGACTGCAGGGCCTAAACAAGTTAGCACTAAACTAGGTCTGAACAAACTAAGAGAAACAAACCTTGTTTCCTGCAGCCTGGGATTTTTATAAATGCCCCATATTCTGTTACAGTAGCAACCTGTGAAGAAAATTAATACAATACCTGAATGAGAGAGACTTGGTAAAAATCCTGTTTTCAAATCACCAGTTAAAATATGCACACGAGGAGAAAAAAAAAAAAAAAAAAAAAAAAAAAAAAAAAAAGCCAAATGGTTCTCATGTTTTCCTTCAGTTTTAAATTTCAGAGCTGGTGGGAGACAACACTCCTTGATAACTCTCGAGCAGGTGTGACTAACCACATACACACATATATTATCTGTATGTGCATATACATACACATGTATCTACATAAAGCTGACAGTTACCCAAACCACCACTGACCCAACCAGTCACTTCAACCAAAACAAACCAGCCGAGTTTCAATCGCTGCCCAGGACACGGGCCGTAACCCGCCGCCCCATCGCACACCTCTCCCTGGAAGATAGCGTAGAGCTCGGGCAGCGGCTCCATCATCCCAGGCCTCGCAGGACGCGCTCGAGAAAGGCCCTGGGAGCGACGCGCAGCGCTGCTCCGTCACCTCCCGGCCGGCTCCGGCTTCGGCTCCGGCTCAGCTCATCGCACGCTACTGCGCGGCGCAGCAACCGCGCTCGTGTCCTGAGTCCGGAGAGCTGCCTTAAAAAAAAAGATATATTTAATTAGCACCTGAAAACCGCCTCCCGCGACCACAGCAATTAATTAACAGCGTTCCCTGATCCAAGCTGAATTCGGCTACAATGCGACACTAACTCCTCGGGCAAGCGCCCAACCCCCCGCCGCCGTTACTCACCCACAGCGAGCGCCGCCGCCGCCATTTTGCTCCCTCCCGCTTCCCCCTTCTCCCCGAGGCAACGCGGCGCTCCACCAACCGCAGCGCGCGGTGATCGCAGGCGACGCCCGGCGATCCAATCATATTGATCGATATTGGAGCCCCCCTTTCCTCCCGCCTCTTCCGGCTCCGGCGACCAATCTGCGCACAGAGTGCCCCACGGGGTCGCCTCTGCTCTCCTTTCGCCATCCGCACGCCGGAAGTGAGGTCGCAGAGTGAGACGAGCCTGGAGCTCTCCGCCAATCAGCGCGGGAGGACTCGACGGGGCTGCCCAATGGGGGCGCGGGGGCGGGACGAGCGGGCTGGCGCGCGGCGGCGATGATCGAGCAGCACAAGCGGAAGGTCCCGGGCGGCGGCCCCGGGCCGGGCCCCGCTCCGGGCCCCGCTCCGGGCGCCGCCCCCGGCCCCGACCTCCCGCTCGTGCCCGCGGCGGCCAAGCGGCCCCGCCACGACGCTCCGGGGGCGCCGGGCAGCGGCGGCGGCGGTGGCGGTGGGGGACAGCCGCCGCCGGGGGCCCTGCTGCAGGCGGTACGGGCGGGCTGAGGAGGGAAATGGCGGAGCGGGGAGGGGAAATGGCGGGGCGGCGAGGCGCCGGCCGTGCTGCGCGGCTGCCGCGTGCGGGCGTCGCCGCGGTTCTCCCCTCACCCGCCTGTCTCGTTGGCTCCCCTCAGGGCCCGCCGCGATGCTCCTCCCTGCAGGCCCCCATCATGCTGCTGTCGGGGCACGAAGGCGAAGTGTACTGCTGCAAGTTCCACCCCAACGGCAACACCCTCGCCTCCGCCGGCTTCGACAGGCTCATCCGTGAGTAGCGGCAGCGCCGGCGCCACTCTCTGCTGCCCCAGCAAGCAGGAGCAGGGCCAGGGCTCGCGGGGCTGCAGGCAGCCTTCGTGCCTTCGGGCTGCCCTGGGTTTCATCTCGCGGCTCTGATGAGTTCTGGGCGGAAAGCGCGTAGGTTCTTCAGCAGGTAGCGAACAGGAAACGTCTTCAGGCTCTCCGGGCAGGTCACTGTCCAGCTAGCGTAGGTCCTTCCTTGGAAGGCGTCGGTAACGCGCCTTACTTGTCACAATCCTGTATTCTCATATCCCTCATGTAGGTTATCACAAGTCGGCGTTTGCACCGATCTTTGGAAATACATTTTTTAAGGTTTTTGGCTTGCTGACATGACTTGGTGTGACCGCCTGTTTTTCATGATAAATTCCCCTTGATCTGAAACTGTAAATCACCTCAAAACAGCCCTCTGATTTCTGGGGCTCACCTGGCTCACTTGCTGTATGACCTGGATTTGAGAAAATAGTGGCTACTGTAAATAGATTGTTTTGATGAATTCCTGGAGAATCAAGCTATCCAGAGCAAGTGAGTGTTTGCATCATTCGTTTACTTATCCTTCTGCTTTTTTCCTTTAGTGCTATGGAATGTCTATGGAGACTGTGATAATTATGCCACCCTGAAGGGACACAGTGGAGCAGTTATGGAGTTACACTATAACACAGATGGCAGGTAAATGTCACAAAACCGGTTTTCTGCCTCCCTGTTTTTGAACAAAGAATACAGATGGTTTGGGGAGAGTGGCAGCATCTTTCATGCACTTCAGTCCTGCTCTGTTATCATGTGGCTCACATGAGACGCTTAATTTTAAGGGGGAGATGTTTGCTGCTGGCCAGCTGGAGCCCTTCAGAGATCCTCCTGCTCATTGTCCCTGCTTGGTTAACCCCTGCCTCTTTAATGGTACTTAAGAAGAGCACTTGTACTTTGGCTTTCCCAGGAAAGGAGTGTGCCTGCTTGAGACCAAGCAAGAGATGTGGAGCTACTTGTAACTCACAAGTTCCCTTGATTTCAATCTTGAGGAACATGTGAAAGTCCGGGTTGGTCATGTGGGAGACACTGGTTGATTGGGGAGTGAAAGAAAACAAGTGAGAGAGTTCTTAATTTGGAAGGCTGTTCCACTGTCATGTCTTAATGGGATTGCTACAGAGAGTTCTTTCTCCTGTGTTCTCATCGCAGATACTGTTTGAGGGGGTTGAAAATGAATATGCACTGACTGAAAAATGGGTTTTGATGGGAATAGCTCCGCTGTAATTGTTCCACTGTCAGACAGCCTGTGCTAAAACACCAGAACTGTCTTTGCACCACCCATTGCATATTGGGCATGGTTCTTCTCAATGGCACATTCCTGCTTAAAATTTCAAGCTTTGATCCCAGTACTTGGGAGTAACAAAAGTAAAATGGGGGAAAAGTCTCTGAAATTGAGAACTTCATAGCTGTTCTTCTCCACAGCATGCTTTTCTCAGCATCCACAGATAAAACAGTGGCTGTGTGGGACAGTGAGACAGGAGAGAGAGTGAAGAGACTGAAGGGTCATACGTCATTCGTTAACTCCTGTTACCCAGCAAGGCGAGGACCTCAACTTGTTTGTACGGGCAGCGATGATGGGACAGTAAAGGTCTGTATATTAGATAAGGAGATAATCTAGAACGAAAATAAGATGAGATCTTTGAAAGAATCTTTGTTCTTCCCAGTTAAGTGTCTTAAAATTTCATTATCTGACAACTTCAATTCCAGAAATGCCATTTGATACTTCTTTTCCTTCTTTGGGTATGGGTTAAGTAGATTCAATTGGAATACCGTACCGGAGCAGCCTAAACAAACCACTGACTCGTAAAAGAAGGGCTGTCTTCTTTCTGCGTAACAGTGTGCTTGTTTGTGGCGAATTATAATCAATATAGATTTAATACAAAATAAATCAAGTTCTACTGAAGTTTGCTTTTTTCCTTGAAAAGCATAAACAAAACATAAAGACGACAAAAGTTACTGAAACCTTATACTCTTGCTCCTTCTTGCCCTATTCCTCATTTTCTTTAAATCAGAAAAGTCCTGTGTTCCTGGCCATAGCATATTTCTGCTATTATTTTTGTAGATAATTGAGATCTGAAAGAGCGAATTTCAGTAGAGCAGACTGAGATCCTGCGAAGAGTTTGCAACTTTCTCTAATTTTATTGCTAAATGTCTGTTTCTAACTGTTAAAATTGCCATGTCTTTTCAGCTGTGGGATATCAGGAAAAAAGCTGCGGTGCAAACATTTCAGAACACTTACCAGGTCTTGGCTGTGACTTTCAATGACACCAGTGATCAAATCATATCGGGAGGCATTGACAATGATATTAAGGTATGACAGTTGTTTCCTTGTGCCTCTGTTCTGACTTTATGCACCTTTTCTGTCCCATTGGATTTTGATTGTGTCAGTGCGTGAGATACAGCAATGGTCAAGGAAAAACGTGGAAGTCTGTTGGTCAACTTTGCAGTCACAGTAGCTGCATCGCCCCGCTGTGTCCAACCTCTCTGTTGGCACGGGCCTGGTAAACCATAAGGAAGTTGTTCCAAGGCTTTTTGCCATGTGACTGGCTGACGTTCCTGGGCGTGCGTGCCAGCAGTTCTGTCACACAACGGAGGTGCATGCACAACGGAGATGCCATCCTCTGAGAAGTGATGTGGTACGCTAGCTCTTCTGGCAGACTGTCTGTCCCAGAGGCAGGTAGGGCCATGTATGAAGTAGACTAAGAAAGGTCAGTGACGCATTCACACTCTTTGGCCTCTGCTGCAGTCTGCTCTTATAATTTATTTTATCTCTTGCTGCTGTGGAAAGCCCTTGTTTAAGAGCAAGCTCAGTGTTTTGTTTGGTTCCCAGATGAGATTCTCTGGATAGTTTTATAGCTCAGCGGGTCCTATTGTCTTTTTAGGCTCAGGCCCCAGGCTTACCTAGACGTGGGGAATGTGTACTTGTCAGAGAGCCCTCACTAGGTGTTGCACTGAAATAGCATCTTTTCTGATTGCCCCTTGAAAGTCAGTAACTGGGAAAGAACAGCATGAAATTTGGGGGATTTGACTACTGCTTGCCTGTGCCATTGCATTGGGCAGTGGAATTTGGGAGCTGGGGGAGCTTTAGCCTTTAGAGTAAAGCAACTCTTGCTCGCATGGGGCTGCTGGCCTTTAAATCCTTGCTGCAGCTGTGGTTTGACATGCTAGGTAAGAATTCTTTCATAGGGTAAATGCAGTTTTTCCTGTCACACTTCTAAAACTCTAACCTTATAGGTTAGCATTTCAAATGCCCCCACCTGGAAATAGAAAGCTGATTCTATCAAATGACTGGTCAGTGCCTGCATGAAATAATTTGGAATCAGCAGTTCCAACGTTCTTCATTGTCCTTCAGTTAAGCCATAATTTTGTGTCTGCTGTCTAAAAGGTGTGGGACCTTCGCCAGAACAAGCTCACGTATACCATGAGAGGACACGCGGACTCCGTGACAGGCCTCAGTCTGAGTTCGGAAGGCTCTTACCTGCTCTCTAATGCAATGGACAACACAGGTACATCCTGCATAACGTAAAAGTGCAGCTGCACAGACAGCTTTCCAGCACTGCTTTCTTAGGCTAGCCATTGGGTAGCTTTGTGTGGCATTTTGGAAGGAACAGCTCAAATTATTCCACATAGAAGAACAAGAAGGTCAGATAAGATGAGAGAGGCTGAAGGGAGTTTGGCTCCAGAGATAAAGCTGGAATTTTTGTCATTATAATGGTGGCAGTTGTGTCCTTTGCAGAGAGGGAGAGCTGTATCAGGATGGCTTGTCACGTCTCCCGAAGGACAACGAGGACACATGCCACAGGACAAGTTATTTGTGCAGACAATTGAATGTAATCTTGGTTTGGCGTTTGTCAGGGTGGTTCAGCTGTTTCCCCTCAGCAGGGAATGACAGCACTTTTTCCGAAGTGCTTGTCTTCTGTGTATGGGTGCTCAGTGAAACTGATCTAATTAGAAATGTGATCATGAAGTGTATTAGAATAAAGCAAACGCTCACATGAGGAGATGGTGGCTCATTTGTGTAATAGTTGTATTTTATTTTCCCCTTCCTGTTGGCGGGAACACTGTCCTGGTGTTACTATAAATTCTTGTATTTGACCTTTCACATCAAAGCTTTTTGCAAGAGGAATATGAGCTGCTGATTTCCGTTTGCTTCTGGGGAAACCTAGTCATGAAAAGAACAAAGAACGTGATCGAGTCTGATCATGGCAAAAGTAATGTTTCCAGAAACTGACCTTGCGCCCATGACTCGGTGATCTTCAGCTAATTACTGCTAGTTCTGCTCTGTTGCAGTTCGTATCTGGGATGTACGACCGTTTGCCCCTAAAGAGAGATGTGTAAAGATATTCCAGGGGAACGTGCATAATTTTGAAAAGGTGAGTGAAAAGGAAAAAAACAAAAGAATTATTGTGTTTCTTTTTTTTTTTTTAATGCTGCTGCCATCTATTAACTTGCCTGTAAATTGTTTTTGAAATTCAAGCATAAACCAGAAAGGCTTTAACAAGGACTCAAAAGAAAGATTAATGCACAAAGTGAGATTCCAATTAAAGCTGCAGTAACAAGATTTCTTTGCTCAGTTCAGCTATAATTAGCTGTAAATTAAGTATTTTCTACATTTACTATCTGCTTTGTGTAAAATAACAAGGCACTGGATGTTTCCAGTGATAAAATAAAATACGTAATTACCATCTCATCTTCCAAAGGGAGATCATTAAAGTGGTGCCCATGATACTTGAAGTCTCATGGTATTTTTATTTTGGGTAGAAGGGAAAACTCTGTCTTATTTTGAAAATAGAACTGTGCACATTCTTTTATTTTAGAATCTTCTGAGATGTTCTTGGTCCCCAGATGGGAGTAAAATAGCAGGGGGATCCGCAGACAGGTGAGTTATCACTGTGTTTCTCTGTTACCTTCCATCCCAAACCATTTTACAGGTGTTGTTTAGTCTATGAAACTAATGGAGTCGCATTATCTCGGAAATCAGTATGAAGAGAGTTGTGCATAGAGGTGTGAAGACCTGGACAACCCCCACAGTTTGCTGTGACCGTTGTCTGCACTGGTTATAACAGTGATGTGTTCATAATGACTTTGTGTCCAAGGGAGAGCACTACGGTTACCAAACCTCCCTGTTACTATCAAAGGCTGGCTAGAGATCTGTGTTACAGTAGCAGGAGAAGAAGATGATGGGAGCATACTTGGGGGTTGATTCAGTCTCTTAAAATGTTATCAACAGGCTCTTGTGAGTCTCTTCTGGAAGCAGCGAATCTGCTGAACTGGTGCATAGTGTTGTGATTGTACTGATAAGGACCATACATGTCAGTTAAATTGCTGTGTGGGGACTAGCAGGAAGAGCCAGTGGTGTTCCTAGGATGATTTATGATCCTTATTTTTATTAATGAGTGTGAAGAAATAAAATCTGGCTAAATTAGCATTTATGAGTCTTTAAAATGAGAGATTCTATAAACTAAGGCAACAAAGAGTAAAGCAGGTGGCAGGAGGAAGCCTGCAGAGGGTCCACACCAGGCACTGAAGGTCACTGTGAAGGATACCAACCCCACTGGGATGAATTCTGATGCAGTCTCGGTGACATCGAGACAGAAATTTCTGGAGGCCAGAGCCCAAGGCATGGAAAAGTAGTAATCAGCGAATTAATGAGTTTCTGGTAGGGAGAACGTTAACTCTAAGAGCCCAGCTAGAGTGGGCCCGCTGTCACGGTGAGTATACGTGACTCCTTTCCATCCTGCTGGGTAACAACGGCATTGCACATGTGTGACGGAATACCTGTTATTTGGTAATGTACCAATGCTGTGGCAGATCCCAGAGCAAGCAACCTGCTATAGTGAAGTGTGGCATGAAATATTAGGCCATTAGGTTAGTTCTGCAGGTGCTGGTGTAGCTCTGCAGTCTGACGGCGGCTTTGTTGTGAAATGCAGGGTGAAGCGCATACAGCAAGGTCCCAGGGTGGGTTAGATAAGGCCACATGGAAATATTTCTGCTGTTATCTCTGAGCCCTTACCAATTTAAAAATTTTTTTTGAGAAGAAATCTCTGATGCGAAAGCAAAGCTAGATTAAATGTGCCCCTTCTCTTGAGTAAAAAATAGTTCCCCAGTGAGAACTCACTCCTGCATTATGTGGAAATTATTTGTGTGTGTGTGTGTGTGTGTGTGTGTGTGTGTGTGTGTCTATGTGTCTATATCTATGTTGTAGGGACAATTATCTGAATAATTTTTTTGCTTTTGATCCCGTCAGAGGTGGTTACAGTTAAAAGAAATACTTAAAGTGCTTTCCTGCTTTGTAGTACCAAAGGAAAAAAACAACAGCAGAGTCCTTTGAGAAAGGATTTTATACAGTTCTTGCTTACTAAGGTGAAATAGCTTTGTTTGAAGAAGTGCTGCTTTAAATAACATTCACAACTTAGGTTGCATACTTTATATGTTTCAAGAAAATAATTTGAAGAATAATGCTAGCCTGAAAAGGAATGTGCCTAACAAAGCAGATTATCCACAAAATTTCCAAACTAGCCAGCAAACGTTAGCAGTGAGTCTTCAGTGCTGTTTTGGGGAAAAGAAGCTCAGTTCTAGTCCAACTAAATGAAAAGTGTAATTGCAGAAGAAAGTCTTGTTCTCTATCAGCTCTGCAAAACCCTTTCAAACAGAAAGGAACAGGTGAAACTGAGGAACTTTTTGGTAGAATTGCATAAGCCTGAAACACCTTGATATTCAGAGCGTAGCTTGTTTGCAGGACTGCTGAAAGGTGTGTTTATCTTGAGCACATTTGAGTTTGTGAAGACTAGACATGGTGCTGCATAGTGGCGTTTATAGAGTCCTGCTTTGGAGAACTATGATGTTGTAGGTGGCTTTTATGTGTGTTTTACTGTTGCCTTGTCCCTTACGCCCTCACCCTTTTGCAGTGTCCCCTTTGAACAGCCTTAGTGACACCTCTTGAGCTTCAGGGCAGTGGAGCAGCTCTTCATGCTGAACCTGGCCAATTACTGCACTGCCACTTTCTTTTTTCTGCCCACTGACAGATTAAGTTCTAGATGCCAGTCACCTACTTAACGAGCAAAGCAAGAAGGCAGCATGAGTGTAATCCTAAACTGGCAGCTTTCCCGAGCCACTGATCTTTTTTTTTTTTTTTTTTTTTGAGATGTGAATCTTGTAACAAATGACATTTTGTGTCGCGAAGCTGTTATGTCTGGAAGGGAAGTGGTGCGGGTGGGATACAGCATTGTCTTCCCTGATTTGTAACAAGTTGCTTAGAGCTCTTTTCATTCTGATTTATGAAAAAACACTCCTACGAGAGCTCCGTATAGCTAGGGTTAAAGCATCACTTTTTCTCGTGGGACTTAGGTGTTAACTGAGCAAGTGGTTGCCGTGCTGTACGGACAGCAGTCAACACCATTGCGGATGGTATTTATGTGGGGAGGTGGTCTGCATTCTAGGGCAGTGTGTGAGTTGCAGAAAGGTGTTTTTCCCCCCTCTCTGAGAGTGTTTATAAAAAAAAATCTGATTAAAAGCTGCACTGTGCATGATGCCAGCAATTTATTTCTGACCTACTACCTGAAGAATTCTGGTGTCTTTTGTGCTGTCCTTCAGCCAAGGTGAAGCACTCTGGAAGGACCCAGGAGCAGCGTGAACCGACAGTGAGGAGAGAGACCTGGAAGAGATTAGCCAAAGGCCTGGATGCAATTTGTTCAGCCCCTAATAAATGCTGAGACGTGAATCATGACTTTAATGGCATAACAGAAAAATCCATATGTAACGGTTTTTAGCTGTGAGGAATTACACTATAGCATACAGTCTCCTCACTGCTTACCTGCCAGCCTGAACTGAGAGCAGCTGTTGGACTTGCAGGCAGATATTTGTGAGGACAAGGACAGTCCTTTCCATTCCTGAGGCTGCTTTTGTCCCTTACTGACTTTATTGCTGCTACGTTGAGGGTCTCTGGCTTCGTGTTTGCAAATCTCTCTTCATGCAGTGATAGATGAAATGGGGCTGTCCTGCTATGACAGTGACAAGGCTTTAAATACGGAGTTGGGAGGTCAGTCCCTGCCTGCTCAGACCTTTGTTCTTTCGAATTCAGCAGTGCTGCATTTTACTCCTTGTTTGCCCATGCTAACAGCTGCAGTTACTACAGTCTGAGTGGTGGACTGTTGCAGAAAGAAGCTGTAGGTTTGGGAGGCAGCTGCTTTGCCTTTTGAAGTGACTGCTCTCGTAACAACTGTCTTACAGGTTTGTCTACGTGTGGGACACCACATCCCGGAGGATTTTGTACAAGCTGCCAGGCCACGCCGGCTCTGTGAATGAACTGGCTTTCCACCCAGAGGAACCCATTAGTAAGTCCTATCCAGCTCAAGTCGGCTGGGGAAGTAGTTTCAGGGCTGGTGTAACTGCTTGTTCCTACAGACAACAGCCCAAAATCTGCCTGTGGCCCAGAGCTCTGGGTATCAGAGGGAGATTTGTGGGGAAGGGAATCCATTACTCCACGGCTAACTGGATTTGGGCCCAGTGTGCCCCTGGGCTGAGGGAGGGAGCCCTACTTCTGCCCAGATGGAGACCTGGATGACACCATCCATACAGCAGCAGTGTGGTTGCTGTTCTTGTGGTGATCTGGACCGTTGGTGAGCTACAGGTGGCCATGAGCTTGGCTGCTGTTGTCAGGATTTGTGGAGAGACTTCCCAAGAGCCATGGAAAAAGGATTTGGGGTACTTTGGTTGGGCACAAGCAGTATGACCTTACATTCAGTGATCACTTAAGGATAATTATAATAGCCTGGGAGCATGTCTCCAACCCAGGGTATCTAATGTACCCTAGAAGCTCTAGGCAGTAAGCATGGCTGTTTCAATACAGTCTTTTTGTCCCCATTCTGGAGATGTCTTCCTTCAGGGTGAGATCTGTGGCACTGGGTATCAGTGGGTGAGAAGCCACTTGTGGTGGCTTTTTCAGGACTGTTTTAGGTGTAGAGCATTAGCGGAGACCAAGCTTCAGATTGGTTTCTTAACATGTAGCACAGGAAGGTCTGTAGGGTGCTGCTTGTTTCTATGGAAACACTTGCACCATCAGCCAGGTCACCACACTACTTTGGCCAAAAAATTGATACAAGTCAACCCTGAAGTGAAGCCAAAAGCTCAGCCGCGCTGTGGGTGACAGTCTCTGCAGCAGTCTGGGGGTGGGAATCCAGGGCAGTGAATTATGAGTTTGTTCCTTGGTTATTCATTGCTCTGTCTTCGGATCAGAGGCTGTACTGAAGGAGCAGAGCAATCTTTCTTTCATCTATGGTTTGAAATGGATTGTGTGTTATTGTATTCTGCTGAGCTCCTCTTTGTGAATCAATCACTCGTCTTTAAAATAAAAATTAAAAAGCCTATCCAGTCATTACATGCCAGTTATGCAATTGATTTCTATTAACATCGAAGAATGCTAATCTTGCAAATTGCTCCACCCACTCCAAGATACTCGTCTGCATGGAATGGTGCACAGAAAGCTAAAATGTGGTGAGATTACAGACATCAGTCTGTAAGCTTTATGCAAAAATGCCCCCAAACCTCTCATGGGTTTGAATGAAATAGTTGTCAGCGTGAAGAACAGCGCTTCTGTGTTGGGATTGTCGTTCCTTTGACACTTGTGTGTTGAATCCACTGAACAGCCTTTTCTGAATTAAGGTGGTTCATGTCTTGTTAGGTTTGACTGCCAGCTGCGTTTTGCCTCTATTATGATAAAGAGCAACAGCCCAGAGAGGCTTTCTTGGAGAGCTTGTGCCCTCTAGCGGCCTGCAGTCCTGATGGTAGTGCCTAATTTGCAATCTGAGCGCTGCTTGCAAAGCAAATAATGCTTTGGGATATCCGAGTGCGTTAACAGCGTGTTTTTATGCCTCTCTTTACCATTTTAATGCTTAGACATTACAGTAGGTACGCCTTTATGTCTGTCTTGGGACAGGGGATGGCAGCCAGAACGTGCAGCGTGTGATTAGGTGTCAAACTAGTAATTCCAGGAAGTATTTTGTGGGGAGCAAATCAAATTTGGCTTTATAGATAACTTACAATAAGTGGAATAGGTAGTTAAATCCAAATGATGTATCATTACTGGAGATCTCCAACTGTTCTGTTTAATTTTCTTATTTCTCCCTTCCCCTTTCTTTCCCACAGTACTCTCTGCATCCAGTGACAAAAGACTGTATATGGGGGAGATTCAGTGAAGCTGAAAAGAAGATGGCTTGATTTATGCCCTCGAAACCTTTGGTTTACAGAAGTAGGATTAACTTGCTTCTAACTGATGTCAGCCCTTTCTCACTCTTGTGGTAATGGGAAAACGTTGAAGCAGCTTGATTAAACAAGGAGCGTTTTTTGCGGGCTGTAATGCCTGCAAGGTCTTGCCGTACAGCTTGCTTTTTTTGTTGTTCTTTTGTCTGTCTGAGGAAGAAGGAAGAAAAAATTGGAATTGAAGAGGTTTTGGCTGTACGAGAGACTATTGAACCCTTTCCCAGAAAACTTGAAATTTGTAAAATTAGTTTAAATTCAATATGTTGTTTGTACATTCCCTGCCCAGTTTCTCTTGATTGTTTTTATACGGTCAGAAATGAAATAGACAGTTTTTTACAAGAACTATGTAGATGGGATTTATTGTTCTGTTTTACTTTTCTGTTGTACAATATTAAATCAAGGCCCTCACTCATACATAATCCAAGGCAAACCATACGCTTTAACTTCAGAAGAGCAGCTTTATTTTTTATTCATAGCAATAAAAATGACCACATTGGAAGTAATGATTTGGCTACTGCTGAATCCTATTTTCTTTTTTTGGAGTAAAATCCAGCCTTCTGTTATAAATAAATGTAAAGGGAGCAAGTTTTCTATGATAAGCACAGTATATATAAGGTTCAGCAGTGGACGAACCAAACTGGTTGCACATTCTCTTCCTCAAATCAGGCTGTCCTGGCAGGGGCAGTGGCAGGGTTGTAGGCAGTGGTATTAGATGGTAGCAGACCTTCAAGCAGGTTAGCTATGTATCAGTGTGGGGGCATCAATGCTTGCTATTGTAGGAAGTGATTTCTTTTCCAGCCATCTAAGTTTCTTCCCAGGTGGCTTGTCCCCACCCTTCCCGAGCCAGTTCTGTGTCCCGTGTAGTTCTGTACATACCCAAATCCATGCTTGGCCTTCTGTCCTGAACCTCCGTGGCCTGTGGCAGCACAGGTCTCACCAACCTCAGTACCCCAAGGGTGACTGTGCTGGGAGGGCACAAGGCTCTAGGACACCTGTGCCCTGCCTCAGCCCCTGTCTGAGAGGTTTCTGGGGGACGTGTCTGCCAGACCTTGCCCTACAATCGCTGGCTCCCTGCCAGTTTAACTTGGTTTGCTGCATCCCTGTACCCGAACCACCACCACCATGCTGTGCTTGTAATATATTCAAAGAGTTTAAGCCACAGGGGAGCTGTTTGCGCTGACCTGTATGGCCAAGGCTAAAACCAGCATCAAGCCCTTAACTTCTGGCTGGTCTTTGTGAGAACATGCAATGGAGGGAGGTACCCCTGTGCTGCAGGTAATTATGTCTATTATTAATTAACTTACTGTGAAGAGTACGTGCTGTATTTCTATTCTGAACGTGTCCAGCTTCTAGCCGTTAAATTCTTCATCCTTTTTCCCCTCTGTTTTTCTCTTTGCTGCCTTGGCTGAGGTTGTACCAGCTTTTTCTCAGCTCTTGCTGGCTTCCCGCCCTGCTCCAGAGGAGGTTGCCTGAGGGCTGCAATTCAGGTGGGATAATGAGGTGTGGACACATGATGCTACCACCCCAACAGTGCCAAGCTGTAGGGCTATCCCGAACGGTTCTTGGCAAGCATTTGACCAGGAGGAATCTGCTCCAGCCACGAGGTATTTAAGAGCTGGAAAATCAGTGCTATTCGTGCAGTGGAAAGGGAAGAAGCACAAAGCTGCTTTCTTTTTGAGAGTGTTTCTTCTCCCTACTTTTCTTGCGGTGGGAAGAGAAGAGCCAGCGCTCTTGAGAACGAAATAGACTGATCAGCTTTTAAGGAGGAAGGGAGATGTGGCTGTATGTTCCCCAGGAGGAGAAGTGAGCATCTCCACGCTTAGGGCAACACACAGACTGGGGTATGTGCCATTTGGCCCATCATTGGAACCATTGCTGTTTCAGCACTGTGTCCTTGGGTTAGCCGCTGGCTTCAGCTGGGGCTGCAGAGCTTTCGGGATGCAGAGTGTCACTTGCTGTTGTGTTTCTCTTGAGGTCTTTGAGGTTGGAGCAGAGCTGGTCTTGGCTCCCAGATCCTAGATCATTGCAGAGTTTAGGACGAGGAGAGGGTGCAATGGAGAGTGTGGCTGGGTTTAACTGAAAATTATTAAATCAAACAGTGCCTT
This sequence comes from Rhea pennata, assembly GCF_028389875.1. Lineage (NCBI taxonomy): Eukaryota > Metazoa > Chordata > Aves > Rheiformes > Rheidae > Rhea > Rhea pennata. The sequence continues at coordinate 3,066,926 of NC_084685.1, forward strand.
GTTCGCTGACCTTTCTAATTAGCTGAGTTGAAGTGTTCAAGCATCTGGTTTGTAGGTCTGGACTCTGCAGAGCTCCAGGTTCAAACCCTGGAAGGATCAGCTTCACATCTCCTCTCGAGATACCGGACAGGGTCCCATTCTTGCTCCATTCCCCGTGACTCCCAGCAGGAACTGCTGGTACAGGCCAGCCCGTTCAAACTGACCTTGAAAACCAAGATGGGTTCAGGCCAGTGGGACCTGGACCCAGAGTGGTGTTGCAACCTGGGGCTCTGCACTAGTCTCTCTGACTGCTGCAAAGCTGCTGCTGCCCTTCCTTACCCTCAGCTATCCTCAACCATGGCGGTCCCTCCTGGTGGTGGAAACCACGTTGTGTCTGAAGTCAGTGGTGATAACAAGGGGTGGGCAGGATGGTGATGAAGACAAGGGAAGACACATCACCAGATCCTTCTTGGTGAGTGAATGCATCTAAACGCAAACGAGCCACCCTTCAGCAGGAGAGGCAGGCGGAGAGAGCTGGAGGCAGGGGGAAGATTTATTTTTAACTCTGCAGCGTATTAAATAACATGCCCTGAAAAGCATGTAAATTAGAGCTGTGAATCCAGTCGGGAGCGCTGTGATTTGGGCCAGACCTCCCCGGAGCCATGGCTGCTCCCCTTCGCCCGGGGAGCACTGCTGTGTCTGGGTCCTCTCAGCAGAGCTGCCCACAAGAAGGATGGTTTAGTGTTTAATAACCCCTATTATAAGCTTCAAGGGATCATTATTTTGTTTAAATATATGCCCCAGTGTCAAAGGGAAGAGAGACTTGGAGCTGAGCTGCGTCGTCTCCAGGCCTAGCTGGCAGTTAGAAGAAAATAACCCTGCTGTTTCCTGACTCGGGTTTGTTTAAAACGAAACAAAAAGCTGAAAAGAAGGGAAAACTGGATGGTGAAGAGGAGGAACAAGACGTGCACCAAAGGGGGCTTCGGACCCGGAGGCTGGCGAGCGGCGCGGCCCCAGGGAGCAGGAGAGCGGCCAGCGTCCGCCGCGACGCGCTCGAAGGCCGGGCTCGCCCCGTCGTTCGGGATGCCACCTCGTACCGGAGCACCCGGACACGACCGGCTGCCTAAACCCACCTCCCCAGGGGCCGCGCCACAGGCGCTGCGAGGATGAACCTCGCTCCGTTTGCCCGCCTTGGCGACCTAACGAGCCTTCGAGGCCAATCGAAGAGGGAGACACGGGTGCTGGCCGCCCCGAATTACTGCGGCCAATTACCGTGGGCAATTAGGGCCGGATTGCCGCCCGTCCGCTCGGCTCCGCGAGGCGGGAGACGAATCCCACCGCCCATCCCCTGGAGAGAGGCAAAGACTGATTTAAGAGAAGTATCTACCTGCTCTTAATGGGACCCGTGGTCGGTGAGTCGTAACCGTGTCTCCGCTCAACAATTTGTGGATTTAATCTAATTTGCCAAGGGGGTTGGAAGGGCGGGTGAGCGACCGCCGTTCCCTCCCTCCCTCCTGGCTAACGGCCCCCGGGGGTGCCGTCAGTGCCGAGCCGTCCTCGCGCTCCACAGGGCCAACACATGGTGGACTCTTGCCTCTTGGCAACCATCCCGCGCGAGAGCACGTCCGGGGCAGGACAGCAGCAACCTGTCCAACACCTGATCCGGGCACTGAGCAAATTGTTTCCCACCTCCCTTCCTCCACGGGAGGTAGTCGCTCGGGAGAGAAATCTGGCCCGGGATCTGGAGAAACGGCTTCATGCCCAGCCGGTCCCCAGCAGATGATCCTGTCCCAGCAGGATGCTCCTGGGCAGCTCGGACTCGGCATGGAGCCACCCCAGGGTTCAGGTCCCCCAGATCTGTGCTGGAGCTGTACCATGCCGGAAAAAGCGTGCATGAGGCGGGACAAATTGGGATTAATGCTGCTGTGACACAGAAGAAGCGTTTCCCTTGGCCTTGGTGGAGTCACTTAACCACACGTGGTGTTTCCTCCGCTGTGAAGGCTGCTTCTGCTACGGGGCAGCTGCAGCCCCACGATTCACCGCGCGGCAAAAGAGCAGTGAAACGACACCTAAATCCCTCGCATCGATGGGGCTGGTTTTGTCCTTGGTGTCACGCAGCCCTTAAATCCCAATCGCACCCCAAAGCCCACACGTGTCTCATCCCTCGGGTTGCCACCAGCCCACGGCAGCATCCACTGGAGGACAGGTCGCTTTGGGCCCATCATCGCCTGGGCAGGTACTGGGGGACTCCAAGGCCACCCCACGGAGCTGAGGATGGGGACGGAGGGTCGGCAACTCTTGGAACAGAGCAGCAACACGTGCACAGGAGGAAAAAAGCCGGCGAATGCGTTTTGCAGCCCGCTGCCGCCTCTTCCGTTCCCCTCCAGCTTCCTCACCCATTCCTGCCCCGTCCTTCCCCAAGTGCTTTTCACACCTTTTCCAACTACTGTTCAGCAGCTAATAATGAATTTTGATAGTTAACAATAAACGAGTGATAATTTCAAGAAGAATGGAAAACAATTATTTGCTCTGTTGGGGGATTAGACGACACTTAGGCTCTATTTAACGGCAAACTAATTAAATTACATGAGAAAGCGAATGGAATCTTTCTTTTTGTTAATTATGAATTTGCGAGCTACAAAGGCTAAACGATGATGGATTCTGTAATCTGCAGCGCTTTCAGCTATCCACCGCGATAAGATGACAACTGAGCACGAATGGAAGCGGGTGCATTTTAATTTCTGTATCGATTCAATAACAGCCGGCTGCGTAGCGATCCATTAATGGTGATCTGCACGAGTTGACATTGACTGGCAGGCGGGCGGCTAATTATATTAAAAACGGCCGAGCGTTGTTTAAGTGGATGCGCGTTATTCCTGGAGGAGGTGAGGGCAACGGCGCGCCGTGCCTGAACATCCGTTAGTTTTCAGAGAATCACAAAAAACATTGAGGTTGGAAGGCACCTCTGGAGATCTTCTAGTCCAACATCCTGCTCAAGCAGGGTCACCTAGAGCACATTGCCCAGGATTGTGTCCAGGCAGGTTTTGAACATCTCCAAGGATGGAAACTGCAGTCTCCCTGGGCTACCTCTTCCAGTGCTCAGTCACCTCACAGTAAAGAAGTTTTTCCTTCTATTCAGCATTTCCCTTTTGGCCCATCACCTCTTGTCCTATCACTAAGCACTGCTGAAAAGAGTCCAACCCCATCTTCTTGACACCCTCCCTTCACAGGCTTACAGATGTTGATAAGATCCCCCCTCCCTCTTCTCTTCTCCAGGCAGAGCAGTCCCAGCTCTCAGCCTTTCCTCATACAAGAGAGGCTCCAGTCCCTTCCTCATCTTGGTGGGCCTCCGCTGGACTCTCCAGTAGCTCCGTGTCACTCTTTGTGGAGCCCAGAACCACAGACAGGACTCCAGATGTGGCCTCAGCAGTGCTGAGGAGAGGGCAAGGATCACCTCCCTCAACCTGCTGGCAACGTTCTTCCTCATGCAGCCCAGGATAGCTGTGGCCTTCGTGACCACGAGGGCACCTTGCTGGCTCGCGGTCGACTGGTTGGGCAGCAGGACTCCCAAGTCCTTGTGCACAGAGCTGCTTTCCAGCAGGCCAGCCCCCAGCCTGTCCTGCTGCATGGCCTTATTCCTTCCCAGGTGCAGGACCTTCCCTTTCTTGAACACGATGAAGTTCCTCTCTGCCCATGTCTCCAGCCTGTCGAGGTTCTTCTGAGCGGCAGCACAGCCCTCTGGTGCATCAGCCAATCCACCCAGCTTTGTACCATCAGCAAGCTTGCTGAGGAGGCACTCTGTCCCTTCATCGACATCACTGATGGGTGAGTTAATTAATATTAGACTGGTCTTGATCCCTAGGGGACACCGCTAGCTACAGGCCTCCAGCGAGACTTTGCACCACTGGTCACATTTTGACCTGGCTCGTCCCTCCTTCCCAGCCAGGCTGGATGTTCTGCTTGAGGCGACGCAGAGCCAGTGTCCCTTGGATGCCCGACCCATGGGATTTGCGGCTGCTCCCAGGTGTCACGAGGCCAGAGCACCCGGGGGTCCAGGCTGGCATCCGGCACCCCCAGCCTGAGATTTGAGCTCGCCGAGTGTGCGCCGAAATCCCGGAGGGTGGGCTGCGTCCGTGACCCGCTCCTCCACCTTGATCTTGCAGGGCTGCTCAGCCGCTCCAGCTTCCGGCTTCCTGCTAATTAGCGGCTCGTTAACGTGGATCCTGGAGAGCTGCGTCCCCTGGGGAAGCAGAGCTGGGCAGACTGTAGCGTGAAATCGAGCTGCCCGTCAGATTTTGTCCGGACTGAGAAGCCTCCAACTGTCCATGGCGGGGTGGGGGGGGAGAAAGAAAAAAAAGATGCAAATATTGACAGCTGCAAAACCAGGGATTGGGTTCAAACGGGGCACGGGAACGTCTCACCGCGGCACAGATGCCCTCGGCTCAGCACAGCTCCCCGATGGGGGAGAGCGGGGCGATGCCCCAGCAGCTCCTGCTGTCGTTGCAAACCCCAGGCCGGGGCACGTGGGACAAGTCCTGCTTCTCGGGGAGCTCAGCCCGTGAAAGAGCTGCGGGCCCTGAATTGCCTGCTTTTCTCCTTGTTTTGGCTTTCTCAAGACAATAAAATAATTCCAAGCTGGGCTTTCCCCAAGGTAGGCGTTTTTTCCCCCGCAAAAACGGCCAACGTTTGCTCTGATTTATGGCCATCCGCATTGGGGGTGATGCTGTGGCTCTTCCCAGGTGGGATCTTTCTGATCCAGTTTGGAAATGCCAAACGACTTGCGTCCGGGCCCCAGGGCGAAGGGGCGTTCCTGCACAAAAATCCACCCCCGGATCGTTGCGCCCCACCAGCACCCCGGGGAGCCGAGGACACGGCTCGGGGAGCGCTGACATTGCGGGATGCTCCGGCCAACAGCACTGGCAGGTCGTGGAGGGACCTCCGGGACATCCCGCTGCTGGTCCCAGAGCCCTCGGTCGAGCAGGGATTAATTAATATGCCAGGAAACAGCCTGGGAAAGGGAGCTGGTGGGACGGTCGGGAGCGCCAGCAGCTCTGGTCCCACCGCGCTCATGGGTGGTTTGCAAAGCCGGCCCGTTCCCAGCTCCTAAAAATACGGAGTAACACATCCTCCACGTCCCTCCTCTGCAGCAGCGGATGGCCGTGGCCACGGACCTCCCCGTGCCCAAAAAGCTGCCTCTGGAGAGACCCCACCCAGAGCTGGCGATTCCTTCCCGGAGCCACTGGACTTTTCCTTCCTGTGCCGGAGGCATCTGAGCATCAGCAAAACAAGAGGCTCAACCCTGGGAGGGAAACTTCTCCTTTTCAATCACCAGAGGTCACCGACATCGCCGCCTGCCCGCAGGATCCGTCCCACGCCGGGCCCTGCCTCCAGCGCCGGGCCGAGCCGAGCCGAGCCAAGCCGTTCCCCGGAAAAGCGCACTCGCCGGCCGAGCATCCTGCGCCCGGCGCCACTGCGGTACCCACGGGAACAGCCACGGAGCGGAGCGGCAGGGCCCGCTTCCGGGCCGAGGGCTCCCCCGTAAAAGTTTCTCCTAGAGCTTCCAAATATATATATATATAATATATATATATTTTATATGCATATATATTTTTTTCTATTTTTTGGGGGGGCTTTTGGCCTTGCAAGCAGATGCTGCAAACAAAGCAGCCTCGTGCAGCGAGGGCGGCTGCGGCAGACGCCAGGCACGGGCGGCCGGCCCCCTCGTCCCTAATGAGTGGCCAGCTGAGCGCAGGCTGTCGTCTCCTCTCTGCGAGGCATTAGCATCTGAAAAACAAAATAAAATAAAAAGGAGGGGGGGTCTGGAAGGAGGCCGGAGGGTGGCAAGCAGAGCAGAGCAGAGCGGCGAAACGCTCGGCCCTTTCCCGCCCGCTCGCGAATAAAGTTATCTGCTCGCTTCCTAGGGAAGCAGCTCGACGTGGCATATCGACCTCTTTAATCTAAAATTGATCCCTCGCAAAAACTCCACCCGGTCAAGAGCCAGGCAGAGCCCCGGCGCCGTCGCAGCCCGTTTTAGCGCTGTCGTCGTCCCGCGCCAGTGCGCGCGCAGCTCTTTGCCGGACCCTCCCACCGGCAAGGAGGGCTCGGGCGGACGTGAGCGTTTTTGACCCGCTGGAGGGGTTTCAAACGTTCCCGAGTTCAGATGGGATCCAGAGACATTTCTAGCGTGGGAAATGAAGGAAAAGCTCCCGGGGTGGCAGGTGCTGCAGGCTGGGTCCAGCGCTGCGCGTGGACGCGGGTTCGGGCTGCGCCCTCGCAAAATCGGAGGGTCGGGTTAGACGACGGCCGGAGCAACCCAACAGCCTAGCGCGGGGCTGCTCCCGTGCCGACGCGCGTGCAGCAGGGCTGGTTTAGCAGGTGCTTCACTGAGGGGGAAAAAAAAGCAAAACAATACGAAAATGCAGGGCGGAAAAGCGGCAAACCGTTCCCAAGCCTTTCCGCCGCTGGGTGACCTCCGAGGAAGGGCTTTCCGAAGCACCGGCTGGGTGCAGAAGCGCCGTCCCGGTTACTCCTCGGCAGGTTTGCACCGTCCGCTTCCCCAGATCCGCGCCCTGAAAAGGAGCGCGGAGAGGAGCGGCGGGGAGCGGCCGGCACCTCTCTGCACCTCTCTCCTTGCTCGGAGCTGCCGGATTTGGGCCGCCCCAGCCGGACAACCGGCTGCCGCCTCGGCTCTTTGGCCGGCACTCGCCTCCCAGCCCTGGGGTGCTGCGTGTACCGGGCTGAATCAGAGCAGGGTGCAGCAGGCGAGGAGCGGCGGGATCGCCTGGGCTTTCCTCCCGCCACGGAGCCAGCGCATCCCTCTGGCCCGTCCGCCCTCCCAGGCACTCGGCTCCCTGCCCCGGCACCGCCAGCCCAGGGGGCTCCTGGGGGGCGAGGGGGATACGAGGTCCCGGTGCTTCGGGTCCAAGCACCGTCCGCAGGGCGCCAAGGCTGCAGGGCGGCGGCGGGGGGGGGGGGGGGGGGAGAAGGGGAGCGAGGAGGCGGCAGCTCCGCGGCCCTTTTGTACTCGGAGAATCGCGGGGATTTAACCCCATCCTGCCTGCGCCAACGAGGCCGGAAAAAAATAAAGAAGGAAAAAAAAAAAAAAACGGAGGGGGGACAACGAAGCGATCGGAGGAGGCAGCGGCGCAGCCCCGAGCCGCGCCGGCCGCGCCCCCGCGGGCGCCCGGAAGCCGCCGAGGGCCCGCGAGCGGCGGCGGCGGCGGCTGCGAGCGCTGCGCGGCGCCGACCCCACCCGCCGCCGCCGCCGCCGCCGCCGCCGCCGCCCCGCCCGCGCCCGGAGCGCGGCCGTGCGCGAGAGACAATAGAGCGGGCGGCGCGCGGGGCTGCGCGGCCCGCGGCAGGGGCGCGCGCGATGCCGCCGCGGGAGCGCAGCGTGCGCGGGTGCGGAGCCGGCAGCACGCGGGAGGCGGCGGCGGCGCGGCGAAAGTAGCCGCGGTAGCCGGGACATGTTGCCGGTGCTTTCTTGATGCTGCCGGAGCCGCGGTGCCGCCGGCCAAGGGGAGGCTGGTGAAAGGTGGAGGAAGGCGCCGCGCCGCCACGGTGAGGGAAGCGCGCGGCTCCGCGCTTCCTGGGAAGCCATGGGGAGATGCACCGGGAGATGCACGCTGGTGGGATTCTGCTGCCTGCAGCTGGTAAGGCGAAGGGCCGAGCGCTCGGCAGCAGCGCGCCGCGCCGGGCTTTGTGCGAAAGCCGCGCTCCGCACGCCGCCTCGCCCGTGACCTTGCTGGAGCAGCGGCCTGGGGATGCTTTAACGCGACCTCCTTCCCACCCCCCCACCCCCCCTCCAAATAATAATAATGATAATAATAATAAAATAATAGGAGCAGTGAGAAAAGAAACGCGACCCAGCTCCGCTGCCTCAGGCCGGGGCTCCCGCCGGAGTCGGTGCGGAAGGAGAGACGGGTCTGAAGCGGTGCCCCGCATTCTCCGCGCCGGGGGAGCTTTGCCCAGCGGGTGGGAGCTTTGTTTCCTGCAGCACTCGCTGCCCTCCAAGTTAGCCCCGAGTGGAAGGGGGGAGCTTCAGATCCTGAAAAAAAAAAAAAAAGAAAAAGAAAAAAAGAAGAAGAAGAAAATAATAATTAATAATAATAAAAGGTGGCTCGGGAGATGTTTCTTGGGGCGCGGGCGCCTCTGAGACGGGCCGCCCGAGCCGCGGCCACGGCGAAACTTGGGGGCGCAGCCAGCACTTTGCAAACTCCCCTGCCATCCAACGGGACCGGGCTGCCGGCGCTCCGGCGCTGCAAAAATTGGCGGCTTTGGTTTTGACGGGAGCGTTGATATTTGCGATAATTAAGCTTTTCGTCGCACGCTCGTCCGTCTTCCTCAGGCTGGCGACGGAGCACCCGGCGACGGGAGCGCGCGGGGTGTTTCGGGGCGTCGCTGGTGGAGCCGGGGCCGAGGAGGTTGTCGTTAATTATCGGCGGCGGCGCCCCGCCGTCGGGCGGCCTCTCGCCCCGGGTTTAACATCGTCCGTCTGCTCGTTCTTCCCGACGGCGCTGGCCGTAGGCTCGCGCTCCGGAAACGTCGCTCCGGAGTTTGCCCTGCAAAGGTTCGCTTTGCAATTCGCCTGCCTTGCTGGTTATTCGGAAACGACGGGGGGTTTCCTGGTGCAGCAGGAGTTTTCCTGGCTTTCGGTCACTTTTTTTTTTTTTTTTGGCTTTTTTTCTTTTTTTCCCCTCTCCGCCGCTCAGCTCCCGAGCAGCTTTGCCGGCGTCTGCTCGGGAGGGAAACGGTCCGGGTCTGGAGAGAGAGAGAGAGAGATTTCAGCCTATTTGTTTTAGAAGGAGAAAGGATGGGAGGGATGAGAGGGGAGCCGAGGGCGGCAGGTCTCCGCGCTCACCGCGAGGCTCCTTCCCAGCTCGGCACAGCGGGTCGCGTCCCGACGGACGGACGGACGGAGGGAGCCGCGGCGGGTCGGTTCGCTCGGGTGTCGCCGTCGCGCGGAGGAATCCCGATGGTCCCAGGCGGTCCGGCACGCGTGGCCAGAGCCTCTCACCTCCCCAAGGAGGAGGAGGAAGAGGAGGAGGAGGAGGAGGATGCCGTCCCGGAGGCGCGGGAGCACTCGGCTCGGCCTCGAGGTGCCGGGCCGGCGAGGATTACGGGGTCCCGTCAGCGTGTCCCGACGGCGAGCAGAGGACGGGGGGATCGGCGCGGGCAGGGCGAGAGGGAAGGGCGGATTAGTCCGGCGCGGGCCCCGGGGACGGCGGGGAGAAGGTGGATTTTGCTGGTTCACGATCGCTTGTTAAACCAGCCTTTCCCTGGGCAGCCTGTTGTTGTCAGCAGGATTTATGTTTTCTTTATGGGAAGATGAAAGCTGCTAAGCCGGGGAGATGAAAAATGAACCTGCTGCCGGTGCCAGCAGGCACCCAGAGGCGCGGAGTTGAAGAGCGCTTGTTCACTCTGAAGCCTAGTGATGTCAGCTGTAGAGCACCTCGCTGCCGGGAGCAGGTGCCGCTCTGCTAGGTACCTGAATCCCGTCGGAGGCGGTGAAACGGGATGTCGGGATGTGGCCCGGCCTGAACTTTATATGTGGCTTTTCAATTACACAATTAAATGCACAATTAGGTATAATTACCAGTGCGCCGAAGCCGCCGCCGTCAGTAATAGGCATGTAATCCGCTGCAGTCGCTGTTTATACTGCTCGGCTCCGCTCCCTAATGATTACAGAAAGCTTCCACATTTGCATGGTTGCCATGGAAATCGGGTTTCGGGCACCGACGTGCGCGCGGAGGGTCCGACGGGTACCGGCTGCTCCGGAGCCCGGCCCGCGGCTTCGGGCCGGTGCGGCGCCAGTGGGTGGCCAAAGCCCCCCCCCAGCCACCTTGCAGCCGTCCGGAGCAGCGTGCCGGGGTGGATGGACAGACAGATGGACATTGGCATCATCCAGTGTGTATATTATATATATATTTTATATATATATATATATGCATATATATATTTTATATATATATTTCTACAAAAGCCCCAGCGGGAGAAGCCAAGGCACGAGGCGACCGCCGCTGGGAAAGCAGGCGGCCGGGGCCCGAATCGCGTCCCCCCCCCTCCACCGCTTCCATCCCGTCCCATCCCGCAAAGATCGGCAGGAGGCTCCGAAAGCGAGATCCGAGGTTTGCGGCGGCAGAAAACCGGGCGGAAGTTGAAGCCGGCGCTCGGGTGTTTGTTGGCCGGGCCTCGGTGGCGAGATTTGGGCCGAGAAACCTTGTCGGCGGCTGACGGCGGAGGTGCCCAAGAGGAGTTTTCCCACCGGGACAAGGGATCGGAAGCGGGAGCTGGCAGCGCTGGCCCTGGCGGGAACAGGGGGGATTTGGGAGCCGGCGACGGAGCGGGCTGATCCCGGCAGCTGGACGTAGGAGTCCGGCCACGGAGGCGCCCGCTCCGCTCCTCGGATTTCCCATCTGGGAAGCGGGAAGAGCCGGAGGATCAGGGGGCTTGGGAAGGGAGAAGGAGCCGGTGCCCGAGAGCGACGCCCCGTCCCGCCCGTCGGGGCCCCCCCCCCGGCCCCGGCAGCCGCGGCCCCGCGGGGAGCCGGAGCGGGGCCGGGAGATGCTCCCGGGAGACTCGTGCTTTGCCCCCAGCCGTGGAGGAATGGAGACGGCGTTGCGCTGAGCTGGCACGGGCGCGACGGAGACGGAAAACGTCTCTTCCCGCAGCAACCCTCTGCTTTCGCGCCTGACCCCGACCGGCACCGGGGCTGTGCGGGGAGCGGGGGACACGGGGGGAACCAGTGTAAATCGGTGCAGCCCGGTCAGCTGGGACTAATGCACCGGGCGGCAAACAAGGAGGCTTTTCCAGGCCGGCGGCATTGCAATCGGAAGTGGTTGCAGCGGCACGGAGGCATCTCGCAGCTCCTGGAGTTTTGCTGGGCGCTTGCAACACTGCTGGGTGCTTGAAACACTGCTGCAGGTGCAACGCTGCAGGGCACTTGCAATGCTGCTGGGTGCATGCAACGCTGCTGCGGGTACAACACTGCTGAGCACTTGCAACACTGCTGCGGGGGCAATGCTGCTAGGTGCATGCAACACTGCTGGGTGCATTCAACACTACTGCGGGTGCAACCCTGCTGGGTGCTTGCAACGCTGTTGTGCGTGCAATGCTGCTGGGCGCTTGCAACGCTGCTGCGGGTGCAACACTGCTGAGCACTTGCAACACTGCTGCAGGTGCAATGCTGCTAGGTGCATGCAACGCTGCTGCAGATGCAACATTGCTGGGTGCTTGCAACGCTGCTGGGCACTTGCAACACTGCTGCAGGTGCAACGCTGCTAGGTGCTTGCAATGCTGCTGGGCGCTTGCAACGCTGCTGCGGGTGCAACGCCGCTGGGCGCTTGCAGTGCTGCTGGGTGCAACGCTGCTGGGTGCCTGCAACGCTGCCACGGGTGCAACGCTGCTGGGCGCTTGCAATGCTGCTGGGTGCGTGCAATGCTGTGGGGTGCGTGCAACGCTGCCGCGGGTGCAACACTGCTGCTGGGTGCGTGCAACGCTGCTGCGGGTGCAACGCCACTGGGCGCTTGCAACGCTGCTGGGTGCAACGCTGCGGGGTGCGTGCAACGCTGCTGCGGGTGCAACGCTGCTGCTGGGGCTGTGCAACGCTGCTGGGGGCGGCGCGCGACGGAGCCGCAGCCTCGTGCGCGGGCCGCGGGCCGCTCGCTCCTCGGCTCCGGGGAGCGGCGCCGGGGGCGCAGGCTGGCCGGCCGCAGGGTCCCTCCGCGTCGGCGGGCGGCCCAAGCGCCTCGTCGCACGCTTCGTGTTTCCCTTTTCCCTGTTTTTTTGGCCGGGGAACGGGAGCGGGCAAAGCCCGCGGCGGCGCGACAAGCACCGAGAGCTTGCAGCACAGGCGCTGCCTCTGCTCGAGGCGCCGAGCTCCCGCGGCACCCACGGGTGCGCGCGCCGACGGGCTCCCTCCGAAGCAAACCCGGAAAAAGAAATAATAATTCATAATAATAATAATAATAATAATAATCCCGACGCGGTCGCCTCCGTTGGGGCCGTGGGCGAGGGAGGTCGTTGGAAGAGGCGCCGCGGCGGTCGAGCCCCGCGGTCCCTGCGAGGGGGGAAAAAGAGGGAAAAAGATGGGAAAAAAGGCAAAAAAAAAAAAAAAAAGAGGAAAAAGTGCCTACACTAGGTGTTTTATGAAAAGAGGAGATTTATGGGGATTAAAAGCAATTACCTGGTCTGGAGGCAGGCCAGAAAGGCTGGGACTGATTTAAGGGAAAACCTCCCGCGGGATCGTTACCAAATTCCTAAATAATAATAATAATAATAATTACCGCTAGCACTGTCCCGGGCGGCCCCTTTTTTTCTCCTTAAAGCGCCCCGAAAAGCGTCGCGGGCGCTTCGGGCGAGGGGTTCCCGCGGCGGGCCGGGCCGGCCGAGCTCGGTCCCTCCGGGCGAAGCCAACGCGCCGCCGGCCGCTCTCCGGCTTCGTTTTTTTACGGCCCGTCTCGTTAGCGCGGTTGTTACCGGGCAGATTCCTCGCCCGCCGGCGAGGAGGGACCGCCGGTTGCCATAGAGATAAGGTTGGCTTTAATCAGGATTTCTTTCCTGGGAGAATTGATTCCCCAAAAGGTGTCACTAAATAAGTCAGTAAATTGGATTTTTTTTTTAATTTTAATTTTTTTCTTTTTTTTTTTTTCCCCTTTTCCTCCCATCGGATTGTATTAACGGGGAGGCGAGGGGGGGAAATTACCCCTCGCTCCACGCAGATGTCGCGCTAAGGAACTTAACCGGGAGCATCAGCTTGGAAATTGCCTCTTGGCTTAATCCTCGTCCAACCGGCTCCGAAGCCCCCGCGCAGCGGACGCCGGAGCCCGGCCGGGCGCTGCGCAACCCGCTTCGCTCCCCGAGGGCGGGATTCGAACCCGCGGCGCCCGGGTGCCACCTGCTCCTCCGTCCCCAGCGCTTTCCGGCTTTCCGGGTGGGTTTAGGGGTATTTTTGCCTTTTTTTTTCTTTGCTTTTTTTTTTTTTTTTTTTTTTTTTTTTGCTTTTTTTTGCCCAAAATGCCTCAGATTTCCCCCTCCGGGCTGCGGGAGCCGCTTTTGGGATCCGCGTGGGATTTGGATGGAGACCGGGAGAGCCTCATCCAGACCTTGACCCTCCGGGAAGCTCTGGCCCTGGGTTACTATTATTATTATTATTATTATTATTATTATTATTATTATTATTATTATTATTATTTCCCCCCATGGGATCGAAACGAGAGATGCAAAGAAAATGTCCCGGAGCCGGGACGCTCCGAACATCCGGCCTCCGCTCCGCGAGCTGAGCGTCCCGTCAGCCCCGCGGGAGGAGAGGAGCTTCCCGCTGCTGCTCGAGGACGGAGGCGAGCGAAATGGGAGCGTATTTTTATGTTTATTTTTTTTTCCCCCACCCCCAAAATTGCCCTTTCCCCGTTTTCCCGTCGCCGGGGGACGTTCGGATCCTGCCGTCGCGCTTGGCGGGGTTTTAACAAAGCCGCCGCTGCGGCGGAGGGCGGATTTTGCCTTCTGATATTCCCCCGAGGAAATGTAAAGGGAAAAAGAAAATGAAGGGAAAAAAAAAGGAACCGGAAAAATAAACTAAAATAAGAAGAATCGGAAAAATAAAATAAGAAAGAAAGAAACTAGAAGAATATAAATTAAAAAAAAAAAGAGAGAAACAAAACCCTTTCCGTTCACGAAAAGGGGACGTTTTCCACCCAAAGAGCCGCTGCTGCCCATACGGTGGGGGGAAAAAAAATATAAAATAAAAAGTTTAGCCTGCAGGAAAGCTTCCCGTGGGCGAAACGCCGGGGAAAGGCCAATTTGGCAAAACGCAAAAATCTCCGTCGCCGCCGCTGAGTTCTTGCGCCGATATATTTAGGCCGGGCTGGGTGGTTGCACTGGGATTTTTTTTTTTTTTTTTTTTTTTTGCATATATATATATACACACACACTAAATATCCGTTAAAAAATATATGTATTAAGGGGAGGGGCCGTGCTCTGTGGGCCGGCAGGTCGCGGCGCTGCAGCGGCAGGTCTTCGACTTCCTGGGCTACCAGTGGGCGCCCATCCTGGCCAACTTCGTGCACATCATGGCCGTCATCCTGGGCATCTTCGGCACCGTCCAGTACAGGTCCAGATACCTCATCGTGGTAGGTGGCCCCGCCCTCTCGTCCGTCCGTCCGTCTGTCGCCTGCGGGGTGCGCCCAGGTGGCCGTCCGTCTGTCTGTCCCTACCCACCCCCTCCCAACTGGGCACCTCTAGGCAGTCAAGTGGGTCCGTCTGTCCCTTCCGTCGGGTGCCCCTGGGTGGTCCAGCCGGTTGTCCCGTCCCCGCCACCCCCACCGTGGGGGCGCCCCTGGGCCGTCTGTCCGTCCATCCCCTGCGGGGCACCTCTGGGTGGTTCATCTGTCTGTCTATCTGTGCCCCGCGGGGTGTCCCTGGGTGGTCCAGCCGGTTGTCCCGTCCCCACCACCCCCACCGTGGAGCATCCCAGGGCCATCCGTCCATCTGTCTGCTGCGGGGCACCTCTGGGCAGGCCATCTGTCCATCTATCCATGCCCTGTGGGGTGCCCCTGGGTGGTCCGTCTGCCTGTCCGTCCGTCCATCCGTCCCCTGCAGGATACCCCTAAGTAGTCAGTCTGTCCGTCCATCCCTGCAGGGCCCCCCAGGCTGTCAGTCCATCCATCCCCCGTGCAGCACTGTCTGTCCATCCATCCGTCCATCCCCTGCGGGACTCCCCCAGACAGTCTGTGTGTCCATCTATCCGTGCCTCGTGGGGCTCCCCTCGACGGTCCGTGTGTCCATCCGTCGGTCCATCCACCCCCTCCCGCGAGGCATCCCGGGGCGTTCCGTCCATCCATCCGTCCGTCTGTCTGTCCGCGCGCCGCGGGGTGCCCCCGGGCGTTCCGTCCGTCCGTCCGTCTGTCCGCCGGGGCGGGGCGCCTGAGCGGGCTCGCTCTCGGGCAGTACGCGGGCTGGCTCGTGCTGTGGGTCGGCTGGAACGCCTTCATCATCTGCTTCTACCTGGAGGTGGGGCGCTTGTCCCAGGTAAGGCCGCCCCGCGCCCCCCTCTTCCTCCTCCTCCTCCTCCTCCTCCTCCGCCGCCCGCTCTCCCCCTTCCTCCTCCCTTTTTGCCGTCTCCTTTCTCCCGCTTTCGTCCTTCCTCCCACCTGCCCTTCTCCCTTTTCTCCTTCCTCCCTCCCTGCCGCCTTCTTCCTCTTCCTGCCTTCCTCCCTCCCTCCTCTCCTCCTCCTCTCCCTCTTGCTTCGTCCATCCCTCCTTTCCTCTTCCTCCCTCTGCTTTCCTCTTCCTCCCTTCTCCTCCTCTTCCTCCCTCCCCCTCCTCTTCTTCCTCCCCCTTTCCTCTTCCTCCCTCCGCTTTCCTCTTCTTCCCCTCCTCTTCCTCCCTCCCTCTTTCCTCTTCCTCCCTCCCCCTTCCTCTTCCTCCCTCTCCCCCTTCCTCTTCCTCCCTCTCCCCCTTTCTCTTCCTCCCTCCCTCTTTCCTCTTCCTCCCTCCCTCTTTCCTCTTCCTCCCTCTCCCTTCCTCTTCCTCCCTCTCCCCCTTCCTCTTCCTCCCTCCCCCCTTCCTCTTCCTCCATCTCCCCCTTCCTCTTCCTCCCTCCCCCCTTCCTCTTCCTCTCTTCTCCTTCCTCTTCCTCCTTCCCCTTTCCTCCTCCCTCCCACTTCCTTTTCCTCCTTCTTCTTCCTCCTGCCTCTCCCCTTCCTCCTCCTCCCTGGGGGCAGCACCAGGGCTGCCAGGACGCCCTAAGGCGACGCCACCCTCGGGGAAGCAGCTGCTGCTGCCACCCCATGGGACCGGGGGTGACCAGGGGGGGACCGGGAGGGACTGGGGTGGGGTGCGGGCGAGCGGGACCCCGCGCCGGCCCCAGGGCTCTCGGGCTCTCCGCCGTCGCAGGACCGCGACTTCGTCATGACCTTCAACACGTCCCTGCACCGCTCGTGGTGGATGGAGAACGGCCCCGGCTGCCTGGTGACGCCGGTGCTGGGCCCGCGGGCGGCCCCGCAGGGTCACCACGTCATCGCCGTCACCGGCTGCCTCCTCGACTACCAGTACATCGAGGTGGTGAGCAGCGCCGCGCAGATCTTCCTGGCGGTAAGGACGGCCGGGCCGAGCCAGGCCAAGCTGGGCCAAGCCGGGCCAAGCCTGGCCACAGGCTCCGGTGCGTCTCCCCCCCCTCCGAGATTTCCTATTATTATTACCTCTATTTCAAAAAAAATCTTTCCCCTCCAATCCTTTTCCAAGATTTCTTATTTTTTTAATTCTTTCCCCGTCCGCTGCTTTTCCAAGATTTATTATTATTATTAATTCTTTCCCCTACCCGGGGTGTCGCCCTTTGCCCAGCACCTTGCCCAGGCGTCGGGTTTTGCCGTCGCCGCGCGCGCCCGGGCTCGCGCGCCTTCGCCCCGCTCGCGCCCCGCGTCGCCGGCGGGCAGCGCTCCGCTCCCGGGTCGGCGCTGCTGCCCGCGCTCAGCGGCTCGCGCCCGGCCGCTTGTGTCTTGCAGCTCTTCGGCTTCGTCTACGCCTGCTACGTCAGCAAGGTGTTCCTGGAGGAGGAAGACAGCTGTAAGTGCTTCAGCCTCGGCGCGGCACCGGGATGCTGCACCCGCAGCGGGCGCCGCGATGCTGCTCCCGGGATGCTGCACCCGCAGCGGGTGCCAGGATGCTGCTCCCGGGATGCTACTCCCGCAGCAGGCACTGGGATGCTGCTCCCGGGATGCTGCTCCTGGGATGCTGCACCCACAGCGGTCACTGGGATGCTGCTCCCGGGATGCTGCACCCACAGCGGGCACTGGGATGCTGCTCCCGGGATGCTGCACCCACAGCGGGTGCCAGGATGCTGCACCCAGGAAGCTGCACCCACAGTAGGTGCCAGGATGCTGTTCCCAGGATGCTGCACCTGGGATGCTGCACCCATAGCGGGTGCCAGGATGCTGCTCCCGGGATGCTGCACCTGAGATGCTGCTCCCGGGATGCTGCACCCACGGTAGGCGCTGGGATGCTGCACCTGGGATGCTGCACCTGCAGCGGGCGCCGCGATGCTGTTCCCAGGATGCTGCACCTGTGGTGGGTGCCATGATACTGCACCCAGGATGCTGCACCCGGGATGCTGCACCCATAGCGGGTGCCAGGAAGCTGCTCCCGGGATGCTGCACCTGGGATGCTGCACCCGCTGTGGGTGCCGTGATGCTGCTCCCAGGATGCTGCTCCCGGGATGCTGCACCCGCGATGCTGCACCCGCAGCGGGCACTGCGATGCTGCTCCTGGGATGCTGCACCTGTGGCAGTCACCAGGATGCTGCTCCCGGGATGCTGCACCCACAGCAGGTGCTGCGATGCTGCACCTGCGGTGCTGCACCCACAGCTTATCTGCTGCCGCTGCCGTCTTTGCAGCACTTTTGCATTCCAGGCGGCACCCCCCGTGCGAACAAAACTCCTGCATCCAACACACTTTTAATACTAATGCCGCTGCAGCCGCGATCCAAACGCGCCCTTTTAATGCAACATTAGATCTGGAAACGGATGGACGCCGTCAAAACTGGGAACGGGCTGCGCGTTCAGGCGGGAAGACAAATCGGCTCGGAGAGCGGGTCGCCCCCGCCCCGAGTCCGCCCCGGTTCCCCCCCGATTTCCCAGGCGATCACACACTGTTCTGTGCAAATTGCCGCTTCTTAGTGATTCCCGTAGTTATTGCCGGGAGCTCGGTCGTGCTCCGGCTCCCGTAGCGCCTCGGAAGCGCTGGTCCAGCTGCACCGGGTGCCGGGCGCGGCGAGAGCCCGGAGGCTTTTGGAGCCGATTTCCGCTTCGGATTTCGGGACGGGGCGAAGGGTGGGGGGAGAAAAAAAAAAAAGAAAAAGAAAAAGAAAGAAGCGACAAAACCAGATAGCGATTGGGTTGAAAAAAAATGTCCGGGAGGCCTTCACCTCCCTCGCTCTCTCCGCAGTCGACTTCATCGGCGGCTTTGACTCCTACGGCTACCAGGCGCCGCAGAAGACATCGCACTTGCAGCTCCAGCCCTTGTACACGTGAGCGCGCGGCCGGCGGCGAGACAGCCCCCTTCCCCCTCTCCCGTTAAGCTTAGCGCTGAAACGCGCTAAAAGCCGCAAAATCCGAAGGGATTGGCCCCTGTTTGGGCTTTGCCAAGGCGGGGGGGGGATATAAAAAATGAGTTGTATGTGAAAGTAAAGTCAACGGCACGGCGCGCGGTTGCACGTGCAGCTGCTGTGCGGCTGCGAGCTCTGGTGAGGCTGTTCAAAGCATTTTAAGGGTGTTTTTTTTTTTAAAAAAAAAATAATTTAGTTTTTTATTTAAAGAGCAGCCCTCGGTGGGTGGGTGCTGCGGGGGGGGGGGGGTTGCGGGGGCAGGATCCTAATGCCGCGTCTCTGCTTTGCTCCTCCAGATCCGGGTAACTTTCCCCCCCACCTCCTTCCCTGCCCGCTTCCCCGCCTCCCCCTCCGGAGCCGAGCGTCCCGCAGAGACGGACACGGCGTCAGGATTGCCCGGAGCCATCTCGCCTGCTTTTCCCGGGCCGTCTGGCAAAAGCCGCGCGCCCTCCGCACCCTTCCCTTCCTCCAGCATCCCGCCGTACCGCCGGCGAGCCGAGCAAATCCGCCGGCTCGGCCGCCTGGCCCGCTCCCAAACGTCGCGGGCACCTCCTGGGCCCCGGACCGCCGAGATATCTCCGAGCATCTCCCCCGGACCGGGACCGACGCCAGGCGACCCCCCCACCCCGGAGCCCGGGGCTCCTTGGCTCCTGTTTGCCGGCTCCTTCCGTGTTTTTAATGAGCGGCGCGTCCTTCTCCGGGCGGAAGGACACCGGAGCCATGTCGCTTCCCGTGCTGAATCGACGCCTTTCCCAGTTCGGGATATTCAGAGAGCTTCGCCGAGCCCCAAAAATGGGACTTAGGACGGCCGGAGTTTTGCTTCTAAAAAGAAATTGCAAAATCACCGGTGGAATAAAACGCCGCCGAGGACCCTGCTCTGGCTCCTCCGAGCTCAAACGCTCCGGGACCGCCGGCGCGGGAAGCGCGAGGCTGCCGTCGCTCCGGGCGGCCCTCCGCCTGAGCGCTCGGCTTTGGCAATACTGACGCTGCTTTCTACGCCGCCCCTTCGCGGCCGTTTTAATTAATATAACGAATGTTTTTATTTGAAGTGCCTGAGCTAGCGGTTTGTCGAGCGCCGGCCCCCCCGCGTCCGGGCCGTCTCCTGGCTCGGCCGCTCCGAGCCCGCTTCCCGCGGGTCCCGAGCCGCTTCGGCCGCCGCGAGCCGTCAGCCTGCCTGAGCGCTCGCTTCCCTCCCGAAAAGCCGGAGACTCGGACGGACAGACGGACGGACGGACGAGCCGGGAGCGTTTGCAGCATCGCCGGTCCCGCGCCGTCGCCAGGGGCTTTGCGAAGCAAAAAGCAACTGGGGCCGAGGGGGTGGGAGAGGGGGTGCAACGGGGGCGGCGAAGACTCAGCTTCCCAGCTAAAATCCCCGGCTTTCCAGTGAAAATCCGCAGTTTTCCCAGTTAAAACGCCCGGTTTGCCAGCTCCCGGCGCCGGCGGCACCGGCCCGCGTGGCGACGGGCTGCCCTTTCCCGGAGCCGGCAGCGTCCGTTTGCGGTGGTGGATCTGCCTTTCCCGAACCCCCCCCCCTCGGGATTTGGGCCGCTCGTTTCGACCCCGTGAAAAACAGGAACGGACGCTATCTGACAGCAGCGGGAAAGGCTCGGAGCGGGGCGACACGCGGCCGCCTCCGCTCGAAACGCGCCGGGAATCGAGAGCCTTGGGATAACGGGGAAACCAGACGTTCCCGAAACGCTCCAGGCTGCTCTCCAGGGCTTCTTTTTCTTTCTCCTTTTTTTTTTCCCCACCTTCTCTCTCTGTTCTTTCTCTCTTTTTTCCCTTCCCTCCTGCAATCCCGTGCCTCCGAAGGCAGCCTCCGCACCGGCTGGGCACAGCGCTGGGTTGCATCCAGTTTGCACCAACGCTTGGGTCCCTTTTGCACCCAGCAGTGTTTTCTTTTTTTTATTATTATTTTCATTTATTTTTCCTTAATTTTTTTCTTCCTGCCAAACAGCCCTAAAGTGCCAAAGGGCAAAAGCGAGAGAGAGGAAAAGCTGCCCGAGCCCATGTCCCACCGCTGCTCGAGGGGGGTGCGGACGCTGCCAGCCCCCCCGAGCAGGAAAAATCATCTTATCCGGGTAAACGCAGGTCCAGAGAGGGGACGGAAAACCAGAGCGGCCGGGCGCGAGGGCGGCCGGGATTTACGGCTCGGGCGAGGACGGAGGGGCTGGCGGGAGCGAGTCGTGGCGGCAACTTCACAGGCAATAATTTTGAACCTTTTCCCCTCCACCTGCCTTTTCCCCAAGTCAAAAAAAAGGGGGGGAGAAGGAAAAATAAATAAAAATTAAAATTGAAAAAAAAAAAAAAGATTTTTAAAAAAGCCCTTTGCGGGCCCAGCCGCAGCCTTGCTCCGAGTCTCCGGCGCCGGGGCGAGCCGAGCCGAGCCGAGCCGAGGGTCAGCTTGAGCCCCCACCGTGGCCCTTTTGGCTGCGCTTCTGCTGGGTTTCTTCTAATCGGGATTATTTATTCATTTATTTTTCCTTCCTCCTCCTCCTCCTCCTCCTCCTCCTCCAGGCTCCAAAGGCGGCTGCCGGGCGGCATCCCGGCCGGCGCGCCGGCGTTTTCCCGCGCCGGCGCCGAGGCTCGTGGCCACATTCAGCCTGCGAGAAGCAAAGAGGCGAGCGGAAACCCTGCTCTGGGGCCCAGCCGGTGCTCAGCGACCTTTTTTCTTTCTTTTTTTTTTTCTTTTTTTTTTATTTTGGCTCAGTTTCCTTTCTTTTTTCCTTCTTCTTCTTCTTCTTTTTTTTTTTTTTTGTTTGTTTTCTATGAGACCGTGTTTGTAACATGACCCGAGGCTTTCTTTTCTATTCTGTAATTATAAAAGTCGAAGGAGTTTCATCCAGTGGCTCGGCTGGTTCATGTGCGTTTCCGGGCTTGCAGCAGTGGCATCGGTGAAAATTTAGTGGGTTTTTTTTGTTTTGTTTTGTTTTTTGGGGGGGGCTTTTTTCATTCCCCCACGAGATCCCGTCTCTGGGCTGCTAAATGCTGCCCCAACAGCTTGGCCCAGCCAGGACTTTCTCCATTTCTTTTTTGAACTTTTTCCTTCATATGATGGTGGTTCTGTCCGGACCGCTGGCCGGTTTGGTGAAAATGGGTATATTTTTTTTCCGGGAAAAGGTTGGATTGCAACCCAAGACCAGGCAAAGGCAGTTGCTGAGGCCCTAAAGCCCCGGTGCCCCCCGCTCCCGTCACCCTCCCGAAAAAGCAGGTTTCCCTGAAATGCCCCGCGGCCCTGCACAGGGGGTAATTTGGGTAATTACAGGTGTTTTGGTGAAGCCTGATTAAATAAGAGCCATTTGCTGCCCGCTCCGTACCCAAAAGGGAGTGGAGGGGATGGGGGGTGGGGGGGGGTTGGGGAGGGAGGAGGGATGCGGGGACGGATGCTCGTTGCCATGGCGACAGCGAGGCCAATCGAGGCAGAAGTGGGTCAGCATCCGCCGGCGCCCCAGGGCATCGCCTCCGCGCCCCGGAGCCGGCTGCACCGCCCCGGGGGGGAAACCGGGGAGAGAGGCAGAACCGAGGCCGCGCCGAGCGATTTCCGCGCTCTTTTCTTGCCCCCCACCTGCCTCCGAAAACCAGCTTTGCGGTCGCCTTTCCGGCCAGCCGTCGGCTCCTGGGAAGGCAGCACGATGCGGAAGGGCGGAGAGGAGCCGCATCCCACATCCCGCTCCGGCAACGGAGGGTAAAAACCCAGTAATTCCCCCTCCCGCCCCCAAAACCATCCCCGGGGCTGCGCCGGGGCGGAGGCGCTTGGCAGCAAGGGTTAATACCCGCTTCCAAGGGCGAGGACGGGCCCTTCCTGGGAGCGCCCGCGGATCAGCCCCGGCCCCGGCGGATCGGAAGCGACAGTTACGGGCAGAGCCCTAATACGGAGAAACACTTGAGTTATTGAAGTGTTTTTCAACTGGAGCCGTCAGGGCTGCCGGAGGGGAGGGGGCTGCAGCTTCCAGTTTACCGCGCTGTGTTTGCAGGCATCAAAACTCACCGTCCTTTAGCTCGCGTTTATATTTGACGGCCCACGGAGAACGCTACCTGCTGCGAAACGTGATTGAGGGGCTGGGAGACGTTGTCGCTCTCCACAGAATTACCCAGTCAGGAGAAATAAAAACATACCGCGGACGTGTATTTGCCGGATAATTATTGTGGTGGGAATTAATTGGAAACCGGCTGGGGAAGAGGCATCCGAGGCAGCTCTCGCCTTCCTGCCGGAGCCGGAGAAGGAGGAGACCGCCAAGGAGAGGCCAGGGTGGGTTTTTCGCCCTTTCTCCTCCGTTACGGATGTTTCAAGGGGTTTTGGGGTGGCCCCGGCCAGGGATCTTGCTGGCTTGGCCCCAGGGCTGCGTGGCCCGGCGGCGAGCGGGCGAGCGACGCTGCTCCGGTGGCACCGAGGCGCTGGGCGGGCTGGCAGCTTCGGCGGCTCTCGGCACCGCCGCACTCCCCCGGGGCAGGGATTTACCGGACTTCTCTCTTGGGTTTCCAGCGCTTTATTATTATTATTGTTATTATTGTCCCTAAAAGGAAAAAAAGAAAAAATAACAGAAAAAAAAAGAGGCAGTAAAAAAGAAAGCACGAAATGGCATCTGCAGGCAAAAAGTGTAAAACCGTACAGGGGGGTTAAAGGTATTATAACAAGTCAGATTTTTATGCCTTCTAACAAAGAGGTCTTTTGAAATGAAAGCCCCAGCAAAACAAAATAAAAATAAGAAGGCCTCTGTCAAAAGCTTCTCACAAGCGGCGCGCTAGGGAAAAGGCGTCGGGTAAGCGGCTTTGGGCCGTATGCTCGCAGTTTGCTGTCGGCAGGACCGCCGAGGAGGCGGAAAGGCCAGAAATTGGCTTTGCAGGTGATCAAACTGCATTAGCTCGGGGCTGCAACTCAGGAGGGAGGGAGGGAGGTCGGGGCATCCGCAGGGCGCTGCTGGCGGCCAACACGGAAACCAGATTTAAGTCACTATTGATGGGGAAAATGCACCAAGAGAGAAAACAGTGCAGAAATCCGTAGCGTGCGCTGATATTCGGGCTGTTTAAATTCCAAGTGGCTCTGCTTTCTGGAAGCTCAAAGGCTCCCGGAGAGCGGGACGTGTCGCCCCATCTCCGAGCCGGGAAGCGGTGGCCGGTGGCGCGGGAACGGAGCTGCTCTTGCAGCAGCGCCCCAGCAAATTCCCCATCCCGCAGCCTGGAAAAGTGGGAAAACACCTGACTGGGAAAAGCAAACATTACTGGATGTGCTTGTAGATTGGGGTTTTTTTTTTTTGTTTAATTTTTTCCCCACAGGTGACCTCAACCGGGGGACGAGGCCCGTTCGAATCCGGACAAACACGGTCGTTGTGCGGGGACGGCAAAGCAGCGACCGACCGACCCCGGCGGCATTTAGGAAACGCCTTCCCCGCACGCCCGGCTTTTGGGAAGGCTCCGCTTCGGCAGCCGAAGGGAGAAGGGCTTCCAGTATTGCCTGAAATTCTGGTTATTTAGCAAATAAATAAATAAATAAGTACCTGCCCCAACATTCCCATCTGCTCCCTTTTCTCCGTAGCCACAGAAATATCCTTCCTGCCCGTTCTCCCAGGTGTGTCTCAGCACTGGGGAAGGGTCTCCGGTCAAAATATTTTTTGCAAGTATGGGAAAACTTTGGACCACATTGACCGACCTGGGGGGATTTTAAAACGGAAGCGACGACTCCCAAAAAGACCATTGGAGCCGGGCATGCGGGTTGCACGGAAAAGGACGGAAACCCAAAATGCATCTGATTCTGTGGGGGGATTTCGCAGCCACGCGGCCGGCCCTGTGATCGCCGCTCCGCCGCACGTCTCAGCTCCCACGTCTTTGCCGGGCAGCCCGAATTACAGCACCTTCGCTGTGACCGTGGGCGAATCTAGCCCATTTTGGGGGCGCGTTACCCTCTCAGATAACTAACTCTGCTCACAAAATTTATTTTAAAGACCCCCCCCCAGCCATCCCTCCCCACCGTGTCTCGCATCTGGGGAGGTATCCGGTGCACAGGGCACCAGAAACCATTTCCGAGACTGACTTTTCGGAGCCGTATCCAGCTCCCGCCGTTCGCCTGGGCTTTGGGTTTCGCCTGGCAGCTGTCTCCTGCCTCGTCCTGCCGAGATGATACTGTGGTTTCCTCCAAGAGATCTGACTCAGCAGTCGGTTGCCGATTCCAAACCACGGGAAATGACAGGTTTTCTAGCACATCAGCTGGCAGGGTGGACGGGCCACGTTCTCCTTCGATCTCACGCATGCAACAAATGAAAGAAAATGCTTTAATTTGTACTAGCTTGCAGCTGCCCTTACAGCTCATGGAGGGGAACGGCTTCGGAAGCAGAAGTCCTAGGAGCTGCTCAGGACCTGCGAAACCAGAAGTCTCCGAGGTCTCTGCACGAGCAAAGCCCAGCTGCTGTCAACACCAGCTGCGGCTGTGCCGGCTGCAAATCGGACAAATCGTCTCCCGGCGTCCCGGCGGGCGCCCCGGAGGAGAGGACGCTGCTGCCCCGGAGATTCGCTCCTCGATGGGAGCGTGGCCACCCGCATCTCCGTCCTCACCGGCGGGGGCAAGGGCAGAGCCGGAGGGTGAACCAGCCCTTCCAAAGCCGGCTTTGCTCTCGCCGCTGCCTCCAAAGGCAGCCTAGAAATTGGATTTCCAGATTGGGTGTTTTTGCTAGTGAGGGTATATCTGGGCCCACAACTGTGAGATGAAGATCAGACCACGAACGCTGGTCAGGAGCTGGCGGCTTTCCGCCGGGAAGCGCCGGGCCAGCCCTGCGAGGCTTAGGCAGGGGCGCGCGGAGGATGCAGGAACACCGCGGACGCTGGCGAAAGCTCGCTTCTGGCATCGCAGCAAACCCCAGACCTCCCGCCGTGCAGAATGAGCCGAGTCTCGCCCCTCGCGACTCCAGCCGCTCTCGGAGGCTTTGCCGGCGCAGCTGCCGGTTGCAAAAATCACCCGTCGGCCCGCTCCCGCCCGGCGGAGCGGGGTGGCCGTGCTGTGCACGGCCGCCTTTCGGGAAGAGCGGTCTGCAGAGCTTGCTGGCACGTGGGGCCAAGTCCGCGGGCAGCTCGGCCGGAGCCGCAGCCAGCGGGCGGGGGAGCAGCTGCCCTGCGTTAGGCAGAGCCGCGGGAGCCGCTCGGCTCCCTTCTGCAACCAGGAAGACGAAATAAAAAGCAGCCTCCACCCCCATGCCCGGACACGTATCGGTGTCCAAATCCAAGGTGCGTGTGGGTGGAAGGGAAGATGCGGAGCTCAGGCTTTACAAAAGGTCTCCGTGCAAGAGGAGCAAAGGGAGGCGGCAGCAAGGAAGCGCCGGGCAGTCGCACGCGTCGGGAGCACGGCCGCAGGGAGCGCGGGGGGCCGGAGCGTGGTCCGGATCCGCGCGCAGAGGAGCTCCGACTGCCCGAGCGCTTGTGTGGTCAGGCTCCCTGCGAGTTAACAGGATTGTGTTAGACACCCCGGGCTTTATCCTCACCGCTTCTTGCTAACCAAACCCATCTGTAGCACCCCGAGTTTTAGCTAAATTGCTCAGGTTATAAAAGATTTTTTTTTAAAATCAAGCATTTCCAGCACCAGACCTTCCTTTCTGTCTTTCCTTCATGTCACACCTGCCTTCCAGCTCCTGCAAGAAGGGACACAGGGGTCCCACAGGCTCGTCCTCCCCCGTTGCACAGCCCCGAGCAATTGAGGGAGAGCCAACTGGGACACTAACTGGGCCATGGGTGCCATGGGAAAAGCTACTCTGTGACCCTGTAATTAAAGAGTGGATCACAAAGTATGTGCCTAAGGGGGCTGAATTAAGGTTGCACAGGCAAACTGAATTCTGGCATTTCCTAAATTGAGCGTGTGAGTTTGCGGCTGTGGTAATGTACCTTTTTTCTTTCTTTCTTTCTTTTTCTTTCTTTCTTTTTTTTTTTTTTTTTTTTAACCCCTTAACTGGGAAAATGCAGGAAATGCATCTTGAAAATGTAAAACGTAGTCCGCTGTGCTATGAGAGGGCAATCTTCTCTCCGTGGTGAAAGGATCAGGCGGTCTCTATACGAGGCCAGGCTCCAGCCCGGCTCAGCTCAAGAAGCGTTCCAAAGGGAGTAAGTCGGAGCATCCCTTCTCCACGTCTTCCAGCGCCCGAGGAGCAGCTGATGAAATGCAAATGGCAAATGCTGAGCTGATAGAAGGAAATCGCTCACCACAAAACGTAATCAGTCTATGGGACTTGTTGCAATAAGAAGTCATTCAGGCTGAGAATGTAGCAAGCTTCCAAAGGGCTTAGTCACGTAATTGCCTGTCGAGAATATCCAGAGTTGATATATTTAATGATAACAAACAATCTGGAAAGCTTAATCAGCCTCCTGCTTCAGAGCTCAAATGATTAGAATCAGGGATGAGACATTGTGTGGGGGAAGAGCTCCCCGTCCTCCAAGAAGGGGGTTCTCACAAGCGTTCATCAAGTAGGTGGTGCTGGTTCCTATCAGCGAAAGGAGAGAGGGGACCGTCAGGCTGATCCTGGCTGCCTAACGCTCATGAGATGCCACCCATGGGCAAGAAACGTCCCTAAGCAGCATTTCCCCACCTCAGTGACCGGGGAGCAGTCACAGAGGAATCGTGTGTCTGCTCCTGCTGCTGGTGGGTGTCCATGTGCTCCTCGGTGGCCATGAAGCGGGGAGGTGAGGTAAGAGCAAGGTGATCTGATCGGACCATCCATCCGTACAATCTGTAATTCTTCCCCCATGGATTCCCCAGCGAAGCCTTGGCTTTGTCTGGCCTAGGACACATCTGGAGAGACCAGTTACGTCAGCTGTGATGCCTTGAGCAGAGGCAAGTCTCCGCTGCGTGTCCAGCACAGAAATCTGCCTTTCCAAACAGCTACCAAGCAAGTCTCAGACAGGAAGGCGTGCTCAGCAGGGACATTGCAGCCTCCGACTTGAGAGAAAGGTGCCATCTCCTGATGCTTCCTGGCCACAGTTGCCTTGCTGAGCAAAGGTGAGTTGAGGTTGAGGCGGGTTTTGGGGATCCTACCCGCTGCTGGGACTGTGGTGAATAAAACTGCTCCAGTATCCCCACAAGGTGCAGTTCTACCTGCAAGCAAAGCTCTTGGAACAGTTGTTTATATACCAAACATTCATTTTTTTATCAGTCAGCATCTATCTGAGCTCCTGTTTTCTCCACAGCTCTGCTGTCTGGGCCCTGTATGGTTTGGTAGCTCGTTAAAAAGGCTAAGGAAAATGTAGGACATGGTGCATGGCTCCGTCCCTCAGGCACTGGCTCAAGAGTGACCAGAAGATGTTTTGGAGTGGATGCAGGGTTCTCTGTGCTCAGCCCAGCCCAAGACTCCCACCCAGTCCTTGCTGCAGGGACACTTCTCAGCAGTGAGGTCCAATAGGAAAATCCATGTGGCATAAAAAAACAAGGTTTTTCTTTATTTTCTGGTTCATAGTTATCAGTTGTTTCTGTTATTTTTTTTTTCATTTAGTTTTAGTTTTCTCAATTACTTTCTCATGCATAGACTTCAACAACATAGTTACAGGGGGATCAAATTCCACACCACAGTGTGGTGCCCCAAGGATCATTTTTCAAAAAACACTTGGCCCCACATACCCCAGAGGAAGCTGCTAGTGACCTCAAATACTCGTTCCTAGATATCTGATCCCCAGGAAAATTTCTTTCTGACCTTCTAAGAATGAGAGAAAGCCCTGCTGGCTCATATGTGTCTTTCTATCTCTCTCTTCCCTGGATTTAACATGTGGGACATCTCTGATTTTCCAGGCTGTAACCACTTTTGTTGCTTGCCTCTGGCTGTCTTTTCTTCTGCAGTACATTTGTGAGATGTAGTAAGCTGGACTGAGGACAACAGTTCAGGTGGAGACACTACAGGGATGTGGACAAAGGCATTGGCACTATTCAGGTGTTATTTTCTGACCTTGGCCCATGTGTCACAGCTTTGTGAACTTCCTTGCTGCACGCACAGAGAAAATAGTTGTGATTTGTCATCAGTGACCCTCAAGGCTTTTCCCCAAGTACCCCAGTTTTTGCATCTAGACCCACAACCAGGGACTCTGTATTCGGCTCTGTACACCCCTGAGCACAGCACAAGTCCTTCCTGCAGACTAGCAGGAGCTGCTTAAAAAATCTAACTTTTAGGTGTGCATTTTTTTTTTTTTTTGGCAAGAAAAAGTGTTTTTCAGCCTGAATGCAACTTCCACACTTCACTGCTGTCAGGTAGTTCTCACTGAAATGAAGGAAGCCAGAATTTCTTTCTTCTTTCAGTAAGTGCAAAATTTCACCAGCCACTTTTAGACATTCGGTTGCTGACTCCTGAAAATGTCTGCGCGCAGTTTCTCAGCAAGAGCATGGAAACCTGTAGGCGAAAAGTGTTGGTGAAAACGACATTTCATCCGATCACTGAAAGTTGTTGCAGAAACTAAATGACATTGCCCGTATCGGTTTGCTTACGACGACGGGTCCGGTCGTGAAAGCGTTCACGTATACGCCCTGCATCCGAGCGTGTGTGGGAATGAGCCCTTAGAGCGGAGTTTCCAGGAACGAGGAGGGCTGTTTCTCAAAGCTGAGAGGCGGTTATTGCTGTTTTAGAAGGAGGTGTGCTGCAAACGCGGCAAGATCCCTCTGTTGCTGGATGCCTGCAGCTACCTGCGGGGAAACAGGTCTTTCCTGCTGACCACAGTTTAGGTCTCTGGCCGTCTTTGCAAAGTAGCTGATTGAGCGATCAATGTGTCAGCGTGCAGCCTGCCTTCATGAATAAATATCAGAGCTGCCCAGCCGCAGGGCTGATTATTACTTTTTGTCTCAAGGCAACCGAGCTGGATGAAACGTCGTCCCTGTAATGTAGCTGAATGATGTAATTGGCTCCTAAAGCCTTCTGGTCAAGCCTGCACATTTTGAAAGCATCCCATATGAAGTTCTCAGCAGCTTTTGCCTTGATTTAGAAAAAAATAAGTAATTCAGAGGAATATTTTTCTGTAGACAATAAAACATTGCTGCTCCACAGGAGAATTTTGCAGCTGGGGGTAAAACACTATTTTTCTCTAATCTTTTAATTTTGGAAACCATAAAGCTACACTTTAGCCTTTGAAATAAAAGCACCTAGTGGACCTACCTCTGTTTCCCCGAGGCTAAGTAAGGCGAGATCTCTCTGGGGAAGGGAAAGTAGCTGGGCTGCTAGGTCAGGCTCCAGGGCTGTTCATCCATGATTTATGGGGTCACTGAGTCTATTTTCTTTTCCAGCTAAATTCTGTGTCCTCTGAGTGTGTTTGGTATATCAAGCTGTGGGAGGCTCTGCTCCTAGGAGCATGAATCACAGGATTGCTGGGTTTATTTTCTCTTAGACTATAATGCTGCTTCATAGATGAAATACCTGTTGTGCTGAGATTGTACCACATGGAACGGAGAGTTTGGACACACGTGGAGGACCTGGATCTGGGCATGTAACCTTGATGTGTTGACTGAGGCCCCTTCCATAGTCAATGGTGGGAGAAAGGTACTTCTGGCAAGTAATTCAGAAGTTAGGTTGGCATGAACCACCATCTGGAAACGTCTTTTTCTCTTCTTAGACTGCAGATGAAGCCCAGGATAACCGTGATGCCAGGACTGTGCCCCAAGCCAGGACCAGGGAAGCTATTCTGCATGGTCAAATGGAGAATAAATGGCAAAACACAGAACAGAAGGAAATTTCCACCTCCCAGGCCTGAGACTCTGGGCTGTGCTGGTAAGAAACTGGAATTTATTTCCTGGCTGTATTCACCCGTGTCTGACATGTGAATCAGTGCACCACTGATGGGCACCCGTGGGTGTCCCAGCACCGAGTGAGGTACGCTGAGTCTTGAAGACTTCTAAGGGTTTTTCCCAAGGAGGCAGAAGTTATTTCCTCCACTTGGCAGATGTAGAAACTGAGGCACTGAGCCGGGAAGTGACGCATGCAAGATCAGAAAGCAAATGAGAGGCAGGATCAAAAACAGAAGGCAGGGCCCTGCGCAGGGCTGCAAATGAGGACCAGCCCAGCTGAAGACAGCGATCTTGCAGCATTACAGAAAATATTCAGCAACTCAGGGCTGCACAGATCAGGTTTCCAAAGCCAGCCCTCGACCCAGGGCACACGCTATTATTGTCCTAAGCCAAAGCTGAGCCCACACCCTTCAGGCAGAGTGGTCCGGGCCCTTTTCTAAAGGACACTGTTGCTCCTCATGCTCTCAGCGTTAAAAAAGCATGTAGGACGAGCTGGCTGAGAAAATCAGGTCAAACATAAATGCCTGGCAACCTTATCCCGAACCACAAGCCTGCCAGCCCCTCCAGTCAGCTACTATTAAAGAGCCTGAGTGTTAAGTTCAGCAGTTCTCACTCTTTCTCTCCAGAAAAATGCTACTTCAGCCTTTGATCACGTCCCAGAATTGTTTCTCTGCTCAGAAGGCTGGAGGTTAGTGTAAACAAGCTGGCTGCAACCAAGGCCTTTAGATCTGAGAAGCTGTTCTGCTCCAGGAGACAGAACCGTCTTGGAGGAGGAAAAAAAAAAAAAAGAAAAAAGAAAGAAAGAAAGAAAGAAAAAAAGAGGAATAAATAACCATGCTGCAGGCAGGAGCTCTGTTCCCACTTGCAAACTAGCAGGGTGCCCACATGCCCTCCCTGGGGTCTGAGTAGAGCCTGCCCGAGGTCCTCACTTACCTCTGCCGTCTCCCCCAGACCCTGCCGCTCCGCACGCCCCGTGGTGAGGTGACGCTGCCGGCTCGGTGGCTACGTGCATGCTGCCTGCGTTCACTTTTCCTCTTATTCCATCTGTCCTTCTGGACTCTAAAGTCTCTGGAGCAGCGTGTTTTCCCCTGGGCTTGAACAGCATCTATCACATTCGGGTTGCTGGGGAAGACAAGGCATGTTTCCATAAGCCTTGTAACGCAATAATTCTTTTTATTTCCCTCTACTCGGTCTGAGACTTGTACTGTGGCCTCTGGTGAGTAAGTTTGAGCCATTCCTTCATGTACAGCAGCGAACAGAGGGAAGCGTTAAGGTAAATTAATAAAAATTTGTTGTTAGGGAAGATCATGTTTCTCCCCCTGCCTTTCCTTTTACCCCAGGCACCCCCAAATTGTGCTCCCTATACTCGCGCCCTATGCAAGCATCTGAGCAGCCGCAAGCCCGCTGCTCCCCTGGGAAGCCTTTGCTGCCGTGCTGTCGTTCCTGCACTCCAGCATACCACAAACAACAAAAATAACAGCCGCGCTCTCTTGCAGTGCAAGCGAGTACAGGGGCAGGACAAGGTGACGCTTTCCCAGATGATTTTGTCCCTGCTGCAGGAGCTCGAGGGCCTGGGCAAATTTCCACTGAAGTCAGTGGGAAACTTTCCATTGATTGCAACAAGCTTTGGATCAGGCCTGGAGCCCAGGCATGGTCCGAAGGGTGGGAGAAAGGATGGGAGTGGTGGGAAGGGAGAAGAACAGGCTGCTAGAAGAATTGAGATGCTGGCAGTTTGACTCAAATTGAGGTCCCCCCCCCCGTCCTCTAGCCAAGGGGTCATAGGCCTCCATGTGTCATTTTCCCATGCCTTTCTTCCTAAACCAAATAAACTTGTTACTGGCATAAGCGGGTTTTAACCACTAATACTTCATCCACAGAAAGATTCCTTCCTTCCCCCTCTCATTATACTGGTATAAATGTAATTATACTAGATATAATTAACACAAAGCATGTTTCTAGTGTCAGCAAGCCATTAGCTGTAGGCTGGGTGTGCACTGCAACCTTCTGTGATACAGCTGTTATCTGACTTGCACTGAATGGTCAATGTTTCTCGTGGATCTCTGTGCTACCAGCAGCACGGTAGTCTCAGGCCACAAACCACATCAGCAAGGTGTTGTCCTGAGGTTGCCCCAGTTTGCTAACACAGTGCCCCAGGGACGGCCAGAAGTGGGAAATGACCCCAAAGCTCTTCTTCCTCTGGTCTGTGCAGTGAGAATAGCTAAACTGTGTGTGACACAGGTCCCGACCTGTCACACTTAGTAGCCTAAAATATTAATGACACAAGAATCAATGCTGATGCATTATACCGTATGAGCCTGTGACGTGCTGGTTCAGGAGCTGTTACAGAGGTTTAGCCATCCTTTGTGGAGACACCAAAGAGTGCATGCTCAGATTTATTAGCTCCAGTGCCAAAATGACACCGCTTTACTATTGGTGTCTCCCACAGGGCTCCGCTATGCCATGAGACTGGACTCACACTGGTGTCAGTTTGGGGATACTACACCATGGCATGGCAGAAGTGAATTTAGACTTTTACCAGTAGAAAGCTTAAGTACTGGTAGAGGTTCTCTGCCCAGCTGTTTCTGATGGGCTGACTCATGTCACTGAGGAGGTCTTCGTGCAACAGGAGGGTGCAGCTTGGCAGAATTAGCTGCATCCTCATTAGGAACGCTTGCCAGAGTAACATGCTGATGTTCCTATTCTGGTGAAGGGCTCGGAGAGCCCTGGGGCAGCCAGGCCTTGCTAACAGGAGTTACCTGTTCCACAGGCTCCATTTTGGCAGCACTTCTCAGGATGCTGAGGAACTATAAGGGGTTCTTGTCAGCAGGTCGCATAGATCTATATTAAAAGCGTTACGTGTCTATATGGGGAAAGCACTCCTGCAGCAGACGTGGCTTAACTCAGCAGAGCTGTGCTGAGTTTGATACAGCCTTCCTCTTTCATTTTGTCCTGCACCAATTCAAATAAGCCACATTGGCACTGGCAGAGCAATGTTTTGGAGGATATATAAGGCTCGGCTTTAAATCCAGCATGTTCAGCAAAAGCTTTTGCTAACAATTGTTAATCCCAAAGGTTCCTCATCATGCCCAGCCTGGGGTACCCAGCAGCTTCTAGGCTGCAGCTGTAAGTTGGATTTTCAGTGGGTTTTGGAAGGCAGCCTAGGCCAGGGCTAGATTCCCCTGCGAGTGCTCACCCAGCGTGTAGCTGCTGTAAGCTTTGTAACAGCTGTGCACACCACAGAGGCAGAACGGCTTGGAAGTGGCAGCATGGCCCCAAAGTACCTAGATACCGGTCGCTCCCTGCAGTCATCTGATGAGGAAACAGATACAAGTTACCCAGCTAGACCTCAGCTCGATCCAGTCCTGCTAATGGTTAATCATTACGATAAACTGGGCTTGAACTAGTTTCTTGTACCTAAAACCACACCTGCTTGATTGGACCTGAAAAGCTCCGACTTTTGGGACCCGAATCTCTAGTTCAGATCTCCCTGCAGCTGGAGGGACACCGTTGCATTACAATCAAAGTCTTTTCAAAGCCTGTAATCTTTACGACGTGCTTTTTGTTTGCTTACTTTGTGCATGTGACAGCATGCCCTGTGCCGTTTCCCTGCGCGGGCAGTTTCCTCTTGTTGTTTGTGTGGTTCGCTGGCCTGGTGAGCAGGGAGAGAAAACATTGTTTTAAAGCATCAGGCGCCTTTGTAATATTGCTCCAAAGCCATGAGAGGAATACTGAAACTTGGGAGGGTGTGTAAAATTCACGATGGAAGGTTTCGAACGAGCTGTCCCTTTAACATGGACGTGTTATTGCAAAAACTACTGATCCCAGAGTACAGTGCTTTGTTTTAATATCCAGAGGGCAAACCAGGCTGAGGAGGGAGCGATGCAGACTGGGTTCTGTAGTTTAAGCTCTCCTGGTTCCCCAGACATGGGGGAGACCGGGAGCACAGAGGGAAAAAATCCAGGCGGTGTGCTTGGCTGCTAATGTGGGGCTTACAAATACACAGATTGAGACTGTATGGCTCTGTACCTTATAGAGGATGCACTTATGTCTATATACGCTTGTTTGTCTGTACTCCCAGTTTGGATCTTCATTTTCTTTGACTTCTTATGAGAAGGCCCTTCATAAACTAGATTATTTGTTGTTTTCTGCCGGCAGGCTGAAAAACTGAGCGCTCAGCAGTGATGGAGCTGGCAGCTTCCAGTCCGACATTTAGCGCAATGGAGCCATGATCCCGTGTGGGGGGGTCTGGAGGTGTTTGAAGGGCAAAAAACAGCCCTGTAGCGGTCCTGTGAATAAACAGAAGGTTTATGTCCACAGTTCAGAGTGTGGTTACACCAGTGCCAGGGAAAGGGAGCGGAGTACAGTTTGTGCTTTAGCCTATCTCACCTGTCCAAATTTGGGAAAAGACAGTGTTTAATTATTAAAGCACCTGACTAGGAGCTGCAGAGATCTGGATTCTCTGATCATCTTCACTGATGATCTCAAACCAAACTCAGCATATACATAATTTTCTCTTTGAGAAAAATGAAAAGCATTGGACGCAGTTAATATTATTACAATAGTAATCATTTCCATGACTGTAGTTATATTGTAATAGAAATAACGAATAGTTACACCTGGCAAGGAATTGCATTAAGAGCAATAACGACAGTGGTAACTCTAATAAAACGTTATTATTATCGTGGAGCACAGGAGCCTCAATCACGGCTGGGGCCTTATTTGCTTGGTATCAGAAAGTTAGTATTTGAACTAAGCTTAAAATCTAGGCATTCAGGGCAGGAAAATTAAGCAAACACGAAGGTCTCCACAGAACTGGGGCCTAGCTGGGAAAGGCCAGGCACTTTAGCAGGGAGTCCATCACCGCGCAGGCGACACGGCGACACCTCTCCATAACGCTGCTTAGTTTAGGTGGGCAGACGGGTTTGGAGATCGCTGAAAAGGGGGAAATCACAGTTTTTGTAACGCGAGGACATCACTGCGACGTGGCTCGCGAGGAAGCGATCAAACACCCCCGGGGCAAAGCTTGTGGCGCCGCGGACGCGAGTCCCCGTTTTGGGCTGCTCCTAGGAAGAAGCCAGCAAAACCTTGGCTGCCCGACGAGCCCCACAGCCCCGCGCCCACAGCTGGGG
This sequence comes from Rhea pennata, assembly GCF_028389875.1. Taxonomy (NCBI): domain Eukaryota; kingdom Metazoa; phylum Chordata; class Aves; order Rheiformes; family Rheidae; genus Rhea; species Rhea pennata. The sequence continues at coordinate 3,101,859 of NC_084685.1, forward strand.
GACGACGGGGGCGGCGTGTGGGGCAACAGGGGACAACGGGGGCAGTGTGTGGGGCAACAGGGGACAACAGGGGCAGTGCGTGGGGCTTGGCAGGGGGCAACAGGGGACAAGGAGGGCAGCGTGTGGGACAGGGCGGCAATGGGGGAGAAGGAGGGAAGCATGGGGGGCATCAAGAGACGATGGGTGTGGCATGTGGGGCAGAGGGGGCAATGGGGGACAAGGAGGGCGGTGTGTGGGGCAGGAGGGGCAGCAGGGGATAAGGAGGGCAGCGTGTGGGGCTTGGGAGGGCAATGGGGCACAAGGAGGGAGATGTGCGGGTTGGGGGGGCAGCGGGGGACAAGGAGGGAGATGTGTGGGGCAGGGGGTGGACAAGAAGGGCGGTGTGGGGCGTTTTGGGGGGCAAGGAGGCATAAGGAGGATGGTGTGTGGGACGGGGGGGCAACGGGGCATAGAGGGGGTGGCACATGGGGCTTGAGGGGGCAACAGGGGACAAGGAAGGCGGCATGTGGGGCTCGCGGGGGCACAAGGGAGGCGGCGCGTGGGGCGGGGGGCACGAGGAGGGCGGATATGGCTCCTTGTGGCCGATTTGGGGAGAAAACGGGGGGGGGGAGCAGAGGGGCGCAAGGGCCTGGCTGGGGGAGGTGTGGGGGTCACCTCCGCCCAGGCCGCGCCGGGCCCTCGGCCCGCGTCTGCCCCGCCGCCCCCCGCGGCCGGGAGGAGCCGCGGGAGGCCGAGCCGCCGCCGCCGCCCCTCAGCCGCCGCGGAGCCGCCGCGGGCCGGGCCGGGCCGGCCTCGCCTTCCCGGCATGCAGCGCGCCGCGCCAGTCCCCAGTGGGCCGCCATGTTGTCGGAGTGAAAGGCCGGGGGAGAGGCAGGCGGCGAGCGGCCTGGGGGGGGGCCGAGATCCGTCTTCATCCTACCGCTCCGCCCGTGAGTATCGGCACCGGAGCGGGCCCGCGGCGCGCCGCGCACCTCCGCCGAGCCGCCCCTGGGGCCATATTGGCGGCGGGGGGCGGCGGAGCGGCGCCAGGCCGCCCCGAAGGCGAGCGGCGGCGCCGCGCCGGGCTCTGCCGCCTCGGCCGTGTGCGGGAGCCGCGGCCGGGCCCCTTTGTTAGCGGGGCGCCCCCCTGGCCCGCGGGCCGAGGCGCGGCGGGACGCGGGGCGGCGGGGTGTTGTGGGGCCGGCGGCCATCCCGCCCCCCCTTCGCCCCCCCCCCCCCCCCCACAGCCCGGCCGCCGCGGTGGGGGGCGGCGGCGCAGGGCCCGGCCCCTCCCCGGGGGGCCGCGGGGCAGGGCCGGGCCGGGCCGCGGCCCCTCTTTGTTGCCCGGGGCTGGGGGGGGGCCCGTGGCGCCGCGGGCGGGCGCGTTTCCCTCCGCCGAGCTCCGGGGGCTCTTGCTGTGGTGCTCGGGGGGGGCTCGGCGGCCGCGGTGGGGGGGGACACGGCACCTTTCCAGCGAAGCCGAACCGCGGACAATACTTTCTGATATGCCTTGCGATCCCGGGGTTTATTCCCCCCCCCCCCCCCCCGCCTTTTCCTGTTTTGTTTTCACGTAATACCTATATTTGGCTATTTTTATTTAAACACTACAGAGAGCAGCCCGTGTTTTGCCCCAAACTGAGAAATACTTTTTTTTTTCCCCTTTCTTGGGAGGGGGGTCAATATTTAATAACTTTGTTCTGCGCAGAGAGTTTTTTTTTATTATTTTTATTAGACAGATCATGAGTAAGGAATTTCCTTTATGAGGAGTGCGGGAGGTGGGGTAAGGGGTCGAATTCATCCTATGGTGCTTTAACACCGCTTTAGGCGCCTCGGTGGGTTATCAGCTTCCCCGCTTCCTGCTGCGTCTCCCTAGCTTTAAGGAAAACACGAGCTTTAACGCTAAAAGTTCTTGTAGGCCACACACCTCTGGAACAATGGGGAGGCAGCTTTAGTTTCCAGTCTTAACTTTCCCCTAAAAAACAACTCATGATCTAACTTTTTTTTTTTTTTTTTTTTTTTTTTTTTTTTTTTAACTCAGCATCTTGCACCAGCTTAATTTTTAATCGTCTTTAATTTTTTTAGAGGAACCTTCTTGAATCAGAGCAGTGAACTTGGAAACACAGAGCTGGGCTATATGCAGATTATAGCCGCCTTACTAAGCGACGCTGCTGCTCGTACTTAAAACGCGCTTGGTGGTAACTCCAAAGTTTTGGTGGTGGTGGAGAGTCCCATAATCTAAACCATTTAGCTTGTAAGGAGACCTCGGCCGGGCTTATTTACTCGTTGTGTTTTTGTAAAAGGGAAAGGAAAACCGTCGGTTTCAGATAGCTTGTAGCAGTATTCTCTGAGGCTGTCGAAGTAGTAGCCTTTGTTTGTAAATGTGCAGCTCTTCATGGGAAACTGTTTATGTCAGAAAGGTTTATTACATGTTTTTACTAAGAGTTTGGGAATAGAAAGGGTCCTAGTATCCATTAGATGTTTGCAGCAGCACGACTTGCAGCTGCTGGTTAGTTAATGAATGTGTGTTGTGTAGGTGACTTAACGTATTTCTGATACTCTGTGCACTTTGAATGACAGTATTCAGCTGTCTGCTACATTTAACATGGCATTTCTATAAATTCACGGCTTGGAACTAAACTTGAACTACCCATAATTCTCTTTTCCCCTTTGCTCCCTTTCAAAATGTCTGCTTTGCCAAGTTTTCTCATCTTGTTTAGGGCAGCCGTGTCTATGTTAGATGAAAGAGGAAGCTTCTCAGAGCGTGAGGCAGTTTGCAGAAGTTTGTAGTAGCTTTATTGGACCTTGACTGAGATTTTCTAAGGTCTCAAAAAATAATAAAAAAAAAAAAAAACACCACCGCCCCCACCAGTTTCCTTTCTTGCTTTGCTGAGGCCTGGGGGGAGTGAACAACTTCAGTTCTTTGTTTATTTATTTAAAGGTATGTGTGTTTTATCCACGTGCATACATGGAGTAGGCCTAAATGCATCCTTTCTAAAGGCTCAATTGTAAATGAGTGGGTTCCTCCCATGTTTCATGTTCTTGTTTTCAAAGCCTCCAGTTTTCCATATTTGAAAAAAATACTTTTACTACTATGCTATTTGTTATAGGTATTATAATACTTCCATTAGAGCACTAAAGCTCTAGGTACAGTTCAAAAAAGAAATGGGTTTGCACTGGTGGCTGTAGGGGCATGGCAGACCACTGTGTTTTGAGGGAAGAAAGTAATGTAGGTGTTACTGCTACAAAGACTTGCACGTGTAACTTTGTACATTGTGATCTTTTCTTTGAAGTCTCTAGGGCTATTCATTACATATAAAGTGAAATATTCAAAAGTTTTTTCAGAGTCAGAATCATAGTATCTTTATATACATATAAATATATATATATATTTAAAGACTGCTCTGAGATATTTTGTCACCTTTTTTTGATAGAAACCATTCAGGTTTAACTGTCTATAACTAATAATTGTGCTAATAGTTACATTCCCCCTTCCACCTCGGTAATATGTGGATTTCTTACTGGTAATTACTTTGTTTTCTGATTTTTGTTCTATTTATGGTATAGGGGAGTCTTTTTGTTCATTTCACTTTAGGGAAAGATATTATAAACAATGTTTATTACTGAGAAACTAAAGGAAAAATACCAGTAAATCAACGTATTGTGTTTTTTTTTTTTTAATAGTGATGGCTTAGTAACACCAGGCATTGTTACACAATTTTAACAAGTGTTTGAAAAGTGTAGGAGCGATTTCCAGACTCTCTGAAAGACAGTAGGGTTTGAATGAGCAGAGTTCTCTTAAATGGTGTGTGTATTTAAGCTGTGGAGTTCTCTGAGCATATAAAATGCCTTGTGGAGTTGCTTGTTTACATGGCCATGGAGGTGAGGAGGGAGGTGACAAAGGCATGTCGGAGGTGTAATAAAAAACATTTTGTTGCTCATCTTTCTCTCTGCTGTCACAAAATCGTTCTTAGAAGTTTTGTGTAGTTATTTGACTGTTGCTCAAAATCGCTGTGATGAACAGAGAGGAAACAGAGCCTCCTTTCAGGCCCTTCAGAGCTGCTTTCAGGAGCAGGGCCAAGGTTTACAGCAGTCAAGGTACAATAGTAAGAGCACTCTCATGCTGGTATGCAGAGGTGGTAGCAGTTGCTAAGGGCTGAACTCTGCTCCTAATTTCATCCTTGAAACTATCTGATTTTGTGGAGTTGCACTTAGGTAACTGAAGTCATAAGCTGGTAATTTTTTTTTTTTTTATCTGGCGATATCATGCCAACTCAGTTTCGATGTGCTCTCTGCATTGTTGTGAGCGTTACATAACAGGGGAAAACACTTTTCTGTTCACATGTGCAATGTTTTCATTGCTTTCAGGATCAGAAGATAAGTCATCCTGTACAAAATAAAAACAAACTTTTATGCGTCTGTGCTGCTGGGATGCTATCAAAATATCCTGGGGGATAGTAAATGAATAAACTGCTGTCAGCTTAATCTGCCTGTCGTCCTCTGTGCAGATAATTTTGGGTATGAGCAAATAATTTGGGATATTTGTCAGTATTGGACAACTAGTTTGGCTTTTCCCTTGTACCATCGATAGCTGAACTGACCCTGCTGGCTGCTCCAGCTCTGGAAGGTTCTGCTCATATCCCGGGCACTAGGGGTTAGCTGGTCTTTCTCCAAGGAATATCATATAAAACATGTAGGTATATCTCACCATCTTACAACCAAAGCCAACTCCTTAGTTTGCAGGACAGTGCACAGGATATTTGGGACCTAATTAACCATAGCAATAAAAATTCTGCGTTTCAAGTTTGCATTTGAAAAAAGTAGTTGTATTTTGTGTTACTGAATGAACATATCGTGGTACAGTGGGACTTGTAGACTGATTGAAGATCTGCACTGTAATTTGTAAGTTGTAGATGTGTGGCAGACACTGATGTTGTAATTCCAGTTGCGCTGCGTTCTGCAGTTTCTTTTCTAGCAGTTTTTTGTGGCAGCACTCTATTTAGAGTTTTGTCCAGCACAGAGCATTTCCATTGCATAAGTTGGTGGGCTGATTTCAGTGTAATGGGCACCTTACATGAATCTTGCATGTACTGATAGTACTCTGTAGCGCAAAATGTGGGGGTTTGGCTAGCGTGCATTTTTATATTTTAGTTAAGAGCTAGCAGAGCAGACAACTGTGCTGTAAGGAGTCAGATTTGGCATCTTGCTGTTTCCCTGTTAGTTTTAAGATGAGCGTCTTATTTTATATTTAAAATTGAAGCTGTATGGATTTAATGCTTTCTTCTCTCTCTCTCTCTCTCTCTCTCTCTTTCTCTCTCTCTCTCTCTCTTTCCTCTCCTCATCCACCTGTAGGTGTTGGTGGAATGAGCGTTGCGTGTGTTTTGAAGAGAAAAGCAGTGCTCTGGCAGGACTCATTCAGCCCCCACCTGAAACAGCACGCTCAAGATACAGCTAATCCCAACATGCCTGTTGTACTGACATCTGGAACAGGGTCCCAGGCTCAGCAACAGCCAGCTGCAAATCAAGCGCTTGCAGCAGGGACACACTCCAGTCCTGTTCCTGGATCCATAGGAGTTGCAGGCCGCTCCCAGGACGACGCTATGGTGGATTACTTCTTTCAGAGGCAGCATGGTGAGCAGCTTGGGGGAGGAGGAAGTGGTGGAGGCGGCTATAATAACAGCAAACATCGCTGGCCTACTGGGGATAACATTCATGCAGAACATCAGGTAAAAAAAAGTTAAATGTTTCCAAACTGAACACATGAACAAATCGAGCTTACTGTAGATGCTTTTAATGAAACTCTTTTAAAGCTTAAGCTGATTATTTGTGTCATTAGAATGGCAACAGTCACACTTCTCTTTTCTGTTTTTTTTTTCTTTTCAGGATTGCAGTGCCTTGCTAGTTCTAAACTGAAATGTTTTTGCTCATGAGTGTTGAAATCCCAGTCCACTCTGACAGTAGAACACTTCTGTTGGCAAAATTTATCATTGCCTTTATTGATCTCTGTATGTGTGAACCAGTTTAGCAGTGAGTGCTGCAGCTTTTTTTCAGATCTGTTGCTGTAGTTAAATGATTCTTATGTAATGTTATTACAAAACTGCTTTAAAAGCCAGTGCATGTAGGTTGAGCTTTCAACATTCCCGATATTGCAGGCAACTTCCAGAACTGTATTTTTCAATGTGTGTTACTCTGTTTTTTTGTTATTGTTTTGCTGTGTGTTTTTCATTACAATTGGGGGGACAGTATTATTAATGTCTTTAGCTGAATGGAGAAGACATTGTTAAGAACATCAAACAGTACTTCTGGAAGCAGAAGTAACTCTTCTCATTCACTTAATATTTCCAAAAGAGTAGTGGGCCAACATATGCCTTAGTAGCCGTGTTTACTAGCTAGATGTCTCTCCTGTAGTTTTGTTGTTGGATTTACTGCGAGTTAAATGAGTGAATGACTCACTCTAGCTTTTTGCGTGTGACCTGTAAGTAACTCTTCAAATATAGTAATGAGCTAAGGAAACTTGTCTCTTCTACCAAGAGAGGCATGGGAACAAGATTTAGTTGTAAGCATGTTTTAAAAATGAATGATTCCCACAAATCTTTTCAGAGCAGCAGACACAAAGCTTTTGTAACCCCTATTAACATGTCCTGCCTCTAGTTTTTAAAACAAAAATGAACAAGCTCTTGTTCCCCTGCTGTGCCTCTCTGGGGGGGTGTGTTGTCAACTGGGCCATTTAAAAGCAAACATTGCAGGGAATTTTGCAGCCTCATTGAAGTCAGTATGTACCTCAACAAGGAAGTAAGCCCAAGTGCCCTGTTAATTTCTGTTCCATAAAAAAAACAGTGTGAAGCACTGTAATATGATGTAAGCAGCCCAAAGAATACTGTGTTTTTTTTTTTCCTTTTGTGGAAACAGCATTTAGTTAAATTACGATTTTAAAGGAAATACTGCATTGAAGTAAGATACAGTTTTTTAACTACTAAGTTTTCAGTCATTAAATGTAAAACTTGTTTTAAGAGCTGTAAATGGAAGAGGTTTTAATATGCTTTAAGTCACATAAGAAATAGTAAACAAAAATTTCTTAGTGAATCGCTTCACTTTTTTAGATTTTTAAAAATTCTCATGCAGACTAGCATGGAAATGTTTAGACAAGGACAGCTGTTGTTTGGATATTTTGTGTAAAGATAACTTCATAAATTGAACTGCATGTCGTAAAATTCTTAATCCTCTTTTCCTCCAACTCATGCATTTCACTTCCTTTCTCTGAAAGATCCATAAAAGCAAAGACAACAAAATGTATTGATAGTGGAAAAGAAAATCCTACAGTCATTAAAAATTGAACTGATATTTGATTTTCTTTTAAAGGAAGAATTTTTCTTTTTACTTCATTCTATAATAACCTGTAAGCTTAGAAAGCATCACTTGAAACAAATAGTACTGCCTGTTTCAAAAGATTTGGTCTAATGTCAGATACTTTATTTTACCTCCAGTTAATTTTCTTTAGAAAGCTGTTCAGTGAAATAGTAGTGGTAATCTTACCACTTTTTTAAAAAACTGTTTAGCTTATCCTATTTTGAATGAACTGGAAATAATGTAGGTATACTTTTGAGGCAAAATGCTTCTAAGATGATTGTGTGGACAAAATATACGCACAAGATCAGGCTTATAATGTTGCATATGATGCTTTCTGGGTTTTCCTGTTACGTGACCTGAAGCTTAAGAAAAACCCACTATAATGTAGTTGAAGTCAGAACTTTCTCTGTTATGTTTCCTATTTTTTTTTGTCCTTGTATTTGTCATACACGTCTGGTGTTTTACATTCTGTATCCATCTTTAAACCAATCTTCATATTTAATTTCATCAGTTAGCACTATGGGATGGGACAGTAACTGTTTTCTCTTATCTTGCACTGTGTGGCATAGTGATTGCTAGGCAGCTACAATTACTTATTTGTTTCAGCCTTTCTTGAGTCCTTCTTTCTCGATGATGCTCTGGGTGTGCCTCAGAGTTGTACTTGTGGGAAACAGAACGGAGAATACATGTGAATCTCAGTAGTACCATTTCTTTTGACTTTTTGGCCACCTTTTTGGCCATTTGCTTGTTAAATTACGAATTCCTTGGAGAAGGAAAGAGTCTTATGCATACAAAAATTACTAAATTCAATTTGGGCTTAGCTGGAGTAGAAATGAATTTGTCCTGCAAGAACAGAAGAAAAGCAAGGAAGTGCTGGGACTTGCAGAAGGATGGGTTGTGATTATGGATGACTTAAGTGTCAATTTGTTGTACATGGTGATATGTTTGTACTACTGACCTTTTGATTTAAATTGTCAAAGGTAAGGCAGTGAGGGCCCGTCTTGTTGCTGAAAAAGAGGTTGGGAAAATAAGTAGCTAAAAGATAATGGAAAGTTAGAAAAATTAATTATAGGGTATTGTAGGCTAATGTGTGCCTAGAGCTTAGAAGGTCGTAATTAAAGGTAGAGGGATTCTTTTTCTTTTTTCTTTTTTCTTTTTTTTAATTGTTGAATCCTAGTTTCTTCAGCGTTATGTATGTGGACAGCCTTTTATATCTGTCTATGTTGTGATAATATTCCTGTGATTTTTCCAAATGGTAGCATTTCATCATGTGTTATTGGAGGTTTATGAATGTTATCTGTCAGAATTTATTTAGAGTATATCCTTGCTTTTCATGTTTTGATTGCGCTTGCTGTTTCTCCTTGTCATTTGTTCCTCCTCTGACCAGCAGCTCTAAGAACCGAGTTAAGTTTGTCTGGCTTTCAAGGAAGTAGATACTGTCCTCGCGTTGTAAGTGTGAAGTTTCATGCTGAGAGGAAAAATGCCTCTTCTTTTTATATTTTACTTAAAAAAAATTTTCCCTTTTTTTCCCTACCCTAAAAGAGAGGGGAAAAGTATTTATATAAATATATACATAAATAAATAATATATCATATAAATAAATATATAAACAATTAAAGTTACTGCAGCCTTTTTTCATATGTAGATATCAAGGATACGTACCCATCAAAATAGCCTATATTCAGAATTCCTCTATGGTCTCTTGCAGACAGAGCAGTAATGATGAAAACAGACTCTCCCTTCTGGGTTAGAATCTCTGAACTACTAAACAAACTTGAAAAATATCTGCAACTGCAAATCTTTTTATCATCAAACTTTAAATGGAGGACACTTCTATCAGCCAGGTTTTTGCTGCAAAATGTAGTTGTCTCTTGTTATCTACAAAAGGCAGCAGCTAGATTAGGTGGAGCATTAATGTTCACCAGTAATTTTATGGTTCAAAATGAAGAGGTTTGGACTGTTGTTCTTTTGTGATGCACTAGTTACTCTTCAGGCTGTTAGGACACACTGTTATGCTAGATGCGTTATGTTTTTTTTTCTTTTTAATGCATTTTGTTCTGTAGAAAATGGTTTTGAGATCGACAACTCACTTCCCGTGTGTTAGTAGAAGATACAAGTTAGTGTGAGATACAAGATGACTTCTGATGACTAATGGCCTAGGTTGGATTTGACTTAGTGATGAAAGACTGCATATCTTATTACAAATTCAGACAGCCACCTACTACTACTAAGGGGAATGAAAAGACAATTGAGATAGACAGCTGGAAGAACTTATCAATGCTTAACAGGTTTTTAGGAAAACTGTTTGGGTTGTCTAAGATGAGGGACTCTTGGGATTGTGCATGCACATGTGTTCTTGAACTTCGGTCAAGAGAGTTTCTCTGGTGGTGGTCCTCTCTGAATTACATTACATGGATATACTTCAGGCTCTATCTGAATTGCAGTTAGAGTAATATGGGAGTTGCTCAGTAGAGACAAATGATTTTAGGAATTTAGTTTCTTTGAGAGCATGTTTAATTAATAATTTGAGACAATGGAGCTCTGCAGGGATTGTCTTCTGGAATGTGGGGAATTTTTTGCATACAGTTGGTGAAGAATAGTGAAAGCAACAGGGCTGGAATTGAATTATATAGTCGGTTTTGGCCTTTGATGATGAGACCAAACAACATATTAAAGGAGAACTTTTATATAAGTGGGCATAGAAGATAACTCTCCTGGTAGCTGCCCTTCTAAAACACTGCTGCTCAAACCACACTACTTGATGCTATGGGAATGTCTGGATTTGATTCTTCTGTTGGCAGGCACAATTACCAAAGTTTGCCTTAAAGCCACGTCAGGGTTCTCCAAAATGATCCTGGAAGCTAAGCAAGCAGAACCCTTCATGTTTTTCAAAAATGAAATCCTGTTTAAGAGACATGCAATGCTTTAGGAAAGATTTATGTGCCTGTCTGTGGCAGGTTTGTGGTGTGCGAGGACTACCGTGGTCCAAATAATCTGGTTATCTGTGCTAGAGCTGAAGACACAGGGAGCGTCCTTGAAGGTCGTGTTTCATGCAGCATAGTGTATGCTTCTGTTCTTGAAGAACGTTTTCTGATGTACGTTTCATTAAATCTGTTAAATTTTCATGGGTGCTTCTGTGTATTGCAGCATACTAGCTGATGCTTTCCTTACGTTAGCAGTGCAATGACTGTACTAACTTGATATCCAGATAATCAGGAATGTAATAACATGCCAGAATGAAATGTCTAGCTTGGCTAATTTGTTTTGTAAGGTTTTCTCTGCAGCAAACGGGAGAAGGGATATCTTGGAGGAGGGGATTCAGAACACTTAATTAATGTTTCTGGTTTACATTGCCCTTTGAAAATTTCTCTTGGGATAGAGGGAGCATGGGTAGATTGGTTCGATTTGTTGAAAGTTGAGCAGTGGAAAATAATTGTATAGAGAAATCCTGAAATCTTCTGGAAGTCAGCGTAAGAATTTGCTGACTCTCAATCTGTAGGTTTTGCTGTCCCTGACAGTCGATAGCTGGATACCTAACTCTAGTTCAGATTGCACAAGTAATCTGGTGTGCTAGCTTTGAGATTTCATGTGTTGCTGTATTTTTGTAGTCTTCTTTCTTTTGTGATGTTTATTCAGGAAGAGAAAAATTTTCATGTGATTGAATTTGAACATTTCAGTGCTTAAGTAATATTTTAAGTATCCCAGTTAATATATTGTGCTCGTACTTGTTTTTTGAATAGAATTTCAGAGCATAGCTTCCTTACGTATTTATCTTGGAGAAGACCGTGCTATTTAAAATTATTGCTTTCGAATTGGCATGCTATTTTTGACCTCTTTGGACCTTGTCTCTCAATGAGTGCGGATGGGGCTAACAATCTAAGGAAAAGGAGGAGTGTTTTTTTTAATTAAAAAGAAGAAACAAAAAGCAGCAGCATTTCTCAAAATTGGGTGCACCTACTTGTTTTCTTCCTTCCCTTCTCTCCAGCTTTGATTTCCCCTTATTGACTGTTCTGTGGTTTGCTGAGTATCTCTGAGATGGTGTGACGTATCTGTATTTCTATAGAACAGGTTATGACGCTCTTTTTGTAAATGGCCTTCTACTGAAGAGAAACTTTACTCCTGTTTTTAGCAGGAGCTGCCTGGCTGCTTTACGGAGCCTGTGCTGAAGCCGTGCAGACCCAGATTGTATGCTGGGGTGACACAGTGATGAGCACTCAACTAGTATTAAGCATTGGAACAGGTTGCCCAGAGAGGTTGTGGAGTCTTGTTCTCTGGAGATGCTCAAAACCTGCCTGGACACGATCCTGTCTTAACATGCTCTAGGTGACCCTGCAGGGGAGTTGGACTAGATGATCTCCACAGGTCCCTTCCAACCTCAACCATTCTGTGTTCTGTGATTAAAACCCAAATTAGTTCTTCACCCTGCTGCAAACGGTCCCCATGGCAAGGAGCCGCTTGCATCTGTTTCTGACAGAAGTCCTGAAATGAGGCATTGCTGCATTGCTTGTTTATACAATATTCTTGTGAATTTAAACCTTAGAAGGTTAATGTAGGGCTGGAAGGGAAGGGATGCCTCAGACCTTCCAGAGGGTGAGCAAGCCCTGCTGCCAGTTCTTCGTTGTAGAGTAGCCCTGACTGGTTGCGCAAAAGCGATGGGCCAAACGCGCAACTGTTAGGCAGAAGATGATTTTCAAAAGAGATTACCAGCTCTGGTGGGGCAAAGTTAAGGTTACTTTTTCTGTAATCCACTATTCTGGAGATTGGTGCCCCAACAGTATGTGCTTGAGACACCACAGGGTAACCTAATTCCACATTAATGAAGCGCTTTCCTCAGTGAATAAAATCTGAGGAAAAACATAATTAGCTAACTAAGCCAAGCCATTCTGAAAGGCTGCCTTTCTTGCATTTATTTCTGTACCCTGAATCATTAATCATCTTGGCTAAATGCCATGTAAAGCATTAGCCAATCTGCAATTTCAATAGCTTTTTGCTTTGGATGCTAATGGTAGTAGCAATTCTAACGATGAATCCTTTACTACAAAAATAGTAGTTAAACCACCTAATCCTGTCTAACACTTGTGACTTCACATTCTTTCTTTACTGACTATTGTTATAGGAGAGGACTAAAAATAGTGGTGTAATCAGTTGATGGAACAACGTATTTTAACCCTGAATGTAGTTGTCAGTGGCAAGTCTGTTGTTGATAGTGTGTGGGGTGCTTTTCTCATTGTCAGCTGGTAAATACATTTTTTTTCCCCAGATACTATCTATCTATACACACACACACACACACATATATATATATACATATGCATGTGTGCATGCACACAGAGTGGATGTCTTCTAAATAATGTGCTATGTGAGCTGTTCAGACAAGACAAACACAGTCAATCTCCCACAGCCTAGTAAGAGGCATTTGTTTCCATCTGAAATTTGTAAACCTTTGGTGGTAGTTAATTTAAAAGGCTTTAACAACTTGTAAGTATATAAATCATATGCCACAAAGTATTTAAGCTGTTCAGCCATTTCAGGCTTGCTCTCCTCTGCCCCCCTTGTAAAGAATGTGTTGTTCAGGCAGCAGTCTGACTGAATACCTTGATGTTTTTTGTCTTTACTGTCTCAATACTGTTGTTTTGGTACTAATGCTGACCTTTTTCTGAGAAATGTTTTACTGGAAAATAAAGATTTTTTTCCCCTCCCCGTTACAAATTGAGCAAGACCTGAAATGCATAAGCCTAATGGATAGAAACATTATAGCAAGACACTTGCACTCTGAAGGGATCGCTGTGAAAAAGCATCTGAGGTTTTTGAGGGTTTTTTTTTTTAAAAAAAGGAAAAATCACATTCTTGAGCTGTTCTGAGTGAGCATCTGTAATGTAACGCATGCAAAAGGTAAGCACTTGGAATCTCACATCTCTGTTTTCTCACAGAAACAAATAAATAAATGCTACTAATTTTAGGAGCTGAGTAATTTGAATATTTTATCTATTCCAGCAAGTGTAACTGTAACACTGTTTTCTACATTACTCCGTAGGAGTAGAAAAGCAGAATAAATGGTAAGTCTCAATGGAAGATGATGCTATTTCTGAAGCTTCAGAGTGTGTGCTTAAATGACTATAAGATTAAACAGAACTTCACCTCCATTTATGTGGTGCTGCCATTTGACTCTAGTGAGGCCACAGTTTCACTGGAGGTTGCAGCCCTGATGTCCACCTTTTGTCTTGAACCTTTGTAAGCTGTGTATGTGGGTTAACACATCAAGACTGTGCAAGAGCTTATGCTTGTTGGAGGGTTCCCTCCAGGCTCCCCAAGAGCATAGCCAGCTCGGCAGAGCGAAGAATGAACATTTCCCTTGGATTTGTGGTCCCAGAGCCCTGCTTTTGTTTCTGGGTGGAAGCCCTCAGAAGTTCATTGCAGTAGGATCTGTGGGATACAGTAGAGTTTACTTGCTTGGCCAGCAGGACTGAAGGCTACAGTTGACCATGTAGTTCAGTGTAGATCAAAGAAATTTTGAAAGCAGCTGTTTGTGTTCCAGTGTAACTGATGCTGTCTTAACTGAACCCATCCTACCTCAGTTTTTTTAGGTGATGGTGTTCTAGGGACTTTACCTCCTAGTCAGAAATACAGGGCAAGAGGGGTATTGGGAAAGTAAATGCTGTAATCTAAGGGAAGGGAATATAAAGAATAGATCCTGGTGGGAGAAGGTGGTGGGTAAAGAGAAAGAGAGCCTTTGAAATAGGTCCAGAGGGGTTACATGGGAAGCAGCTTTTGGGAGAGGGGAATGGAGAACTGGAAGTGTTGAGGCCTATGGAAGCAGTTAACTAGTTAACTAGTTCAAGTTAACTTTGGTTACTGTGTTTAACATAATTGCCTTAATAACAATAGTTTAAACACTCTTCAATCATTCTTCATAAGTGCAGATACTTGATCTGTTCAACGTAGTCCTGCATCAAGAAAACCCCATACAAAGCCTCAAGCTTCATGGCATGCTCATAGAGACAATTCTGTTTAATGATCACTCGGATAGTCTGGATATTTTTCAGGGAGAAAGCTTTTCTCTAACAGAATTAAATTTCTGTTTTTTTTTGTCTATAGTTGTTTAATTCTGCCTCACCTTCCTCTTATTAGGAAACATTACTTGCATGAGAAGGAAGAAAAAACTCTGTAGAGTTTGCTGTGACTCTCCATTGTGATTACGGGTGAAATTTAGACTGTTGATTTTGGTGCTTGTCTATCTAGATGAATCATAAGTTCTAGGTAAATGAGGTTTCCTTAGTATATAAGGCCAGCATACAATCCCCTGAGTTACCTGAGGATCATGAAATGAGATACAGTATTGCACTTTGAATTTATAAGTAAAGGTCATATTAAGATTCCATAGCAGCCATATTTGCTTAATATAAGCTGCAGTGTTAACACTGACTGTTATTGACATTAATATTTACTTAAAATTACAATTTGGGTACTTTGGTAGCAGTTACCAGATTTTGGGGAAAAAAAAAAAAAACTTGAATTATTCTGGGATACAAAATCTGGTATTAGGAGTACAAAAAGTAAATATACTGTTGCTTTCATGTTAATGTGGTATGTCCTTCAACCCCTTGTTTAGTAATCATAAAGGCAGTTCAGGGCCCCATATCCTGTTCATTTAAGTGGCTGTAGAAATGCTTTTGACAAGAGCCATTTAGCCCCGTGGGCTTTGTTTTTTTGCTAGGTTAAAATTTAACTACAGTTTTTAAGCACCAGCAGTGCAGTGTGTCCATATTGGTTGCTTTTTTGGGGGTGTGTTTTATATTGCCTCTCTCTCTCTTTTGTGAGCACCCTGGTATTCAGGTTACATTTTTGCAGGTTTACTTGCTGTGCCTTTCCTGAGTTTCTGCATTGCTGCTTTTAACACTGTGGACTTCGAACATGTTTTGGGTTCACTTGTGTGATTGGTAACGAGAGGTTTCATCCTGCTCTCTTGAACCTTCTGTAAGTTGTACCCTCTGTGCTCCCGCTATGTCACTTGCGATTTTTCTCGCAGTGAAGTTTGGGGTAATTGCCTGAATCGGCTTTGCTGTTCCATAAGATACATCTTCCAAAATTTTTAAATCCTAGCTAAGACATCTATGACAGAGTGTGTTTCCGAGAGCACTCAGAGACAGGAAAGAGTGATTGGCCTGTGTGGTGCCATAATTGAGCAGAGAAGGTCCTGTACCAAATGGCAGAGTGCAGGTGATCTTCAGCTGGGAATGCTGCTTTCTTGTTTTTTTACCGTAAGTGTATGTTTGTACAGCTGAGTTGTACTTCGGAGATGCTCAAGGACTATCTGTATACCTTTGGGTCTGGAGAAACGTTTGCTTCTGAGTTGCTGTCATTAAATTCTATGGTGAGGTGTTCTGATTTTAAACAAAATTAATGTCGTCCCCCCCCCCCCAAAAAAAAAAAAAAAAACCATGTGTGGTTGACCTGTGTAAGATGTCTACCTGACACAAAGTAGCTGCATGCTGCATAGGGGGTGGAAACTTCACAGACAATACAATTAATGTAGAAGGTTTATGAGCAGTTATTTTGCTGCGTAGGAGGGTGAGTTTTGAAAGCAGCCGTTGACCTACAGATAAATTGGCTGGTACCATTGAAATCTGCAGTAGGTAATAGTCGAAAGCATTCTGTGTTTTGTCTCGTCCCCTCTAAAGTAGGATGTGGCTATGTGCTCTACTGAAACTTGGAAAGGCCTGGATTCCTCTGCAGCATGGATGAGGCCAAGGGCTTTTATTCAGGAGGCTGAAAAGAAGATTGGGACATCTGACCTGAGGTAACACTGTAGCAAGTAGTATAGCTGTCTCTTGCTTTATCGTGTGTTTTTAAAGGAAAGGTGAAAATTGGTTAACAGGCCTTCTGAGAGACTGAGCTGGTGATCCTGCCTAACGTGCTCTAGCTGACCCTGCTTGAGCAGGGAGGTTGGACTAGAGGATCTTCAGAGGTGCCTTCCAACCTCAACCATTCTGTGACTTGAGCCTGTGCAAAGCAAAGCAACCCGGTGGCAGCTCTGTTTCAGTTTCTCAGCTTTGCTTGTCCTCAGTGTGCTGGGCAGATGGGTTTTGGGGTATGTGCTTTCATCGTGAAGGCAGGAAGCTGTGAGTCAGCGAAGAGGCTGTAAGCTGGAGTGTGTTATAGTGGCATATATTTGTATATTCTTACATGTGGAAATTACTCTTAAATGTAATGCTCATTAAGTTTGGTGAAATTTGCATAATTCTTGAGTGCATATATGGAGTAATATGAAGGTGAGGAATATTCTTGTGCAATGAAATTGCATTGTGATTCTTTTTCAGTAGCAGTGTTACTGATGGACAGAGCTCAGGGCCTTTATTTGGGGGAGTAGACTTCAAAGCGGAGCTTACTGGTTTTCCTGTTATCAAAAGGGAAGAATACTTTGTAGAAGAAGGCAGGGGGAGCTGTTCTTTGCAATGAGTAGGGATATGTGCTTTGCTTTGCCTTTAGTTCTGCAAAGGTGGAGTATCTCAAGAGGTTGAAATGGAGGTGCAGCTGGGGAGTGTTGCTGGCTCCAAGCAGAAGTCATTTTTTTTGTCGAATCACTTACCGAGTGATTCTGACTACAGCTGCCCTGTCTTCATATGATTCCTGATGTTTCTCAAGATCACTTCTTCCTCTGAGGAACCAGGTTATCATGTATTATCTGGATGTCAGGGCATCACTTCCTTGTGTAGCCAATTTATGTTGGCATTGTCTTCTGGATTTCTTTCAAAATTCTGGTTCAGTGGTGAACCGGATTTCATGGTAATTAAATCTTACCCACGTTAGTGCTCATTTGTGGAGAAGGTCTTTTCTTTTTCCTTTGTGGAGCTCCTTGTTTGCAGTGTTGACCATTGTGGCTCTGCTTCACAAATCTGTGTTTGTTTCAGGGCAATGAGAGTTAACAGGAATAGATTCCAGTCAAGTGGAAGACTATTGATATATTTGTGTAACTTCAACATTGGAATATTACCTGCCTTTTGGAATACTAAGGTGTGTAAAAAGATACGGCTTTGGTTTTAAATTCTGCTGTTCCTTCTTTGAAAGGAAAATGAAGGAACCCTGTGATATTTGTGCACATCATCATGTAAGAAAATGAGGGGAAGGGATATTGTTATTTAGTATTACAAAAAGAGGGAACTGTGAAGAAGCCCTTTTGAGTACAATCTTTGAAAAGGGAATGATAAACTAGTCTGTATTGCAAACAAATAGATAAAATGGTGAGCGGAGATTAAGGAGCTATATGACCAAGAGGAGAGGCCTCAGAATTGGTGATATATAGAGTCTGAGCATACAGTGCCCAGAAGTCAGGCACAAAGATTTGATTTCGAAAATACTTTTGTCTGTTTTTGCCAGGATTGATGAAAGGGAGATGAGTAGGAGTAGGACTTAGATATCTCTAATGAATTATGTGTTTTGTTACCTGACCTGTGATAGCAGGTAGAGCAGATGCATTATTTTTGCTTTTGACAGTGACTAAGGCAAAGTAAATTAGGGAAGGAGATGTAGGCAGCCCATTTCCACTGGGTATCATTTAACAAGGGAGGCTAGGATGGTTATTTGCAATCTAAAAGTGTTTGAAGAAATGCTTCTTTCAGGCCCTTAAGAGGAGAGGAAAATAAATGCTCAATTAGGTATACAACTGAACCAGGTATAAAGCAGCTGGAGTGCACTTAGCGGCTACGTTTATGCCCTTTACCACTCTTATCTAAGTCTCTGCGCCAGCTCTGTAGTAGTAAACTATCAGGGTATTATTTGGTTGAAGACAAATGTGCTTCTTGACTTTGCAAACGGATAAATGTTCAACACTGAAGGGAGCCACATACACTTACTGGACAGTAGCACTTAATGGAACCTGAATTGCTAAGTCGTCATGGTTTCTGGTGGAGCTTGCGCTGAAGGCTTTGGCAGTATTGGAGATAATGATTCTGTTAATAGTTACACCAGTTCTCCTTTCTCCACCAGGAACTCAGGCTGGTATGGGAGCGTGGTATGGGAGGATGTCAGTTAGCTGTTTGCACTGCTGCAATTGGTTTAAGTAAATGATAGCTTGTTTTTCTGCTCCAAATAAACATTTGAACAAGGTATTTGGGCAAATATGCTTGCATCTAATGTCAACAAATTAAAGTATACGTTTTCTAGCATTAAAAAAATTAATTACGTTCGTAGAGTAAGAGTGACCTTGAAAAGGACCTAAGTATCAAAAAAGAGGGTGGGTGGGATTGAGGAGAGGAGTGGAAGTCTTATTTAGAAATTGTCTACATGTTCTGAACTGTATTTTCACCAAGGAAGTTTGTGCAACTGAAGATGCAAGAGGGGTTCAGGTTGGCAGCGTATAACTGCTAGGGCTAGGATCTGACAAAAAAAAAGTCTTTTTAATAGTCTCATGATTTATGCTATAAATATAATGATTGGTTCTTTGTCACAGCTTTGTTTCAAGGCTCCCACAGCACAACATCCCTCTTTGGGAGTAGATCTGTTTGGGTCAAGTTGCGGGGAAAAGAGGAACTAAGTAGCCTCTGCTTCTCCACTACAACGTTGTATGTGCTGGATCAGTGCCATCGTGGCTGTCTCTGCGGGTTGCTGGGACATTGCTTTGGTAGTAATGGGAATGAACATCACCTGCTGAACCTCTTTGTTTAGCATTTCTGTAATTCAGACCTTTCATTTAAATACTAATTTGCCAATGTTCAGCTTGTGTGGCTTGGAACGGCTGGATGTCACAGTGCTTTCCACAAGCTCAGCTTAAAATGTTTCACAGAAGCTCTTGGTCTGGTTAACCTGTATCTCAGCTGGGGGAACTGGGACCCGTGGGCTATGTTAGCTGGCAGATCAGTGATGAAGTTGACAGCAGAGCAAAGTCTTTGTCCTGTGCTGTAGCTGCTGCAAAGTGCTCTTCTGGTTTCAGTGCGCGTCGTCTTCACCTCTGTGATATGGGCCACAGCAGAGGGTGCCTTATTTAAACTCTGATGCCCTGTGACTGAGCATTTGACCATTGAGGATTTGTATATTCCATAAATACATCATATTATTAAGTTATACAGTATATATCATTAATGCAGAACAGTAGAAGTGTTTAGGTTGGAGGGGACTTCTGGAGGTCATCTATAATGCTTTCTTTATATTCTTGGATGCAGTATATTGAATCTTAAAATAGAAATAAAACATTCGTAACAAAGCCTTGGCTCGGTCCTGCTGGAAATAATGGCAGGAATATCACAAGCTAGGGTGAGGCCTAAGGTCAGTGAACATGGTGAGGCTGCTCATAGCACCGGTCATTCGCAAGAGGGTGCACAAGCATCCAAACCGTTAGCGTCGTCGTTGCCTTTTTGTGATATAAAGCATCTAGAACATCTGCTGTGGTGACATGACTAAACATTGTGTTATTAATCTTCAGCATCCTAAAAACAGCTCGTGTGAGGGAATGCAGTGAATAGGACATGCAGATTACTCATAAATGTCATATAAACTGTTACTGCTGATCTAGAAGAGGCGGGTTTCAGATCTGGTGGATTGCTCAGGGTTTACTAAACGTGGAGTGGGAGCTGTAGCATTGCTTACGTGCCATCTTAAGTGTTTGTGGCTGTTGTCATAAGCACTGCTTAAACGTAGGTGTATTATCTGGGAGGGCAATAATTTAGGTTGAATCCTAGTGTGTGGTGGTACTTCTGTGCTTTGTCTTCAAGTCTGTAGGTTTCTTCTCTGCGCCTGGACATGTACTCAGTGCTTAGGGTCTGTAGGAAATTGCCTTGGTAAGATTTGGGAATGAAAATCAGGAAACCTGTTATTTTACGTTTTCAACGTGATTTCTTTAGCTAAAAGTTTTAAATCCCCCCCCTTTTTTTTAATTTGAATTGAATCCACTTTCATCAGCTCATGATCTAAAGCAGAAGCAGAAAATTACATAACTGCTCAAGTAAACGTATAGCTACAGAAATGACCTCGGTAACATGTTAATGGGAAGGTTGATTGTTCCATGGCAAAGAAGTGCATTCGTGTAAGTGCTTAACCAGTAATACTCCTCTTAGGGAAAATAAGTATGGATCCATTTTTGCAGCTGTAACATTACAGATTTCTAACTTGAAGTGGTTCACCAATGTTTTGATGGAATTTTGTCTTTCCTTCCCCTTCCCCTCTTACTTCATTAGCTTTCTCCATACATGACTTCACTCTGACGTGCTGTGTCCTCTCATCATCCCCAAAATCCACATACTGCACCCCTCAGCAAAGCTGGGCCTGTACCCCCAGTAGCTGTACTGTTTTGTACCCCCATGATACATTTTGTACCTTTGTTTTGCCAGCTCGAGAATAGTAGCTAAAATTGGCAACTGAATTTAAGACATTATTTGCTCTCTTTCTCTTTGTCCCTTGCCCCTGGCTTCAAATGACTTTTTTTTTCCTTTTCATTTAATTTGCTTTTTGTTCCCACCATTGTCTCTCTTCCAGTTTCTCTTTCATGTTGATGCAAGTTAAATATAAATCTGTCTGTTTTATACAAGAGTTATTTGACTTGGCCTGAAAGGAAATGGTCCTGAGTTACTTGCTTATGTATTGACTCCTTCATCACCTGAAATTAATACAGCTCGATGTGAAATATAAATCTTTGCAATAAACTTAGCAAAGGAGGTTGCATTAGACTGTGTATCTTAAATAATTTCTTATTTTACCTTTTTTGTGCATGTATAAAAATTAACACTGCATAAGTTTTAGCTTCTGGGAGTTTTAAAGGTAAGTCACCAATTGCCTTGTTATATACTGGAATTTAGAACATATTTCTCTGTCTGTATCAGAAAAAATTATGATAAACTGTGACTCTCTTAAAAAGAAATGCAAGCAACTGATCATGTATTTTTCTTACTCATTTATAAATAGGTGCGTTCTATGGATGAACTAAATCATGATTTTCAAGCACTTGCTCTGGAAGGAAGGGCTATGGGAGAGGTAAGTGAATGACCTATAGGGGAAAAAATGTATTTTAGAGGGAGGAAGGAAGAGATTTTTAGCTTGGTAGGAGTGATTCTGAACTCGAGAATGTTCTCTGTTATGACTGTGAGGCACGTGCGTGTGTGTGTGTTTGTGTATATGTTTTAACAAAGTACAAAACCTGTCGGGCTGGAATCAGTCTTAGTGGGAGGAACAGCTAAGTCCTCCACCTGTTCTATCATCAAATAGTAAAACAGTGGTTGTAAAAGAACAGTTAGAAATATGTCCTGTGATAAGCGTTACAATACTTGTAGCCTGTTTATTTTGGGATACGGTGACCCAAGACCCCGTAATACTGTGGACTTAGTTGTGTGCCGTTTTCTTCTGCCCCATTTTGACTCCTGGCCACCACTGGCTGTTGTCATAAAGCACAGAACTATGTTTAATGTTTGAATTAGCTCAGCACCCTCATCTAGAGTTGGAAAGGTGCTAAGTGTGTGTGGACAGGTCAAAGGACTCAGCGGAAGAAGTTGTCCAGTAGTGAGTTCTCCAGTACTTACTGTTTTTCTATAATATTGTAGTTATTTTAATCACTCAGTACAGTAAGCAAGCAGCAGATTTGGGCCAAGATGGGTCATCTTCCAGTGTGATGGTTTTCAAACTATGATGGTTTAAAAAGAAGTTATCTAGGTAACTTGATTATTTAGGGCATCTTGGAAGAATAGCAACTCAGTTTATGTGACTGCATTAGGTATCTGAAAGTTGGATGTAAATACTTTTTTCTCTTTTTTTTTTCCTTGCCTCATTTCCTTTTTGTTTAGCCAGGCCATTCAGAAGCTTGTGGGAGAATAGAGATGAGAAAAACTTGTGTTGTAGAAAGATATTAAAGTGCAGCAGGTCAGCCACTAGTTTGATGTATGTTGGTTGTTTTGGAGAGGTTTCCTTTCTGTGTTCCTGTCTGTCAAGTCCAGACCAGTTCATATTCTGCATCTTTAGTCCATCTTATCTTTGTTGTCGAGCTTATGAATCTTTTTTTTTTTTTTTTTTAATCCCTAGAAGAACACTTCAGAAATGATCAGTTTGGAGAAAACATAAAACCAGCATTATTATGTGAGGTGATCCGTATGTGGGTCTCCTATCAGGTGAAAACCTCATGGAATTCATTGAGCCTTACAGCATCCCTCTCTCCTTCCATCTTGGGAAGCCCGTAATACCAAGATGCAGTTTAACTTGACGGTGCCTGATAGGAAAATCTCAGTTTTGCTAGGTTACAGTAACATACATTGAGACAATTGACTTAAAAGAGTAGATGAAAATGATTTATGAAGGAGAAAACATGACATTAAAAATCAATCTAAAGCTTCTAACAGCCAGCTGATGTGTCTCCATGTGGTATGAAACATGTCAGAGGAATGATGGTGGTGTGAATGTTCTTTTAGGGTGTGTGTGTGTGTGTATGTATACATATAAATATTTATTTTTTAGACATATCACTTGGATAAGATGTTTGTTTTCAGACATGACGTATACAGCCTCCCTAAGACTATTAAGAGTAAGTATAGCGCTTGTTTTGTACTTAATAAGGCATTAGATTGTGTTAATTTAAATGCCTGAAGGCATTCCTGAATACATCGATATTTACCCACTCTTCGCTTACATAGTGGAGTTTTTTTGGGAGGGAAGTACTGTTTTCTGCTTTTGAGGATGTGAGGTTTACTTTGCTGAAATTTCCAAATGATGACTCTCT
The DNA here is from genome assembly GCF_028389875.1 of Rhea pennata. Taxonomy (NCBI): domain Eukaryota; kingdom Metazoa; phylum Chordata; class Aves; order Rheiformes; family Rheidae; genus Rhea; species Rhea pennata. The sequence goes on from NC_084685.1 coordinate 3,124,870, forward strand.
TATTTACTTATATTAATCTTGCAACCGGGATGTAGGAATTTTGGAGATTTTTTCCTTTTGTCATTATGCTTGTCCACGTACTGGAGTAAGCATGTTTCTCTAGGACAGATGACACTCCATCCTTTCCTTTGTCTAAGCTAAGACAATATTTATTGTTTCTCTCGTTTTTTTTTTTTTTCTTTTCTTTTTCCCCTCAGTCCCCATGGAACTTCCTTTCATTATCCGCTGTGTTTCTGTACTAGATAGCTCTGCATTTCCTAAGATATTTCAATATCCTTGGTAGAACATGCATCTGGCCAGCCAAGTAAAAGAGCTATGTAAACTGAGATCAATGCAGGATATAAGTATTGGCTTTCAAGACAATATGCGTTTTTTAACTAAAGACTCTGGTGCTGTGCAGCATGCCTCATCTCTTTGTTGTTCAGACATTATTGTAGTAAGGCACTGATGTGTTTTAGGTTTTTTTTGTGTTGAATATGAAGGAGGATGCATTGAAAAAGTTGTTAAGAATACTGAAAAGAATTTTAAGTCTGACGTGAGTGAGGAGAAGAGGAAATGTGGTTTGAATTTCTTGCTTTTTTTTAAAAAAAACTCCTGAGCCTTACCTGTAGGAAGCGTTAATAATCTCAAACATCGAGCTGATGTGAAAAACCCTGGAGGAGAAAGAGGAGGAAAAGTGTGTTTTGCTTTTTACGTTTGGGAAAGCAAAGCATTTAGGGTATCTTTTTATCTTGCTTTCTTTTTGGAAGACTTTTTTTTCTCAGTGAGCAGCATTGCCATCCTAATTGTGGCAGCGTAAGGAGTTTGTGCAGCTGAAGAAATCAGAGCTTGCTTTTAAAGGGGGGTTGTCAAACAATTTAATGTCTTATCTGAATTTTGGCAGCAGGATAATAACTTTTGATTTGTGATGAACGGATAGCCTAATCTGAGGAAATTAAGAATAGTTTCAAAACCCACAGCTTTCATCTGCGTTGTAGTCCTTTCAGTCTTCAAAACTCCATCCTTCCCCCACTGTAGCCGACCTTGTGCCTTCCTAAATTTCTCTGTGAATCCAAGTGTAATAATTTTGTAAACATGAGACAGAAAAGGAAAGCAGCAGAGTAGCTTTTTGCCCTGTTTTAAAATGGAAAAGACTTGGGACATTCATAGTGGACATAGTCATTAGCGCTGAAGGTTGTCTTCCAAAAGGCACATGTTCTTCCCCCTTTTCAGCACTTTGTCCAGTTTATTTTAGTTAAGGAGGAAGATATGGGGATAAATAAAGGAAACATTGTGAAGCCTTACTAAAAACTGCTTAAGTGTAATGAAATCTTCAATACTTGTATGTGAAACTTCCCTTCTCACCAGATGTTGAACTGGAAAGTCATGAAGGAAGATGATGAGTAGCAGTTGGGAAAGGAACTAGAAGAACTGCGGAGAATGGGTGTAGATCAGAATATGCGTCCATGCTTCTTGTGGTCTGAGGCCTTTGATCACATAAGTGATACTTACCTGAGACTTAATGTGAGCTGTGTAAGTTATTTTTCATCTTAGTTCTTGAAGACAGTGGAGGTAGATATCTGCTTTTCTTCACTTAAATCCCTCTTATCTGGAGCTTTGCAATATGAAGTGTTCTTGCAGCATCTTTTTGGTCTACTGGACGGTGCATAGATACCATAAGGTGTTATTTGTCTTTGTCATCAGTGTCCTACAGGCATTTTGAACTACTGCAACGTTCTTGATGTGGTAGTAGGTCATGCTGAGAGATAAGCCTGTATCTAGAATAAAAGAGCAGCTGGGTGAGTCACTAGCTGCAGCTTAATCCAGGGAGGGTTGCGGGGGGAGCATGGGAGCAGAAAAACATTAGGCAACTGATGGGTTCTTAACTTAAAAACTGGGGGAGTTCGACTGAAAACTTTGAAGTATGAATATCTGGGATAACAGTGACTCCTCCTACTCTTGAAAAGACAAGCTAGTAATATTTTCTGTTTTCATCTGACAGGCATTTAATTATTGTGCTCTGCGCTGCCGTCTGCCAGGTTCTAGTGCATCTCCTCACTTGGGGTCGCGGTTCGTTGTAGCAGATCTCTTAAACAGCAGTGGCCAAAGTGAGATGTGTCCCTGCTTATGTGTCTCCCTGATGCAGTTGATTGGGTCCTAGATAAAATCCTGCTTCTCCAGCAGCCAGTGCGTATTTGTTTGTTGATTTTTTCCTTAAGCGGATTAGTTGTCAAAGGGTGCCTAGACATTCTTTTATTTGATTCAAAAACAAATCCAGACCCCGAAAGCATGACTTCGCTTTCCACTAAAGATGACTTTAGTGCTCTCTCACAAAGTAATGATTCACTGGCAGCTGGGGAGTATTGAAAGATCTGGATGATGGCCCTGTCTAGTTTCTTTTTTTTTTCTTTTTTTTCTTTTTTTCTTTTTTTTTTTTTTTTTTTAAGTATCTAATGCCAGCAGCCATGAACACTGGAGCGTTGAGGTCGTGTTTGTAAAGGACGATGGTCACCCGTGGCTGGGGACAAGCGACTGAGCAAGATCACAACGAGAAATGCTTAGGCCAGCGCTGGCTTCTAGGGAAAGGCAGCTTAAGGCTATAGGTTCAATGAAATGCACTTACATTATGCACCATATAATGGCTTGCCATCTTGCTAAGGTGGAGCTCTTTCACCTTCCCCGCTCTGTTCCCCATTGTGCCGTCTTGCCCTTTTCTCAGCGTTAGCTCTTGTGTTTATCAGACCCTGCCGGGCGCCAGCCTAACTCTGCGATCCAGCAGAAAGCTGCTGGCTTTTGGGATGGGATGGCAATACCCTTCCTTTTGGCTTTTACGTTGGCAGAGCTGCCTGGGGAGTCCCAGCTCGAATTGCCCGCTGTGTGCCGCGTCCTGCTATCTTGTTTGCCTTTTGGATGGCAGTGTTTTATAGAGGAGATAACATCTTACTGTTTGCAAACCTACGATGCTTGCTCGAATATAGCATAAGGAAGCAGAGCCTGCATTCACACATATGTTGCCACAGCTAAACCCGGTTCTCCCACGGCTATGTTGTGGCACAGATGGCTTCTTTTGTCTTAATATTTGCCTTGTCTAAAGGCGATTGGTTTACTTAATTTGTCTAATTCGTAATCCCATCTCGGTGGGATCTATGTGCGCTGGCTCTTGTTGATTGTAGAATTGCTGTTGTGGATGTGCAAGGTGCCCCTCACCCCGCTAAATTGAATATTGGCCTAACTCAGTTAAGTCCTCTGTAAGAGGGCTTAGAGGGATTATTTTCATACTAGATAGGGTCAATTTTTAATAAAGACAAGGAACAATTAAACTAGTTTTGTAACCTACCACATTTTTCTTTCTTAATTTCCAACCTGAAGAACTGGGGGAGTTTTTGCTTAAAATAAGTGTATAGGTGGGGGTTTTTTGTTTTCATTTTATTTTTCTATCCCCCCTTCCCCTCCATTGCAATGAAAACCCTTACTGGGGAAAAATTCTTTATCTTGGAGGCATCTTCATAACTCTAGTACAAGACGTTTACTGCTTCCTTTGCTAATCCTCTAACTTTGGAGCAGTACTGGTTGGACAGTACAAGGATCTCCATTGCCTAATATTGTCTTCCCCCCCCCGCTTCCTTGTAAATACAAACAGAATCAGTATGGAAGTTAAATGTCATTATTCTGATATCCCATGTTTTTATTTATTTATTTATTTTCCCCTAACAGTACAAAGCTTACAGTGTGAAATCTTAATTTTTATCTTCAGGGGAAAAAAAAATACAGCGGGAAAGTTGAAGTTGTTTGTTTGGTAGAAGTGTCTGCTTGTGGGAGAGGGAGAGAGAGTTCCCCCCCCCACCCAATCCTGTCTGTAAATTCACTGCAAATTTATAGGAAGGTGCCAGGTATAGTTCCTCAGGATCAAGTGGCTAAGTGAGGCGAGTGCTTGCATTTTGACCTTGGAGAAAAAAAAAAAAAAAGGTTGGCAGTTGATGAAACAATAAAAGAATAACTGATCTCAGGTCATCCTCCATGCACTCACTGCTTTTTGTGGAAGTCTACTTGTATTTTCAGGAAAACGTCAGTAGCTATTTGAAAAAGCAAACAAAATCCGTGTAAAAGCTTGCTCTGTTGGTTCCACTTTATAACACAGCTCCTTGCTATAGTTCATGAGCAGATCTTCATAAGAAGCGTTAGTTTTGCTTATTTTTCGAGTAAGTGTTTATGCCAGTTTGTAACATGGAGCTGCTAGAGGTTGCTCTTTCTAAAGAGGGACTTCAAAGAGGCACCATGCCCTGATCCTGGGCTATAGGAAGTGGGAATATTCGCCTTCACCTGGTGTTGCCACTGAAGGCCAGGAATTGGTAAGCCATAGCTGTGCTAAAAATGCAAAGTTCTGCCGGAGCTACTGGATTGGAAATCTGTTGTAAGCTTTAAAAGGTTAGAAATGAAGAAAAAAAACTCATTTTGCTGTCGTTGTTTATGTTGCCTGAGAAACTAGATATTTTAAAGCACTAAAGTCAAGAAAGAAGACTGAACTTAGTTACTTACAGCAGACTTTTTTAGGAAGAATAACTATAGCCTTCAGTTGTTTGGTCCAGATTTTAGGATTGCTTTAAAAATGTTGAGAGTGTATATTGCTTTGAACACCCTTGCCAGACAGTTGCTGGGCTCCCCACTCACATCTTTCTGTTCTGGTCCATGGATACAAATGTAGGTTTCCTCTTACATTTTACGCAATTTCTTGACCAAGTTTAAAATTGCATTTTACATTAAAGAAGAAATAATATTCTTGATAGCTGTAGAGCCCAGTATTGCTTTCGTGTGTACATGGGGAAAACTTACTAACATTTTGGAAACTCGAGAGGTTATGGAAGGAGTTCAGTTTTCTTGTAAACTAAGGAATGATTTCTCATTGCATAGAAAATATTCTGCAGTGTTTTCCCTGCCTCCTTTCTGCAAGCCCAGGGTCTTTCTCATCTTCTATTTCTGAGATGTGACTGTGTAACAGATTGCATCCTTTCACACTTCTAGGTATTGCCGTAGGAAATGAGAACTGGTTAGCTGCAGCTAAAGTTCAAGTCAACTGGTTCCTATCGCTTTCCTCTTAAAAAAATTTCCCTGACACCGAATGAGGAAGACAGTAGTTATGTCTGGTGGGATGGGGGCAGCAGGAGTGAAAAGACATTTATGAAATATGGTCATGGCAGAAGCTGAAAAAAAACTTTAAACACACCTGATGTGTGTTAGTCTTTTTTAATACATATGCATGGACTTGGCTCCTTCAGTCCCTCAATACCAACCTGCGGTGCCAACAGAGGAATAGGTTAATCTGTGCGAGTTTCACCGCTTTAGTCGTTTGACTATTAAGAAAACCATGGGTAATCTTTCACTGGGTTTCCAATGCAATAACTAATCCTAAAGTCACCTGCAAGTCTGTTTTTTTTCTTTTTTTCTTTTTTCTTTTTTTTTTTTTTAATAATGAAGTGTGAGTGATTTGCTGATGCCTTGCAGTGATCCTTCTGCTTGCTGCAAACGGGTAGAAAGAGAAAACTTTGTTTTCCAGTGTGGGCTGGGAGTTAAAACAGCAGTACCTCTTACTACTCTTGGGTCATATGAGAACGTTAATTCGGCCTCTGTAAATTGGAATTGCTTCTTTTTTACCCTCATATACAGGTGCATATGTAAATGCTTCACTTCCAGCAAAATGTTCCCGTGATGGGTCTCGCTCAAGGTGAGCAGTAAGCAGAAGCAGTGCTGGCTGAGGAACTGGGAGCAGGTCTCTGCTGCCTTAAAATTTTCACATTTGTGCATTAGATAGCTTGAGGTGCGACTGAGAGCAACGTGAGCAGCAGTGCTTCTGCGCTGAGTCTTGTTCATTATTTTATTTGTTTGCTCTCCGTCTTGTATCTGTGCAAGCTTTTTCCAAAGGGATCACATGAGGCTTTATTTTCTTCCCCCTTTTCCTTTCATCAGCTCCTCTGTTTAAGTCCTGAATTGATCTTATTCTCAATTAATTTGACTGCAGAAAGCAAGGTAGCTTTTAAACATTAGGCAACAGCATCATTGTCTGGTTGTTAGTTAAATAACCGAACATAATTGCTGTCTACTCTGTAGTAGTTCTGCAGAATTTAGCAGGAATTTTGCTTTTCCTGTGCTAGGTCAAGTTGGTGTCGTTTTCATTGTAGTATCTGATTTCTGTGTAACCAGTTGCCCCTGGTTATCCAAACCTGTGAACCTAGGATTTATCCTCAGAGATACAGACCTGCTTTACAGTGAGTTTCTGAATAAACAGATTTTCCTCAAGTGAAAAAACAAATAGCAAGTGCCACTTTTGGGGTTGTCTTTCCTCAGACCATAATACAGTGAAAGCTATGAGCTCTTTTAAAACGTTTGCTTTCTCTTCACCCAGCTGTTTTAAGTGTTTACCTTGTTACACTCTAGCCTTAAATTTACACATCTACTGATAGGTTATACAATTACCAATGTGTATAATATTTTGGAGGCATTGACTAATCTGATGATTCTTGTGCTATGGTAATTCCAAACAGACTTATGTGAGTGCTTGTTAATCTTCCAGTTCCTTTAGTTTTATTCCAAATTCATCCATCAAGGCTCATTTTTCTTTTGCTGCCTGCAACAAATGCCCTGAATTATGCTGCATCTCCTTCAGCCTGAAGACTTAATTTGGAGACTGTATGCTTCACATGTAAGGCACTTAAATGGGGCTCGAAATTCCCCTTGATGTGCGTATAGATGCCACGTGGCAGGTTATTTCCTGTGCACGAATGGTATTTTCAAAATGCATCTGCTAAATCGGTGCATCGTTCTTGCCATCTTCTGAACTTCGGTGCGGTGCAGTCTTCCTTGAATTCCTGCAAGCCAACGATGGCTTTCGATCTCCTTCGCAGTAAGTGCGTAACCTTTTTCTCCTCGTCTGGGCGGAACAATACATGCGTGGCAGGTGCAGTGGCCCAGAACTGCTCGCTCTTGTTAGTGTTTACAAATAACCTTCAGAGCCTCGAGAGCACTCAGCAGTCATTAAATAAGCGAGAAGTAAGAGCTCTTGGCACCTCTCGAGGTCTCCTGTCCCTGCTGGGATCCGAGCTTCAGGACTTGTACGCAAGGATTTCTCTTGGAATTGCTGGACCGTTTATGGGTGTCTTCCCAACCCAGGTGCAAGTCTGCATCATTGTGATACTTATGATTACATTACATTATGATACAGATACAGAACAGTGTTTCTGCTGAATACTTTTCTTGCAAGCAGCTCTTGTGTTTGGAGGCTGGAGAACGTGGAGTGTATGCACGTGCGTGCGTGTGCCCGTAAAGTGAGATTGTAAGAGGATTGCTGAGATTGAATTATTGTCGCAGTTGCTTTATGGCTGTCGTCCTAAGAGTATATAAGTATTTTGATTAAAAGCATGTATCAGTTTGTGTTTAATGATTGCTTCATGTACGGAAGGGAGATGCTTATGGTTTATGTTTGCATTTTATACTTATTTTAATCATGCTTTGTTTTTTTGTGTGTGTTTTGTCTTTTTTGTTCTTTTTTTTTTAATTGCAGCAGCTGTTGCCGGGTAAAAAGTTTTGGGAATCTGACGATTCCAGCAAAGATGGACCAAAAGGGATATTTCTGGGAGATCAGTGGAGAGACAGTGCTTGGGGAACATCAGGTAGCTCAATTATTTCTTTAATTTAGGTGGAATTGAATATAGAAATATGTAACTCATCTACTCAAAAATGCTGGCCAGTTTTTATGACATGGCTTTTAAAAGTTTTTAAAACCATCTGTTTCACATAGTAGAAAACTTTAAAAGCCCACTTTGCTCTGTCATAGTGTTAAGATATCTGTAATTATGGAAAGATTCTGGTGTGAACTTGTCATACCCTTAGGTTTATCTGCTTAAAATTTTTAGATTGCCGTTAAAATTTAAATTTAACTCGTTGTTAGAGAACAAGATTAGTGAAAAAAGCAATTTTTGTGAATGTTTAACCAAAGCCCAACAACATCCAGTTAAAAAAAAAAAAAAGACTTGAATGCCATGACGTTTCAGATTAGTGGTACTGAAGTTGTCTGCCAATAATTTAGTTCTTGGATCAGAAAACTTCCCTTATTTTCAACTTAAAGGGAGACTATTTGGATTTGTTTTAGTTAAATAGCAAAAAATCATGTGCATGTGCTGCGTGTGAAATGCTAACCCTTTACTCTTGATTTCCTCTGTTCTTTATATGCACTGAATATACTCCCTAGATACTGCTGAGTATCTTGTGCAGTTTCCAAACAACTACACAGAACTGTAGCTCCAGGGAAGATGTGATTTAGAGCAACTTTGCTGTTTTTCTGTAGAAAAAAATTGTTTCCTTGGGGATGAAAGTATTTGGGGCAGAAAGACTGGATTCTAGAGAAAATTATGTGACAAGAACACTTTTTTACTCTTGTTTAAGTTTCAAAATGGCTATTTTTGTTGCTTTTTTTTCTTTTTTTTGTCTTTTTTTGGAAAATGAGATATAGCTGCTCCAGATCTGATTAGCGGAATCTTGGCTGTGATCTGCAAACTCTGAAGACTTGGTACTGGGGACGTTTAGGGAGTTACTGCCTCTGGCTGTCCGACTTGCCTGCCCACAGTGGATCTCCGTAGCAGCACGTGCATCCAGTCCTCAACCACAACAGTTCATGCCTGATTGCATTAATATAAACTGAAGTTGAGGGTGGATTACAGGGCTGCGCTGGACTCCGAGCAGCAATAGTTGAATGAGACTTTCTCCTTTGCTGCCTCTATTGTCGGGCTAGTTATATCCACTAGACAAGCAGGGTAGACGTCTGGAGGAGGTAACCTCCTACACCTGCTGATCACAAATGTCCATGAGTCAAAGTCCTCAGTCTCATCTCTTCCTTTGTTTATTTTCAATTAATCCAATGCATCTTGCAGCCTTTATTCCTGGGCCATGCCCTGCACATCTGTCATGAGTCAGGGAAGTAATAGTTTCCCCTTATTGCTCATCTAAAAGGAAGAGGACAGTCATGGTCTGAGCAGTTGCTCAAGGTCACTTCCACAGAGAAGAGGAACTTGGAGGAGGTGGGGTGTAGAGGTGTCCTTGGCCAGAAGACTATTTTGTTCCATGAGCAGCAGAACTAATGAAGCTTGGTTTTCTGTAAGATACCTTTCATTCCATCCATTTTCCCACTTGTCCGTGTCCACCAAAGTATGCACTACAGTCCTCTCACATAGCTCTATTTCTTCATTGCTATAGTTGAAGCTGTAGCTTGGAAATATTTAAAGCCAGTGCTGCTAAAAGAAGCAGTCCTGTCTCATGCAAGTCACTCATTTCTTCCTCTGCTCATGGTACAAGTGGTTATGCAGCAGTGCAATGAAACCTACTGGGGGATTGATTTGGCTTAAAATAAGCTTTTTTTCTGGGAGAAATCTAATCAAGGAGAGTTTCCTCAATCCACTTCGCTTTGTGGCCACACAGATGTTTGTCCTGGCTTGAGGGAGAAGGCAGGAAAATGTTGACTAGGAGCAACAACAGAATGGAACTAATGCTCTTGATAGCTTATGCCTGCTTTAAAATATTTGGAAACTACAGGATCAATACCATTCCATGTCCCCTCCTCTATCCCCTGGCAAATACTGTATCTTCTGCCTATTATTTTTGCATTGCTGATGATTGCTAGTTTGAATGGGCAGAGACTGAGTGCTTCTTCCCTTTCCTAAGTGAGGATGGAAGGTCACCTTCTCCCCCATGGCCAGCAATTTTTGCAGAGCTTGTAAGGACTCGGAGGGACACAGTCTTGGTCAGTTTGGGTTGAATTTGCAAACAAATTCATGCTTTAGAGGGAATAAAGGTATAGAGCTGGTGCAAGGGGTGAAGAAGACAGAATGAAGTTCTCAGACTTCTTTTTCTTGAGGAAATAGCTGCAAAGAGAAACCATAATTGTGAAATATGAATGTGCTAATTTGTATGACCAAGGAAACAAGTATAAAATGATGTAACCTTACAGTGATGTTCTAAATGACAGTTGCAGTTGAAATTGAGACTACCTGTTTTCCACTATACTAAAAGCAAAGTTCTAGTTTTTCCTTTTAATAAAGCTCTTCTATTAACTGCAGCATTTATTTAGAGACTTAAATTGCTGAAATCTAATTTTTATATTTTTCGGTGTTTGAATGTAGTTATCACTAAGTTCTAGTATTTCACAAGTGGGAAGGTCAGCCGCCTTCTAATGGACATCATCAGTCCAAAAGCTGGAACTCATTAGTACAATTAAAACAATAAAGAGTATGTATTTAATGACTTGCCTCCTTTTAATAGTTGAATCTACTTAAAAGAATTAAACATGTTTTTGTTCCAGATCACTCTGTTTCCCAGCCTATTATGGTTCAGAGAAGACCTGGTCAGGGCTTTCATGTGAATAGTGAAGTCAACTCGGTGCTTTCACCACGGTCAGAGAGTGGAGGACTTGGAGTTAGCATGGTGGAGTATGTGTTGAGCTCATCTCCTGGAGATTCCTGCCTAAGGAAAGGAGGATTTGTAAGTGTGCCTAATTGTGAAATTTGAGTTCCCATTATGTTGTTTTCTCCATTTACTGCTTGTTTGTTGTTATTGTTGTTGTTTTGTTTGTTCTAATCCCTTCCTAAAGACAGATATTTCCTGTTCATCTCATTTGCTCTTGATTTAGTTCTCTTTGCTTAAGCGGGTAGGCTAGCGAGTATAACAATTGTTCTTGAGCAGAGAATGCAGTATGGGTGGTGGGTAGCGATGTGAAGGTAGCCAGCGTTCCCTGATGCTGAGGATGAGCGTACCTGCAGTAATGCTGTCTTAAACTTGTGGTTGGAAATGTATGCGAATATATGTATATGCTGTGGTTTTTGAATGTGCGTGTGGATGCTCTGTTCCTTGCCAAGAACAAAAAGCTGCATACAGTGATGGTAAAACATCGTGCAGTTAGAAATGCCACTCCAGTATGGGAATGCTTTCAAGGGCATGTTGTTTCCCGTGGAGAAAGGGCGTCATTAGTCACCGTGCTTCACGGAGGGGTGAAAGGAGCACAGTAACTGCCACCTCGGATCTAAGGATGTGGCAAGAAAGCGGCATAACCCAAGTCCTGTTCCGAGACTGGGAAGAAAGCCTGCATCCCAGCTGTACCTGATAGCTCAGTGGTGTCCAGTAAGTGGTGCAAAGCATAAAAGTGAAGAAGCTTTGTTACTGTTGACCTACTGCGCTCATCTCTTTGGGGAAACCCATTTGTGGTTTCCCTCATCCATCCTCTTGTTTTTGTCGCTCGTTAGTGGTTACCTAATAATTTTGTTGAACCCTTGAGCCCCAAAAAGATGATATTTGGAAGCTGAGCAGTCAGAGTAAAGAGAAAATTTGTCACACAGTGTTGGGCCAAAGATGTATCTGCTTTATAGTGTTAATGGTCAGGACGTCAGTTCTGAAACTCGGGGTCTCGTTTGCGAATGCTGCATTGTGTGGATGAGAATTGGACCCGAAACTTGTATTTATAGTTGGCATTTCCAATTCTGCTCTCTGTATAAATGAACAATTACTTTATTTAAGAAGAAATATCAGATGATGATTGCTTAAGAACAATCTTTTGTTCTAAATATAAAACAAATTATCCCAAATGAGAAGAACGGAAAAATGATTTAGTTGATGCGGGATTCAAATGCCCTGTCATGTGCGAAGTACTTTTTTTCCCAGTTACAGTGGAAGACAGCGACTGAATGTCTGTCTTCATGGTGGCACCAAAGCTATCCATGATACATGTTTACATTTTCCTTGCTGTTCCATATCATTCATTACATTGTTCTTTACTCCTTTTTGTCATTCAGAACTCTGCCCGTGGCATCATCAGCCTTTATTCTCTTCCCAAGTGAAATAAAACGCAAACATACAAGGATAGACACACTTCGGATGTGACACCACTGATACAATGAACCTATGGTTAAGTTAGTGATTGACTTGAGTGCTCGCACACGTGCTGTGCCTTGGGAGTTTGCTGTGCGAGTCGCAGTAACGTCCAACTGCGAGGAGGTTGCTGGCACACTGATTGAGTTGTGTAGCCCTTCTCTCCATAGTGTCGTATTTAGAAGCTGCTGAAATAATTTTGAAGTGCTTAAGTTCCGTTTAGAAAGAGGATTTGGATAGTGTGTGTTTGTTTTTAATTATTTCAAGGTTGGGGGCAGGAGTTTATTGCTGACAGAGTCAGACTTTGATTAGCTAATAATAAGAAACAGAAGAAATGATAAAATCTCTTTTGGAAGAAAATGAAAACTAAATTCTGTTCTTCAACTGTGGTTGACTATTTGGCTTTTTAATTTTATTATTTGTTATAACTAATGTTTGAAAGTGACTTATTTCATTACGATATGTTTCTTTGATTTGCTACCATCTCTGGGGAAAAAAAAATGTAAAATTGATCTGGAAACTAGACTTATTAAAATAATGTCTTTTTTGCCTAGGGGCCAAGGGATGCAGAGAATGATGAGAATGACAAAGGAGATAAGAAAAATAAGGGCACGTTTGATGGCGATAAATTAGGAGATCTGAAGGAGGAGGGGGATGTGATGGATAAAACAAATGGTTTGCCTGTGCAGAATGGGATCGACGCAGATGTCAAAGATTTCAGGTATGTGCATCGTTAGGTATTAATTAGTGTCACCCTTAAGATTTTCTCTGCTGTTACAAGCAGTGAAAGAGCTCATTGAAACAGTTTTGTAGCCGTACCACATTGTGCCCAGGGAAACACTGCAGGAAGGCAGAGGGAAACTCATAGCTCTCGCCTGTTTGCGCAGACCTGGTTTTGTATAATATATTTTTGTTTTATTTGCATGCCAATTTTGAATTGCCTTGTGTGGGATTCCTGTGGAAATACCTACTGAAGATGTTGATCTGGCTTACATAGTAGTCTAAACTATTGTTGGGTTTTGGGACTTCTTTTTTTTTTTTTTTTTCCACGCAGTTCTGAAGAAATTACAGCCTTTTGAAATTTTTGCTAGCCTACCTACTCGTGGTGCCTTGTTGTGTTGACATACAGGAAAACTGTAAAAGCAAAACAAATGTGCTGTGAGACACATACTGATGGTCCTCAAATTGAGATGAACCATTCCTCACTTCAGTGCTTATGTTAGGTAATTAGGAAACCATGACAGCTACTTTAGCAAAGTTTAAAGTGAGATGCAGTGCCAGAGGACTAAATTGTAAATAGTTGCTGTATAGGTTTATGAAAAATAACTTTGGCAGCTTTGAAATCCTGTCTGGTCATGGCTGACTCTTTCCTCACTTGAGAAAAGTGAAATTGAATTTGTTTTTATGTACGTTATAGTGAGTCTTTTGGGGAGGAGGATTTATTTGGTTAATTCTGTGTGCTTTTTGTATGCTTTTTAAATTATTATTTGCACATTGTGTTGAAGAATTCATGTAGAGAAGTAGGTCAGAGCCTCCATTTTTACTTTTCCTATATAACATCTCCAGAAGCAACTCTGGCCAGTGCAGGTGCCTGCTGCTGTTAATTGACACTATCTGATGTTGCATTAAATGAATGTGCTTACTGATAGGTCTTTCCTTTTTGTGCAGCCGTACACCTGGCAATTGCCAGAACTCTGCTAGTGAAGTGGATCTTCTGGGTCCAAACCAGAATGGATCAGAGGGCTTAGCCCAGCTGGCGAGTACTAATGGTGCCAAGCCTGTGGAGGATTTCTCCAACATGGAGTCCCAGAGTGTTCCTCTGGATCCCATGGAGCACGTTGGCATGGAGCCTCTTCAGTTTGATTATTCTGGCACTCAAGTACCTGTGGACTCAGCTGCAGCAACCGTGGGGCTCTTCGACTACAATTCCCAACAGCAGGTAGAGTATTTATGTTCGCTGCTGCTCGCCTCGCTGCGGTTCCTCTAAAGGAGTCAGTGTGGGGTTAGCAGGAGATCAGATTCTCATCTTGGTGGTGGATTGGGGCAGATACGGAACTACTCCATAATGTATATGCCATGTATCTTATCTCTCTGTAATAGAGTGCTGCAGGTATCCTGCTAGTGAGCTTGATGCAGGAGATCTGCTTAATGTGGCAATCGGAAGAGCAATTTTGAGGATGTATAATGACAGCAGTTATGCGCAGAAAAGTGCTGTTGATTTAATAATGGTTAACTTTCAAGTGAGTTTGCATTGGGAAGGAGCTTTTAATTGGTTTAAAAAAAAGTACAGCCAAGCAAAAAACGTTTAAGCCCTAGAAGTGACTTAAAGGCTGGAGTAGTTTTAGGTGTTGGTGTCGCAGTCCTGATTCGGGGTCCTTGCAGTGCTGAGTCAGAGTAAACTTGATGGAATATGAACAAAAAATGAGTCTCAACTGTCTTGCTCTTACTTACATAGTTTAAAGCCTATTGAGATCAGAGTCCAACCCTCTGCAATTTTATTGCTGCCCAACGGGATTGTTTGACCTTTTCTCCCACACAAACAGCCCAAACTACTTGTCCTGGACGAGTAAAGCAAGTCTTTGCTTTACTGTTTGGCCTCCCTTGAATGCTGGGCCAAGATCCAAGGACTGACTCTTAATCTACTCCTGTTCCTGCTAGTTTGGGTGACAATCATAAACTTTTATTGCTTTCCTTTTGTTAGTATTCTATCTGTCCGCGAAGAATAAAATCCTTTGTTTTAGTTGACTGCAAGAGTATATAATTATTCCTGGGTTTTCTGAAATGTCTGATCTCTTTAGCAAAATAGGCTAATTGGGAAAGACTATTGCTGTGTTTATACTGAAGGCCTTCTTTTGGATAGTTATAATTATGAGTCTTTAAAGCAATGTAAATACCTGTGTTATAGCTTAGTTGGTTGTTTTATTATGTAGCATGTTTGGGAGGTTAATGATGGAAAATGATTTTAATGATTAAGCTAAATAGCTGCTTTGCCGTTCAAAAAAGACTTGAAAATAGCTTATTTTTTTCCTTGTCTTACTCTGTGGCTGAATGCAAGAATTACTTCAGCTTTTTTAAACAATAAAATCTGTGTATGTTTAAAAAACAATGTGTTAGCGCTAACTAAGTTAATTGCTTTTTAAAGAACCATTAGATTTAGGAGAGTAACTGCAGAAATGTGGAGCCTAATTTGCATTTTGTCTATCAGTGTTTCCTATTTCAGTTAAGACTCACTTATGAGTTAAAGTAGCTTTTAATTTTTTTTCTGCCACTTACAAATTGGCAGAAGGTAAGACTTACAAATTGGGCACCTCTTGTACCTAACCTGTGGCAATAAAAATTTTGGAAGCTGCATTTTCAGAAGCAAATCGTAATACGGCTTTCTATTGCCTGGCTCTGTGCGGCTCTGCAGACATGCCTAATTTCTCTTTGTAGAAGGTGGAGGGTAGTATTCCTGTAGAGCTGATGTAATCTGAATGTAATCATGCTTCAAACTTTCTTCTGGGTTATCTGTGAAGCTGCAGTTCTGTATTGTTTCTTTGAACTGAGAATTGTGGGGGGAGAGCAGGAGTCCGGGCGCACTTAATGCAGCTCTGCATCCACTGAATGTGGCTGGGACTCTCGGCCCGCTTGAAGTAATGCTGAGAATAAGCAGAGCAGAATCTGTTGAATAGGGATTTATTTTATTTCACTTATTTTAAAATTTCAGCTTTGTTGCAATAGCTACTTACATACAGTCATAGAACGCCGATGGTAAACTCAAATGACAGGTTTTTGTAAACATAAATGCTGTATTTGAGATTAGGGACTCGCGCTCTCTACTGCCAAATGTAATTTTGCAGCGTGTGTTTGTATAAATGCAATGTACCTTGGCTCAAAGAACAGAACCTGTTTTCTTAATACATTATATCCAGCACCAACGTTTCTTGATGCTCACTGCCTGCTGGTTACAGGTTGTATGAAAAAAATATGACTTTTGGAAGTATAGTTTCCCCAATCAATTATTTTCAGAAGGAAATGCATCTTGAACAAAACCAAGTGGGGTTTTTTTTTTGTTTAGTTTTGTAAATATGTCTTTCTTGGACCACTGGAAAACGTCATATACTTTGAAGGGATTACAGGCAAGTACAGCTAAAAGCAATATTAAGAAAGGAAGGTCTTAGCCACCCGTAATCTGATTAGAGATGTCAGATGTTTATATTGCAGAAGAAACTGGATTACAGAAATCTAATCTTGCAGTGTTTCCATAACTGTATAATAGATGTTCTGGTTTCTTGCAATTCCATCTATGGCTCCGCTATAGGTTGGGAATGGTACTTCGTACATACCCGTGTGCGTGAGAGAGGGGGAAAAAGTCATTTTTGAGATGCAGAGCAGTACAACTGAATTTCTCCTGAACTGTGTCACTTAGTTGTATGTTTTTTTCCACCATTAATGAGTGTGATCCTGTATAAATGTGATTTAAGTTCAGCCTCACTTTGTAAATTCTGGTTAATGCTCCTTCTGAAGAGATTTCAATGTTTCACTTGCAAGAGAGCATGATATAACATTGGTATGAAGTGTAACCTTTATTTAATGCAAAATAGGCTTCCAAATAAGTTGACAAAAAGCTTTTAATGGGGTTTTTACTTTTTGCTCATCTGTGTTTCTTGGAATATAGGTCGCTGCTGTCGGCAGATGGAGACAGTGCATTGAGGCCTTAATAATGCTTCTTAAATATGTAGGGTTGATGATTCCCAGAGCCCGCCTGGCGTATGAGCTTATCTGGCTAAATAAAGCCTGAAGTTCTGCTCGGGGTTGGTTGGCTCCACCTCCTTTTGTACGCTTCAAAAAATCCACAGTTGCAAAAAGTTTTAGCCATTTGCACTGAACATCTTCTGGCTAAATTCATTGTGGAGCCTTGGTTTATAGGCTCAGGGCGATTGTCCTTTAGGGCAGCCAGAGAGGTCACTCACTGAGTCGGCAGCTAAAATACCAACGCCTATCTGCCCTTTCTTTGGAAGGGAAACTCCTGGTTAAAGGTTTGAGAGGAGGTCTCCTGCAGATGGAAGGAATCCAACCCTTCCTCAGTTTGAACGACTGCATGTTTTTCCCTTGCAGGCAGTTTTAGTGAAATTCAGGAATATTGACTGTGGAAGTAATCACAGCAAAGTTGGAGCTTAGTCTTTAGGTTTGTTTGCATTCACCGAGGGAGGACTGTAGGGTGCAAACGTGGATACTCTTGCTGAATCTTTTTCTTCAGCAGATGAAAGGACTCTGGGCAGACACTGTGCTCCTTCTTGCTCTTCTTTCTTCCCTTTTGCCTCTCCCAGATCGTAAAACGTGAGCCTTTAACATCAAACTAAGGGGCATTAGATTCCGTGATACAGATAGCATTGAGTTTCAAGATGATGATGCCTGTTTTTCTATCTAAACTGTCTTGGCCAAAGCAGATTTGGAGAAACTTTGGGAAGTCACTTTTGAAAAGCAGTCACGGAAATGTCACCCCTGGAGACTGCCGCTGTGTTTACGTGCTGATCGCACAGTTAGTTATCCATGCTCGCTGCACTTCATACCTTCTGGAACTGCATTTTAAAACTTATTTACAAGCCACATGGGTCACCTTGAGCCTGTTCTGTTACGACTTGTTACACCAGCTGTAATTTTAAGAAAGGAGCATCCTTTCAGCCTCCTGACTTGAGCCTTTAGGCAAACTCTTAGCAGCTGTTGACGGAAGCCATGTGCAGAGCTTCTGGGATGCGGTGGCTCGATTTCAACGAAAGAAAAACGTGCAGAGTTTGCATTTGGTACCTGTACATCTGGATGTCAAATATGACAGCACTTGGCTTTGCTCACGAGAAGGAGAGAAGCAGGCAGGCAGCAAAAACCACAACAGCGGCAGGTGAAATGTGCCTCTTTTGAGTAGTGTACTTTTTTGCTAGTACCTCTAATTAAAAAAAAAAAAATCACTAAGATGCAGTTGGGAAGCATGGAAATGGTCACGTATGTGAACTGAGCAGAAGAAAAGGTATTTGCAGGGAAGGTTAGTGCTTCTTCTGCCCTTTAGATAGATGAATCTAGCAGGTTCCTCCTCTACTTCCCTTAGCAGAACACAACTCAGCAGAGTGGATGAACCAACCCCGCGGTGCAAAAGAATATGAAAACTAAAGGTTTCACTGAAGTGTTTGCAGCTGAAAAAAGCTCAAATCACTGAAGTCAATAGAAAAATAGCAAGAATGAGGGTGGCTGTTCTAGAGGTATCCACACCCACCAGAGGAGCAGGGGGTCGTTTTTGTTCTGTTACTGCCTTCCATGCTTGTTGGAGATGCAGAGGGCCCCCCAGCATCTTAAAGAGTTAACTGTCTTTGGGGAGAACAGATAGTTACGACGGTATTTTTAGCACTTGCAAGATCAGCAGTCCATCTTCTAACTGTTTCTGGATCTCAGATCTGGTGCTGAACTCCTACATATTGTTTCTCCTCTCGAACGTGTAAAAAGAGAAGAAAATAGATGATGTAGGCTATCTCCTTTTTTTTTTTTTTCCCCCATCACGTTTGCTATCTAAACAGCACAGTTGCTCATCCTGCTCTTAGGAGAAGCAAGTCCAATTTTTTACCTATAAGAAAACACATTTTTCAAAATGGTTCTATGCTTCTTATTGATGATTTTAAGTTTCTGCCCAAAATATGGGCAGAATTAATATTGCTTCTTCCAATACCTGAAGCAACTTGGTTGTTGCTGAACCAGGACAGTGCTAGTGGGTGCGGAAATTGTAGAGCATTCAAGGTCATGCTTTTCAAGGGAATAAAGAGAAAAAACACTTATCGCAGCAGTTCATGCAGTGGTTCACACTTTGAAAATAATCACTTCTAAAAGTAAGCAGGGTTGCTTTGATTTTTGAAATAGCTCTTCAGCATGTATGTTAAATGTTTTAACTGGAGCTGAATGAAAATCAGCTGAAGTTATAATTTAGAGAGCGAGTTCCATTTGCTTACAAGCATCTAGCTGAACCCAGGAAGGCAGGAAATAGTAGGGATCGGGATGGATAGAAAAAAATGTTAAGTAAAAATACTCTGTCTTTAAAGACTAATGTAACTTTATTTTTTCTTGTTGAGAATGACTGTTCTCAGTAATATTCTACATGACTCCCAAAGATTATAGTGAGCTATTAGCTAGGTAAAGTTACTGTGCTTTAGATGACTTACCACAAAGTCCCAAGATCTGGTTTTTGTCTGTGGTCAGAGAAGAATTTACGCTCCTTTCCTGGATTTGCATAGATGATATTGGAGACGACAGGCAACCAGGTAAAGAAAGCGTTGTCCTGGGCTTCATAAACTCGTGAGTCTGGAGCACTTCTGAAGCTGTCTCAGAAGCATCATCTCTCCCATTCCTAGTTTTACAGTCTGCCTGCTGTCTCACTGGCCATTTCCGAGCATCTGTGAAAACAGCATTGGGTTGTCTAGGGATCTGCCTGCATTTTAATGTACCTAGTGTTGTTCAAGACCTGGAAGCGGTTGCGTGAGCTGCTAGTGATCTGCAGGCTGCAGTTAGAGGATGCATTTGAGGAAGAATTGGAAAAAGGGGGTTTGGGACATTGCGTAATAGCAGAACAGTGCTTTGGGATTTGGAAGGAAAACTCTGACTGTGGTTTGGCTGTACTTTAAGGATAGTTGTTCAGGTGGATTAACACGAGCAATTGGTTTCAAAGGGGGAGGGGGTTGTGTCCTTCTGAGATTTTCTCCCTTTAAAGAGGAATGTCTGTAGTTGCAAAAATACATCTAATGTAAGGAGTTGCTTTAACAGGAAGCAAGAGAAAGCTTTTCTGATGCATGAGTAAAGAACCATATTTGTTCTTTTGCCCCTTTAGTTGTTCCAAAGACCGAATGCACTTGCTGTTCAGCAGCTAACAGCCGCGCAGCAGCAGCAGTATGCATTGGCAGCTGCCCATCAGCCTCACATAGGTAAGTCTTGCACTTATTGAATTACATTTTATTAGACTTACTCTCTTTAGTCCTCAATCTCTTGGGAAATGGCAGGGAAAAGGATTGCTAGGCTTCAGAGAATCCTAACTATGTTTTTGCAGCCAGTTAGTAATTGAAACACAAGTGGAAGTATACTGTTTGAAGATTTACTTGAAAAAATCTGGAGATACCTTGTTGCACACTTTAAAAGCTGTAGAGCATTCATGTCTGGCAGAAATGACACTCTTGCCCTGACTGCGAATGCTGTTCAGTAATGAGAACGTTTTGAAGTACTTGCTTGCTCTGAGTCAGACATGAATTAGGGTAAGTACCAGAGTGAAGTGAGGGGAAAATGCATAGTTCAGTGTATGCCTGATTATATTTCCTGTGGCTCAGCTTTAAAATTCATTTTAAAATAGCAACAGTATAGAATTTTAGGCTTCCTTGGGTCTGACTTTAACTTAAAGATGTAATTTATGCTAACACATGGTTCACATTATTAAAACGGTATGGATTAACTGGGAAGAATGCCCTTAATCTCATGCATAGAAAAACAGGAGAACTGTAGAAAGCTACATGTGGATGATGAGAGTAGTAGAGAAATACTATATTATCTCAGGGTTAAAAGACTCTAGAAAAATCAGAATTAAACGATAGTTTTCTTCCTACCTAGAAATCCAATATAAACTTATTGGAACTTTTTCAGCTCTGTGCAGTGCACTTTCATGTTTATTGGAGTTCAGGCATAGACCTGAATTAAAATTCTTTTTAGAAGCTTTTTTAACTCACCTTTTCTCTCCTCATCTTTCCTTCCCCTCTCCTTCCCCCTTGGCCCCAGTAATTTCTCTGATTAAAATGCTTCTTTGCAGAGGAAGATAATACCTATACAGCGCTGATAAGTAGTTAAGTGACTGCAATGTTATCCAGACATACCTGAGCTGCTTTCAAACTAATTAATTGGAGTACAGGAACTCAGCAATTAGCTAAGATTAATACCTAGCTGGTGTTAATAGCCCCCTAAACAGTAAGGGTGTATCTGCACTGCAGAGATACCTGTGCAGGTATGGGTATTGAGTATAGTTTGTTTTGCCACTTTGGCCTTCCATATGGGGCACTTCATCTCTGGAATTGAATTTCATTTATTTAAATCCTCCATAGGTTGTTGTAATAACACCCTGGGAGATATAATAATTGCTTGCTACCTATAGAATACTACACGTAAAAACCTTGAAAATACTAAAGCAACGCAGGCATTTGTGTTCCAGTCTGCTTAGTCAGTAGGTTTTTCATCCAGATTATTGCAAATATTTTGGTAGGGCTGCAGTTCTAGTCAAGTTTGTTTTTACTGACAGGTATGTTTTCAGCAGGTTTAGCTCCTGCTGCCTTTGTACCCAATCCATATATCATCAGTGCCGCTCCTCCAGGAACAGATCCGTATGCTGCCGGACTTGCAGCAGCCGCAACCTTAGGTGAGACGCTTTCAGTTGTCTGTGCATTCGGTGCCATTTCTGTACCTAAACTGTTCTTCAGTCTGCACTGATCATGGCTATTAAATATTAGTACATTGTAAGTTTTGTGGAGAGAAAATAGTATATCAGTGTAGTGCTGAAGCAGAATTTGTCTTGAAAACCCTGAAAAGCCTTGAAAACCAGATTAAATATGATAATTATTGTACAGCACTTGTTAAGGGTCTTAATTCTGTTGAGTACAAGAACCAAAGCAAATGTGAGATGAAAAACCTCTAGAGACAAATGTTGCTACATGTTTGGGCTTTCTATTTATTTATTTATTTTTCTTGTAACTGACAGTAGTAAAAGATGTCTTTGAAAATACACTTGTTAGAATGGTGTAGGATGTGTTTGCTGCCAGGAAAATTATGTCTTGTTGCTGTTTGGCTTGATTTACTGCATTGTATCCTGCAAATGATACCTTTCCCATTTGCTAGATGTCTCTTAAGAATTTATGCTTTTTAGGCTCTTTGGGTAAAAGCATCCAATGTCTGCTGTGAGGCTGATAGTATGAATATGTAGTTTTCCAGATGGCAGAGCCAGGATGGTGGTTCTTGTCTTCACGTAAGATCCTTCTCCCAAACGTTCTTGTATCAGTTTCCAAATTCCTTCTGACTGTCATAGCCAAAATTGTTGCATCTTGAGATGACAGCTCGGTAAAACAGCTTATCAGACAGTGTGAAGAACACATTGCATGCTGAACTTTAGCTGCATATGTCATAAAGTTCTGGCCTAAGCAGTGAAAACAAAAGAAAAATGTACTTGTGGAAGTTTATATCCATGCTTCACTTTACTTGAGCCACCTGGAGGTGTCTTTTCAATCTTAAAAAGCATCTGTTGAGTTCAGAGTGGTGGTGGGTTTTTGCGGAGGCTCTACTATGCTGCCACGTTTGATGGCTTTGTGTGGCTTTTATATTTAATGCAAACCTGTGCAACCAAGGCATAGCTTGTACCAAATCTAAACCATAAAAACTTGGACAGAGTGCTAAATTCAGCAATTCAGCACAACCACTCAAACGGTGTTGTAGGTTTCGTACGTGACTCCGTCATGTTTAACAGCTGTTACATAACCGCTGCTTAGCTTTTAAGCTTTGAGGCCAATCTAAGGTCAAGCTCTGAAATGGGATTGCAGCAACTGTTACCAGGTTGTATGGCATATTTCTAATGGACCATATAAAAATATGTTAAGAATCAAGATAATTTTAAGATACGGGCTTTGGAATTTGTTGGCTGTCACGAATGTGTATGCTGATTGCCTAATAAAAATGAAAGGTAAGCATAGGTAACAACATGTTGTTGGCAAACAAATGAGGCAGTGATTAAATGGAGGAAAGCCAAGAGCTCGCCTACAAGAATGTTTCCAGTAGTCCACGAGTCAATAAACGATCATGTGATGATGACTGTGAAGCGGTGAATGATCACTTTGATGCTTCTGAAGCTAGCGCTCATTCTGTAAGTAGTATGCTGAAGTTTAGTGGAGCAGGAGGTCGGTGTCTTGATCTCAGAGAAGAGACCATGTGTAACTGCTGCCAGATTTCTGGGAAGCAATAAACATCTTCTGGTGGAGCGCTCTTTCCTTTTCCTTAGTGATGCTGAAGCTGCAGTTGCCTGAATCTCTGAGACCTTATAAATTTGAACTAGGTAATACGCACCCCAGAATACCTAAAGCATCTCAAAACTATGCATCAGAATCCGTATTTTAACAATTTTTAATCCTTATGACTCTTAAGAAGAAGCGATGTGTAATCCACTGCAGTGTAGTTAGTGTGACAGCTCCGAGCAATGTTTGCTACTTCATCAGTTGTGTTGGGTTTTGGACTATAAAAGCTAAAAATGGCACTGTAACAACCTTCACTTCTAGTTGGTGTTTGTTTTAGCAAAGGAATCTTTTCTGTCTAGACTCAGACAATTTGGAAAGTCTTTTCTAGGTAATAAGAATGAGTGATACACTGGAGAGGTGTGGAACTACTTTAGCTATTTAGAGTTATGCCTGAAGTCCATCAGCAGAGGGGCCTCCTTGATTTGTGTGGGAGTGTTAAATTCGGAGGACTTGCAGAAGAAGTTAATGGAATGGAAGAAATGAAGTTAGAGTTCTTGGTAGTTTATTGTTCACTGTCCCTCTTAGAAAGCATGGGAATATGCATTTTTTATGGCTAATATAATTCTGCCAATTAAGGCTGAGCTGCTTTTTCATGATTATAAGACCATCAGCGTCCTGATAATACCTTTGGAAAGAAAAGAGTGTCAGTGTTTTAAAGAATAGCAATGTGAATACAGAGGGAAGGAAAAATATGTGTATATCGTTACACTGTGGGGAAGACGCTGCTGCCTGTAAGGAGTGTTGTGTAGTTACTTTCTATCACTTTAGAAAGATGTCACTTAAAAAAAAAATCTTGCCTTTAGTAAGACAAGATGAGCAATGTGGATTCCCTGTGCGGTGATATGCGGTATGGTGGTATGGGGGGTAGAGGTGTTTCTGTCCTTTGTAGAAAAGTGGATGCTGGAATAATCTGGACAAAGGAGAAACACAGTGCTTCTAAATTAAAGGTAGATTCTGTTTGCTTATGTTTGTATTACGCTCCTCAAAGCTTGGGTTGCTGTGAAGCCTTATCCACTTGGTGCTGATCCGTGCCCCGTGTGGAGCCAGCTTGGAGCTGGAAGCGGGCACGGTTGCTTGCACATCCCGCCCCGACTGGGACGTCGGGGAGTGTGTGCAGCTGGCTCTTGCCCGACTGGCTTGGGCACGGTGTCACGCAACGTGCCTTCTCCTCTCCTGATCAATGTGTGCCCCAGTAACACGTGGGCAGCGTTTACGTGGGGCTGCTCCAGAGCCACAGAGTTCAGCTGTTTCCCAGCCCCGTCTGAAAAAGACTCCAGTTCATGGACGTCTGTGGCTGCAATACAGTTAATTCTGAAATGATCAGCTCGCAAGTGGAGAGCATTTAGTTAAAACCGCTGTTTGCAACCTTGCATTTTTTCTGACATGGCACTCCTGTGTTGGGTCACTATTTACCCTGGTGGTGACCGAGACCTAGTCCTTGGCAAGAAGCCTGGCACCTTTGGTGCCATTTCTGCAGGGAACAACAACGGTTTCTGGTTGAAGAGGGTTGAGTGTGGAGGCTGAGATTAAGAGGAAAGATTTTTGCTATGAACACACTTGCAGATGAGTTTGCTAATGGTCCTTGAAAGGACTATTTGTTGTGGCTGTCTGGCTGGTGCATGACAGAGTGGTGGGAATATTTGATTTCAAAGGCACGAGAATGGCTTTTATTTCTCAGGTGTGTGCGTGCATCTCTAAAAAGTGTAAAAGCAAGGGCAGCACCTCTTGAAATGAAGAACCATCCTGCCCCTTTGCGTAGGTCTGGCAGTGATGACCCACTTGCCCTCACTGAGAGCACCGTTCGATAATGAGAGCCTCACCGCGTACTCAGGTGGGCTGAGCCAGGCTTGCGGAAGGAAGGATGCAGAGCTCTTTTAAGTGCGGCTGCCTGCAAACTTCAAAGACTTTCATCTCTTCTTTTTTCTTTTTAAACACTTGAGGCTTTTGCAGATCTGATGAGCAATCTCTAGCTAGGAAGAAGCCATCTAGATATGCTTGTTTGATAATTAGAACCATGATTAAAATTAACTCGGAGAGATACCCAAATTTTGCCCAGATAAAAGATACTGTGACAGCTTCCCCAGTACCTTAAGGGCAAACACAGGCTGGTTATTTGCCTAAAATGGAGCAGTTAACTACTTTTCTCTTGAGTGCAAAAGCCTCCTAGCAGTTGGTGTCTGATCTCCATGGACTGAGTATAAACAGGTAATAATCTACTTGATTAGCTGCCTGTCCATAACTATTTAAGTTGAGAAGGGCAGTATCATTGTGGGACTGATTCATCTTCTGCAGGTTGAGTGGGTGTTTTTTCTTAAAAAAATATATAGTTACTACTGCTCATAAATTTCCAGGTAATAAGATATAAAACAAGTGGATGCTGCTTAAAAACATATCTGAGTGAGAAAGATGAGTTACTTTTTCTGATAGAGTGTACACAGTAAATCTGATAGGGATGGATTTCTTAGCCGATCTTTGGTGTGAGATACAAATTTGTCCATAAAATCCTAAATTGAGGGAAATTGCAATGATTAAAAAACAAACAAAACCACACAGAACGAGAATAACCATATCACGTATGAAATTAAATATGAATGTAAAATTTGAAATGAAATATGAAATAAATATTTTGAAATGCTGCTGGATTTCACCAACTCGCAGTATTGATTGTAGGGAGCAGTAGTTCATGCAGGAGAAATCTAGACTGTTGTGCAACGCATTGCTTTTGCATTGCTTTTGTGTTACGTAGGAGTTCCATCTGAGACAAATATATGTTATTTTAAAAAGTACTTAATGTTTTCCCCCTTTTTGCTGTACCTAAGCTACAGTCAACAGTGTCTTTTTGTGTCTCCCTTTTCACTGTCATCCTCCGTTTTTCTTGGAATAGCCATTTTTCTTGGAATAATTTTAAGTCTTGAGGTAATCATCTTCGTCAGTGTCTTAAGTTTGTTCTCCTTGTGGTGTCTTGCTGACTTGAACAATATAATTAATAGAAATACTTAACTGGTTAGTATTTCAAATGCTGTTTCTGTTAATAGCTGTTTTTACTCTGCGAAAGAATGTGTGGTTCAAATTTATTAAATTCTTGTTTGTTCTGCAGTCTCAAGTACAAATGTGGGACTCTACCTTAAACAGACTAGCAAGCTTGAAGTTACTGTTGGGAAGGAAGCTGTACAACCCTTGGGATAGGGGATGTATTTGCAAAGCTATAGTAGTACTTCCTTGGAAAGGTCAGGAGAAAAATAAGATACGGAACAGATATACTAAAAATATTACTGGTTTTGCATATATGTTATTTTGGGGGAAGAACTGCACCATTCAGTGTAGAGTACTCATTTCTTCTTCCATTTATGCTAGTCTTCCCTGGTGAGAATTATTTAAGGATATAGGCTGCTTTCAGCAGCCTAAAAGAAGCCCAAAAAACAAAAAAACTCCTCCTTCATTATAAAATAAGGACTCAACAATAGAAACATGAAATTTCAGCATAATTTCAGCGGCAGAATTTGACCTGTTCTGATAAGGTGCCAGCAAGGAAAACATGAAACTTCAGGTCTGATTTGTAAGCAGTTTTCACATGAGTAACACGAAGGGCACAATCCTGTTGTGATTTGCAAAGGATTTAAAGCAGGTTGCCTTAAATTAGGATTCGGTAAATATGACGTGCGAGTATTCTTGGTGACCATTTGCTGTGTAACGGTTGTCACTGCAGAAATTTACTGAATCCCCTTTGGCATTTTAGGCCCAGCGGTTGTCCCTCACCAGTACTATGGAGTTACTCCTTGGGGAGTTTATCCGGCCAGTCTTTTCCAACAGCAAGCTGCAGCAGCCGCCGCTGCGACTAACTCGGCAAATCAGCAGACCACTCAGCAAACCCAGCAGGGACAGCAGCAGGTAAGTGGCAAAATGCTTTGCAGGTAAAGCCATTTGCAGAGGAAATGGTTTTGAAGACTTACGGTTTTGAATGACCACTTCCGACACTTGGTTGCAAGCCTTTGCTTTGGCCTTTTGAGGAAAAGGGAGACAACTGTGCACTCCATCACTTCCGTGTCGTCATGTACTTGGAGCGTGTTGCTTGCGGCGGTGAGTTGTGGTGTAGTGTTGATCTGAATTTGGTAGCAAAGATGCAGCAGATAGGAGGCAGCTCATGCGCTCTTGCTGCTCCTGACTCGGATAACCCATTCCGGAAGCTGCTGCCAAAGCAGTTGAATGGGAAGATCTTTTCTGATAGGCACAAAAACGTATGCTGATAAATCAAAGGCAGTTTTAGGCCAAATTTACATGTTTCCTGCTGAAAATAAAGATAGAAATAATGCAGGAGTAGTATGTTAAAGAGAAGAAACTGCATGAAAAGCAGAACTGAAAACAGTTTGTGTTAACTTCTTGGAACCTGCAAGCTTGTTGATCTGTGTTGCAGTCGTGTTGTTTAAGTGTGCCTTTTCGTGTTGAGTCCAAGTCCTCTCCTGCATTAGCTTTTTGGAGAAAAATCTCTTAAGAACTATACATGAGAGACCAAAACATAGTAACAGACTCTGTTACTTAGGCCTAACTGAAAAGACATGCACAGAATTTGCCACATTTGGGATAGTTAAGACCAAAGAGGTACATACGTCGGTCAAAACAACAGTTAAAAAAAAAAAAAAAAAAAAAAAAAAAAAAAAAAGTACAATAAATGACGTGACGTGAAGTTTATAGACAGATGTGTGATCACACTTCATATCAAAGGAATGGCCTGAACAGTTTATAAAAATGGTGAGCTATGAAGTTGTCATACTGGCAAAAACTCCCTTTTGGTGGAATGACCATCTTAGAAACTGGTTTTGTATTCGTCACTATTTTGAAGGCTATGGAGAACATGAAAAAGCACGTCAAATCCTAAATGTTGGCAAATGGTGTGTTCTCATCTTTAAGATGCTGTTCAATATAGGTCACACTTAACACTAGTCTTCACACCCACCCCAACCCACCCACACCCAGGGGGAAAAAAAAGGGGGGGAGTCAAGACAACAGCAGAAAGGATTAGTTTGGCATCCATGTGAGAACTTTGGGACAAAAGATGAGTGCGAAAAGATGACAAATTTGCAGTTTTTATAAGGTCAACTGTGCAGCTGCTTTACTTTAATCTACACAAGAAAGAAGAGAGTTTGATACCTAAAAGAAAACTGATGAAGCTTTTCATAGGAGCCGCTGCTTCCCCTTGAAGTGATGAATACTCAGACATGGTATCTACTTATTACAAAACAGAGCAAAGAAAGGATCATTGGGAGGTGACTGAGTGGAAATTTTTCCTAGCATATTACTGTAAATCATGTGCTCGGTGGGGTTTGCACCCTCTTAATCCACTGGCAGCGACGAAATTTTGGATTACACAGCTTGTTCTTTTACTCTTTCGTGGGAAGCTGTGTATCTTTTGATGAATCACAGTGCAATTTCTTGTTCAGTGTGTCTATACTTGGAAAATTCTGAAAGCATTTAACCTAGTTAAATTACTGACTTTAGCTAAAATAAGCATTTTAAAAGTCTGGTATTTAGTCAGAGTTGCGCCTGTTCAGTGCAGATGACACAAATGTGAATTTAGTAACTTAGTGCAGGAGAAAGTGGAATTGAAAGAGAAGAATTAACACGGAACAATAGGTGTTTTCCTTTGCTATAATGAAAAGCTGTCTTAAACATTTTATAAGGTTGTATGGCAGTATGAATTGCTATATAAATCAGCACTAAAAAAAAAAAAATCCAAACTTTCAGACTACATTGATAGCAAGAGTGAATTATTGGGCTTGGAGGTATCTAGGCAGTCTTGTTTCAGGTCTCATTCCCGTTACAGCCATGGTGGGATCGAAGCCGCCTTTCTCCTGCCAGGGCTCAGGAAGGCCTGGAAGGCAGAAGCCAAGAACTGGACTCAGATTTCTGTTAGTGACTGTCTTTCACAGCCCTAGCTAGGTTGTTTAATAAAGGACTGGTGCCTGGAAAAAAAATAAATAAAATAAAAAGTTACCTTAATGATACTACTGAGCAGCAAGGAGGCTCCTTCACCTTGACGCAAAGCGTTTCTTTCCGGTCCTCGTGCTTTTGAGACCTTACAGCAGGTAGTAAT
Organism: Rhea pennata; assembly: GCF_028389875.1. Lineage (NCBI taxonomy): Eukaryota > Metazoa > Chordata > Aves > Rheiformes > Rheidae > Rhea > Rhea pennata. The sequence goes on from NC_084685.1 coordinate 3,153,883, forward strand.
TGGCACGTGAAGTTGTTACCTGCTGCCCAGAGAACCGGTAAAGCATACAAAACCCACCGACGTTCTGCACTGTTGTAAGGCCCTTTCGGATAACGAAAGCAATGCTGTTTGACACCAGTGATTCTGGAGCAGTGATCAGAAGGAGAACGCTTTGCTCCTTGGCAAAGTTAACGGTCAAACCTCGCCGCCTGGCCGGTCACTGGCGGGAGCGGATTGAACAGACCTTCTGCTCGTGCACACGTGCCCAGGTAAAAGAGAGTAAAAACGCGTGAGACACGTTTGCTTTGGGCTTTGGCCTTCCTGCTTGGGAGCCTCTCCCCTGTAGATAAGGTGTGTGCTAAAAGAGCTTTTGCAAAGGCCATTAAAATAAAAAATATCAATCATCTGTAGCCTTTTTAGTATTTTTCATTACTTTTATAGCCATAAAGCAGGCAGGAAAGGGGTGCCACGCATGTGGTGTTTTTAATGCAAAGCTTTCTTGTGTAAGATGATAAAGTATACATCTTTTTGGATTAAACTTTTCAAAGAAGTGCTGAGGCAAATGTTTTGGAAGTCTAGAGTGATGATGCTGGGCTGTTGATTTGTGATGCTTAAGACATCTTAAGAGGGGTGGTACAGTTACAAAAACGCCTCCGTTTCCCTTCCTGCGGCCCGTCGTCCATCACGTACGTTCGGTACAGCACGCTCACGCTGCGCGTGCTTGCCGAGCGGCTGCAGCTCGTGGCGCTGCCCGCACTGGGAATAACTTAAAGAGTTCATGTCCCAGCTTTGGTGGAGATGGCCAGCTCTGAGATAGATATTTAAATTTGCTAACTTTTCGCTATCCTCTCCCTGTCAGTCAGTGTCCAGAGTCATTTTCCCCCCCCTTTTAATAGCTTTATTGGGTGATGCATACAATTCCACTGACTTGGTGCAGTGATGCTCACCGAATACCCAAAGACAGCACTTCTTTGTAATAAGCTCACCTCGCAGGCGAGTGCAGACTCTTGCATCACCACTTGGTCTGCAAAAGCAGACTGAGCCTGTCGCAAGCAATTACAGGAAAGGTCAGTTTGCCATTTGCCCTCTTGCAAGCGTATGCTAAAACCGCAAGAGCTACATAGAAAAGACCGTGTGTGACCTTCTGTCATTATTTCCAGTGAGTAAGTGTCATGTCACCGGGCCACTGTTTCAGGCGTGGGCCGGCAGGTTGGAAAAACCCGTGCTACCTTCTGTCGTCAGCCCACAGAGCCCGAGTCGGGCGTTTCTGTATTTCTGCTCAAGCGGGCTGGTTTTAAATGATGCTTTTACGTTGGAGACCAAATGTTAGCTGTAATGGGACGGATGACTTGCAAACCCTTCTAACAGGGGATGATTATTGAAAGTGTGTCAAGATAACGAAGAAGGCCAGAAGATGAAACTCTTCCAGAGCATGTTCGGTAAACTTAAGAGGGGCAATATTATTTGTATTGGGTATTCTGCTTTTATCCACAGTAGCAGCGTTAGGGCTTTTGGTGTAAAGGCCGTTCTGAGCAAAGGGGAGAGATCGTCACGTGCTAGCCGTGACGTAGCAGCCGTTGTGTACCAAAACCCGTTCAACTAGCCTGCAGCTGAGGTTCCTGGAAGCGTCTGGTTATTGTGGCTTACATCTAGGTCTCAAACACGTTGATGTTCCTGTCTTCCTCAGGTGCTACGTGGAGGAGCCAGTCAGCGTCCGTTGACCCCAAATCAGAACCAGCAAGGACAGCAGACTGATCCTCTGGTGGCCGCTGCCGCCGTCAATTCTGCCCTTGCCTTTGGGCAAGGGCTGGCAGCGGGGATGCCAGGTAGGGACCCTGAGCGGGTGGCGACTTCTCCAGAGCCCAGGAAGCGTCAAGAAAATGCTCCGCGTGGTGTTGCGTCAGCAGCGTTTGGTTTTTTTTATGGCTGTATTTCTTCGTTTTAGTCTGTATACACACAAAGAATTTTAAAGAGGTTGTTAGATGTGAACGTAGCTGTCTATGCAGCATTTAAGTTTAACAGGGTCTATTATCTTACTCCAAAGAATTGATGGCTTCCATTGAAACATGCTTTCAGGTATTTCTGTGGATCACGATAGCTTATGTGATCTGTATTTTAAGACCTCTGGGATTCCTTAGTCCCACTGATTAACTGTCTCTCCATCCCTAAAAGGTGCTTGGCTTGAGCAGGGTAAGGACTTGCCCTCCATGGTTTCTTCCAAGCAGATATTTGCTTTAAAAGAAAAGAAAGGGGGGGAGAACAACCCCACAGGGTTTAGTATAATTTGGAATTCATCAAGAGAGGACCTGTTTTATTGATCCTAGCCTAGATCCACAAGACTGTGGTACAAATGCTTTTGACACACGATATACAGAATGTTGTTGTAATTGCAAAGTGCAAAGGTGAGTGTTTGTTTTTATATGAGTTCCTGATTATTTCAGCCTCAGGTCTCCTCACTGGCAGTGTCACGTGTCTGTTACAGATTTTGTTATAAAAAGAATGTTGCTCTATTTAGCTACAAAATGAATGATAACGTGTGTTAAGTGATTTGTTATTTTACTTAATTACACGTTACTGAGGTTTTGAGGATTATATTTCGATAACAAGTATTCCTGGAGAACAGTCTTTTCTGCATGATCTCACTGTGGATTTTTTTTTTTTCTGTCAATTTACGTAGTTAGGTGCCTATACAATAGGTGTCTATACAACAGGTGTATACTGCTGAAATTCTGATGCTCTGTGCATCACCAGGATTAAAATATATTTATATATATATATTTTAATAGAAATGCATTCCTTTAAACATATATACCTTTAAGTTCTCTGTCTTGTTTGTGTGTGTGTGCACACTGAACTGCTTCAACACACAGTGGCAGAGCTAGAAGCTCAGTGTGTTTCACGTATGTGTGAAAGGCATCAGTGCACACTGTAGCTTCAGGGGAAAAGAAATATTCCTATAGCATTTTAAGAGTTTTTATGTCCTTAGTGTGTAAATACAGTTACACAGATAATGCTAATATAATTGGCTCAGGGGAAAAGCATTGCTTTGTTTACTGAAAGCTTTATTAGTGTAAAAAGTGTAGGAATGAAGATCATGAACTGTTAATACAGAAGGGATTTTTGCTTCATAAGAAGCAAAACTCTCTTTACTCTTTTCTTTCTTTTTTTCCCCCTTCCCCTTGCTCTTTTTTTCTTTTCCTTTCTGGTTTCCCTTTAAAAACCATATTAATCTTAAGATGATTGATCCGCGTATGCGTTGCGTGCCTTAACTTCAGCTGTGCATCTCTAATTTCCCTCTTCAGGTTATCCAGTACTTGCTCCTGCCGCTTACTATGACCAAACGGGTGCTCTCGTTGTGAACGCTGGGGCAAGGAACGGCCTGGGGGCCCCCGTGCGTCTGGTTGCCCCCGCTCCCGTCATCATCAGCTCCTCCGCAGCACAAGCAGGTGAGTCCTTCTCCAGCCTGGGACACCCTGCTCCATCTGTGGTGCCGGAGATGCTTCTGGTCTGCAAATAGTGGAGCTGTGGTCCACTGGTCCATCTGCGCTGGGCTGGCGATGACGACACGCTTGCCCTCACTGAGATCCCAAGCAGAGATGGCTGCTGAGAACTTATCTCTGTACTCGTGGGCTGAGCCTTGGTTTTGATGTTCACAGTGCTGCGGGATGGGTTTCGTGCATTAATGGGCAATATTGATTATTTCAAAACTCGTCTTTCTTAATTGGATATTGTTATGTCTGTGGTTTTATTGATTTGAATCTTAAACCTTAGGAGAAAGGTAACTCCCCCCCGCCCCACTTTGATCTGCCACGCTCCAGTAATAGAAACAGCAGTGGTAATAACTTGGCATTGATGGTGTTCAGTGGGTCTGCGCAAGACTTGCGGAGCCTAAGTGGAAAGCCAAGAGACTTTGTGCTGATTTTATGAGTAGGGGAGTTTTTCATCCTCAGAGCAAAAAAGAAAATCTGTAGTATATAAAAGGAACCTGCTAGGTTTCAACCTCCAAAATGGATTTAAAAAATGGATTTTTCAGCCTCTGCTTTTAATTACTTTTTCCTACAGCGGTTGCGGCGGCTGCGGCTTCGGCCAACGGTGCAGCCGGCGGCCTGGCAGGAACAACAAACGGACCATTTCGCCCTCTAGGAACTCAGCAGCCTCAGCCCCAGCCCCAGCAGCAGCCCACCAACAACCTGGCATCCAGCTCGTTTTACGGCAACAACTCGCTCAGCAGCAATTCCCAGAGCAGCTCGCTCTTTTCTCAGGGCTCTGCCCAGCCTGCCAACACTTCCCTGGGATTCGGAAGCAGTAGCTCTCTCGGTGCCACGCTGGGGTCTGCGCTGGGAGGCTTTGGAACAGCAGGTATGAGTTGGTGGCTTCTGCATGGGGTATAGGGAGCAGTGGCAATAGCCATCTGAGTCGAGATGGAAGGCTTCCTTGAAGGACTGTTTTGGCTTTAAAACCTGCAGTGCTTTCTAGTGAAACTGCTTCTAGTGGATGGGTATATTAGAAGTAACAAAATAGCAAGCTTTTTTTTTTTAGACATATTTGATGTGTTAGCGCCTTGTTGCGGCAGGTTCAGCTGTGAGTTGATGGCACGGAGGGATATTGGAGAATACAAATGTTCCACAAAGCACTTCCTTGAAATCAGGAATTGAATTCAGCTCTTTTTATATATATATATATATATATATATATATATATATATATTTTTTTTTTTTTTGAGTGTAAAATCGACAGAAAGGAGCTGACTACCGTACCAAGTTACCATGCCGCATCAGTTGCTCCTTACTGACTAGCCACATCGGGTACTTGCCCAAAATAAGTGGAAGTTTATGCCTTTTTCATGAAGTGTTAAAACAGCTTTGAATTTCCTTACATTTACTTGATGTAAACTTGAATTTCTTTACACTTGATGGAGACGCTGAACTATCAAGGCATCGGTCCCCGAGTGGTAACCTCCAGCGTGCTAACTCTTACTGCAGAGTAATGGCTAAGCAACTTTATCATCTGAAGTGGTTTTCATGCATTGCTTTGAGAATTGTTTGTATCCTAAGCAAAGCAAGTCAGTCTGGCTGCAAGAAAAAATTACATCAAAATCAACCACGTATATATTTGTTAGGCAGTTGAAGACAAAGATTTTCTGAGTAAAAGTAAACTAGAAGGGTGTCTGTGGGTTTTTCCCTGTTTGTTTCTTTCTTTTAATTAGAGCAGTTGTTTTAATTGCTATTTAGTCTTAGAGGTGGTAATTGTATCCTGACTTTCCTGCTTTCATCAATCTGAAGGGCAAGTTAAAGCATGCCTTTTAAAGCTGGTCTGTCCAGTGATAGATATGCTATCACTGGATCAAATCACAAGTTTTTCAGTAAGTTATTCTAAATATTTTTCTTACACCCAGCTTGAGAATTTGAACCATCTTGGATTCTGGTAAACGCAGCCTTTGCTTCTTTCTTTTCAGTTTATTCAGCTAATTGGATTCAATGACTGGTTTGCACAAAGCTGAGATGCACAAACTTATTTTCCCTCAATCCATGAATAAAAATGTGAGGCTGTTGGTTCTGGAGCTTGGTGTGCAGATATGAAAAACGCCTAGTTCATTACAGGCAACAATTTCACTATTTATCAAACAACATTTTAATGCAAAATTGATTTTTTTTTCCTTCCTCCCTTAAGTACACAGCTCACAGCTCATTCAAGGAGGTTTTATTTAACTTGCAAGAAAACTCTTAAAGGAAAAAAAAATAAAAAGATGGTTTAGTGTGTGTTAAATTGAATTCTGATTCTCATACCAATAATGCTTGATGCAAATAGGAGTAAAGAAATGACTCCTCAGCTGTTTTCTAACAAAGTGAAAGGTGAGAAGATTCTAAGTGAACATGCACTAAGCTATACATCCTCTTAAGTAAACATGAATAGATTAAAATCTTTGTGTTGGATCTGTTCTATCTCTGATGGTCAAAGAATAAAAGTGAGTCACAGCTTGTAAGGAGATCTAATATCTTCTGTTAAACTAAGTGATATATATGCTTAGGGGAAAAAACAGCTTTGAAGTAAACAACCCCTTTTCTGAAGAATCAGAAGCAAAAAGCACATGTGCCCAAAAGCCAAAATGTTCACTGTAATCTCTCATTCTATCGCTTCCTTCACATACGTTCCATCTTGATCTTTTCTGCTTTTAGATATTTTGGGCTGTATTTATTGATGTGTTTTACTGGTGTGAAAACTGCCCAAGTACAAGTGCAAAGACAGAATTAAAGCTTAATATTTAAATCAAGGATTTCTGCTTGATCATTAATAACATGATTTTAATTACTGTATTTCACTTGGGCGCACACATTGCTTTTAGGATAACAACAGCCTAGCGCAGTGCAGTTGTACATAGGTGCTGCTGCATTGCTGTCTGTTTTGAAAGCATCTTTGGTTGTCCTGTGCGGCTTGTTCACATTGCTCCATTTTATTTTCTTCCCTTCTTCAGTTGCTAACTCCAACACTGGCAGTGGCTCTCGCCGGGACTCCCTTACAGGGAGCAGTGACCTGTACAAGAGGACATCCAGCAGTTTGACACCTATAGGACACAGTTTTTATAATGGCCTTGGGTTTTCCTCTTCTCCTGGACCTGTTGGAATGCCTCTGCCCAGTCAAGGACCTGGCCACTCTCAGACTCCACCACCTTCCTTATCTTCGCATGGCTCGTCTTCAAGTTTAAACCTGGGTAAGAGCCCCTGCTGCTGGGTTGGTGCGATGCGTGCGGTCCAGTTGCCATTCAGAGCTGCTATTCCTGGGCAATTTTCAAAAGTAACCCCACAAATCTTTGCCTTATCAAAAGCACATCAGTGTGTGGGAGTAAAAGCTGCATCTTCCATAATTTCTTAAAGTTGGGCCAGAACTTCTACATACCATAAAATAAAATTTAAAAATAAATAAAGCATATATTAAATAGTAAAGTAGTGCTCTTCTGAACTACCCAAAGTGTTCATTTTCAGGCCAAATGAACAAACAACATGAGTCATTCTTTACATTTGCGCAAAATAATTAAGTATTTGCTCTGAACATTACTTCATCTTAGTTCTGTCAAATATCTGTCTGCATATAACAAAACACCTGGTTATCTGAGCACTTCTTTTGCATAGCATTTGATGCATAAGACCACGCATGCATATTTATTATGTTTATTACACGTGTGTGATAAACTTGATGCTAGCTAAAGGTTAAGATAGAGTGGTAATAAATACACATTTTCAGCTTCAGTTTAGATTTAACATCTTTCAGAGGTTTAATAGAATTGGAAGGGTTTTTAGCTTTATTTATGCGGTTGTACAGTCCTTATGCTGACAGCTAAATAGCTACAATAAATTAATGCTGCAGACTAACCAGATTCAAAATCTGGCACTAGGAGAAGACTGTTGCCCCTGCAGGCAAACAAAAGAGAATGAATCTTAAAAACTGGATCAGAGAAAGGTTAATCTGTTCAAGAGCAAACACTGGTAAGAAAGTGGAATTACCATTTAAATAAATGGACTGTGCCCCAAAGCAGTTAGCATGGGCCTTCCCATTTTAACAAAATATTCCTCTCCCTATAGCCAGCTTTTCACTGTGGCTGACTTTGTGCTCAGCAGTTTTGTGAGAGAAATCTCTTAAATATCTCTGTGTGGTTTTCACCTTAGAATGTGTACAAGGTCATTTAATTTTTTTTTCCAAGTTTTTTTTTCATCTATAATGCAAGACAAGTTATAGTTTTAAATGAAGTCAGGGTTGCCTTTGGTTAGAAGATAAATTTTAGAGCTCCAAAAAGAGCAGAGGTATTGTTTTTTCTTTACATGAAGCATGAGGCTGCCTCCTTTATGTGTTTGAGCTCAGTATCAAAAGTAGTTTGTGCTAAAGAGGGTGAGAAGAATTTTTAAATGTCTAAAAATTAAAAGGCACATGGGAACACCCAAACTGGTTGTTTGCAAAGTTAAAATTAGAGCAGTCAGCTTTCAGACGGAGTCCTGTTACTGTATTACGTGAGGGGGAGCCAGTGTGGAGGAGGTGCTTCAAGTAATTTGATTTCAGGAACACAGGATGACAGATGAAGCTGCCATTGAATCTGATTTGCAATCAGAAAATTCATGGTTAAATGTTGCATAAGCAAGGCTTTGACTTTGTCATGTTTCGTGGATGTGGAAGTCATTCCTCTGTTGGTTTTGGGTGCTGTGCAAAACAGGGGAGTCGGCTCCTGCCTGCTCTTTTGACTTTTTGAAAACTCACAGCTATGACAAATGGTGTGTATTTATCAAGTTAAGTTTTTTTCCTGGTGTTGTGAAGTGCCTTTGTGAAATATCTGGGCAATTTGCAAGTACCTGAAATAACACGCAAGCAGTTTTTGCAAAAAGAACTACTGGAGGAATCCTGGACTTAGCTAAACAATGTGCTTTAAACTCAGAGGTGTCTACAGCATATGCAACTTTGCATAGACAGGATAATATATCTGTAGATAAACTTTCACTTCTGTGTCAAAAAGTGAAAACTGACTGGGGAGCTGGAAACCAGTTAGCTGTGACGAAGTGGGAGGGCATCCCGGGGGCTGCTGGCTCCTGCCCGTCCCAGCCTCCGTGCCAAGCCTTCCCGAGGGGCAAACGGCAGCCCCGTCTGCCGTGCCTGCTTTCTTGCAGAGCTCTCTTCTCATCTTTTGATTTTTTTTTTTTTCCTCCAGCTGTCTCTTCTTTCTCATACCAGGACCCTTCTGCATTTCAGGGCAACTTGGGGACCCTAGGAGTTTCCACTGCAAGCTTGCTTGAGAAGTGTTTTGTTTTGAGGCAGCAGCTTTTGTGTTCCCTCCCCTGTTTTTCTTTCATTTTTTCCACTCCTTGACACATTCTTTTTTTGCCCCCCCCTCAAGTTCAGTAATTCTTTCAGATTAATATCTGTTTCATAAACTGTCCTGGCAAGTGTTGAGAAGATGACTTACCATTGCAGAATAGCTAGTTACAGCCACAGTGCGAGTCTGAATAACATTTCTGCCTTGGAGGCACCAGGGTAAAGAGTCTGTGCTCTTAGTGCTCCCCGGAAGTAGATTTTTCTTTATATATCCCAGGTGCTTTGAAGCAAATAGTCGTCGTCTTTTAGCCACTGTACTGTTTGAAGACTCATGCTGCATCTATCACTTCTATATGATATGCCCCAGACCAGTTAGCGTTGCTGCAGCGTACTGTACTGGTTTGCTGTCATGTGTATGGAGTGAAATGCTGAGCATGGGCAGCTTGGCATTAGCATGACTGGACGTCTTGAAAGAGTTGGTGGATGTGCTTTTGAGGTTTGTTTTGGGGGCAGACACAGGAGAAACTGAAGTGCCACACCAGCATTTTCCAGGAGCCAAAAAATCTTTGGGATTTTTGCCCCTTTAGTGCCTTGCTGAATGTCTGTCTTACATCTTAGTGTCTCCAAGAGGTTCAGTAATACGTCTTCCAACCTCTGTGTACTCCTCTTGAACCAGAAGCTCTTTTATTGGGTAGCAATGTGTAAGATTGCATCTAAATTTTCTTTAGCAACAGCAGCTGGCAGAGAGACCTTGCGCTGCCAGTCACACAGTGGCCCAAAGCAGTTGAGGTCCTCCAGGGTTCCTGATGGTCGTCATTGGTTGCCAGATGGTTTCCAAAAGTCACAGACTTAGGAAACTTGTACCCCCTCCGCTGCAATCTGTAATTCTCAGAACAGCACTAAGCACTATGAAGAAATCTGCGATCAGCTTCTCTATCAGAGGAAAGAGAGACGGACAGAAAACCTGAGTAATTCACTACTCGTTCTGAATCTCCAAAAAGATGAAAAGATTTTGGTCTAAAACCTCTGATAGAGAGGACTTCCTCTGTATACGCTCTCCTTTCCGTCCTAACTAAGAGATGAGGCCGAGGTCATGCAGTTCAAGTGCTAAACCCTTTCCTTTTATAGCAGTTTGCAGGAGATGATAAGGAAATACTGTTTTCCACTTTAGGGAGACCTTCCAGGTCTCCCCTCTCCTGCTTTGCAAAGGCTGCTTGCCCACGCTTTGCCCTTGCTGCCTCTCGGAGGCTGTTCAGATGGCAGGTTCCCTATTGATCAGAGTATTTTTCTTGGGAGGACTCTGTCCCGCTCACCTAAAATCATACTCAGCAAGGCAGTTTGTGATGTTCAACCAGTAGAGGGATCCCGAGCCCTACAAGAGGAGAAAAAGGGCTCTGCAATACTGCAGAAGCTCTGAGAAGTGACCCGACTGAGCAAACCTGGAAAGAGAGCAAATTGCAGAAATTACAGGTGCGAAAACAACATTTTCAGTGTTAAGTTGGTTACTACCAGCACCTGCAGGTTCCTAACTAAATGAAGAATCATTTCCTATTCCCTGCTGTTACACTGCTTTACTCAATGAGTGTCTTAACATAGATGAAAGCTTTAACAGCATTTGTGAAAGCACAGGACTTGTGATGTATTTATTGAGTTTTATTTGTTGTTGTTCAGGCTTGTCTATGTGACATATACCTGTACTTAACAGAATAGAGAGCGACTTTTTAAATCTCAAATTGTTTTACTTGTTCCTTGCTGCCTTTCTATTGCCTGATGTCTTTTTACTTCCCTTCCCATCACCCCTGCCACCTCTTTGGTTTCTTTTAAATTAGTCTTTCACATGGCAACAAGACAGGTGAAAAAAATGAGGATAGGGATAAGGTAATTATGAAACAACAAGTTAGCAAAAAATCCAGGGAGAGGAATTGATGTTTTTATCCATTCTACACGCTTTTCGTGCAGAGTCAGGAGCAGGAGTTGTTACAGCCTGTTCTTTGCTGAAATCTGTAGCTCGTCCTTGCTTAATACGATGGTGCCGCGTTAAGGAGCTGTACTGGAGCATGTCCCCACCTAAATTATTTCTGGGGCAGTTCATCTAGCTTGTTTGGAAGCACTTGCTAGCTGAACCATGTCAGAACTCCATTTAGGGTTGTTTTGTGTTTTTTTAAAAAAAGTAATTTAGAAGTAAAATGGCCTATATGAGTTGTGCAACCTTCTGTGAATTAATTTCTCAACCACTTTCCTTTATCATATGAAGCACCCTTATTTTTATAACTTGCAGGAGGGCTCACAAATGGGAGTGGCCGTTACATCTCTGCTGCTCCTGGAGCTGAAGCCAAGTATCGCAGCGCAAGCAGTGCCTCCAGCCTCTTCAGCCCCAGCAGTACACTGTTCCCTTCATCTCGCTTGCGCTATGGGATGTCTGATGTTATGCCCTCTGGCCGAAGCAGGCTGCTGGAAGACTTTCGCAATAACCGGTACCCTAATTTACAGCTGAGGGAAATTGCTGGGCACATCATGGAATTCTCCCAAGACCAGCATGGATCCAGGTGGGATTAAAACCCTTGTGCCGTGGGAAACTTTTGAGACAGCTGCTCTTTGATTTAGCTTAGTTTGCAGTTTGTGTCGCAAATCCTGAAGCAAAGAGATGGAATGGAGAAAAGGAGGTGTGAGAAAGAAGCCAAACAGTGTAACACTGACCCTCCTTTATATAGATCATATGCTGTCAGAATTTGTCTCCAAAAGTTTTCCTCTCCAAAGAGCAGCTTGCTTTCTTCATATTTTTCCTGGTAGTACCACTGGCTTAGCTTAGCTCTTTTATTTTAAGGAACTGTGTGCATATGAGACCTTGCTGTATTTCTCTATTGAGATTTGCTTTGCTTGAAATGAAGAGATTTTGGGCTACTGACCAGTGACCTAGCCATAGACCTCGTGACTGTCACCACCCAAGGTTCCAGATAGCTGCAGCACATGGGAACAGCCAAGCCTGTTTGCAAAGGAAACTATGTTTTAAAGAGGGTGTATGAGGCTTTTGAGTGGACTTACGATAACAAATGTGGTGGAGGGTGTATGTGCTGGTAGGATCACACCAACCCTGTTTTTCAGATTTATTCAGCTGAAACTGGAGCGTGCTACCCCAGCAGAACGTCAGCTTGTGTTCAATGAGATCCTCCAGGCAGCTTATCAATTGATGGTTGATGTGTTTGGAAATTATGTCATCCAGAAGTTTTTTGAGGTAAGTCCTGTTTGCTAGTCCTGTTCAAGTATCTGCTGTCCTGAGCTACTGGGTGGACTCGAATGAAAAAACCCTGCTATTTGGCTGAAATGGGTGGGTATCTGGTAACACTGATGGTCATCTCCACCCTACATGTGGCTCTCTTGTCCCTGCTAGGATAACTGAGGTGTGGGACTTGTAAAAATCATTCTGAAGAGCAAACCTTTGCCTTGAGATACAAAAAGTGTAGGAATGAAAAGCAGTGTATCCAGGAGGTATGGATGCACACAAAAGACTTCAGTTCCCATTTCTGAACCGTCAGTACTTGTGTGTTTAGGAGCAAAACAAATTTTGCCAAACGGTGGCATCCATTGGAAGGAAACATGCCTTTTCACAAAAGGAGGCAAACTGGGATTTTGAGATTTATTTTGTTTAGGCCTGCTGCAAATTCCAGCTGAGCAGAATACCCATAGTTTCTCAAAGTCTACAAATCAGTGTTTTCATATTTCTCTATTGCTGATTTTAGAGATTCATGAGGAGAAATGGTGATTTCTTTCTTTCTGAGATCGATTCCTTCTACACCAAGCTGTTGGCAATTCTTTTGTCCTGTGATTTTTATAGCAACTTGTCGAGGGTTTTGCTGCACCAGTGAGCTGGTGCATGTCCCTCCAATGATTGCAGCACCTTTGACTTGCATTTTTTTGCATGCGTCTGATATGCAAAACAGGAGTTAGATGGCTGCATCCTGAAGTGTGTGAAAGATCTGTCAAAGAACAGACATCTCGTTTGTGCCTGTTCAGATCCATTTAGGGTTTTTTGCTTTTAGGGTTTTGCTTTTTCAGTAGGTACAATACTGTGACTGGGATGCCGAAGTCTCTTATTGAACACTTCGGCATGGGTGACTTGGGAGGGTGTTGCGCCCCGTGAGGGTTTTGCGCTTGTAATGATTTGGTTCTTTCATCTTTCCAGTTCGGCAGCCTGGAACAAAAATTAGCCTTGGCAGAACGTATCCGTGGGCACGTTCTGTCCCTGGCTTTGCAGATGTACGGGTGCAGAGTGATTCAGAAGGCCCTGGAGTTTATTCCCCCAGACCAGCAGGTAATTGTAAGTTTCAATTTTAACTTTCTTCTTGATGTTGAACGTTCCTTGCTGTTCCGTGCCATGAACTGCAAGCCCTTGTCGCTCTTATGTTGTTTGTGGCTGGTTTTCAGTTGGTTTGGTATTTGGTATGTTTTTTTTTTTTTTGTTCGTTGGTTTGTTTAATGTGCATGACAAGTACGTGATACCATTCACAGGGTCTCATTGTCATCTTATCATTCCACTTGATGATGTTGGTTCTCCATTGATTCCCAGTGTTCCCTGACATCAAATTACATAGTCTAGCTGGTGGGGAAACTGATAGTGAATTGGAAGGGTTTTTTTAATTATTATTATTATTACTTTATCCCTTGTAAGCAGTTGCCAGAGTTTTGCCTTTAGTATTCGCTGGGATACGGCTACTTGAGTATATGGGTTAGTATTCTCCTTCCCCGTCAGACCTATGAGCAACTCCCAGTTCCTGTTGAGCCAGGTCAGGCACTGGATCCATGTGGGAAATAGCCTGAATTCTACTTGAAGCTCATTAATAAAGCAGTTCCTCTAGGCTTTTCTTTAAAGGGAATTGAGATGAAAAATCCACTATGCGCACCAGCTAGCAAAAGTGTTAGGAATCGTAATACAAGAATCTCAATTTAGGTCATAGAATTGGAGGGGGAGGGAAAAAAAAGAAAAACTAAGCAGGCTTTAGCAATGCATGTTCCCTTTAGGTGAAGCCTGAGCTAAGCTATTGCCTTAACATAGCCCTGTGTTTCAACAGTGGCAAGCCATGGCCCAAACCATGCCACTGTTGGTCCAAGTGTTTAATAACATGTTCTTGCTGAATGGTATTTTTGGGCACTCTGTGCTCTTAAAATACTTGGGTGTTTTTTCAGATTCGATGCAAAACTGAAGTCTTTAAATTTTGGAGTATTGCTGAATCATCAAGGTTCTTCAATTCTGTCTTTCCCAGTTGTGAAGTTTTTAACTTGCCTGGGTGTTACACTAATCATATGTAAATCTCATTTGCTTTGCTTCCTTAATTATCATACAAAATTGCCTTACTTTCTGAAATTGCTAGCAAGTTCTATCCCAGTGGTGACTCCATTTCAGTGATGTATTAGTCAAAAAAAAAAAAAAAAAAAAAAAAGTTTGAAGTTTGGATGTTTTCGATTTCTTTCTTTTTTGAGGAGAGCTGAGGAGGGGAGTGAGAGTTACACCCTGAGGTTAAGTGCATTTGATGTTGGTAAGAAATCTAAAATCGAATACTTACCTTTCAGAGGATACTCATGTTTGAGATGGGTCTTCCATCTTAGTAATAGCATTTTTCTGGGTGGTTTCTGTAGCGCAGCAGGCTTTGTAGTATGTAATGTCGACACTCAGCCACTGCAGAGCTTCCATTGGGGTTACTAAAATGCATCCGGGCATCTTTCATACCTTTCATATTCTTTGCCATGATTAGCAGCGAACGTTTGGTACGGACATTTGTCAGCCATGAATCCTGGTGGTGCTTCCTGTTTGTCTTTCTCTCCTCCTAATAGAACGAGATGGTACGGGAGTTAGATGGCCACGTCCTGAAGTGCGTGAAGGACCAGAACGGTAATCACGTGGTGCAGAAGTGTATTGAGTGTGTGCAGCCTCAGTCCCTGCAGTTTATCATTGATGCGTTTAAGGGACAGGTAAGTTCTTCAACAAGCTGTTGAATCTCATTATTCTTACATGTCGCTTTGAATAGTGCTTTAGTAGCCGTAACTCTTCATAGCTTTGGTGTTTTAAATTTTAGCAAGCATGAGTTGAAAGAGTTGCGCCAAAAAACTGCCTCTTTGGTCGTGTCTCTGTTGTAATTTTCATGCAGGTATATCACAGTAAAGCAGCCTTGCAAAAAAGATGTTTTCCTGCAACACTAATATTTTGGACTGACAGGAAGGGGCTGGAAACGAGTTTCTCATTAATCCATCTTCACCGTAAAGGTGGTGTTGAGCAGAGTTTTGGGATGGATGTAGTAAGTTTTCATTAAGATACTTGTGAGGATGGTTTAGAAGACTATTTCCCAAGGGTCCCAAACCAAGGCAAAACATAAATTTCCTCTTGGAAGGGGCAGTTACCTGTGCTTCACTCTCTCTCTGTCTTTTTTTTTAATTATCCTCTCATGAATTGATGTCTTGGATATTGATTTAATTGTGTAGCTGACTTTATTCTTGTTGTAGTTGGCCTGTCTTCCATTACAAAAGAACTGTTTTGGGTGTTTCCAGCTTCACCTTAATTAGCTTTGGAGGAGGGCTTTGAAGTATTGAGGGTTTTGCTGCGGGGGGTGCAAGGAGGACCTGGGGTGGTTGTAGCAGGAACAAGGAGACTTTATTACTTTGGCTGCTCCTGGAACAGCTGTGAAAGTGTGGACTTGCTCAAGTATGTCAAAACAAGCAGGATCCTAGCTGGAAACTTATTCAGCAAATTTGCTGGTTAGATGTCAGCTGTGGGACCATCCATTAGGGAATCGGCCTAGGCAGCAACTCAACTGGGAGCTTGGTTGATGACATTGAAATTTATCTTTGACAAACGGTCCCAGTTGCACCTGAACTTTCATACGAAAGATTAAACTTACCACACACAGAGTATTTTTTTCTGCAGCTAATTGCGTGTGAAGTCCTGTTTTCTTGCACGTTTCATTTGAAACAGTTATTAAAAATTGTAGACTGTCGTTTAGCTTCAGTGCCCAAGTTTGCTATTTCAAGCAACCAAGTAGGACTGCTTAGGTGGTAAGCCGCACAGTAACGTTGAGAACGTGACACCTTGCTCATTTACTAGCAGATTTGATTTTACCCTTTAGAAGGGTCTCTGTCACTTCTCCTAAGCACAGCTGAAGAGTTCCCCAAATAGTTGAGGAGGATCTTCTCTGAACTTCTTTTTTTTTTCTTCTTCTTCTTTCTTACCGTTTGTGTTTCAGGCTATTTCTTACATAGCTTTAGCTATGTAACTGGCAAACAGTATGTGGGATTTATACTTCTGAAACAGTGTTTTAACGCAGCTTCTAATAGTGCTTGGCTCTCCCAATGCTCTTATTAATTGAATCACGCTGCCATTTGGTTTCCTGTTTTATGAATGGAGAAGCTGAAGCACAGAGGGACGAGACGTGCCTGCCATCACCCAGCACTCCTGTGGCAGTGAGGAGCAGATGTTTCCGGTTTCGGTTTATGCTGTCTAGAGCTGCAGTGCTGCGAGCAAAGAATTCTGGGGTTGGCATTACCTCCCGTGCCCGAGAAATACTGCCACGTGTTCGGTTAATTCAAAAAGATTACTAGGATTCACAGAGACTAACAGTTGTGTCACTGCCTGTGCTTGTCTGTCTTTGAACACAGGTTTTTGCATTGTCTACCCATCCGTATGGCTGTCGTGTGATTCAGAGGATCCTGGAGCACTGTCTTCCTGAGCAGACTCTTCCCATCTTGGAGGAGCTTCACCAACACACCGAGCAACTTGTTCAGGTAAATGCGGGGTTGAGAAATGCAGTTGCTGTGAGGTGTTCCTTGGTTACCACTTTGCATTGGGAAGGCTCCCAGCAGCCTAGCTGGGGTTGTGTGAACATAGGAGCTCAGTTTCTGAGGAGGAATGGGAAGGAACATGGCAGACAAGAAATACATGATCAGTAATAATTTTGGCTGTGTGCAAACATCCAAAAGGCATCAAAGTTGTAGTTACTTCCCTTATGAAAAGCATCTTAAGTACTGAATGGGTATGTGTCCAAATTCTTCACTGCAGAAGCTGCAGTGCGAGTAGGATCCTAAGGGATTTGGTGCAAAGAGGTGATTACTTCTAGGAAAAGAAAATGCTTAGTAATTTGAGTTCTTAAAAATGTGTTGTTTTAATGCATATCTCCCTGCCTGCCTGCCCTCCCTCTTCCTTGCAGGCCTTCTTGAGAACTTGTGTTTCTAGGATTCTGCTATTTGGGCACGATGAATATAATACCAGATGAGCCCTGTCCTATATACTCATGTGTTAAGCACATGGCAAGTGGGAAGACATTGGGCATGAAAGTGCCTTTGGTATTATGTAGTTAAAAAGATATACATCTTGTGATCTAAATTATGCATATTTGGAATATGAACACGCATATGGACCATCTCCCATAGCTAGAACCGTGCCTTAGCCCTCCACTACATGTCTTGTTGTACTAGACCTTGGAGAAACCAAAGAAACTTGAAATGAACATCAAATGTCAATACACTGCTTAAGCGAGTTGTTTTGACTTTTGTATTTGATACCAAACTGTAGTGTTTTACCTCCCAGTAGAATTCTAGAATGCACATTTTTATAGAAGTAGAAAGTATTTACGTGATTTAAGCAGTAGATATTTTAATTAGTGTCTAGTTTTAAGTTTATAAGTCTTGATGCACGTTGGGAACTAGTTTGATGCTAACGGTTCCTGTCCACATTTTGTCACACCCTTCTGCTGTCTCTCAAAACAGGATCAGTATGGGAACTATGTTATCCAGCATGTACTAGAACATGGTCGGCCTGAGGATAAGAGCAAGATTGTAGCAGAAATTAGAGGCAACGTGCTCGTGTTGAGTCAACATAAATTTGCTAGGTATGAATTTGTTCCTTAAAGTCTCCACGCCCTGTGGGAGCATGGATAGCAACACATGCTAGTGTTGCAGAAGAGTTTAGGGGTGGGGTTGTAGGTAGGTGAAAGGAGGTGACAGTAACTCTTTGCTTAACAGCAGAATGCTATTAATAACTGCTTAAAAACTGGGATGAGTGACTGGCAAGGTAAGTTTTTCTTGTAATCAGGAATGGTGAAAACGTCAAAGAGTAGTTCTAGTCTAAATTCCTGAGCTTGACCAAGAATTATTTGCTGAGTGGAGGCTATTGCTTGGACAATAACATGCTCTAGAGCATTTCACTACCTCTAGAAGGCTGTGTCAAGCCACAGGGAAGCTTGGGAAATTAATGTGGTTATAATTCTTTTTAGTTCCATTTTTTCATAGAAGAATCTGCACTTTCTGTAGGCTAAGTCATGCAGCCCTTTTTGAGATAAATGTATAATGATAACCTGTCAGGGAAGCTGAAACAGTCTGAGGTTGTTACTCCAGATGCTACAAAGCCAAACATGGCTAGAAGTAAAATCCTGGTACTTTAATGGATAGGGAGGATGAAAAAATTAAGTAATACTTCTCACATTTGTAAATTCCTTTTTCTGTGTGTTTCCAGTCACTTGAATATGTAGGCTGAGCTCTTTAAAGGCTAAATATTCCCTTCTTTGGGGGATCGGTAAAAGAGGGCTTTAAAATACTTCGGGATGCGAGCAAAGCATAGCATGAACAAGAATGGAAGAGTGTGGTCTTAATGCTGTTATTTTGGATTCTTCCTTCCCGACTGGTCTTGCTCTTTGTTTTAACCTTCTTTCCAGATGGAGTGTTAATTAGTGTAAGATGTCCCCTGAGCCGAGTGCTAGCTGTGGCAAATCGCTCGATAATTTTATGATTCAGTTAGGGGTGCAGAAGATAAAGCTGGCAGTGCTGTCCTTCTCCTTTCACATATCCTATTGAACTCGGATCTCCAGGGAGCAGAGACCAGTGATCTCATGTGTTCAGGAATTTTGGAAGTTCTTTGCCTTTGCTAAGCTCTTTCGTTCTTGAATCGCATTTCCCTGTTGTTCTAACCTTAGACCTCCATTGCCATTGAGCTCCTGTGCTGAGAAAAGCCAAACAGAAGAAGAGCTCGTGTGCTTCTGCAGTGGGCGCGGTGTGAGAACAGACGTGGCTCTCCAATAACAGTGTTGATGTAGAGATTCACAAACAAATTTGGGTGAAATAAAACCTGAACTGATCCAAATTCTCCCTCAAATCCCTGATCTGAAAATTTGCACTGCATATACATCCATGTTCCTTGGACTGCTCTTCTGTTTCACGCTGCTGAATTTCCATGCCAGCACATATGTCGTTCCCAAATGGTCTGCCCTTATTAGAAACATAAGGAGAGGAACTTGGGATTGAACGAAAAGCTCAATAGGACTGTTGCACGCTCACAGGTTGCCCTTCTTTTTTTACAGCAACGTTGTGGAGAAATGCGTTACTCATGCCTCCCGTACGGAGCGTGCCATGTTGATCGATGAGGTGTGCACTATGAATGATGGCCCTCACAGTGCCTTATACACCATGATGAAAGATCAGTACGCCAACTATGTGGTACAGAAGATGATCGATGTGGCAGAACCAGCTCAGCGGAAGATTGTCATGCACAAGGTAAGCAGCTGCTGCGAGTTGATAAGGATATGGGGCTTGTGCTTTAAAAAGTGTTATTGCCCCACTGACTGGGGAGAGAATCCAAGCGCGAGAGAATCAGCCTCGCTATTAGAAGTCCCTAGAAACGGAGATATTTCAAAATTGCAGGAAAGCAATAGCTGAAATACAAAAAAGTGGAATAATGAGGTTCTATTTGGGCTTATAATTAGTTGGTTGCTTCTAGCAATCTTTTCTGACCTAGTAACCTAGTTCTGTGCTCGTGGCACAGTGAATAATAAAATTGCTAAGATTTTCGGCTGTAGCAGCGCCCTCAGTTCGGTGCCTTGCGAGGTGCCTTTCAGAGGTCTGGCAATGACGACACACTTGCCCTCACTGAGAACGCCGTTCGCTAATGAGAACTGTTCTATGTACTCAGCAGAGCTGAGCCAGACTCTTGCAAACACCGGAAGCCCTAACACAGAGCTGCTTGGTGCATTTCTGAGGGCAGGCAGCCCTGCCTGTCACTTCATGTCCTGGCTTTACTGCCCTGGTCAGGAAAGTCAGGTTAGCAATGTCGCGGAGGAGTGAGTGCACCGTCACAAGGCCCTAGGATGAGTGGTGTTAGTGGGTCACGCACATTGTTCCTAGCAAACACCATATTTGCAGTTGAAATAGTGCTCTTGCAGCGATGTTAATTCTATCTTAGGTTTGGGAATCACTCAGAGAAGTTCTTTCAACTCGAAATCTGTATTAATCCAAAATAAATTATTACAAAAAATAATTAACAATGTGTGCAAAGGGATAGATGCAGCTGAACTGCAGCAGAGTGACTTGTAGCTTTGCTAATCTTCTATCTATATCTAATCTATCATATATCTATATGCTTCTTCTAGCATATATGTATGTGCTAGAATCTTCTGTCTGTATCTTCTATATCTAGAGCTATCTCTATATATAAAATATATATGAATGATCTCTACTGACATGTTCCTGTCAAACAAAGTCTTTTGAGTAAAATGCTAATTAGGTTATCAGAGTGGTTGTCAAAAATAGAACTAGGATGACAGCTAAATAAGACTGGCTGAATATGATGATTTTAACTATGTTGTCAAGCTGAATGGAAGCCTGGGAAGATTGAGTGTATTGACTGTTGCTTTTGGATTGTAAAAATTGCTACTAGTACAAACAGGCGGTTTTTACTGCATTATTACAGCACCCTTTATTTTTTAAAAAATTAACTGTTGGTTCTGTCAATAAAAATTTTATCTTAGGAATGAAGACAAAGAAAGAACTATTGGACCTGGAGTGCTTTTCCATAATCTCAATGTAGCACTCGGACCTTCTTGGGAATGGGATGTAGGGAGGGCCAAGGCATAAATTTATGACTTTTTTTCAAGATGGATTCTTGAAGTTGAACAAGAACTGACTGGCCGAATGATGAAACGGGATGAACTAGGGATGATTTTCCCATGAGAGTTTTACAGTCAGTCCGGACATAGGCAAGTAATGATGATACATGTACCCCCGGAGTAGGGGAGGAGAAGGGAGCGCTGAACATTACGATCAAAATAATTTGTCATCCTGTCTCCAGTTTCTGCTTTAGAGTTAAAAGTCTATCGTAATTATATTATTGAAGGAACTTGCTTGCAGTATGGGATATTTCTCATATCTTATACCTTCTGCAACTGTCTGGCAGGACTTCGGCAGCATAATGGTATTTCTACAGGTAAAATGGTAGGTTTTTTAATGTATGGCTGCTTTTCCAGTAAGGATGACTTTATTCCTGTAATAGTAATTGTAGTGGAGTTGAAAGCAACTTTTATTCTGAAACAGTATGGCCATGTGAAGCTCGCTTCCACAGATCTCATCTGTTTAGAAAATCTACTTTAATTGTCAGGTTCAAAAATTAAACTGCTCTTAAGCCCAGGGTTAGGACTTCCCTTTCCCGGTGTCTGTTTAAAATGCACTGTTGAAATTCATATTGGGAACTCTGACTCTTTCAGCAGCTTTAAAGTACAGCCTGAAAGGAGGTAACAGACCCTGCTGAATGCATAGTGCTAGCGTTCTTTAATTTTTTTTCAGTGCTGCTCAGGTTCAGTAAAAGCCGCTTGACCACACATCTGGTGCTTTTTCTGCATAAGCCATGGGGCTCGTTTGCCCCAGAGGGTGTGCGGAGGAGAGGGCAGAGCATCAGCATGCCCTTGGGAAGCGGGAGCAGCAAGAACTTGTGTCTTTGCAGCCTCCTCCGTTTGGGCAAAGCCTTGTAGTCCTCCACGTGCTTGGATCGAACTGAATTGCTGATGCCAGTAGATGGCTCAAGAAGATGTCACCTGCTTGACCAGAAGTCCCTTCTTGGCAGTAATCTAAAAATAATGTTAGTTATGGAATGTTAATTTGATTCGCACTAATTAAGATGATTTACAGCAAGTGGCACTTTAACATCTCAAGCATATTCTGGTCTTCCGTGTGTGGTGGCGCTAGTGGCAGGTACCTTGACCTTACAAGTACCTGAGCTCTCAGCACTGATGCAACTGTGGTTCTGGTTGCTAAACTTGAATTCTTCTCCCCTCCTTCCTTTTTTTTTTTTTTCCCTCTTTTTTTTTTCCCCTCCTTTCTTTCTTTCAGATCCGGCCTCACATCGCCACCCTGCGTAAATACACCTACGGCAAACATATTTTGGCCAAGCTGGAGAAATACTACATGAAAAACGGGGTTGACCTAGGGCCCATTTGTGGACCACCGAACGGTATCATTTGAGACGGTGAACTGCAGAGAAACTCACTGGCCGTCAGGCTTTTACAACCAGCAACCGACAATATTCCAATATACAGTTAGAAAATATTTTATGGTTGCTTAAACTACTTTAAAAAAAGAAAAACAGAAAAAAGCCTTTGTAAATTTCTTTAATTTTATTATGCATAACATGTACTAATTATTTTTTTTAATTAACTAATTGCCCTGCTGTTTTATTGGTGTATAGAATACTTGTACATAGGTATCAAATGTACATGGAAGGCCACATTTTTGTTCACTGTTGTATCTATATTCCAAATGTGGAAACTTTCAGGGTGGTTGGTTTGAAGAAAAAAAAAAAACGTTTTTAATTCATCTGCCTCGCAGGCAACTCTTTTTGCAAATACCTGTTTTTCTCCTTTTAGTCAAAAGTCAGCAAGAAGTTTGAATTTTAGTTAAATGGCACAAAAGACGCATTTAACGCTGTTTATAAATACATTAAATAAAACAAATTCAACTTGCTAAAGCTTCAGTTTAAAAAAAAAAAATTAAGGTTTTGAAACTTTTTAATTGCTTTTTTTGTTTTGTTTTGTTTTTGAGTATAACATGCTGAAGGAGGTAGTGCAACGGTCGTTTTTGGAAGAAAACGTACACACCCAGAAAGTTTTAAAGCAAGGGGGTGGGGGGCGGGTGTATTTGTTTACTGCCTACTCAGTTTGTTCTGTTAACATGGAAAGACAAAATTTGATTATTTAGCATGAGGAAAAAAAAATCCAACTCGGCTTTGGTCTTGCTTCTATAAATATATAGTGTATACTTGGTGTAGACTTTACATATATAAAAATTTGTAGTATTTTCTTGTTTTGATGTCTGATCTGTATCTATAATGTACCCTAGTAGTGGAACATACTTCTGACTGTACAATTGTACATTTGTAAACCTCTGTAATGTAAATGTGGAGAAGTTTGAATCGACATAAACCCGTTTTTTGGTAAGAAAAAAAGAATTAGCAAAACCTGTGCATTTCAGTGTATATTCACACCTTTTATGGTCGTAGCATATAGTGTTGTATATTGTAAATTGTAATTTCAACCAGAAGTAAATTTTTTCTTTTGAAGGAAATGTTCTCTTTATACAGCCTAGTTAATGTTTAAAAAAAGAAAAATGCTTGGTTTTATTTGTCACCTAGTTGAACAGTAGCGATCCTTTCTAAATGTTATACAAAATGATTCAGTTCAAAATAGTGTTTTTTTGAATCTTAAAAAGTAATGTTTTGCTTATTTTGTGACAGTAAGAAAAAAAAAAAGAGTGCAAAAGTACAGAACCCCCTAGTTTTCCTTACAATCAGAGTCCCTTTTCACCTTGTAAAGTGTGAATCACCTTCCCTTTTTGTACAGAAGATGAACTGTATTTTGCATTTTGTCTACTTGTAAGTGAATGTAACATACTGTCAATTTTCCTTGTTTGAATATAGAATTGTAACACTACACGGTGTACATTTACAGAGCCTTGTGTATATTTCCAATGAACTTTTTTGCAAGCACACTTGTAACCATATGTGTATAATTAACAAACCTGTGTATGCTTATGCCTGGGCGACTATTTTTTGTAACTCTTGTGTAGATTGTCTCTAAACAACGTGTGATCTTTATTTTGAAAAATACAGAACTTTGGAATCTGGCTTCGTGGCTTTACTTGCAACGCTTCCCTTGGAGGGAGCGGCTTTCTCGCGGCGGCGCTGCTTCCGCCTCTCGCTTGGCCGACGGCCTGGCCCGATCGGGCCGAGGGTCCTGCTGTCTGGTTTTGAAGAGCAGCCAGTACCAGACCTGCAGAGAAGTATAAAAGCAGAGCAACTACCTATTAATACTTTGCAATAGTCTCTTCTGTCTTCCTTGCATCTGGGACCTACTGGCCTGTAGATGATAACGTGCTTAATAACCCTTGGGATTTTTTTTCTTTTGAGCTTATTTAAACCTTCTTTTTTTTTTTAAGCCCATACAGACTTCAGGCACCCACAACATCCATCCTGTGGCAGTAAGTTTGAGACGAACAACTTGCAAGAAGCAGCACCACCTGCTTGTAAACTGTCTCCTCGACATTTTAAGTACTGCAGCTCTTACTGAGAGGCGAAGAATCATTTTTCCTGGTTACGAGGTTTCCTGCGCACTTCTCATCCTCTGCTCCTGCCCTTTTTGTAGTCTAGGAGTCTCAGTCTATTGATGGCTATGCGGAAGCTGTTTATATATAGCTGCTTCAGGTTTTGGGATAGGGAGAGAAAGGGTCATGGGTGCAGCCTTGGAGCTGCACCCTGCATTCAGGTTTAGAGGGGCTTAATGATGCTTTCTGGTCATTGAGGAAATATGATAAAAGCGACAAAGAACATCGCTATTCTGACTGAGCAGAACCTGGAGCTGATGTTTCCATGGAAACTTTCTGGGGTCCCAAGATCTCATTCCCAAGAGGTACTTCTCAGCCCATAGCCCAGTGCTGGGTTCTTGTTCTTCTGCGCCTGCAGCGCTTCACACGCCTCTGCTCCGAGTTCATTCTCCAGCTACTGCCCAGTCACTAGATGTTACGAGACTATTAAGCAACTTTCCTATTTGCCTTTGTGTTTATTCCCCTAAATAAGTGTTGGAAAGGCAGCTTTATCTCTTTGCTTTTTATTCCCTTTGCCAGACCACTTCTGAACACATTGACCAAGCTGACTTCAACACAGATGCCTGCAGGTCTCTATTTGTGACCCCTGCTCAGGGGGAAAATGGGTCTGTTGCTACCCATTTTTGTTTGTTTACCGGTTGAAAGGGTCTTCCCTATTACTCTGTTGCAGTTCGAGGCCTTTTGGCCTTAAAGATGCGTTTCTGAACGATATTACCAAACCCATTCTGGAAATCCAGGCAGCTTATACCCATTTAAGCACTTGTGCAAAGATAATGTTGTGTAATAAATTGAGGGGAGGGGGAAGCTCACACTTCATAGGAAACCATTTTTTTAGGCTAGTGCATTAAAACATTCAGGATCTTGGAGTATAATGGGGTGCTTTTTGTTTGCATTCAAAATCAGTATTTTTATACAACGATATTGGGCTTCCCGACGCCTTTCCCCCCCCCCCCCACTGGCTTTTAAGCCGGCTGGGATGTGCATGCAATAAGCACGGTGGTCGCACTGAAGCGAGGTGGCTGCTGGAGTTCACGAGAGGGTTCTGGTGGCACACAGGTCCCGTGTCCCTGAGACTTCACAGCTCTTGCAAGTGTTCCCAGAGCTCATTGCAGAAGTAGCCTGTGGCACCCAGATGGTGTCAGAAAGAAGAAAAGGGGCTGAGGAGGGTGGGTCAAAAAACCTCCAGGTGATCACAGTCAGCACCTGAGCACAGACTTGCTTCGTGCTGCCCCCATCCCACCTATTTCCAGCTGTTGTAGCTATTAAACGCTTCGTTTAATCCGTGGTAGTTAAGCTGCTCAAGTAAGCATCAGGATGGTATTGCTGTTGTCGGCGGATTTGGGGCAGAACATGATGAAAGCAATGTTTTTTTTCTTTTTTTAAGTTCAATTTTACTTAAAATTGAAAATGTATCTCAGGTGAGAGATATGAGAGTGGGAAGCTCTAATGACAGCCCTGAATTGCAGCCCGGACCCAGGTTCAGTGGGGATTTTTGTATGTTTGTTTTTCTGAAATGTGATCTCAGCAGCTTCTCTGCTGGTCTGGGAATAATTTTCTCAGCCTAACATCTGCTCTCGCTGGTGCTATCTCCACCACCGTGCTCCCTGGCGGTATGAGGTTACAGATTCCCAAGCGTTTCCCAAATGCTTTTGACTCCGACCCTTCTCTCCAGGCCGTGGTTAAACCCTGCTGCCTGTGCACCCCTTCCCTTGCCTCGGCCCTACCAGGAGCGGTGAGGAAGGGAGCACAGCGGGGTGGCGTGGGCCTGCCGGGAGGACACGGCCAGGTTGTCTGCTTTGGTCGCTTGTAAGCATGGCTACCAGTTGCTGCTGGAGATGGGACGCAGAGCTAAAGGGCGCTTTGCTCCGAGCTGGGGAATACTTGTAGCCTGTGGGAAGGGCAGGCTCCTTCAAATCCCTGCTGGCATCAGGAGAGGATCTGAGCTCATGGGCAGGTGTCTGACCCGTCACCCTGGCCATGATTCGTCACTGGCTGCGAGCCACCATGCCAATGATGGTCTACCATTAGCCATGATCCATCACTGACCATGATCCATCACTGACCATGATCTGTCATTAGCCATGGGCCACTGCTCTAGCCTTGATCCATCATTAGCCTTGATCCACTACGTTAATCATCATCCACCAGTAGCTATGATCCATGTGTTTGCCCTGACCTGATGGGTCAAGAGTACCCGCTGCCAGAGGCGCCGTGTGCGTGTTGGGGGTGGTGGTGGTGGAAAGGGTCCCATGGTGGCTGGGCGGTGGCTCTCCTCTCCCGTGGACCCTCTAAGGGAGATTCCAGTGGCTCGAGTGGGAAGGGTCCTGCTCCTCGCATGTGCCTCTGTCCACCCAGCCATGGTGAGGAGCTACCTCTCAGGTAGCAAAACCCAGGTCCCTTGCTGGGGACCGCCAGGGATTTCAGCCTTCGCCGACATGTCTGTGGGCTCAGTCCCAGGGATGCACCAAGCCCGTTGCGTTGCCCGGAGTGCGTCTGCTCCTTTCCCTGCTCCTCTGTGGGGCGCTGCCCAGCCTGGAGGGGACGCCGAGGGTCACCGAGGCTTTGGCGAAGGGACGAAGGCCCTTGGGGAGCGGATGGGTGCCGCCAGCCCGGCCGCAGCTGCAGGGGTGGCCTCGGCCACAGCGGGGCGGTGCAACCTCAGGAACGTGGCAGGGTCACGGTGCTCCCTGGTGTCACTGTCACATCGCCCGGGGTCCTGCCTGGGGCTGGGGACACCCGGCGGGGGTGGCGCGGGTGGCTTTATTTAACTTTATTCTATTCTATTCTATTCTATTCTATTCTATTCTACTTTTGCAATTTGCCATTTGCTTTTGGTTGTTGCCTGGTGGCCTGGAAGATCCCGGCTCCAGCAGAGCGGCGGGCAGACGATCGGCGTCCGCCGCCCCGTGCCGCCTTGCTCCAGGCCGAGCGCAGCGTTTCCGTAGCTCAGCTCCGTGCGGGGCTCATCTTGGCCTGGGACGCAGCCCGGGAGTGTGGGGCTCCGCGATGCCCCAACCCTTGCAAGGGAGCAGCTCCGAGCCCGGGGCTGGGACGCGCTAGAGCAGCCAGCGCGGCTTATTTCCCCGCCTGAATTAATAACCCTGCTGGGACGGTTCTCCCAGGCAGATATCCCACTTCTGGACGCCTTCGGATGTGGATGCAACCCAAAGCTTTGCATGCAAAGGGGGTTTTCTTTTCTTTTCTTTTTCTTTTTTTTTTCCCTGATAATCCAAGTGTATTTTTAGGCTTTTTGCAGAAAGTGTGTGAAATGCATTAGAAGGAATTACACGTGCGAGAGAAACGACTCATTTATATCCCTTCCCTTCTGTTCCCGGCTTATCCCGTAATTACCGCCTCCCGGACCCCGCAGGACTGAATTAACGGCCATGTCGGTGCGGAGAGGCCGGCGGCGCCAGGGCCCTCGCTCCGAGCGTCGCCGGCCGCCGGCCGCCTCCCCGCTGCCGCTGCTCTCCCCGGCTTCGAGCGGGGAAACTGAGGCACGGGAAGGCGGCTCTGGCCGAGGCCCCCCGGGCGGCTCCGTGCCGCGTTCCCCCCCCCCCCCCCCCCCCCCCCGCTGGAAGTCAAAACTGTCGCTTTGTCTCGGCCAGGTCGGAGAGAGGAAAATCCGTGGTGGGGGTGGGGGGGAGATGCCAGCGAGCGGGGCAGGGTGGGGGGCTCCCCCCCCACCTCGTCCCCATGGAGGAGACGCCCGTTTCCCCTCGTTTTTCCATCCTTCCCTCCTTCATCCGCCCCAGCTCCTTCCGCACTCCCCCGCCTCCCCCCCCTCCATCTGCCTCTGGCTCCCTCCTTTTGCCCCAGCTCCCCTCGTGCATTTGCCCCACGTGTCCCCCCCCCCCAATCCGCCCCGCTGCACCCCCCACCCACCCACCCCCCGGGGCGGGGGGGGGGGGCGAGGGCGCCCCCCAGCGGTGGGGCAGGAGCCGCCGGGCGCAGCCCTCGGTAGGGGGAGCGCGGCGGCCGCGGCCGGCTGCTTCCTCCCGCCTCCTCCTCCTCCCCCCCCCCCCCCCCCCGGCGCGGAGAGCGGGGCGGGCCGGCGGCGCTCGCTTCCTGCGGGGGCCGGGCCGAGGCAGCCGGGGGAGGCACGGCCGCTGCGGCCAGCAGCGACACGGCCGCTTCCCGCGGGCGGCGGCAACAAAGGGCCCTTCCTCCCCCCCCCTCCTCCTCCTCCTCCTCCTGCTGCTGCTGCTGCTGCTCCGAGCCGCCGCCGCCGCCGCCGCTCCGAGCCGTCCTTGCGGCAGGAAGATGCCCGGGGAGGTGCCGCCGCCGGCGCCCCGGGGGCTGCGGCGCCTGGCGCTGCTGCTGCTGCTGCTGCTGGGGCTGCGCGCCCGCACCGCGCTGGTGAGCGGGGCCCGGCGGGGCGGGGAGGGGGGGGGAACCGGCACCGGGATCGGCACCGGCACCCTGCCCCGGGGGCGATGGGGGCTGCACCCCGCGCCGGCCCCTCGGCACCTTGCGAGGGGCCCGGGTGACACCCTGCCCCGGCGGCACCCTGACCGCCCCGGGCACCGGCCCCCTGTTGGGACGGAGGCGGTGGGGTGGGGGGGTGCCGAGGGGTGGGGGTGGCAGAGAGGCACCCTGCTGTGGGGCCGGCACCCTACGGCGGGAGCTGGGCCTCGGAGCCAGCCCCTTGCTCGTCGGTGGCTCTGGGAGCCGGGACCCAGCTCCCCGGGCAGGGGGGGGGGGGGGGTTGGGAGCCGGCACCCTGCTCCCCCCCGCCAGCCCCTCCATCCCTAGACCCCCCCCCCCCCAACGGATAGCTGCAGGCAGCCAGCGGCGGCACCCGTGACCCCCCCCAACCACCACCCACCCCTCGAGGGGCGGCTTTGCCCCCCACCCCCACCACACCCTCCGTGCCCCGCTCGGCCTCCTCTCACCCCCCACTGCCCCCCAAGGTGCGGGAGCCGCCGGTGCTGGGAGTGGGTGCTCAGCCCCGGCGGCGCAGGCTGGGTGCCGGGGGGCCGCGTGGGGAGGGGGCTGCAGCTAGATGCCATTTGAAGGTCGTAGGGAAGCGCTGTTCTTTTTTTTTTTTTTTTTTTTTTTTAATAACCCTGCAGGGGGGGAACAAGAGTAGAATCTGCCTCCTGCCCGCTTTGCTGCTTTTTTCGGGGGGGCAAAAAGAAAGTTACTGGCGTTTGCCCTGTGCCCGCTGGGACGGTGCCGGGCAGGGAGGGGGGACGCGGGGTGCAGGATGTGCCCGCAGGCAGCACCCGCCTCTGCGCCAGCTTTTCCCAGCTCCGGGCAATTCCTAGGAGGATTTTTTTTGCTCCACTCGCAGGCGACGATTTTATCGCCGGCGCGAGTAAGAGGTCAGCGCCGGGCCGCTGGTGGCATCTCCAGCCCGAAAAACTCTCCAGAGAGCAGCCGGCTGCTGCTTCCCGGCCAGCGTCACGGGCGAATCTGCTGCCGGCCGATGCTTTCCGGGGACCGAAGGAGCGAGCGCGATTCCCGAGCACGCTTTTTTGCCCCCCGGCTTTGGCGCGGCAGCTCGCTCGGGGGCAACTCGGCGGTTTCACCCTCTTGCCGACCTCGCTTTCTCCTCTCCCTTTAAGAGCCAAAACTCCCGGGGCCTGGCCGCTCGCCAGCGCCGGAGCGGGACGGATTAAATAACGTAGACCTTTTTTCCCAGCGCTCTGGCGTTTCTGCTAACGTTTCCAGGCACCGTGGGCACAGATCCGGCTTTCCCTCCCCGTAAATAAAAGCTCTACCGTGGGGCACATTTGCTAGGAGGCGGGTATATTTGCGGCGTGTTTCCACACCCGGCAGTGTTTATTTCCTCTCCGAAGGGATGGATGCGTTTTCCGAGGCTTGCAAACGCGTCGAGGCCGCGGGGTTTATCGTGCCGGCCGCCCCTCGAGCGCTCCCTTCGCCCCCCTCCCCGCCGCTGCCGAGAAAAGCGGCGGCTCCGTTTGATCCCGGCCCCTCTCGGGCGTGCGGGCTCAACCCTGTATCAGACACCCGAGAATCCCAGAGCGACAGCCCCGCTCGGCGGCACTTGTCCTCCTCGGACAACCACGCCGCTCCGGCCTTTTCCTCCCCCGCCCCCCCCCTCCACCTCCAGTTTGGTCCCTGCTCCGCCTGCCTGGGCCGTGGGTTTACAGATGTTGGATCGACCCCGGTGGATCCTGCTGGATTTTATCCTCCCTGGGATGGAGGGAGGTGGGAAAGATCCGTGTCTGCGGCCGGTGGAGGGTGGTGGTGGTGGTGGTGGTTGGCGGGGGGGAGAGGACGGGACTTGATGTCCTTCCAGGATGCTCCGATGAATAAGCAGAGGCTTCGGCTTTGCCAAGGATCCGCCGCTGTCGCCTAGGGGGAAGCGATTCCCCCCTTCCGGCATGCGGGAGGACGCGGTTTGCTGCGCGCGCTTGAGCGTGCCTCGTGCCGACGGCGTGCTTCGGCCTCCTCTCCCTCCCCATGCAAGGGCTTTTTTTTATCCCGTGCAAGGGCTTTTTTTTTTTTCCATGCAAGATGTATTTTTTCCATGCAACCCCTGGTGCAAGTCCCGGCCTCATGCAACTACCCCCGGTGCAACGCTCCTTGTGCAACCCTGCGTGGTGCTGCCCTGCGCCCCCGAGCCGCAGCGGGGCTCTGCCTCGGAGCCGGCTGCATTTCTTGAGCCGGGACGAGGTCTACGCGCGGCCGGGGTTAACTCGGCTCTGGCTCCCGCGGTTTCGGCGGGCTGGGAGGAGGCAGCGCTGGGGGCGAAGGCTGCGAGCGCCTCGGGGCCCTTGCGTGGGCACAAGCGCCGGGCTGGCGCCGGCCGGCCGGCGGCAGGGCAGCAAAATGCTTCTTCGGGTCATAAGACGGAGGCGGGTGGAAGGAACTGAGTGCTTTCGCCCTGGGTTTTCTCGCCCCGGTGCTGCTGAGGTTCCCCCGTGGCTGCAAACTCCCCCCCCCCCCCCCCCCCGCCCCGGCACCGTGCGCTGCAAACATTGGGGGTGAAAGTGGAGCTCGTCCCTTGTTGCCTTCCGCGCTGAGAGTCCGGATCCTGCCCCGGATGCACGGACGCGCGCGTTGCCCTTCCTCGTCCCCTCCTGGCCGGGCCAAGCGGGATGGAGGGGTCAAAGTGGGGCTTCTATTCTATTCTATTCTATTCTACTCTATTCTCTATGTATCCTGTATATCTATACACTCCATTCTATTCTATACTCTATATTCTAGTCTATATTCTACATTCTCTATTCTATTCTATTCTGAATTTTGGCCAAGAAATTCTTCTTTGCCGAGTCAGCAGCTCCGGAGCTGCTGGGACCCCCCCCCCCCCCCGGAGCCTGTGCCGTCCAGCGGGTCCGTGCCGTCGTCGTTCCCGAGCCGCCTTCTGCAGTCGCCCCGGCGGCGCTGCTCGATGGGGCGCGAGGCTCCCGAGCCCGTGCGAAAGCCCTGGCTCCGGCCCAGCGGAAAAAGCCGGAGCTGCCAGGGAGCCGTTGATGGAACGGGCCTGTCTGGCGGGGGGCCGGGCTGCGGCAGAGAGGTTCCCTTTTTTGGAGCGGCAGCGCTCCCGGCCGCTGCTCGGCTCCTGCCGTCTCGGTTAAAACAGCGAGAGCAATTAGGAAAGAAAAAGAAAAAAATGGGTGGGGGGGAGAAAAAAGATGAAAGAAGAGCGACCCGAGGCAGCTTCGGTGCGTTATTCCAGCGTCGAGCCAGGGCGCTTCCCGCCCTCGGCCAGCGTTGCAGGTCTGAAAAAAGCCGGTTTGCAACGGTGTGAACTGCTCAGAGGGGCTTGGAAACGTCCCTCGGTGCCTCTCGTTCCAAACTCGACTTCCGACGATCCGAGAAGTTAATGAGATTGCTGTTGTTTGTTTATTTTTTTTTAATTCTTATTTTTTCTGTAAGCTAACCGCTGGGCCGTCCCGCGCTCGCCCGGCGGCACCTCGAGCCTCGCTGGGGCGGCGGGGGGGCCTTCGCACCCGCGATGCTTCGCAAACCCGGCGTCCCCGTCGCTCGGGCAGATGGTGGAAAGGGCTTCGCTGCTCTGCCCCAGGGCCCAGCCGCTGACTTAAGCTGCTGGAAACGTAACCGGGGAAGCTGATAAAGCAAAAAAAAACCCCTGTGATCTCCTATTTGGAGGAGACCCCGTTACCACGTTGAGCCGTGCAGGAATCACACGCGTTTTTTCCTGAGAACCGATGCTTGCAGGTGCCTTGAGCTTGCTCCCCTGGGATTAATTGACCACGGCTTTAATTTCCCCCCTCGTTTGATGGCTTTTTCCCTTGCCAGGGGAAAAGGTGGCAGGTCTCGAGGGCGCAAGGAGCCGGGGGCTGGCGAGGATGCGTGTGTTGGGTGGTACCTCCATCGAGGAGGGGATTTTGCTTTTCAGTCCTGCTGGACAAGCGTCCTGGCTGTTGGAGGCTCCATCTCAGGGATGTGGAGGTGAAGCTCACTTTTCTGCAATTAGTGCATCCTGTTAGGTTAGGGGGTAGGAGACTGCCAGGATGCTGGTGCCTATCGCTGTGCTGGGATGCTGGTGCCCATCACCATGCCAGGATGCTGGTGCCCATCCCTCTTCAGGGATGCTGGTGCTCATCACTCTGCAGAGATGTTGTTGCCCATCGCCATGCGGGCATGCTGGTGCCCATCCATTGCCCGTCCCCATGCCGGGATGCTGGTGCCCGTCCCCATGCCGGGATGCTGGTGCCCATCCCTCTGCAGGGATGTTGGCATCCATCATGCACGCGGATGCTGGTGCCTTTGAGAGGACTCCAGCCACTGACCTCAGCAGAAAGACGTTCCTCTTCTCTCTTCCCTTCCCCATCCTCCCTGACCCTGATGCAGAGGAGAGCAAGGCAGGACGTTTCTCTCTGCCCGCCTTTCTCTTCCTCTTGCATCCGCAGCAGTAAGGCGCTAAAACCAGCTACTCAAGATGAGAAAAAGGCCTCGAACAAGGCATGTGGTGAAGCAACCTCCTCTCGCAGTTATTGCTTGATCCTCGGCTGCATCCAGGGGCTCTACCTGAGAGCCGGCCGGGGGGGGGGAGGATTTTTCCCTATAGTGGAAAAAGATCCCCTACAGG
Organism: Rhea pennata; assembly: GCF_028389875.1. Lineage (NCBI taxonomy): Eukaryota > Metazoa > Chordata > Aves > Rheiformes > Rheidae > Rhea > Rhea pennata. The sequence continues at coordinate 3,187,079 of NC_084685.1, forward strand.
GATCTCTGCACCGGCAGGCTGAAGGAGAGGAAACCTCCCTCCTGCCTGGACGTTTTGCTGAGGGTTGCCCAGGCTGACGGGGAAAGAGCAAGGTGTGAAATAACTATTGGCATTTCTCCCTCTGGGGGATTCCTGGTGCCGTTCCCAATTCCGACATGCAGGTGGATGCTGCGGAAGCGCCTGCGAGCGGGAAGATGCATGGCAGCGCCGGATTATGGGTTTTCTCCCCCCCCCCCCTTTCTTAATGGCAAAAGTGGGGTTTGTACAGAAACCAGTTTCTTGGGTCTTTAAGGGAAGGAGCATCCCGGAGGCGCTGTTAAAAGCTTATTGCTTTACGCTCAGCGTTGCAAAAGGCTTTATAAAATTGGCTGCCGATCGCCCGGGGAGACGGCGCGAGCGGCGCTGCCGGGCCGCCGCTTCCCGCAGCGTTTTGCGGTCGGCTTTTGGCTCCGCTCGCTGAGCACGAGGGCTCTGCTCCCGCCGCGGCTCGCGCGTCCCGGGGGACCGCGGGGGAAAAGCAGCCGGTGCAAAATCGATCCCGGGGAAAACCGCCGCGCGGGGCGGCGAGCCGAGGAAGAGGAAGCGTTTGCAAAGCGCGAAGCTCGTCCGGCCCGGCCGGGTTTGGCTCTGCGTCGCGGCTCCTGCAGAGAGGGGCCAGCTCCCGAGCCCGCGGTGCCCCCTTGAAATCCGAGCAGCGTTACCCCGGCTCCTTCTCCTCGGGGCTGGAATCCCTTGGAAAATTAGGGAGAGCTCCGGGCTGCGAACGGGCGCGTTTGCGTTTGGCAGGCATGGCCTCTCCCTCAGCATCCGGTCCCATTTCCATGACAACTCTGGGGAAGGTGGGAAGAAACTGCTTCCCGCTGAATACACGCGAGCTTGCAAGCCTCTCTCCTTACCCCATACATTGCCACACCTCCCCATATATATATAAATATATATTTTTTCCCTGTATTTCTTGCTATTCTAACAGGTTTTGTGCAACATGGCACGCAGCATTCAGCCGGCGGAGCGAAGCAGTCGCCTGCCCAGAGCTCTTGCCCAGAGCCGGGGCGTTTTGCAGTCAGAATGCCCTTTCCCTTAGGTGTTTTATTTGTTTTATTTTTATTATTTTTTTTTGCGGGGGGGGTGGGGGATTTGAAAAAAGCCCAAAGAGGCATTAAAACCCACCATGGCCAGGAGAGCATCCCAAGGGACCAGAAACTGGCTCCTCCCTGTCCCCCGCTGTATCCCAGCTCAGACTGGGTTAAGATTGCAGCGATGCAGAAGTTTTGCCTGGACCGTGGGTTCACGCTGGCGGGATGTTTCCAAATTCTCCCGTGCTGCAGCCGGCAGGGATTCAAAGCGCCTTTATCCTAAAGCTTTATGCACGGACGAGAGCGAGCGGGCGGGTTTTCCTACGTGGTTTGCAAAACATTGAGCATTGCAAGCGGGCCGGCTAGCAGCAGCTCCGCGAGAGCTTTCCCGGCCCGAAAGCAAGCGGGGAGAAGGAAAACGTATCGGGGCTGAGGCTGCTGCCTCCAGCTTTGCTCCCGTCGGAGCGGGTTTGGCCGCGCTCTGGAGCTTGGAGAAGACGCAGGAGCCCCGGAGGACGAGCGCGGCTCCGCCGTTGCAAGCCGGTCGCGGCGTTGCAATAGCTGTCGCTCGCTCCCGCCGTTGCGCGGGGGCATCCGGGGTGTAATTTTAGCACTTAATCCTGCCCAGGTAAATCCTCCGTTTATTGCAGGCGGTAAAAACCCGCCGACGGCGCCGGGCCGGGGCTTTTCCGTCGCCCTCCCCCAGCGAGCGCCCGTTCAATCCGCCGGCCTCGGCGCGCCGCCGGGTAATCCCCGCGGCCGCACTAATCCCCGTCCCTCGCTGAACCCGCGTCGCCGCTCGCTCCCGCCGCAGCGCGAGGAGGTTTCACGGGAGAGGCCGAAGCTTTTCCGAGAACGGCTGAGATGCGGTAGAGGCGGGTGGCGGCGGTGGAAGAAGCTCCGAAGCAGAGCAGCTTTTGGGCTCGCAAGGCCTTTTTCAGCTTTTTCAGCTTTTCCCTCTCCCCCTAAACTCTGGCACTTTGAAGGCCCCAGTAACCAGATCGGGGAAACTCTCAGCTCGACGCCCCGATCTCGGACCGATTTCTTTCATCTCGAAACCCGAGAGTCGCCGAGTTTCGCCGAGCGCCACGGCTGCTCCGTGCTGGGGAAAAAAAAAAAAAAAAAAAAAAGAGAGAGAGAGGGGGCTAATTGCACTTCTGATTTTTCTTTTTTTTTTCTTTTTTTTTCCTTTTTCCTTGGACAAAACCTGCAGTAGCTGTGCTCGCGCCGCCTCCCCCGGCTCTGCGGCGGGGGTAGAAGGGCCGGCGGCAGCGGCCTCGGTTGCCGCTCCGAGACGGAAAGCGGCGGCAGATAAAGCTCGGGGCGGGCGGCTGACGGCCCTTCGCGCGCCGGCTGCGAGGGCGCCGCGGCCCTTGGTGCGAGTGATGAGCCAAGACAGCCGAAACTGGGTTACCCTCGGTGGAGCGGAGCCGCCGTTGCGCCGTTGTTATTTCTTCTTCTTCCTTTTTTTTTTTTTTCTTTCCTTTTCCTGCGTTTTTCCCTGGGTTAAGGTGTAAGCGAAGGAGAAACGAGGTGGATTTGCAGGGATGAGAAGGTCCTTTCCTCCCGGACCCGCTGTCCGGGTGTCCTGCAAGCCAAGGGGTCGCCAGACCCCATGCAGCCAACCCCGGGAGCCCGGAGCATCTCCTAGATGCTGCTTATCCCTCCGGATTGATGGCGTTATCAATCCCGAACCACAGCGGTAAATCATCTGGGAACGTCCCCTTTGGGGTCTGCCCTTGGGATCAGGCACAGGCAGGATTAACCCCCCGGCAAACCCGAGCGCGGCCCCTCCGGCGAAGCCCCGCTCCGGCCCCGGCGCGTTGCTCTCAGCGCGTTAAATCGCTGTATCTCGAGGGCTGGAGCCGTCGTAATATTTTCTTAGTAGTGGTGCCCTGAGCCTTCTCGGTGCTTTTGACATATGGGAGCTGCTAAATACGAGCAGGCAGGGAGCGGGATGAGCTATTCCTGCTGACACAGGTTTTTGGAGGCCCTGCTCAGCCTGGAGCAGAGTTTCTTCCCCTTCCTCCCCGAGCGAAGCGCCCGCCGCGATGCCCCAAAACCGGCGCGTTCGAGTGAGCAAAGCGGCCCCTGGGAGCTGAAAGGAAAGGAAAAAAATATCTATAAACTCCTATTTTCCGGCTCCTCGGAGAGCTGGTGCTCGGCTCGGAGAGCTGCCTGCAACGCGCCTTTGTGGAAGGTGAGAAAAGCTCGAGATAGTTTTGCGTGTTAAGCTGCAATAGGATTACGGAGCAGAGCAAATTAAATCAATTCGGCAACGGCCGGGGGGAAGATCCCGCCGACGCTGGCGGCTTCCTTGCCGCGGCGCGAGCCGAGGCCGGAACGCGCGTCCCGACGCCCGAGACACGGCAGGGCGGGAGCTGCACTTCGCGCCGAGAGACGCAGTCTGGCCAGGCCCCCCGGAACCGGAGCGGCGGTGCCGAGCCGCGGCGCGGGGCCGCCGCCTCGCCTGTCTCCCTGTCGGCGCGGGCTCGGGGCAGCGGCGCCGGATTTTCCGAGGGCCGCCCGTGTCGCTGCGGCAACGCGCGCTCCCGCCGGTCCGGTGGGAATTAATGAGTCTGGAGCCAGCGGTAAAATCCTCGGAGCGGCAAAGAAATTGGACTGGACAGGTAGCGCCCGGGGGGGAAGGAGGAGCGGGGGGGAGCGCGGCGGGAGGCGGAAGCGGAGCCGGGAGCTGGCGAGGTGCAGGAAGGAAAGACGAGCCAGGAGGAAAGAGCGATGTGGAGCGCGAAGCAGCCAAGTCCTGCAGAGAGCGGGGGGATCGAGGGACGCAGGAGATGGCCGGGAGGGAGGAAGCGGCTCCCCGTGTGGATCGCATCTCCCCACGTCCCGGCCACCCCTCCGGAGGGCTTTTCGGGCCGGGAAAAGCCGAGGGTGCCGGGGCAGGGCCCTCGTCCTGCAGAGCCCGTCGTTAGCCGCCGCTCTCGTGGGATCTGCCCGGAGGGATGGTGACGCCGGAGCATCCCGTCCCCTCGGCTCGATCCGCCCGTCCCTCGCGTCCCTTCCCACCCCTGATTTAGCAGCTCTGCGGGATGCTCCGGCTCTGGTAGGAGGACCAAGGGCCGAGTCTCCTCGCGCCGCAGGTTCAGCGTGTCGGGATATTGCTCCGGGCAGCGGCGTTGGGCTCTCGCCGGTGCTGGCCGCCGCCGGGACGTTTCTGAAACACGGCTCCCGCTTGGCATTTTCCGTAGGCCGGGCGCCTCCAGGGCGCGGTGGGAAAATCCCTGCCCGGCTCCCGTTCAATGCCGATAACGTCGTCGCAGGCGAAGCGGCCGGGGCGAATCAAGTCGCATCGGATAAACCCGCCGGCGCCGTACGGGAGCGGGCGGGAGGAGGCGAACCCGGCGCTGCCCGGGGACCGTTCGCTCTCGGGGCCACCGAGCTGCCGGCGGGAACGCCGGGAAGAAACCTCGCCGCCAGCCTGGGGCAGTCTCTGCCGAAGAGCCTCGCTGGGCTCGTTGGGGTCTTTACCCTGCATGCAGCAGGAGGCGGTTACTTGTTTTTTTTTTTTTTTTTTTTCAATTTATTTATTTATTATTATTATTTTCCGCCATCTCCCCGGGGGTAGGGAGCGGAGCATGCCTGGCAATCGGGTGTTATCGCCAATTCATGTCAGGAGGCTTCCTACGCCTCACGGCAGCCCTGGCTCGGGGGTATTTCTTGCGTGATGGTGCTAATCCGCCGAGGACTTGGGATTAAAAAATAATGACGGAGACGGGCAATCCCGAGGAGGAAAAGCCGATGCTCTCCGAAGAGGCGGAGAGCTTTGCTTTGCGTGAATATTTGTGCCGACCTCCTTCCTGCGGCTGGTGCCTCCGAGTCCGGGAAGCCCGCGATCCCGGGTGGAGCAGCGCGACCTGCCCTCGTGTCTCAGACACCCGCGACGTCGCCGCGTGCTGCTCAGTTAGAGCCGCGGCTTTTGCTGCTCGTTATATTCGGGGAGCGGTAATTAAATGCTCGCACGCGGCCGAGCGCCGGTTTCCGGGAGCGCTCGTGCCCGGCCGGGCTCCTCCGGTGCTTCGCCTGCGTCGGAGGGATCGATCTGAAGGCAGAATAATTGCTGCTGCTCAGTAAACGTTAATGATTATTTTCCTCGCGTAAAATAACTGGCCTATTAAATCAAAATGCACTGGGGTTCAGGCAGCTGCTATTCTGGGCATTAATTAATTTGGAAAAGAATAAAGTTACAAAAAAAAAAAAGAAAGAAAGAAAAAAACTGGCCGCCACGGAGCTCACTCGCTCGAGTCGCATCTCTGCCGGTCCAAGCGTTGCTCCCCACCGCTGCCTGCGTCCTGCGGCCCCCGACGCCGGCCGAGCCTTGGGGACGCCGAGGGGCACCGGTGGTCCCCTGCCCGGAGCGGCGCGTCCCCCGGGAGCTCATGCTGTGCTGGAATTGTGAAGTCTTTAGGTTTGGGAGTAATGAGTGTTTTCACTCTGACTTGACGTTTAAGTTGATATTGTTTCAAGAGCTCATAGTGTCATGAAAGCACTTGTTGGAATGAGTTATTACGTTTTCAGTCCACATATAAAACACCAGCAAGGCACTTTCAAGGACTGATTAATTGCAAATATCCCATGGAAACTATCAGAGAATTAATCAACACTTTTCCTGCAATACCTTCTCCGTTTAGTGCGGTTTCGGAGGGAAAATCGGTTCCAACCACGGAAGGATTGCTCAGCCGGCTGGGGAGAGCTGTGTCCTTTCGAGCTTATCTGGGAGGTGCTGGAGTTGGCGAAGGCAAAGCCCAAGGAAAGCAAAGGGTTGCTCTCCAGGGATGGAGATCCCTGGCTCCCGGGAAGTGGCCGGCAGCTTGTTCCAGGCCAACCCCGCGTGGGGGCACACGTGGTCCTGACCCATCCTAGGTGGGCGCAGGGACTCCTGACCAATTCTACGTGGGGTTGCGTTTGGTCCCAAGCAATCCGAAGTGGGGACGTGGACTCCTGACCAGTCCCGGGGTGGGACATACGTGATTCTGACCAATCCCAAGTGGAGACATGAACTCTTGACCAGTCCCAGGGAAGTACACCTGCAGTCCTGACCAACCCTAGGCAAGGACATGGACTCCTGACCTGTTCTGGAGGGGGATGTGCCTGGGCTCGGCGTTGGCCGTGGCACGGTGGGACATGGTGCTGCTGGCTCTCCTCTCTCCTCCGCTGGCAGGAATGGGGCCAAGGCTGCAGGGAAACGTGTCCGGCTCCATCCCCAGCTGCCTTCGAAACCACTGACGTCCCATTCTTTTCGTGTCTCTCCTAATTCCTTCGGGGAAGGCCATCCCTGGCCAGGAGGGCTAGAAATGTGCTTTAAGGAATAACTATGCTCCAAAGGGAAGAACGCTGTGTTTCGGGGCGATGCCAGCAACGAGGGTGTTAAATCAACCCCCCGATATAACGAGAGGTGGCCCGTCTGCCAGCCGCAGGGATTTATCATGCGTCCTGCATAGCTGAGGAGGTGGATGGAGCTGGGTGGGGTTCCATGGGGGCTGTTCCGTGGGGTGCGTTTTGGGGTGCTTCTTTGTGCTGGCAATGAGGGCATCATGGAGAGCTGCAGCTCCGGGTAGGTCGTGGGGGAGGATCCCCTTCCTTAGCGGACGCACAGAGGCTGGTGCATCAGTCCTGCCACATGTCCGAGCGCCGGAGGGCAACCGAAGCCCGACCGCGGTGCCCTGAGACATGCCGGAGGAAATCTCTTAACATCAGAGCACCGCGTTGGCATGGAGGAGGTGGTTTCCATGGTGACCGTTGCCATGCTGGTGGCTACTGGAAGACGATGGCCTCAGCATCTAGGCAAGACGTGGCAGCCTCCCTCCCTGGGTTTGGAGATGGATTGATTTATACGGCTCCCTTCCTCCCAGCATGCGATCCGCGTGCTTAGCAGTGAGGATCTCCTTTGCAACAGCAGCAGATTTCGGGTCTGGCGAAGCCCTCGGGGCAGGTGTTGCCTGGGTTGGTGCTTCCCCCGAGCGTTTATTGCAAAAGAGGAGTGTTGCAAAGGAGGAATGGCTCTGCAAAAGCTCTGCCATGGGGCAGGAATGCCCCCAACAAAACGCACCCACTCTGATCCCGTCTGTCCACCCTGCCCCTCATTCGAGAGGTTTATAGCTCGTGCAGAAGCAATGCAGAGCTGCTCTGGCCACCGTTGTCATCATGCTGCAGATAGGGAGGTCATGGGAGTGGGGCAAGGAGAGGAAAAAGGGGTAGGGAAGTGCGTGTAAAGTTACCCTGGCCAGAGGGAATTTAGGAGGATTCAACTCAACAGGTCCTGGTCCCTTAGGAAGTGTCCAAGGTCATAAAGAGATCTGTAGGATTTTCTGAGGAGCATGTTCCTGCCATGGCTGGAGCTGCCTGGCTGGTGGCTCCTCTCTACCTCAGTTTCTCCATCTGTTAAGCAGGGTAGTGATACCCAGCTCCTCTGGTACACATTGTTAGCTGCATGGTGGTGGGACCATCTTCCTGAACCTCATGTTTTTCATCTGTAAGAGGGTGTTACCTTCCTGGATGAGGGGGGAAGGAGGGACAAGACCTCCTTCATGCTGGGAGTGGATGATGGGGAGGAGCTGAAGCAGCTTTAATCTCCGTGCTCAGCGCTGATGGTGCCTGAGCTCCTGCTCGCTTTCCAAAGCTCATCACACAGGCTTTGGGCGTGATTTGCACCGCTGACTGATGGGCACCTTGGCTACGTTTCCTGGCCAGCGCAGCCAAGTCCCAGCGGAGAGACTGCAAAGGGGATAACACACAGCGGGGCCGGTGTCACCGCGGCGCTAATCTCACTGAGCCTGGCGAGCGGCTGGAGGAGCAATAACATCCTTTGAAGTTGTGTGGAACTTGTTTCTTGTCTGATCTTGATGTCACGTCAGGAACTGGCCAAGTCACCTCCAGAGCTGGGATCTGGATGTGATGACATCCAAATCCCTTGGATCTTGCACTTGTTTTGGCCCATTTAGGTGGCTGGAAGAACTTTGATCAAAGTTTGACTTTCTGTCCCAGCTCTATACAAATCACTTTGCTTTAGGGTTTGTTTTTAGAGCAGTAGACATAAGACCTTTGTGAACAGAGTTGGTGGCAGAGCCAGAGTACTGTCAGGATCACCTGGGAAAGCCCAGATCCTGGTCCGTGGCAGTAACCTGCTCATTAGCTGAGCCACGGCCACGTGGCACGAGCAGTTCCCTTTCTGTGGGACGGTCCCTCAGTGTGGCACAGCAGAGAGCTGGCACCTCGCAGGGCACATTTAAACCCTTATGGCTCTTGCTCTCCGCCTGTGGACTTGCTAGATGGTGCTGCAGGCCACAACCCCTGGAGGCCAGCTGCCATCTTGGGCATGGGTCCCTCCAGCAGCTTTGTGTTGACCCTTGGTTTAATTTGCCTGATGAAGCCCGTCCTTGGGAAAGCAGGGCTGAGCTGGTTAGTGCAACCCCCTGCCAAGAGACGTGAGCTGGGAAGTTGTAATTGCATGCCTGGGAGCTGCTGTCCCTTGGCTGGGGCAGCTCTAGCTGGCTAATCGATGGCTCTTCGCCTCCCACTGCGAGCAGGGCCAAGCAGGGGGGCTGGAGGTGGCTACAGTTGCAGGTTGCACCCTGGCAGGGTTGTTGCACTCAGACTTTCTCTGCTACAGAGCCAGCCGCCTGGGGCGATCCTGCCAATGGTGTCCTCCAACCTTGCTTCAGCCATGGGGAACTGCTGGTTTGAGGCTGAAGGCTGGGGTGATGTTTCTGAGTCGGTGCTGAGGACAAGCCTCCCAGCTGCTTTTCTCAGTGTGGGTGCATCTTCTGTGAGCTTCAGTGGAGACGTGGGCAGCGATGGACAGAGAGAGAGCTGCAGAAGGGGGGATCTGAGCACCGTCCTACGTGATTCACAGCCGGGCTGGGAAAATCACTGTTCCTCTCTGCTTATTCTCCCAGCTGTACGCGGCGGGTGGAAATGCCTCGGCTTTGGCTGGGGGGAGGCTGGAGGCCGCGTGTGACTGCAGGGCTTGCTGCGTGCTGAGTATTAACAATCTAAGCAGCAGTAAATCCAAATAAACACCGACTGTTCCTGAGATTTATTACATGAGCCTGACCTAATACCAGCAGGGCTGCAGCTGGGCCGCGGAGGGGCGGCGTGGGCCGGGAGGTGGTTTATGTAAGTGGCTCGGAAAAGGGAACCAAGCGGCGCAGGGGCCTTCTGGAACAGCCGCGTCCCATGTGCACACCCTGCGTGCTTGGACAACGCGTTCGGGGCTGGGCCGCCCTTTCGCTTCCCCTTCTGCGAGGCTTCCTCCCTCCAGCGGTGCTTTGCTCCCCAAGTGGATCCAGCGCTGATTTCCTTCTGCGCTGGTGCAAAAGCAGCTGGGTGCCTGGGCAGTCTGGCTGCATCCGGTGATATTTGGGGTCCTTAAGCATCTACCAGACATGACTTCACTGTGGGGTTGCCCAGGTCCTTCCCCTGAGCCCTGCTGAGAGCTGCAGCAGGCAGCACGAGCTGTGCATGCCCTTGGACCTCTTCCTCTCTTGGCTCAGGCCCAGAGCCATCTCCTAGGCTCTGTCACAGTGATCGTGCCTGCAACCATAGTGACCATGGTGCTGGACCAAAGCTGCAGTATCCCCATCCTTCACTCGACCCTGGTGTCCCAAGGATGTGGCTGCTTCACAAGCCTTTGCTGATAAATCTTTGCAAAGCCCGGTGGGCTGGAGATGACCTTACTGCAAGGTCCTCCCTGTGCCTAGGCCCAACCGAGCGGTTATTTAGGGTTTAACGCTGGGTCGATGCCATCCTAGGATGCTGGGGAGGTGCAAAGAGCTGTCCAGCATCTGTTATTGCCTACCTTGTTTTTCCTGGCACAGGCACTGTGCTCTGGCCAAGGTTCCCCCTGGCCACCATCGCATGCAAAAAACAAGGGATGGAGCCGACCCAGAAATGTTTGGTCCTGTGCGCAGGGATGCTGGAAACAGGATCCCAGTGCTGGTGCCATGCCCAGAGCCGAGCTCCTGTCCCCGGTAGCTCATTGTGCGAGTGCTTGTGGTCCCCCACCTTCACCCTTGGGTGGGGTCATCTCCCTCTGGCCTCGCCGTGCTGCCAGGCAGTCATCTTCCACCGCGTGAGCTTAAAATGCAGTAAGTGGTATCACCAGCTCCCCTGCCTTGCATGTAAGAGCTGCTTCGTGTGCAGCCTCAGGAGACTCGTGGGGAAGTGAGAGGAGAGAAACCCTCTGCTGTCCCAGTTAAGTCCTGTTTTGCCTCCCCTGAGCAGCTGGAATGCCGCATCTTCCAGTGCTGGTGGCTGCGGGCCATGAATATTTTAGTGCGATTGCACCGTTGCGCCTGGAAGCAGAGATTGTCATGCAAGAGCTGTTATTCCATGCACCGAGTTGGCCAGGCAGCAGCCGGAGCTAGGCTGCTGGCGGGCTGCCCAGTGCTGAGGGCTGCTTTGGGCGCTGGTTAAACTCTTCCGATGGTGGCTCCGCTGCCTTGTGGCTCTTGTGGGAGATCCTGGGCAGATGTCCAGTCCCCACCACAAACTGCCTCTTGCATACGGAGGGCGTCGGGGTGGAAAAATCAGCTGTCCTGCCAAGCGTCCCGTTTTACCGCTAGGAAGTGGTGCTTGCTTCGCTTGGCAGCTCCATGAGCTGGACCCCCACGGGGCTGTGGCACGGACCCGCCTCCCTCCCCCCCAGAGAAGGCAATGATGCTTGCGAAACGCGGGTGGTGCAGCTCGAGGAAGGATTCCCCCCCTCCACTCGCTGCAGGCAGATACAAGGACCGGGGCAAGGAGGAAGGACTCCCAGCTCCAAAGCTGCTCATTGTGCTGGGAGCACCCAGGATTTGGGGGTCAGAGCGTGTGGGAGGTAGCGAAGCTGTCTACCTCCGGTGTCTACACCTCGGGGCACCTTGTAGAAACCACCAGTGCCGTGAGCCCACCTCGGAGCTGCACACTGTGATTGCTTTTCACCAGGGAGCCCCTCGAGGATGCCCAAGCTGGGCCCTGGCGAGGTGCACTCCCTCCTTGTCCGTGCTCCCATGTGCGGGGCAGAGCAATGTTGGGCTCATTTGTCTCAGCAAAATATTTGGGGATGAGACAGTCTGTTTTTTGGATCTGGGAAAGGTCAGTTCTCTTAGCAACTGTGCTGGCCATTGCCTTTGCCATGGGGAATGAGGAGAGTCGTTGCCTGCACTGGCTCAGCGTGGATGTGACTTGCTCCAAGTGCAGAGAGGCTAGGGAGTGATTTATTTTTTTCCCTTTCTTCATTTCCATCCATCCAGCCAGCCAGCTCACTCTTTAGTGAGCCTTTTAGGAAAGGTGGGCTGAATGGGTGAGCCAGGAAGCCTCAGCAAGCGGGATGGTGACAGTCACCGGGGAGCTGTTAGAGATGGGAGATGGATGCTGGTGACCTAAGGAGACTGTGGAGCATGGGCGAGAGCTGACTGCTGCCGATCTGTCACATGCAAACCCCTCTGGGTGCGGACTAGGCTCGTCCAGCACAGCATGAGCCCATGTCCCAAGGGTGCCAAACGCCTTTGCTTCCGCCTCAACTATGAAGATGCTCAGACAGAGAGAGGAGATGGTGGCACATCTTGTCCTGTGCTAGAGAGCCATGTAAGACTGCAGCATCCCTTCACGCTGCATGTGAGGGGCCTGAGCCCTTTGATGCAGAGTCTACAGGAAGGGCCTGATCCAGGGAGGTGCTCAGAGCCGCAGGGTGCTGCTGGCTCGAGGGGACGCAGGGGCTCAAGCGCCCATCCTGGCTCCTACGGCACAGTGGTCCTCTCCACCACTGCTGCGGGCTACATGGTGATACCAAAATGGCGCCCAGGGTGCTTGTACCCAGCAAAGCTCTGCTCCTTGCCCTCATGTCAGGCCAGGGCTATGGGCACTTCAACCTGACCCGTCATGCCCGAACCCTGGTTCCCCTCCCCCTGTCCCAGTGCTATGGGAGCTGAATTTGCTGCAGGCCAAGGCTGTGGAGTGTAGACTCTACTATTCCTGGTCTCCTGCTAAAATGAGAGTCATTCAGATGGTGCAATGCTGATGCCCAGCCCTTGGAGACCACAGCCATCCCCCATCGTTGCCAGTTAACCCTGCTGCTGCTAGCCAGCAAGAAAAGTGAGGGGGTCCCTGATTCAAGAGGTGAACTGGGATGAGCAAAGGGGTTTAGGTGCTTGGACTCACCTACAGAACCCACGTTGCTACAGAAGTTGCTTGAATTTGACATTCCCACCTGCCCCATTTGCTCCATTGATGTTTACTTGCTGCAGGGGGATGGGAACCTGGAGACCAGTGTCTGGAGGGGAGACACTGGTTTGCTCCTGATGGATCATTTCAACCCATTCCACTGCTAAAAGAGATTGAGGGCACATGCTGGCTTATGTGACCCTCTCCACCCTGCGGGGTGAAGGCCAGCATGCCATGGGGTGGCCGTTGCTGGAATGAGCTCTCACTATTTTCCTTCCTGGTCCAAGCACAAGCAGCCAGGGAGACAGCAGCTGCCCCATCTGCTTCCAATTTAAGGCAGAAATGAGCTCGATGGAGCAGGGCCATGTGGCTTCCATTACAGTGAGGCTTTGCAGGTTAATCTCTCCACTGCTAAAAGCCTGAGATGAAGTGAAAGCATTAGTATTCATTTATTTAAAGAAAACCTCAGAGAAGACGAAAAAAAAGCAAGTTTCTGGGCATCTGTGCTTTCTTTGGAAAGCTTTGAAATCTGACCATGTTATACCCCAAAATCAAAAGGCAAAAGAAAAGCAATTCCAAATGTTCCTTTCCCCCCCTGCACAAACCTTGTAATTTTTCTTCCCTTCTCATCAGTTCTGGTGGCCTAGCTTGCTATTTGCAGATGCTTATGGGTGGTAATGCAGGCCCCACTGCTCCCCCAAGGCCCTGCTGCCCTGTGTCTGCAGCGCATTGGTGTTCAAAACGCATTGAACCAGCCCCTGTGTGTCCCTCGTGCTCTTCCTGGTCCTCTGTGGTGGCAGGAATGGAAATGTCCCGCATGGGCTATCTCAGTGGTTGAGCTCTATAGCTTGGGTTAAACATCCGTGTTCTGATCTTCGTGTGAGTGCCCAGCATGCGGGAAGGGCTGGTTCGTCCTTCTCGCAGGGCCACAAGCTGGACTGTAGGTGAGCCGTAACTTAGTTAACAAAATCATTTGCCCTGGGTCTTTGATGTATTGCTTCCCCTTGCCTCTTTTTACTATCTCCTCTTCAGGACTTCATAGATCTGAGGAAAAGATTATTCGAAATCATTTGGCGACACTGAGCTCATTTCTCTTGTAACCCATTGGTGAGACCTTGATTTCCAGCCGCTCCAATTCCCCGTGCACAAAACCACAACAGCTGCTGTGCTGGTTGTGAAGAGGCTGCGTGCAAAGCTGGCAACTCAGCAATGTGTGCTCAGCAGTGGTCAAGTTTGACTGGGCAACTGCACAAAACCATCTCCCAATCCCTTCCTTCGGCTGCGCTTTTCCATGCTTGGCTCAGGTTAAGGCTTAGGGGCTGGTATTGCATTTTGTGTTTTTAGTGGTCCACCTGCGCTTGTTGGCAGAGATCAGAGCAGCACAGAAACTGGAGATGGGAACAACCAAGGGGGTCATTTTGCCTATCGTGTCAGGGCCATCAACGTGGTGTTTGGCTCTGAGTGGCAGCCGGACTGGGAAGCCGTGCTCCCTTTGCGCAAGGTGGGCTGAGAGGCCCCAAGCTCTCCTGGCACCAACTTTGCTGCCCTTGGGATTGACGGCAGAAAAGGCAGACCTATAATATACACTGTGGAGCCTGGGACTTGATACTGCCTGCTGCCCCTTGTCTGCTTGTGCCAACATAACAGCCTTTAGCGAGCACTGGGGAAATTCCTGAGCATTGAGGAATCATAGGATCATAGAACTGGTAAGGTTGGAAGGGACCTCTGGAGATCATCTAGTCCAACCCTCAAACGAGTGGCCCATACAGGAATCGAACTCGTGACCTTGGCATTATTAGCACCACGCTCTGGAGACCATGTTCCTGTCCTTGCTGGGCAAGCTCTTGCCTTGCAGGACAGATCCCCCTTGCCTCGGCTTCTTCTCTTCTGCCTGCAGCCTCCATCCCATCTTTTTTTTGGCTTCCTCATCCCTCCAGCCTGATGTTTCCCAGCCCCATTGCCATGGATATTGAAGTGGTTGCTGTGTTTTCCCAGTGCTGGGATCTTGCGGTCTCAGCTGCAGTAATCAATGCCACCTCTCAAATCCAGAGCATGTCCCTTTCCCCCCCTCATCCTCAGCCTCTTGCTGGAGCGGGGTTCAACACTACCAGGGGCTGCAGCAATTTCCGATTCCCCATGGATTAATTTCAGAGGATAACAGCCGTCCTCTACGAAGCTGCTGGTGACTGTACATTTGAAACTCCAGGATGGTGCATTATCTTTGGGGCAAAGGCTGAGTCTTCCTGTAGGTCTGGAAAGTGCATAGCACATTGGAGACTGGTAGGATATAAATACTGGCTGCTGATGATAAGGGAGAGCAGTGCTATCACTTGAGACAGAGGAGCAGATCTAGCTAGAAAAGCTTAGCAGCATGTTCAGAAGAGGCAGACACTTAAAAGCCCAACTCCCCTTAACCTTCCCAAGAGATTTTTCTCCCCAGAATAGTTTTCAAGCTGCATGTGACACAGGTGGCACATCTGCAGCACCCCAGTGACATATGGGGAGGTAGGGTTTGGCTAGCAAACATGGCATTGATGCAGGCACTTGAGCCTTCAGTCCCTCTAGGAAATGTTCTTTCATCTCAGGAACCAAGGTGGACTTCTCTTCCTAGCAGCTCAGAGTAGCCTGTGGTGCAGAGTGTCTGGTTTTCTCCCCACTGTGGACTGACCGACTCTGAAGGGGGCAACAGGAAGGGACATGGGGGCAAAACTTGCGTGAAGTCCCAAGTTTTAATATCACAGGACTTTCTGACATTTCAAAGCTCCTTTTGTTCTGGTCTGGTACGGAAACCAAAAAACCTGAAGTGCTTGTCAAGATGTAAGACATCCTAATAGGTGAAGGAGACCATTTTGCCCCATTATTTTATTTCTAAGCACTAACCTGACTTGTAACATCTTGAAACATCATACACTATCTTCTAGATCAAAGCCTCCTTGTTTGGTTTGTAATGAAGTGTCAAACTGTGTCAAACAGGAGATGCTTTGATTTGCAAACCAAGATGTTTGAGAGTCCTCCTAGCAAGGGCTCTTGAAGTTTTCAAAACAGTATAGAGCAGTGAAATGTTTTAAGTCTAAAATTATTTCACATTATGACTTTCCATGTTGTGGCAGCTGATACTATATGCTGCTATCATACGTATGCCAGGAATAATGTGAAGATCATCTAAAATAAAATGAGTTGGAGAACTGAAATGAAAATGCTCCTAACAACATTTTCCAAAACAGCTCAGGAGCGCTGGCTGTGATTCCAGCTCTCTGGGCTTTGCTTTCGCCCATCCCAGCCCATTTAACCCTGTTATCATCTCACAAGGACTGTCCTAGGGGTGTCAGAGGCAGCGCAAGACCTGGCCTGCCTTTGGGCGCCTCAGTGGCCGTTTCATGGTCGATACGCAGTTCCTTATGCGACTCTCCTCTGCTTGGTTGCAGGCCCAGCGCTGGCGCAATGAGAACTATGAGAGGCCAGTGGACCTGGAAGGCTCTGGGGATGATGATCCCTTTGGAGACGACGAAATGGATGATGTCTACTCAGGCTCTGGCTCAGGATGTAAGTAGCTGTAAGGCTCCCAGGGAAGGGGCATGGGGTATTGGGTCTGAGGAGCATGGCCATGGATTTTGCTGAGATGGAGAGGAGCTTTCCAGGGGAGCAAGAGAGGGTTGAATTGCACATTATTCACCTCCAGAGGAGCAGCCTTCCTGCCCTCTCCTAGCCAAAAGCAAAAACTGTCCCAAAGGTTTGGGCTCCCTGAGTGACTACATTGCCCATTTTATCCTTGGCATGGATCTCAGCCTTGGGAAATCCCTGGATGGCAGCAACTTCACCATTTGCCGTTCTCCCTCCGTTACAGATTTTGAGCAAGAGTCAGGACTTGAAACAGCAGTGAGCCTCACCACGGACACATCCATCACGCTCCCCACCACTGCGGCCCTGCTGCCTGTCACATTGGTGCAGCCTGTGGCAACCCCCTTTGAAATGCTCCCTGCAGAGGACACCACTCCTATGCAGACGACCAGCATCTTGTATATCCCCAGGATGACAGAGGCACCAGTGATCCCCAGTTGGAAAGTAACCACAACCAGTACCACAGCCAGAGACTCCCCCAGTACAACAACGACGACGACCACCACAACCGCTGCCAGCACCACCACCATGCCCACCGCCAAACCCACCACCATCCGGAGGTTCCTACCCCCCTTTGTCACCAAGGCAGCCACCACCCGGCCCACCACCCTAGAGACGCCCACCACCTCCGTCCTTGAGACCAGCACAGCGACAGAGCTGGCCACATCGCGACTTTCCCCTTCCAGCACAGCCAAGCCCAGGTCTCTGCCAAAACCAAGCACCTCCAGGACTGCAGACCTCACTGAAAAAAGCACTGCGTTGCCATCCAGCCCTGCCACGCTGCCACCCACAGAAGCCCCCCAGGTAGGAGGCAGGAGCCTTTCCAGCTTTCTAAAGACCTCGTGAGTCATGTTTGAAGCCAAGTCATGGTGATGGGAAGGCTCTGGGGTAAATCAGAGTGAGATGAAGCCAGACTGGGCTCTTCTCAGCTCTGTGAAGAGTCAAATGCTTAGGGAAAGGAGTTCAGAAAGTGGGGGCAACTGGCAAGCAGCTCAAGATGAGGCAGAGCATAGTATGGAGCAGCCCCTGCCCCTCTTGCTGCCTGGAGAGCTGTTCTGTTCCTACAGACCTGCACAGATATCTGGACAGC
This sequence comes from Rhea pennata, assembly GCF_028389875.1. Classification (NCBI taxonomy): domain Eukaryota; kingdom Metazoa; phylum Chordata; class Aves; order Rheiformes; family Rheidae; genus Rhea; species Rhea pennata. The sequence goes on from NC_084685.1 coordinate 3,204,023, forward strand.
TCAGTGTGGGAGGGCGATGGGGCCGGCATGGACAGCTGGGGGGCTGCCTTGCATCCTTGGTGCCGCCAGCAGTGCCTTGCTTTGCGCAGCTCCTCAGTGGCTTCCCTGGGCCAGGGGTGGAAAAGCAGAGCTGGGGCTACCCAGCCAGCACAGCAACCCCCACATTTTGCAGGGAAAAAGTGTGTGTGTGTGCGGGGGGGGGTTACCTCTATGGGTGTTTTTTGAGCTCATTGTACAGTTTGACAACTCGCAGCCAAACAATGAGAGGTCCAAATGCTCCACAATTATGTACTGATGGTGCATTTCCTGCCCGTTGGGTGTCCTAAGCAGGGGGATTTAATCCACTGATCCATCTCTCATTCAGAGCCCTTAAGGGGCCGTTTGAAAACCACTTTGACTGAAAGGTGGAGTGATTTGTCTAAACTAGTCCCTCTTTTTGTGTACATACATATATGTATATAGCTCTGGGCTCTCGCTGACCTTCAATTAATCTCTGTCACAAAAGGATGAGAAAAGCGAGCTTGTGGTGAACCACTGAGCCATGCACTTGTGCCAGGAGCAGCTTGACATGGAGAAGGCTCATGCGTAGCTGAGGAAGGCAGCAGGGCTGGTTGCCTGCCCTGGGGTCAGTGCAGTGAGCTTTTCGCTCATCCTGATTTGTAACATGAGGACCAGAGGGGTTGCAAAGGAAGGCATTTGCCCCATGGAGGAGGGATCCTAGGGAAAGCTTTGCTCGAGGATGCTCAGTCTGGATAGCTCAGCAAAACAAGCTTATAGTGGATCAGGCTGGTGGGAGAGGGTGGTATGTCAGATGGGATTTATCCCCAAGGAGTCCTCAGGTGCAGGGGTGTTCAGAAGGCAATAAATAGGCCAGGACTGGGCCGGAGAGGGTCTCATCCACAGGACCCACATTTTCACTGTGGTCTGAGCTCGCTGCCTTGCCGAGGGCAGCTCAGCTGGAGACCCCAACATGGAGCTGAGCAGGCCCCACAACCTGGGGAAGAAGGACCTATCTTCCAGCTCCTGTCCTGTGTCACGGGGCAACAACTGTAAGAGCAGGTTGATGGGAGAAAGAGAGAGGGAAGGAGACTTCCTGGGGCAGGGCTTGGGGAGCTCATCCAATAGCATCCAGTTCTTAAGCTTGTTGTTTTCTGTAGTACAAACCATTGCATCCCTTGAGGCCTAGCAAGGAGACATCTGTGAAATGTTTCAGCAGACTCCTGGTCTACACTGGGGGACAGAAAGCCCAAAAGGAGTTCTATGACACGGGAACCTCTTTGGGTTATGATATAGAAAACTACAGGGAGCTGGTGAGAATTTTTACATCTTTGAGGGCATGTGGGACAGGGATAGACAAGAATTGTCCAGCTCAGGTAAGGTGGCCTCAGCTTGGCATCCATGAAGGTGTTGGGGTTGTGCTGCTCTTTGCAGTACAGCTGGACATTTCAGTGACACTGGGAATGGACATCCCAACATTATCCCCCATGTTCCCTGCTGATAGGGTCACCTCATCGGTAGTAGAGCAATCTCCTTCCTCCTTGTCCTGCTTTCCAGATGGAGCCGGGAGAGGTGTCGACGGTGCTCAACAATGAGCTGGAAGTCCCGGTCAGTGGCGGCCCCAGCGGGGACTTTGAGATCCGGGAGGAGGAAGACACGACTCGTCCCGAGCTCAATAACGAGGTGATGGCTGCAGCGACGCCTCCGTCGGGGCCCGGGCTGGGCAGGAACGCCGAGCCCGGGCTCATAGACAATACGATAGACTCTGGCAACTCCGCCGCTCAGCTCCCACAGAAAAACATCCTGGAGAGGAAAGAAGTGTTGATAGGTGAGACTAGAGATCATTGGCTCGTGATGGGAAGAATTGGGATGTTTGTAAGGAAGGCAGTAACCCTGGAGAGGGGCTAGTGTTTGGCAGGGCCCCAGCATGGTTTTGAGCCAGGCACAAGCTCATGATTGCCTGCCAAAATTACCTGCACTCTGGGGCCTTATCTCAGGGATTTCCCCAGGGATCTTCAGGTCTTTGCAGGGCTCAGAGAGGGGAGAGCACAGAGCTCTGCACAATTTGCTTTTTCTAAGATGAGTTTTCCCCCCTAAAAATAGGATGTTTTAATGGCAGTGGTGTGGCCATAACTCTTCAGTCCCTCAGTCCCGGGGTTCTTCTGGCCCCATGGAGGAGTTGCTGCCATTGCCCTCCAGCACATCAGGTGCTGGAGACAGGGCAGAGTATTCCACCACCAGCTAAATGGAGCCGGAGGTGATGGCGTGACTTGGCTGCCCTTCTTGCGGGCTTCAGCTGAGCAGGGCATGGCCTGGCACACCCTCCTGCCTCCTTGCATGAATTTACTGCCTGGGCGAAGACCAGAACAGGACATAGACCTCTGTCTCTGGGGCTGGGCTACCTAGACCAGTTTTTGGCCCTCCACCATGTAGACTATAAAGTAGATGCCTTTGGGTCCAACATATCCTTCTGCCATGAGACAGTTTTTGCTCTGCTGGGAGCTCACTTTCAGCGTCAATGTATTTGAGAGGGTTTTCAAAACTCACGCAATTGCACTAAGCCCTCACTTTCAGTTTTGGTTCTCTTGAAGTTAGATTTCGAGAAAGAAGTTGCTCAGGAACTTGCGACACTCAGAAACGAGCTGGAATCCAAGGGGATCCCCTAGACTGTTATTTGAAATGAAACTTGGAGGTTTGAGGATGGTCCGCAGGGGGACGGGGGCTTGGGGCGACCACTCCATGCGCAGAGCGGTGGGTGCGTGCTGCCTCACTGGCCACCTCCCTGATGGCTTTGCCTTGTGCTCTGTGTTGCAGCGGTGATTGTGGGTGGCGTGGTGGGAGCCCTCTTCGCTGCCTTCCTGGTCATGCTGCTCATCTACCGGATGAAGAAGAAGGACGAGGGGAGCTACACACTGGAAGAGCCGAAGCAGGCGAATGTGACATACCAGAAGCCTGACAAGCAGGAGGAGTTCTACGCGTAGAGACGAGAGCCCACCATGCCTCGCGCTCCCTGCCTTCCTGCCTCAAACTTTCTCTCCTTCTCTACTACATCCAATCTCTCTCTCTTTTTCTCTTTCCTGGATCAGACTGTGAATTTAAAAAGAAAGTGAACAAACAAACAAAAAAAGAAAGAAACAAAACCACAATGGCTAAAAGAGGAAGCAGATCTTTGATGTGAGAAAATCAATTGTCCAGAGCACCACCAAGTTTAGACCAAGTACTACTAACCTTTCTCCAGTGGAAGGGACGGGGTGAGGAGCAAATGGCCAATGCAACTGTGCCTCCGAGACCACTCTGACAAGTGCATACGTGGGTGGTCATTTTGCTGACAGTGGCTGGAGTTCACTGGGCTTTATCAACCAATACATTGGACGCTGGGATCCGGATACCTATTACCAGTCTAGGGGTGCAGAGGGGTTGGTTTGGATTTATCTTCCTTTTTATTTTTCCTCCTTTGGAAAGGAGGGAGGTTTCTTTCTCTCTCTTTTTTATGTTTATTTTTGTATGAGGTTGGTTGCTTTGCAGGAATAACCTTGCTCCATACTTCTATTTGGCAAAAAGGATACAATTGTCAAGTACATTTTGAACTGTGAAAAAGCACAAGGGGCTGGAATACCTGATGCCCCGGGGTTTGCTCTCAGAGTGGAGGAAAATAAATAAGTACATACATGGCCAGTATGCTGGAAACGATCTTTTTGATCACTTCTTCAGAGAGTTCATGGAGCAGCAAGAAGCCCTGTTTTGTATCTCGTCCTGCTCCTTTCCTGCCACCTCCTCACTTCACTGCATTGCTATGTATCGCTGGAGACCTGCAATCTATAGAAACTGCGTGTCATCAGCTGATGAGGGGTTTGGTTGAAAAGGGACCTTACTTTTGCTGGATTTTCACTGTGACCAATAAAACCCAGCTTGTACAGTATGACCGACATCACTGGTTTGCAAATGGAGCTGGGACATTGCTTGGTGGGGAACTGGCAGGGGAAAGAAATAGAAACTGGAAGGCTGAATCCTCTCCTGGGTTCCTCCGAACGGGCTCATGACTCACAAAGCTCAGCAAGCCATGGTGTGCGGCAGTAATAACAGAATTGAAAAGCGTGGAGGCAATACCCTCTCATCTCCCGTGCCAGGGTTGGGGCCTGGGTCATGCCAGGAGACGGGTGCTCTTAGACGTTGTAAGAGGCTAGGCAGCGAGAGGGGGCTTTGCAGAGGGCGGTTTGACTGCTGGGTCTCTCCTTTGTGAAGCCCACGATTGATGTGTTTCTATGACAGTCTTTTGTTGTTCTTTAAATTCCGGCGTAAACCATCTGGCTGCGCGCTGTCACCTCCCGTTGACTTCCGAAGGGCTGTCGATCGGTTCCTCCGTGCCCGGGAGCCAGTGAGAAAAAGATCCCGGGAGCAATCACCAACCCGGCTAAAGCGTTTTCCCCTCTGAGGCTACGTAATGTGCAAAGCAGCTGGGCCTGATCCAGAGCCCAACTTGCAGCTTCTGGAAAGACTATGTTTTGGAGGGAGCCCTCTGCACAGAAAAGTCAATTGGATATTTTAATTAGTTGACTTTTAATTAGCTGAAGCGCTGTTTACGGTGCAGTCGAGGAACTTTTTGTTTTAATGATGGTTGTGATCTTGATGGTGTCCTGCGGAGACCTTGACTTTGCTCTTACAGCAATTTGAACAGAAAAAAAAAAGTAAAAAAAACCAGTTACTTTCACTCTGTTGCATTGCGAATTAACCTGCGCAGACACAGTGACACTTTGTCCCCCTCAAGGCGTTAGTGGATATAGAGATTTATAACCCTGAAGGAGGCTACAAGACAGCAGAGCTTCTTTTTATGTTAGGAATGGAGAGGCCAAACACATAAATTATATACATACATATATATATATATATATATAAAAACACTCACATATGTACGTTTATATATATATATATATATATATATGTATGTATATATATATATTTAGAAAATGAAACCCCTGTAAATTTTTATTGCACTGCATATAATGGCTGGATAGGACTTTGTGATCGTAAAGATTTGCATTTTCTGAGGTTTAGACCCTAACCACTGAGCTTTATCCCCTTGGAGGGCAAACTCTTCTTATTTCACGGTAGGGAACAGAGTCCCTCTACGCAAGCCAGCTCATTAAACCACAGTCCCATAATTAGAGATGTGCGAGCATCAAGATCGCCGTTGGCTTGGCTCTTCTAATGTGCATTTGGCTGTCCTGCTGGTCCCTTGGAGGGTGATGCTGAGAAGCACATGGTGTCTTGCGCGTGTTTGCATGTTTGTATCCCTCATCGGCCCCCATCCCAGCATCGCCGTGTACCAGCGTGAGGATGCTGGGGAGAAGGAGCCACACGTCTGCAGGACCCTGGTGGCATCATGGCTCTGGAGAGAGGCTGAAAGGGTCAGCTTCTCTGAACTGCTTCCAAAGGAGCCTTGTGGTTTTGATGCCTTTATTTTTCCAGTGTCCCACTGAGCAAACCCAAAGGGCATTAGCTATCAGTGAGTTTGGCAGAGCTCAAGCCTCTTTAAGATACCGTGAGTCATGGTACCTTACCACGAGAGCAAATATCACCCAAACTCGCCATCTTTTTGAGAAACATGGACTTAATCTTTCAAGTGTATATTAAAAAACCCTCCCAGCTTAATCTTTTAAATGCTACTTTTCTTAGCTGCTTTCATAATCTTCATTCCAGTTTTCCCCTTAATAGTCTGAAGTTCTCTAATACAATTTTTTATTCACTCAAGCTTAACCTTAGTTCGCTCAGCTGGTGTTAACTTGTAATCCTGGCACTTAAATCCGTTACAGCTTCAGAAATGAGGACTGATTTAGGAGGATGAGAGCCGGCTGGGCAGCACTTTCTCTTACAGCAGTTAAAAGTGTGAGACGGCCACGTGCAAAACAGACGAAGTCAATTAAACCGGGAATCAGAATTGACCAATGTCTTAATTCATTGCACAGAGTCTACTGCTTCCATGCACTTTCCTTATTGCTCTTGCCCTGGAGAGCAGGTGTGAGCTCAACCAGAGTCTCTTCAGGATTCGAACACAGCTTTTCTTGGCTTTAAATAAGGACATAAATCATGAAGAAGCCTTTCTTGTCATCTCAGCGCCCTGGGAGCATCAGGCTAGTTGTCCAAGTTTGGTACTTGGGAGGAAAAAAAGTTGCTTCTTGACATCTGACTTTGTGCCTCCTGCCTTCTTTGAAGAGTAGAAGGTGGTGGGACATGGCTAAGCCCAGGCCGTAGCTTCTCTCTGCCTTTGGTGGCATCTACTGGATCCAAAAGCAGAGGCTGCCCTGGAGTTTCTGCCTTTGGGCTGTGGCTGCCACAGCTGTTTGGCCCCAGAGTGTAGACAGGAAGCGAGAAGAGAAAACCAGCAGGTGAAGGATGTCAACATCTTTTCTCAGCTGTTTGTTTGGCTGCAGAACAGTCTTCTAGGAAAATCAGCAGTCAGGTTGAGTTTCTCCCTGCTCCATCCCAGAGGACCAGCAGATTTGGACTTGGGGAACTGCATTGCTCCCTCTCAGCTGGCATAGTGGCCAGATGTGCTGCTCCTTCCAGCTGTGTGCTCTTCTCATGTGACCCCCCCCCCCGGCCCCAGGGACCAGGGCAGCCATGTGGGCAAAAAGAGGGGGTCTTCTCTTGCCTTTCACATGTGTGTGTGTGTATGTGTGTGTGCATGTGTGTGTGTGTATGTGCATGTGTGATATGCTGGAGCTGAAGGTGAGTCTTGGTAGTGCCAATTTTTGGACAGCTGCAATTGCAAGGCATAAAAAGGCACCAATTCCCTTCTCAGCTGAGTTATTTTTTGGCCAGTCTCTCTCCTGCAGTGATTTGTAGCAGCCAAAGCCTCGGAGCAACCGCTCTCTCCTGAACCGCATAAAAAGGCAGGAAGCAGTAGAAGGGCGTCCAAAGGAAAGCAAGGACCAGGGGATGCGCTGGAGAGCCCAAGTTTCTCCACCATAATGTAAGGGCAAGCATGGTCCGGCAGCAAAGCCTCCGAGATAGGGGCTGAAATGATCCAGTTCTCAGTGTTTCTTCTCGCCTGCCTTCGCTTGACGATCTCTGCTGGTGCCCCCAGGGTGTATGATACCATCGGACCCGCTGGTATTTTGCCCTCGCAGTGTACTGGTGTTGGCGAGCAAGTCCCGGTTTCGCGTCTAAACTCTTGCTGGACAACCTCAGAAAACGAACAGAAAAAAAAAGAAAAACATATAATCTCACCTGTGCCTCAGTTTCTCAGCGCGGCCGGGGAACCGGGGCCACCTGGTGTCGCAACCCCGGGCCCGTCCGGCGCTGGGGCTGCCCCTTGCTCCCCGCGTGGCTGCAGCAGCGCTGCTGTGCGTGGGCAGCTTCAGCAGCACCGCAAATGCGGCCCCCCTTTCCTCCCAAATCCTTTGGGTTTTGGCCCCTTCCAGGGGTAAAAAAAAAAAAAAAAAAAAAAAAAAGCGGCAGGAGCACCCGGTGGCTTTCGCTGGAGAAAGCCCGTTCGCTAAAGGACGTTTCCCTCCCTTCTTTTTTTTTTTTTTTTTTTTTTTTTGGGGTTCTCATCAGAAACGCTCAGCTTCCGCGACGGTCTTTGAGGCTTTCCGAACAGCTCGGGCAGCGCCTAAAGCGATGGCGAGTTTTCAGCGCCGCCCGCTCGCCGGCTGCTGCGGGGATGGCAGGGGTGTGCGTGGCGTGCGTGTATGTATGTATATATATGTGTATGTAATTAATATATATGTATATATGTATATACGTGTGCGCGTGCGGAGCGCACGTGCGTGCACAGCTTCAATGCAACTCGCGGACCTAAAGAGGAGGGAGGGCTGGATTTATCGGCCAGCTCCGCGCGTCCGGGGAGGGTTTAATCCTGCAGCCTTCAGGCCGGGCGCCGAGCACGGCGGCTGCACCGGCTCTGTCCCGTCCCTCGCGCCCGCGGCGCCGCAGCCGTGCCCGACGCCCTATAGACGGCCTCAGTGCAGAGCGAACTGAGATTTTCATTTTTTCCTTTCTTTTCTTTTTTTTTAAAAAAAAAGTTTTGGAAAAAGTCGCCCTAGGTGATGCCCAGATTTTTTTTTTTTTTTAATTTTCTAATACCCCCTCAATATCCAGACGACTCATCCAATGCATTTCCAAAGACCTCAAGTACCAGTGATTTTTAGGTGCATCAACTATCCATGTTTTGGGTCCCTCCCCAAGCCCCCGGTCTAAGTCATAAATGTACAGTTGACAATCAAACCAGACAGAAATGCTGACTTTAGAAAAATATATATATCCATCGCAGTTTGATAGAACTACTTTTTAAAATCATGTGCTTATCTCTCACTAACGTTTGCCACCATGTCTCCAGGATAAATCACCACCCATTGGTTCTCCTGTAAATAAACATGAAACATTCTTGTATAAATTAAACAAAAAAAGGAAAAAAAAACAAACAAAAAAGCTATTGATATATGTCCGAGAAAATATCCCTTTCCAGAAGATTTAAATAATTCAGAGAAAAAGAAAAAACCCAACAACAAGTGAACCCCACTTCACTTTCTTTTCTTTGGAGCTGATTTAAATTCCCAATAGGAGGGTGAAAAACTCTTCAACAGTAGAAGAAATTACGAGTGTTTTACCTTTCAGTGAATATGGGAGGGGAAAAAAAAATGCATGTAAATATTTTTAATAGGAAACATATCTTAAACAGAACTTTTTTTTGTATGTACATAACTCTTCTAGAGTTTAGTACTTAAATTGCTTCATAGTGTCTGTTAAAAACAAAAATAAAATAAAATAAAATGTTTGTTAACTGTTTTTGTTCTTACTCAATGGCCAAAACTTTAAAAATAATGAAAAAGACTATAAAAAAATAATCTTTGCCAATGGATCTAGCACTGTAATGGTACTGTCTATTTTTTTTAATTATTTCTGTGCTGTGCCCATTTATAAAAGGAAAAAAAAATAAAGTCATTTAAACATTGATTGCTTAGGGCTTTTTTTTTTTTTTTTTTTTTTTTTTTTTCCTGCCTGTATGTGAAGGGCCCCAGGGCCCCTCACTCAGCTGCCAGACGTTAATTTGGGAACCTGCCCACAGGCAGTTGGAGCTGCCTCCAGAGCCTCCTCTCCAGCCTGGCTCTGCCCACAGTGGCTTCTTGGGTTGGTCCTCACCCTGCGATGCATCTGGCCATGCTTTACACCACGGTGGAGGAGATGTCCATGTGCTTATTAAGCTAATAGCGAATGGCTCGAGAGCACGTTCACGCTGACCAAGCCCAACGCCAGGAGTAGCTGAATGCGGACCTCTCCCGCCAAGTGCAGTGATGGGCTTTTGCTGGATTTAGGTCCTGCTCTCGCAGCTCTTGTTTCCAAAGTGATTCCTGGAAATTACCACTGGTGAGAGATTTGGCAGCGATGCTATTGGCCTCTGCAAGGAGCTACTTGGATGTATTTAAATGGCTCCTGCATTACAGGCACCAGACCTCCATGGATGCTCTCCTAAATATACCAAATGCTGGAAGAACGCAGTTTCCATGGCCTTGTCAGATCCTGAAGGTCACCTGCATCCAAAGGCAAGCGCAGTTTCCTTGGGGGCATTTGCCAGCAGTATTTACCCCAGTCCTGCCAGTTGGACATGCTCTGTGTTAAGTGCCGGGGCTGTTCTGCCTGGCGTTGTACCCACTTGCCAGCATAGCTGTGTCCAGCCCTGGTGGTGCTACACCGCTGGCACGAATGTCAGTGAATGCTGGCATGAATTGCAGTGAACATCTCTGCTTCAGTCTAGTTTTTTTTTTTTTTTCTGAAATGTTCCTATTTTTTATTACCAGCCTGGGCACTGCTTTCGTTATAAATCTCTAGTGAAGGTTCCCACGCTCCATCCAGTAAAGGCAAAATGCTGCACTGTACAAACCAGTATCCAGCCTTAAGCGATGGTCACAGGATGCTATTTTGGATAAACCCCTTTCTTGTTCTGGGGGAGAGACAGATCAGAAGCACCCTCCTGGACTGTGGTGGCCGATGGAGTCCTTAATCACTTCCCTTTACGTCCTTGCCACCGCGTTGGCTCTCGGAGCCGGGCAGGTCCTGAGCATCCCCTCGGCACGATCCAGCCCCAGCACCCAGGAGCGCCTCCCCACAGCAGCTTTCGGTGTCACGTTGCCTACATAAACATCTCAGATTTACCAGGGCCACCCGTTCAGGTTTTCAAGCAATAATGATTTCACTATGTTGGCGGTCAGACTACCCGTACGCTTGGCAGCAGCAGCCAGCCAGCTGCTGTTACAGGCTAAGTGAATAACTGCTTACAGTGAGGTGTTGGTATTCAGGCTGAGGGCTTGAAACAGGCTCTAATTATAGCCTTTTCCCAATTTCTCAGGCCTTTTCCCAACGGCCGTTATGGAAATGTTCCCTTTCCACAGCACCCATCCAGACCCCCACGATCTGGTGGTAACGTTAGAGGAAAATCAGAGCGTGTGGAAAGCAACGTGCCGGAGGGCAAAGGCAGGCTGCAGGGGATGAAAATAACCCCAAGCGGCTCTGATGTGTTTTTGCAGTGCCTGCAAAAAGGGCTCGCTCCGACTCACTCGTCGTAAGTCTATATGTGACATGAGTAGAGCATCCAACAATAACAACACTGCTGAGGACTTCATCTTGCAAACTGAACAGTCCAAAAGCCCTAATGGCCCCTTGGTGCAGAGGCCTTTGGGACAACCACACAAGAACAACCGTGATACAGTTGAATATCTAGGGCTGAATACCTACTGGAGACACAAATAGGAAAATATTCATAACAATGTTGAGAACAGAACTGGGAGAACATGGAGGAGAACATGATTATCACCACTGTGATGGGTAAATAGGCCCCAAAGCCTTCAAGGCCGTTTTCAGCGCTTGGGACAGGTCCTTGAGTCCAAACTCTTTAGAGATGTAATGCAAAAGATACCCACTTTAGTGGTACAACACTGTTTTCACAAGGTCTCCAGCCTAAGTTAGAGCTTGGATAGAGGAGAGCTGAGTTGATGCACTAGTCCTTGAAACTGTGATAAGAATGAATGACTCTAAAGCAGTAACAACTACTATCCTAGCTGAAATACAGTAAGTCCCTCTGGTAAACTTTCACAGAATCACAGAATGGCTGAGTTTAGCTGAGCTCTGGAGATCATCTTGACCCCCTGCTCAAGTAGGGTCACCTGGAGCACATTGGAGAGGATCACATCCAGGCGAGTTTTGAATATTTCCAGGGAAGAATATCTCCATCTTTAAGGTAGTTCACAAAGCAATGAAATGGCCTTTCCCAAAGGGCTTCAGACAGAGTGGGAAAGCGTTCCACTTTTAGCTTTCAAAAGGAAGGGTGAAATAGCAGCAGACCAAAGAGTCAGCACTGGGTGTGGCTTTTCAGGCACTTTGAGGACATGGGCTCCTTTGATTAGCTTGCTCCTTGTCTGGAGATGAAATTGAAATGTCTGGGATTATTTATCTTGAAGATGAGAGCAATTTAGGGAAGACAAGGGAGCAGCTCTCCATGTCTGTTCCCTTGCTCAGACTAGAGGATGCACAGAGAAGCTGGAGAGCAGCAAGTTCAAGTCTGCTGCCAAGATCTCACCCCAAGTCTTCAGAGAAAAGACCAGATACAGGCAAGAAGCTGAATTAGGACCTAAGGAATGAACAAATCACAAAGCATTGAGATGAGCTAGGTATTTTCCAACTGCCTGGGCCTGAGGCTGAGCCACCTCGAAGCATTACCAGCTCTCTTTGAGGATCTGTGAAGGCACTTCCAAAAAGGTGGGAACAGAAGAACCAAGGTGGTTTTAACTACCCTATTTATTTTAATAACAACAACAACAAAAAAGGATGAAATAATCACACTGCTCCCAAATGATGCCCTGAAAAAAACAAGAACATCAGTCTTGACTGACTTGTCAAAAACTGACATGCCAAGTTGATCTAATATCCTTTTCTGATCGAGGAACTTGCTCTGTGAATAGACTTATCGGTGTCACACACATTCAGGTCAGTGAGGTTTTGTCACAGTCTCATAGGGAACCCTTGTCTCCATGCAGTTATTGTAGGACGGGTGAAAGACTGGTTTGTAAGCTTACCTAGGGAGTAGTTATCAGCAGTTTACTGTCAAAATGGATGGATGGATTGAGCGGGCATCTGGACAGCACCTCTCCTGAGGGCCAGTTTATTCGATATTTTCATTAATAGTTGAATGATGGCATAACAAGGATGATTATTAAATTTGCAGACAATACCTCGCTGGAAGGGACTTTGAGTACCTCAGAGGACAGGGCTTGAATTCCAGATGATCTTAACAAATTGAAGAGATTGCATGAAGAAAATTCATTCGTTGATCAGTGGAGAGATAAATACCACGAGAGGATAATGCAGTCTGATCTATCCAAGCATCCAACACAGCAACCTTGTCAGGGTAATTTGTCCTGCCTATTTCTCTGCTGACTCTAGCAGGGGTCTAGAGGTTTGCTTCAGAGTAGTTTAACGTAGTCTAGTTCTCCAGTCCAGTGACAGACCACGTGGCACCTGATACCCAAGGCCATACTGATGGTGGCTCTTGCTTTCCAATGTGCCTGTAAAACTAAAAATAGGCCCTTGGATCCTGAGCATCGGCACCTCACCGGGTTTAAGCATTCCACTTGCTTAAACTCCCTTTTTCTTTAAGCTGGACTTGTTTTCTTTTTTTTTTTATTCCCCTTGCATGCCATGGAGATGTACATCTCTACTAAGACAATATTTCAAAGGCATGAGGGAGTCAATTCCCAATTCCCTGGTTGCTTTCGGAGGACATGGGCACTGCTGGATGTCACAGAGAGATGTCCTGGCAGCCACCACCACCTGTGACAGCTCCCCAGGATGCCCAAACATTGCAGGAAATTTAAGTGCTATGGGCAGGGATTGCCAGGGGCTTGTGTGCTATTTGGGGATCTACTACATGAGCCATTGGGATGCTCTGAAAGGGGAATGGAAAAGGACGAGACACTCAGCTTCTCCTGAGATTTGCAGGTGGAAACTGCCTGTTGGAGGCAGGCAGTGTTGCCAAGTCAGCCTCTCCTCAAGAAAGAAAGGAGGAGAGGGGAAAACGTACTTCATGCCCATGAGATTGGCAGCTGTCCTGGGGATAGGCAGGGAGACAGACAGGTGATGGGCATTGCCAGCATCAAATGTCCTGAAGAGGAGCAAATGCTATTTTTCTAATGTCAGGAGTCTCCTCCAGGAGTTTTTGGTGAACCCCAGCCTCCTCCATCCTTGGAGAGGAAAACTGGTGCCCAGACTGAAACCATGAACTCACCTAAACATTCAAGATTTAAGAATCAGAACAGCAGGACATTGTCCAAACGCCTTCATGGCTTTAGCCTGGGCTTTCAAACTGCGTGTTGCATGACCCTAGCACTAGTTGCATTTCTGTGGCAAAACATCTGTTAGATCCTCAGTCAGTTACAAATCTGTCCTGAGCTTTTCTGCATACTCCAAATAAACAGTATTTACCAACTGCTCGGACTAATGCTGAGTTATTGCTCCCAAGGCAGCTTTGCTCCAGGCAATGACGAGTCGGCCTGCCTCACATACCAGAGAGCACCCAGGGAACGGCAACCAGGCAGCTAACTTGGTCATGATTTATTCAGCCAGGCAAAGCTGCTGGGATGTGATAACAGCCAGAGGGGCCCGCAGGGCAGCCAGCCTGGGCCTTCGCTTCCTCTCTTGCAGCAGATTGGAAAGGGCAGAAGCAGCAGGCCGGTTGGCAAAGGATTTGGCTTCTCAACGGATGGATTCAGGAGCAGGGAGGAAGAAACTGCAGCAGTGGGATTTGGTGATCAGTCTCGGCCTTAGCTGCACTCACCCATGTGCAAGTGCCCAGCCTCTGTCTCGGTGCATGGACATGGTGGTTCGTCTCCTGCTTTCCTTTCCCCTGTCTCCCCAGCCTCCCTCCTACCACGTTCCTGCTCTGTCCCCTCCCAGCACCCTGGCAGGCCTGATCCTGGCTGCACAAAATCCTGTTTCACACCGCTGTGCATTGCTGTGAAAAAGCCACCCATGGTGCAGACAGCGGGGAGCCCTCTGCGCAGCTCTGCGAGCAGCCAGGCCGAGCTACGCGGCACTGCAGCGGCTGCGAGCGTCCTCACTCTTTTTCTATTTCCTATGAGGTCCTTCCCATCCAGCTCACCTCTGGGACTGAACAAATCCCGCTCACCCAAGTATCATCCTTGTTTCCACCCCCCCCTCAGCTCCTGGACTCTTTACCCTGCTTTCCATAGGCAAGAAGTTCTTCTTTTTCTTAAAAAAAAAAAAAAAAAAGGAGAGAGAGAGAGAGAGAGAGAGATTAGCTGGATAAAACTCCTTGTCCTGGATGACAAGATGGGACTGCCTGATGGGAGCAATGGATATCTGGGCATAGCGGATGCTGGTGGCTCCAGAACGCTGCCTTGGAGTATTTTTGGTCTATTGTACGGAATTCAAGGCAAAGAGCAGTCTATTCCTGCTCTGTATGACAGCATTTCCTGAACATTAGCAGATATGAATAGTTGTCCAATAGAGCAGTCAAACCTTTACCATTATTTCCCTCCTTTAAGATGATCCACATCTGTGGCCATAAATGAACCTTTGGGATTTTTTTGTGTGTCCCTCACCTTCTCCTAGCCTTACTTGCACGCATTTCCCACCCACTGCAAATCAGGCACTGCTTTTCCTAAGGCTGCATGTGTCCCGTGATGGGTGGACAGGACAATTTGCCCTGTGTCCTAAATCTGAAAGGACAGAGAAACTCCTAATGCGATATTTCCTCCTATAGAAAGGTTGAAAAAAATCAACATTTGTCTAGGACCTCTGGAGCCTGGACAGTCGACGCCTTGATTTGCATTCAATATGAAATTCTGCTACTCAACAATCTGTGTTCAGTCTAACGAGGAACAAAGCCAATTAAAAATAATAGGGATCCCGTGATACTGCCTTTAAAAAAAAATAGTAAAAAGGTTAAATCAATTGAAACGTTCCATTTAGATAAAATGCAAACATTCCAATCTGATTCTGCCTTTCTCATTATTTTTTTGCAATCCTCTCTTATCAATGCTAAGCCACAGGAAATGGAGAATTGGAACAGCTGGTTCTACTAAGACCTGAACCAAATTTCATCATTGAAATAGGTCAATGGGTTCTAGAAGAAAATGTGAGCAGCCTTGTTCTTCACACCACAGAGGACACCCTCCTGCCTTCACGATGGGATTACTCTCTGGATTTGGCCCATCGAGTTGCAAGAAGCTTCTTTTGTCTTCCACAACTTGGATTTTGGGGAAGAGCTTGTGTCAGAGGTAGAAATTATCCAGTTACCGCACAGGCAATGGCTGAGGAGCTCTCCAGAGTGTCTGGCCAAGGTCAGCTTATCTGGCAAGAGGAATTGCTGGGCAATTTTGTTTGCTTCTTGCTATAGAAACCATTGATATTTTGTTACAAAATCAAAAATGGAGTTGCAGAGATTTGGAAATATTGGAGGGGACTGTTAGTTGAGTCCCCAGATTCCCCTTGGCCTTCATGCACTGTCCAGCTGAATCACCTCTCCTAGCACATGTTCCAGCCTTTCCCCTTTAAAGTCAGGCCAGGAGTTCATTTAACAAACATGAGAGAGAGCCTCTAATATGCAAATTATCCATAAGGATGCAAATTATTGCATTAAACAGTTTGCAGGAGGAGAAGTAAGGTCAGGTATTTCTTGCAAGCAATGACGTTATTGCCTTGCTTTTTACGCCTTTCATTTGCCTTTCACAAGACTGCTGTGAGATCAGCTCCTCCTCCTGCAAAGCTGGGCGGTCACGCCTGCTCAAAGCACCCTTGGGCGACATGCCTTGGGAATATGCAGGGACCGAGGTGTCCCCATCATCTCACTGCCGCTGGAAAGGCAATCCGAGGGCTGAGGGTGGCAGGAGGGGCGATCCTCCACCACCTGCAAAAATCTACTGGAGTTGCCTGAGCAGAGGGTTGCAGGAGACTGTGCTGTTTTGGACTTAATAAAGCTCAGTAAAATGTGTTTTTTTCTTTCATTCCTTCACCTGACTCCTACAAACACCTTTAGCTCTATTGTCTATTTTTAGACGCGAGGAATTAATGCCTTTATTTGCATTTTACCTTAACTTGGCCTGAGTTAAGAGTGATTTTGAGGTAATTGGATAATGACAAGGCTTTCATCACCCAGGGCTGTGGCAAGTCTCTGCACCTGGGTCACAGCGGAGGCTATAAAAAGCACCCTGGCTCCCAGAGGTGTTCTCCAGGTAACAGGGCAGGGGAAAGCTGGGAGGAGGGACTGGGGGAAAGTCAGGCAGCTTTCTGGCCTGGTGTACTAGGCAGTGTGCTTCAACTAAGAGCATTGCTGGAGCTTGGGGCAGGCTTTTTAGGGAGAATCACGGTGTGATCTTTTTCGGGAAACTGAGTCACAGACAGTTAGTTCTCTCCTATCTCTCTCTTCTGAAAGTTTTTTCTAGCATCAGCAAGGCATGCAGCTGGGAATAGCAATGATTTCTTATGCTGCTTTCCAAACTAGAGCTGATTCTCTCATTTTTTTCTTTCTTATAGCTAAATAAATTATATCTACTGGAGTATAGAGAAAAGGGTCATCTTTTAACAGTTTTTAACGTGAGACCCTTCCATGCTGGTGCAGTACAAGGGTTTCAATAAAATCAGCTAAGTGCAAGATAACTAAAGCAACAGTGCAGCTCTTAGCCAGAAACTCTCTCTCTGTCACCCCACCCCCAGCAATATTAGGAAGCTGCTATCAGGGAATATTTTTCCTTTGAGCAGTTACAATCTGAGAGATTCAGGATGCCTGAGCAGCCTTGGGTCAGTTCTCTATCTTACCTCTTTGGAGAGCAGAAGTCTCCACTCATGGTCCAGGGCTTGTAGGGCTCTGGCTGAAAACTCAGATTTGGAGACATCTCAGCAGTAGAAAAGGGCTGGAGCTTAAGGAGCTCATAAAGAGCCTCTGATAAGCTGCAGACCTTCTGTAATTCAAACCAGACCAGTTAATGAAGGGGGGAGGAGGGAAGAAATAAATACCCTAAACTTGAAGCCTAGGAGCAGAGATCTCAAGGCTGTTCCTGCCAAGAGCTTCAGCTGTCCCAGTCTGCAAGCAGCTGGCCTCGGAGGAGCAGAAAGATAAACTAAAGTGACTTGATTTGGTTGCTCGGCGCATACCAGGAGGAACATGGTGTGCCTGTATTGGAAGCAGCTAAAATCTTTTTTTCTTATACGTATATGTGGCTACCTTACTGCTGTTTTGCACTTACCTGCCCTGAAGGAAAGTTTCTTCCTGGCTGCAAATGGCAAGGAGTTAACTCCTGTGCAGGTCTTGTGTCTGGCTGGGGGGTTTGAGTTTTGTTTTGAATACGCGTTATACTCCTGGAGGGTTCCCTTTGTAATATCCCACCACCTTTTGAATCTAAAATTACTCAAGGTAATGAGTTCAGCAGCTAGAGTCCCTGAAAAAGTGATAAAAGTTGGCAGGTTTTCAGACACTTGACGCCTGTGTGTTGTGCAGGAAAAGCAGTGCCCAGGGAAGAGGTGTCTCTGAACCTAGATGTTAAAAGAAAGTCTCTAAGGGCTGATGTGAGCAGTTGCAGGATGTTTTAGGTAGGAGCACTGCACATTGATGGGCATGTGCATGTACAGGTGTATGCACGTAGACCCTGATCCTGTCCAGCGTGAGATGCTGATATACACAGGCATACGCTCTGTGTCCTCTTGCTCTGCCAGGTAAGATTTCTGACCCCAGCCTTTCCACCTTACCTGGTTTGATGCACCAGGTCTAAAGAAATTGTGTTCATGTCCTCAGACTTCTCTGTATGCTGTTGCTGTCTCCACCTCTCCTAAAGGATAATATGGACTGTACATACTGTTTGGGCAGGAAATTTAATACATACAGAAATCCTGGGCTGTTACAGTTCTGTAGGCATCTGAAGAGCCCCTTCCTCCTCCTCCCAGTTCCCCCAGTGAATGCATGCACTCACCTTGGAGCATAGCATGGAGCAGGGATATAACAAGATCATCTCTCCTCATGGGATGTTTTTGCCATCTGGAATTGCAGTCCCACAAGCTGGAGTAGACCCTAGTGCCAAACATAATGTCAGCATTTAATAATTGTAATAAATTAATAATAGCCTCATTAATAATTTTGCATTATTTCTGTCTCCTCAAAAGCTCCCAGAGGCACTGAACAAGCCACTGAAACATTTTATACCATAAATTCAAAGCAGCACAAATGTTTGGGAGGCCAAGAGGATGGGGGCTGCTTTCCAAGCTTGTGTGCTGAGGAGCTGCAGTCCTGTGTCATAACGCTGGGAGAGCTGCTATGGCTACAGCCTGGGCACGCTGCAGCCAAAGATGCCGTTAGCGCTGGAGAGGACTCTGCCAAGTGAAGCAGAGAACTCACCTCCTGACGTGTAGGTCTATGCTAATACCCAAGATAGCAAGCTAAAATTTACCAGTTGAATAGTTTAGGATGGAGAAAGGAGGGGAAACCTTTCCTTTCTAGACTTTTGTTTTATTTGCCTTTCTATGTATATCCTGTGACACAGTACGCACTGTAAAGGATGACTGGGTTTTGTGAAACATCATGCAGCATGGGAGCAGGTATCCATGGGGCTGGTACTACTGGGGAATAAGGGGAGTTACAGACCTCAGTTCCCCATCCTCACCTCCTTGGACTCGATGTTCATTAAATGTCTTTTCAGTTGGCTTGTTGAGAGGTGGAAGTGGGCTTTGTTACCTCTAAAAGCCATCTAACACCTAGGCAACCATCTAAGCCAGTCCAAGTCCCATCTGTGGTCAGTGAAGAGATCAGATGCTCTGAAGAGTGATCGATCTGTCCTTTGGTGGGTGTTAGCATCCCTCTCTCTGCCCTGAGGGAGGCTTCGAGAATAGCTTAATTCACTCACCTCTGGGGCAGACACAAGAGACATGAGCCAAAATCCCACCTCTGTGTACTGTTCTGATCACTATATTTTAGCCAAGACAAAATGAAACTAGCAGAGGAGCCAAGAAAGGTTCTTGGGACTTTGGGGGAACTCAGAGCATGTTTTCTGAGAGTAGACCACAGGGGCTTGCGTTTAACTCTGCAAACAAAGTCTGGGAAGGAGGAAGGTTGCTTTTGCTAAGGACACCAAGCAGGTTAACACTAGGGAGGGAGAAGAGGTATTTAAACTAGATGACAAATATTAGAGGAAGAATTGGATATAAATTGTGAGACTCTGTTGGGCAAGAAATTCTGCAAGATGTGAGAAGCTTTCCGTGGCCCGGAATGGGACTAACCATCTCCATAATGAATCTTTGTGTTCCTTGCAGATATGAAGAAAAGCAATTCAGTCCAGCTCAGCTGAAAGATTTTGCTTTGATAATTCTAAAATGTCTCAAATCATAACAATTCCACGTAAAAAAAAATGCAGTATGGTAATTAGCTTGCATTACAAAATGATTTGTCATTTTAAAATGGGAAGTCAATCTCTTGTCATCTTTGAAAATGACAAACTGCACCATTTCAACTGTTTAGGAGAAATGACTCTAAAATATTCACATTAAGAAAGTCGGTGAAGTAGATCTTTCCTTTCAAAAGAATTGGTTATGTTGAATATTAAGTGTGCAATGAAAATGAAATCTGATTTTTGATGTCTGTGGTGAAGACGACAAGATATCATAAGTTTAAAGTGCAGCAAGAGAGATCTGGGTTCTCCTCTGAAATACCTCAGATTTCATCCTGTTTTGCTAATTCTGAGCTAGGTGATGAGCCCCAGAGTAAGGAAGGGTGCTGAGGTGTTCAGGGGAGCACTCATCTTTGCAGCCAAGGGGGATGATTCCCAAGAACCCAACCCCCAGAGCAGATGGTGAAAGCAACTGGTGGATAGCCAAGAGGCTGTTTGATTTTTGCTATTTAGCACATTAAAAATAAAGCCAAAGTTGTTCATTCCACTAAAAGCAGTGGACACTACCATGCCTCCATCAGCCCGTGAGAAGACAAGCAGATGGTGCTGCAAAAAGGAGAAAGCAAGCTTTTGGCGTCTTTCATGATGTCTGGTCAGGCACTCAACAGTGACAATTACCGAGCAGGTAATGAAGAAGGAGCAAAAATACTTATTTGCTGCTTGTGGAGAACAAAAGAAATAGCTGTTTCTTTTTCTCTGTAGATCTGGGCAAACAAACAGCTTCTTAAATAATGAAATCTGCCTTGATGTGCCTGAGATAGGATGTCTCCTGCTGGGAGGAGGTGGTCAGCTGATAACAGGCAGTTTTTCTTTGTCACCAGCCCCAAACAGCAAAGACTATCTCCCATGACAAATATACTTAAGGCTGCCAGATCAAATGCTTTATAAAGAGATCTAGGTGGAAATGAAAAATGTGTTTAGCGTTTCTCCCTCCTCATCACAACAGTTTGCACATCTCGGAGCCCCATGAATCTCTTCTGGACTGCGCTGAGACATGACACTACCCTTTCTGGGGAGCTAAGGACATGGCTGATCAGGAATGCAACTGCAAAGGAATGGAGGTATCAGTCTCAGTGTCTGATATTTTTTTTTCCAGAGATTCACATCGTTATCTAAGCAATTTTTGTTTGCTAAAATGCAAATTATCCCCCTGAGCCTGGGTAGCCTGGAAATAGTATTACCTCCCATTATATATAGCACTAAGAGAGCTGGGAAATGAACTTGCCAAGCTATAGCACAGTGCTACAGGTGCAAGACCTGCCAGGCCTGGAAGAACAGTGTCCGAGGTCTTTTGCCATGCTCCTTTCCAGATGGGTTAGAAACATGGAGAAGAGGAAAATAATGACACCGCTTTGCACGCCAGTTTTCCTGAGCCCTGTATTCAGCAAGCAAAGAGATTGATTCATAGTCAGGCGCTCGGTAAGGCTTTGCACCTCCTCTCCACTGCAGATTTTGAGAACAGGGGAAAGGGGGCGTGGGGAAAAAGCTGAGGTTGCTTCAAGAGAAGCAAGAAAATGCTTGATTCTCTCTACACTTGAGGGAGCTTTAAAGGAGCAGCAAAAGAAAAGCTTGAGGTCTTGTGCCTGCCTTTTAAAGGAGCCTGCTGCTCAAGGCCACCTTGAACATCTCTAGAAGACTGCAGTCGTCTTTTTCTTCATTGAAACCCTGGCTCTTCCACTTGGAGATGAAGCTGGCAGTGAAAGTTCAACTGAAAGGATATATCATTGCTGGCAGAGGAGGGGGAAGCATTACAGGAGGTGAGATGCTGAGGTTTCAGGCTGGCCAGAGAGGAGAGTAATTTAGTGGGAGGTAATACATACAAGTTTCTGGCTGGCAGAGAAGAGGGTAATTTAGTGGGAGTTGATCTGTTGAGGTTTTTTTCTGGATAGAGAAGAGAATAACTTAAAGGAAAAGACTCATGGGCTGGTTCTTTTTAGTTTCAGGCTTCATAGTAAGTTCCTTTTTTTAACTTCAGGGCTGTCTTCCCCAGATGGCTCTTTCATTTGCTTTTTCAGATGCCTGATTAAAGAGTAGCTTTTTGAGGACGATGAATGGCTCCAGGGCATGTGAAGAGGGAACAGAGACATTCTCTAACTGGTGGAGCTGGTGGTCTCTTTGGTGTGTCAGAAAACACTGCCAGCTTGCAGGTCTCTTCCCTGGGGGTCTGCTGCCATTTCATAAAAACCCAGCGATGAAACTGGTCTCAGCAAAGAGGCTTGGCTGGATTGTTTGATCACCATAGCCTTATCTTCTCAAAAAAAAGGTAGTCTGTGGGTACTTTTCCTTGTCTGATGCTCTGTTCTGCTCCACTGGAGTGAGAGTGTCAGGTGCTCCAGGTGGCTTAGACCACTTTAGTTGTATTTTCCAATAGCAGGACGGATGAAGAATTCATCGAGAAAGCATTCTTACAGATTGATCCTTCGATCTAACCAGATAAGGGAACATTTCCTCGTAGCTGAGACTTTAAAAGTGTTTTCCTCCTATGTGAATAGTCTGCAGTTGATGAAGGGCTGAGTCTATATGGCAGCTTATGACCTATTTCTGCAAAATCTGTAGAGAAATGATACCCTTGAGACTTATGCTTTCTCAAATAGAGTTGGAATCAGCCTGTGGGTTTACAAGTTACCTGGGACAGATAGAAACAACAGGAGCATCTAATGTGACCATGTGCTCTGCTTCCAGGGCCGGGGAAATTTCAACTGATGCTCTGGTCTTCCAACTCTTGTGTCCTAGACATAGTTCAAGACGTGCATGGATGACGCTTTTGGCAGAGTCCAATTCCAGCAGGCCCTAGTTCAACCGGTGTTTATGATACTGCTTGAAAAAGGCTCAAGGCCAGCCTTCATTTCTCTCCTCCCCCAGGGGAATACCATAGCTGAGATGTCTCTAAACCACTGTATAGGTCTGCCTAGGCCATAGTTGGCTCTCAGCTCCATTGCTGGGCTCTGGAGATTCAAGAGCTCACTGCCCCCAGCTCTTTACGTCGCCTCACTCCTGTTCTCTGGTTTTTCTTGCCTCTTGAGAAGATACTTCCATTTTTGATGGTAGCAGTTAGGATAGACATATCCTGCCTATTCCTATGGTGCCTAATGTAAGAAGCTCCTGATTTCTTGAGGAGTTTCAAGGTCCTGCTGTCATCTTGCTAATGTTTAGATTAGATCTCTCTTTTCTTAAGTAGCAATATCGCTCAAATTTCATTTCAGAACGTCCCACCAATGTCTGCTTTTTCAGCATTTTTTCCTACTTTATCAGAGAGCTCCTATCTATTTATATACATCTCTTCCACACCTAATAACCATGAGAATAACTAATAGGAAGTGCTCGAAGCATATCTTAATTAGTCTGACATTAGCAGGCTCCAATGTCTTTAGTTAATTGATAGTTTTTAACATGATTGAATCCAGAGAAAATGAGTGAGAGTTTCCCCTGCCTTCATCAGAAGCTGAACAAACATCTCTCCTGGGGCAAGGGTATTTGACACGACAGTAAATGATTGAATGGAGAAGAACCAGGCCTCTAAGAGCAGGTGAAGGAGCACCCTGAACTGCCCTCATCTAATCTACATTTGGTATGACTAAATGCAAAAATATTATTTATGCTCAGTTAATGGCTAGAGGCTCTCCAGAGTAGAGTCAATGTCTACATTAAAGCAGCCACACTCTCCAGAGGCAAGGCATGTAACAGAGCAGGGATGTGACTCATCTACTTCAGCTTTAGCCCCCCCCCTTTTTTTTATCTATTGGTCTTCTCTGTCTCTGTTTTTCATCGCAAGTGCTGATGTACCCAGTGGAAATGGATATATGGAGCTCCAGATTTTTTAGGCTTGATCAAGTCCTTGCAGGAGGTAACACATTGAGTCTAGTGAAGGAGGAGAGTCCATCCAGGCGGGCTTTGAATATCTCCAGAGAAGGGGACTCCACCACCTCTCTGGGCAAACTGTTCCAGTGCTCTGTCACTCTCACAGTGAAGAAGTCCTCTTCACATTCAGGAGGAACTTCCTGTGGTTCAATTTTTGCCCTTTGCCTCTAGTCCTTTTGCATGGGACAACTGAAAAGAGTTTAGCCCCATGCCCTTGACACCCTCTCTTCAGATATTTATAGACATCGATAAGATTCCCCCCTCAGTCTTCTCTTCTCCAGGCTAAATAGATGTGGCAGGTGTGGTTTCTGTAGGCAGCTGGCATCACCATGGATTGCGGAAGCTGCAGAGCGCAAACACCGCACAGGATGAGCAGTCTCGGCAGGGCTAAGGATTTAACCCTTAGCATCCCTGCTCTGAGGGTGGTGGATCCAGTAAACTCACAGGGGGCTGCTAAAAACAAGATACTCAGCTGGATGTGCCATTGCTCTGACCCAATACCCTTGCTTTTCTGTCCTTGCACTGTTTTCGTGATGGCAGTAATCAGTGTAAAGTGGGCAGTGCCAAATGACTGTATGGCTATGTTCAGAGAACCCAATTTCACAGTTCCACAGACTACTTTTTCAGATTGTGCATGATTGATGTAGTGGCTTGTCTGACACATTTGAGGAAGCATTTTCTTGGCATGTACAATCCAGTGCGCTCCCCCTCCCTCCTCTGGCTCCAAGGAGCAGCAGCAAAGAGAGATCCTGCTATTTTTGAAGCAAACCTCAAAGCTTAGCAGCATAGTTGCAAAGTAACCCCTGTGCCACCAAACTCTTTTCACTGAATAAAAGGCCCACAAGGAATATCTCAGGCCTATTTGCTTTGCATTTATTATGATGTCTCAGCAAGTTAACCTGGTTTTTGAAAAAACTTCCCCAGTGTTGGAGGCTGCAGAGCAGGGGAAGGGGAGAGGATAAGAACATGTTAAATGAAACCCTGGCGATGACTCCAGATTTGAGCCCCCATAAAATGCAACTGTTTTTCCAAAACATGCGGAGCTGGATCATTATGATAGCAAATAGGTGATGAGGGGAATCAGCCGAGTGGAATTGTCTTAATTGGCACTAGAAAAGAAACTGCTGTGTAAACGTTGTAAAATACATTAACAAGCCGGACGCTGCTGTTTTGACGAGTCTCACGTAAAAGTCAGAAGAACTCTTTGCATCACCTGGTTTGCAGCACCAAAGATCTCCAATAGTATTTTGTGATTGAACCTCTGCTACATCCCACTAATATGAGGATGTGATCCAACCCATGCATGCTACTGGATAGCGTTGGGCATGCAGAGGACAAATGACTCATGCAGGGTCCCTCAGATTAGGCTGGAGTTGGGAGAAGAATTCATCTGGATCAATGGCTATCCTTGCTTTAACCATAAGGGATCCATCCCACCATTCACTGTTCCTTGATGTAATCAATCTAAGATCAATGATATTATTTCCACGATGTCACAATCATTACTTTGATTTAATAACAAAGAGGAAATATCTTTCATTCTTGCCTTGATGTGAGATGCCCAGATTATTATAGCAGCTCCCAAGCCTACAAGAGAAACATTTTCACCGGAAAATTAAAACAAGTTGCCGCGTAGGTGGTGGGCTTTGTGAAACTTGATTTCCTTTACTTTTCCTTTGGGTTCTGTGCCTAGAGAAGTGCAAGTTCTCATCAAAACACTTGAGGCTGAGGACAGACCTAGGTGCACTTTCCACTGTAGGTTCACTGGTGCTTGACACTCCAGCTTAATTCATTCTACAGCTCTCTAGTTAGACATCAACAGGACCTCTTCTCCCAGCCATCTATTTTCACATAGTTTGTAGCATTGTAATACATTTGAAACTTCTCCCACTTTATTAAATTTGCCTGAAACTGATTGAGAGGTTCAAAAGCTACCAGGAGAAATGACAAGCCAATTACATTTTCCTAACTGAATGGGCCAAAAAATAGGAAACTCTGCCAAACTCTCCCCATCAATATTGAAACATTTCCAACCAAGCCTCCATTCAACTGAGGAGTGAAATCTAATGGAAGCATCACTCCGGCAAACACCAGGGACTTCAGCATTCACTCTTGTCTGTGACAGCCAAGGAGCTAATAAGAGAAGCTGCCAGGCAGAGAAACTTGTGGTTGCGTGTCTGCAGGAACTTTGTTAGGGTTTGGAAGACCTGTGCTTCTTGACAGCTCTCCTGTGTGATCTGTCCCTAGAGGGATTTAGAGCTTCATGTCCCTCCTCAGCAGGTGTGTAGCTAAGATTTTCATCCACAGTGTCTTCTAGATTTCCTGTTAGTGAACATACGGCTTATTACACAGCTTTCACTGGCAGAGAGCCTGAAGCAGTGGCCTTGCGCTCCGCAGGCTTTCAGCTGTGTTTGAAGGGAGCGTACCGCACTCTGCAAAGTGCAGGTGTATTGCTGTGCTTCCCAGGACTGTGAAAGAAAGCCTAAATTGGACACTGCAATGCTGCGCACAAGCTCCCTTCGACCCAGGTCTCCAGCGTGGCCAGGAGGTGAACTTGCAGTGCTGAGTTTGGCCCCCACTCCCTGCACGTGAGCGGTTTTACAGCCTGTTCGTGGATGCTCATCCTTCTGTTTTCCCCTCTATAGCAGGACCTACTGCAGCAGGGCAGTTAACAGTTGGGGCTTAGATGTTGTGGTGGAAGATCCCAGATAACAGCTTTTGCCAGGTACTGGCTGCAGCCAGAGCTGGATATTCCCCATTAGCAGCAAGGCAGCTGGAAGAGGTCAGCAGATAGAGATGCATACATATCCGTGTCCTATTTCTCCCAAGCAGCTGCATCCCCTGATTGATCCTCCAGCCTTCCCTCTGGTTTCCATTAAGCTCCGTGGCTGCTGCAAGAAGAAAAATCATATTTCTAACAACTCTACTGGCACCCTTTGGATTTTCAAGAACGATGCTCTGATTGATAGACACCTTACATAAATGGGCTCTTTGCCAGTCTGATGAGAACTGAGGAGATTGTAATGAGATTCTTTTTGTAATTTTTGTCAAGGCACAAAACCAGCAAGCCTGTGTAAATCAGTGAAGCCTTTCGTGTTCTCTGTCTTGATGGAAACATCAGCAGAGAGACACTTGGTGCTAAATCGTTGCTAGCTAGCAGATACCCAGTCCAGAAAGCTTGATGAGAGCAGGGGAGAGTATGAGAGGGCAGCTGCTAGAATGAGGTTATTCCTCCAGACTCGAGGACCAGATCCAGCCGTGTGGTGGTTCTGATGGGGGCACAGGGAACATTTTCCCTTGGAGAGGGAAAGAACTATGCAAGCAAATTCATACCTGCTGCACTCTTTGGACTAACATGACCAGAAAATGAGGCCCCAGGTGACAACCCTGGCCAGGAATTACTATATACATTTATATATATATATATATATATATATATATTTATATTTATATTTATATATACACACACGTATGTATATGTGTGTGTGTGTGTGTACATATATGCACATAAAAGGCAGACAAAGAGGTGGAGAATAGGGTTTGAGGTGGAGCCGGGACCTTGAAAATGGCTCATAAAGAGGTTGTTGCTTTGCTTTTAGAGCATTGGTGCTGAAGATCTGCATCTTCAGTCTCACTTTCCAGTGACAACAGGATGGGGCCTCTGGGTGCTGTTTGCTGAATGGCGCCTGTGGAGCACAAAAACGCAAGATGCAGTATTTTGGGGCAGATATCAGAGCTGAAGTGACGGTTCAGATATTGCTGGACTTTCTCAGAGGTGCAAACCGAACTCCCTCTCAGTGCTCCAGACTTGTTTGTTGCCCTGTGTAGGTGGTCTTCTTGTTAGCCTGGTGAAAAATGTACTTAGTTAGCAACATCTATCCTGCCTGGATCCATTTCAGGTAGTACGTCTAGCAGTGATAGATGCAGAGAACTGGAAGTCTTTTCTCCTTCCTGTCTCCAGCCCCAGCCTTGCGTATTCCCTGCTACAGGACGTTGTTCCAGAGACTTTATTTATTTACCTTTGAGAGGCTGTGCATCTTCTTCTGCTGAAATCCCGCCAGGTTTATGAGCCATCCAGTACCTCTGTGCTTCGCTGCTTGGTGATTGAGTGGGCCATTCTGAGATGCTGATTTCCTTCGAAATGGAAGAGAATTAGGTGGGTGGACGTGTTGTGAGGGCCTCCACGAAGTCCCCATTGTTTAAGCTGATACTGTTGAGCCAAGAGGACCGAATTGACTGACCCACTTGATAACTAAGATCCCTCAGCACCAGTTCCTGCAATCTGTGTGATCCGGGGGCAGTTAGCTCTGTTTTTTTTTTTCTCTTGTGATGCCTATTTATGCTCAGGTCTGAGCTGTCATTTGACAATTCTAGGTTTGGCGGAAAATGTTGCAGTATCTGATGCTCTTTCAGGTCAAACTAGATTTCAGAGCTGAAAAAAATGAATAGCTATAGCTGGAGAATTAAAGGCTGCTGGGTGGCTATTCACAGCCCCTCAGTGCTGCGCCAGGAAGTAACACATGGTACTAAGGAAGTGACTAAGTCCTCCTGGAGTCCCTAGGAGAAGGCAGTAAACCCTGATTTCTATGTCCTTTGGGACACAGATGATGCCTTTAGGGGACAGTGGCAGGAGTTCTGGAGAGAGGGAATTTGAGTAGCTTGAAAATCTGCATCTCTCTGGGCTTCCTCGAAATAAACTGACCTTTCCAGAATACACTACACTTCACTCATACGTGGTAGGCTTCCTGTGCTCAATCTCCTTGTTCTCCTAAGTCTTTACCTTTTCCACCTTATGCTGAAGCATAACTGTGAAGTACAGCCACAACGTCCCCCTGATTGGGAGTAGAAATCAGTTAAGATTTGGGGACACATGGAGAAGGTCTGCACTCTTCTGTGTTGGGGCTGGTGAGCTGGGATTTCTACCTGCATCCAGAAAGCCACTGACGACTTCATGAAGGCTTTACCTGGAGCAAAGCCTGAGTGTGTCTTTGGGACTCTTCACTTCAAAATCTGCTTCACTGCAGTTTGTTTCGATAGACTATGCTACAGCAGTAAACAGCTTGCCCTTACGGCTCTTAAATCGACCATTCTCTTCCTCCTCATCACACAGGGAAGTAGGGCTAAGCCTTGTGTAAACTGCAGCTCTCCAGATCCTTTTGAACACTGTCAGATCCCTGTTGTTCTGTGTGAGCAGAACAGGTTTCAATATCCATGAGACTAACCAGGCACTTTAAAAAAAAGAAAAAGAAAGAAAAAGAAACCACAAACATCTGGGTGAGTTCTCGAAGAAAAGTCTCTTCCTTTATTTCTTTCCAAACAAAATTACCACCACCAACACAACAAAAAAGCTTTCAAGTCTTTTCAGACACGTGTCTGAGATTTCTGCCTTTGCCAGAGGATGCTTTGCGTAGGGTGCATTGTGTCGATTTGTGCTCATTTCAGATGTTTCCAAAACAACAGATGCTTGTAAAACGAGCAATAAAGTGAGAAGGGGCTGATCCTACTTGATGTAAACCAACTTGCAAGGCTATAGACTCCTGTCTGGTCTGCTTCACAGTAGAAGTAGGAGTAAAGGCTCTGCCCACTTGAACGGCACTGTGCTGGGCTGCAGGCTATATTGAGTGAAAGCTGAATTTAACCCACTGTAACAAGTGAGTTCTGGCACAGGCTTGGAATAAAGACACTCAAAATGCGATGCGTCATCTCCAAGATTTGGCTTCGGGGCCTGACGTTCAGCCCTGCCACCCATGTGCAGTTCCTCTCACTGCTGGCTGGGATCCTGGAGAATAAATATCTTTGAACATCAGGCCTCTAAACTGCATTTTTGCATGTAAAGTCTTGGAAAAGGCTTTGCTTTGGGATCTGCTCCTGTAATCTCAACCAAGCTGGCTGCCAGCTCTTCAGAATCGCTCTGCGCTTTTAGGCATCCTGGAATCCGACTGGCAGCTGAACCACAATCCAGGTGCAATTCCTCTTCTCGTCCCGTCCTGTCCCTTTCCCAAGACACGCTGTATTGATTTGGCAAATGGAATGCACTTTGCAAGCACCCGGTGAGAGAGGACACTGAAAATGGGAGAAGTTTCTCCTCCTCCCCCAGCACCATGCTCGTTCTCTAGGGTGCTAACGAGAGAGGGTTCATTCACATAAAGGGATGTTTTGCACAAAGTTGGAGAGGCCCAGTGGGAGGCTTGCCTGAAGCCCCAGCCTCTTGGCGGGGGGGGGGGGGAAGGGATGACATAAAAGAGATTTGCAATGGAGCAAGCGGACACAGGGCTTTGGCCAGGGGATAAGTGAAGGTTGCAACAACTGGAGCTTAAGCAACAATCGGTTCCTGGAAGGAAGATAAGTAAGGGGGAAGCTCAGGAGATGGGGGTTTCTCATGGATAACTCTTGTGGTGTGCCCGGGAGGGATGGGATAGAAGAAGAAGAAATGCAGCACTATGTAAAGTCCATGGCGGGAGGAGGGGTATCTCACCTGATGACTGAAAGGGCCCCCAACCATCCTGACCCCTGGTTCCCAGCTCTCTTTAGGAAGTTTCTGCACCTCCCGCTTTGGAAGGGATCAGTCAGTTTTGGGCCCCTTTTGCACAGGGATTGAAGGAAGAAGCTGGAGCTCGGCTGAGGCCTCAAGGGTTAACCGACCCCACAGCGAGCTCCTCTGTTGGCAGATGAAAGAGCCTCCTCTCCCCAGTCCCAGCCGCCGTGGCCGTGTGCTCTGTGGTGACTCCATTGTACTCGCTCCACAATGAGAGCACTGTGGAGGCTGGGAAACCCCAGCCCGGCCTCGACCAGAGACTGTCGCACTGACGAGGGGCTGCGGATGCATCCGGGCGCATGAAAGGGGGAGTCACGCGAGGGAGATGATGTCTCCATTTGAAGTATCTGGCAGGGTAAACACTGCTCTGTGCGGGCTCAGGCGTGTTTTCAGCTGGTGGGCGGGTGGGCGAACATTTTTTTTCCAGGACTTTGTCTTTCAAACACAGCCTGGCTCTTTTCAGATGTTGCGGCCAGCGTTTGATGCTGGGCCTCAGCCGAGTGTGTTGCCCAGCTGCAGCAGTGAAGAGCTCAATGTTTGCAGATGCGGATGAGAGGAAGTGACTTGCCCCAGCCTGGGTAGAGGGTCTGTGGCAGAGGCAGGACTAATAGCTCTGATTCTTGCTCCTGGATTGACACTGCTATAAAATGGTCCCTTCCCTTGTGAATGGAAGAATAAAGAAAAAGAACGCTATTAGAAAAGCTCAGTTTGCCAAAACTCTGCCAACCAGAGCATGGGCAGTGACACCTGATGGTTTCAGCAATGCCAAGCTGATGGAAAGTGCCTGCTATACACAGTCTCCACGTTGTGATTGACAGTCTTTCCAGTTATCATTGCATATGCAAATCCCTGCAATGTGATTTTCGAAAGCTCTGAGCATTTGTTAACTCCTGTCACACAGGGCTATGTACTGAGTTGCTGTGAATTTACACTCATGTAATTGAGAACAGGATTTGGCTTGCCGTCAGTACATCATGGGGTTGTTAAGAATAGGATGTGGCATTCCTGTAGCCACTGCATTCGGAATAAATTGTATTTTTAATATTAAAATGTGGTTACTTAGCACCAATGCTTGATCACAAAGAAATCTATAGAACCAGAGATTATATTGGGTGGGTAGTGGCAGCACTCCCTGCCCCTGCTTTGTTGTGCTCTCTAGTAGTCCCTCCAGTGACCTTCTGGTTTTAATTGTTTATCATTTTGCCAAGTGTTTCATATTTGAATTGAAATGTCCCAGGCTCAGTTTCTTCTTCAGGTTCAATCTCAGTGGAAAAGTGCAGGAAAAGTAGCTCAACAGTAAGGCTTAACATGGGGCAGGACACTGTGCTGACCTTCTATTTTTCGGCTTCAAAAAACAAACACAAAGAAACCCAGTGTCTTGTGCACAGGTGATCTGGAGGTTAGGAAAGTGCCTTTGTTGCACCTGGAAAAATATCTCCAGACTTAGTCAAGATAGTGTCTGATTAGGCTCAGCAGAACATTTTGGAGGCTCTGAATGTTCCTGTATTGTGACCGTGCTGCTGTTCAGTGTAACTCAAAAGATGGTGCAGCTCTTAGGCAATCATCATTTTTTGAGCTTTTGGCTTCTGGACAGGACCCTTAGGAGCTGTTTTTTCATGATGCCTTGAGTAAGCCTAGTATTTGGTTCTCCAGTTACCCATATTGGTGCCAGAGCTGCATTATCTCCTGATTGGCTTCTCAGAGAAGGTACAGAGAGGAGATATCCACATCCAGGTTCATCCAGACACAGTTCTGGGATATGCGGCTGGAACTGGAGCTGGAATTGTTCCTGATTGCAGGTAAAGGTTAATTTAGTCTAGTTCATAATTGCATGGTTTAGTCATTGCCTTTGCAATTGCATGTCCCTGTAACAAGCAGGCTGCTGCAAAGCTGTTTGCTGAACCCATCAACTGCCGGTTGTCAGCACAGGAAGGAGCAGAAGTCCCAAATTACAGTTTGACAAAAAGCAGGGAAAAGCCTCGGAACTATATTCCCAAATAATACTGGTTTTGCTTTAGACCCCATCATGCAAGCTGCTGCAAAGACATAGGCTGAGTCTGCTCCCATGGCAAAGCACACACTTTTTAAGGCTGTGGTTCAACAGAACTTTTAAAAATATACTTAATTTCAGGCTGTGTGTGTAATCCCCTTGAAATCAATGGGAGTTAAGCATTCACTTAAATGCTTCACTGAGCTGGACCCTAAGCAGACAAGCCAGACAAAGAGGGGATGAAGGAGAGATTTTGATTTTCTCCTGGGAGTGGCAGCAATGAGAATCCATCTCTTTCAATCATTACCTTGCTGCTTCTGTCGTGCTGGATGGGATCCTTCTCTCATGCACACTACCATTAGCCTGGGGTACCTCCTTAATCAGTCAGCTATGACTGGGGAGGAGAATAAAACCTCGCAGGCTCAGAACTCTCTTAGGGTTCGGCGGCTGTAGGCATGTGCGTATCTGCACACGCATACAGATGTCATTTAGAGGAGAGCAGCAGGTTACAATGGCTCGGCATGCAAGCAGGAAATCCTCTTCCTCCGAACAAATCTGGCCTTTTTCCAAACACCGTGTCATCGCTTTTCGTGTACGTTAAAAAAACTGACCTTCTGCTGCCTTTGCTTGCAGCGACTTTAAATTACTTAAGACTTTTTTCCAGATGCTGTTTTCTTAAATTACTCACTGAGAAAGCCTAAGTCAATCTACATATTAAACATACCGGAGATTGGAGTCCCAGGCAGTGTAGCTCATGACAGTCCTAGGAAACCAAATCTCTCTCCCTGTGAGCCTACACTCCCCCATCTCTTTTTCCTTTAGCTTAAGGCGATAAAACTTTTCAGATGTAATCTAGGCATTATCTGCCTTTTTGGATAATGTTCAACAGTAATTTTAGTGTCGTCTTTATCTCAAAAATGGTTGCTTTAAATTCAGCTGTTTCCTTTCCAGAGGCTCATTTGGTATTTAGGTATTAAAACATCTTCCCCTGTGGGTACCTTCTGATGGGCCAGAATTTTTTTCTGTTGTTGTTGAAGTTTGTTCTCATATTTATTCTCTACTTTACTTCTACTTTCTTCTCTTTAACATTGCTTGGCTTTTATTATATTGGGTTTATTTTGTCTATGAAAGGATTTATCCATACAGAAGACCTCAAAGCATCTTCCAAGTATAGACCTGGAAGCTGCTCCTGCTTCCCCATCAGTGCCCTTGAGATGCCTGGGACGCCAGAAGGGAGCAAGGCAGTTGGATATCCTCTCTCAGGCAACGACACAGATTTTCAAAGACTCCCCCCTCAGAATAGATATCATTGGATATTACCCCTCAACCCAGCCTCTTTTCTTCTGTTTTAGGTTCATCATAATTTTGGTGTGCCTTTCAGAGCTTAGATGTTAGGACAGAAACATCAGTGACCAGGTTTATTTTACTCAGCTTAAAAAGAAAATTGAAATCTGGGTCAGTTCATATTTCCCCCATTTAGTTCATTTTCTGTGGGGAAAACAATCTGTTCCCTCCCTCCTCCCCCCGCTTTTTTTTTCCTCCTGACAAATCCTTTAGCATTAGTATGCAGTCTCAAATATATATTACCTCCCTTCTCCTGGAGACAGAACCTGCTTCCAATAAAACTTCCCCTGAGATGCTGGATCTGGCTTTAGCTTTCCTGATTAAATGGGCTATGGATTTAATTTGACAAGAGAGGGAACTGATTTAGCAGATAAAATATCTTGTTCAAAAGGTGATGTGTCTATTCCAGCCCGATCTCTATCGGGTTCCCCCTTGTCATGTACAACTGGAGCCTCCTATGAAATATCACCTCTTGCTGTGTTATATTTATTTCAGTGTCTCTCCTTTCCCTGTATTTTTGATTAGATCAGTCCAAAGCTATGTGATTTTGCCAGCAGCATGGCATGTGTTTCTGTGGGCTATAGACAGTCTGAAGGACCCTCTGCAAAGTGATAGGGAGCCCCCACTTCATGAAAACGCAGAAGCTCCTCTCACAGAGCTAAAGGGACATGGTTCTACCCGGGATCCAAGTAGCGGAGATGTATGTGTGCCTCTCACTTGCCAGCATGGCTCAATTAGGACGTGATATTGCCTTTTCCTTGTCCTCACATCTTGAGCTCATCCTATGATTCAACCCGGATCACGCGCACCCGGGAAAAGGCTGGGAGGATCCCTGCCTCCACGGAGGTCACAGGGTCACAGGGTTTGAGGACAGCATTTCCAAAGATCAAATATCCTCCAAAGCAAAATTTGGGGGCCCTTGTCCTTGTTACTGGGGTGCTTCAAGAAGGAAGGGTTTAGAAGAGGTTGGTCGAGGGATGCAGTGCTTTGCTGCAGGAAGTGCAGGATTTGAATAAGAACACGTCTCGCTTAGCTCCCTCACCAGAGGCTGGAATCAGCACTAAAGGGCAGCCGGGTATGAGGTGCTAAAGCAAGGAGAGGTAACACGAAGGGAGGGTTTATATGGAGTTCCCAATAAAATTCACTGATCTGCTAATGGCACCATTTGTGTAACTGTCCTGTCAGCAAGCTGTGTGTTATTGCATCCTCTTTAAAAGAGGCTCTTTCCAGCATCGGAAATACTCACAGCCTTGGCAGTGACAGGTGTGGGACAGACCCCAATCCCACCCACAGCATCTTGCCTGATCTCAGCTTTATTGCTGAAGCACGCTGACACACTCCTCTGTGTCGTGAAACCAAGGCACCGGCAAATACTACCAATGAGGGTTGATGACCCAGACAGAATCCCTTGATGTGTGAGTGTATCTAAAACCAAGCAGAGGAGTGGCTCTCCCATTAGCTCTGCCTTGCATCCAGTGCTCGCAGCTCATATATAGGTCACCAGCTCTGAAACAGCATGGAAGTCAGGCACTCGCATCCCCAGTGTGCTGTGCAGAGCATTATCTGTCTGCATATAGGAGATCTGGCTAGGAATATGCTGGTACTAAAGGAAGAGCTGGTGAAAGCCAAATTCATTCCGATTGCTGGTGCCCATAAAAAATGGTTGTAACTTTTGGGGGAGATCAGGACCTTTAAATGCAGGTGTCAGAGCCATTGTAGATTACTGCTCTCTGGATCTCTAAATGCTCCCTACAATTGCTGTGGGAAATTCCTAGAGATCGCCTTCGTGTGCTTGTTGGAGTGGTGGCACATATATACCGCCACTGCACATACACACTGCCACTCCCTACATGCCATTTATTACCATGTTAGCTGAGTGCTCTACAGCATCCACCAGTCTCTTTCTCCAGATGGACTTTTTGGGGGAATGGAAGGACAATAGGTGTCTGTGGCCAGTTCATCCCACAGACAACCCATGACCACTTGAAGGATTACCCAGCTCTTTTCAACACTAAGTTACAAAGTCAGAAAGACTAGGGTGAAAGATTTATGTAAAGGGCTATCTCTTCTTGGAATGATAAATCCCTTTGCCTGGATATTTCCTGAGAGTAATTGATGGAAAGTGCTCAATGTGAGTGTCTCCTCTTCTGATCATCTTTCCTCAGCTGCTCCTTCAGTGGCAGAGTTCCTCTTTTCTAGAGCTGTTCTCACGGACTTTTGGTCTTTGTGTTTATAGGATTTCTTAATAGCTATGGCAAAACATTTCTCCTGCCCCTATTAATGATGGGGGAACCATCAAATTCCTGCTCATGTCAAAGGTAATAGCTACCTCTTTGATTAAGGACCATCTCAGCAAGTAGAACTTTGCCAGAGGAGACATTTCTCAAGAAGATGCATTACTGCACCTGAGCAATTTTTTGCAAGACTGGAGGAGACACATTGCCCTTTTGTCTGGCCTGCTGTAATTTAGCAGCTGGATGTACTGTAACGTGGTAAAGACAACAAAGCGGCAATATTAACCCTTCAGTTCCAATAGCTGCTTTAAAGAAAACATTTTGGAAAACCATAGTTATGCAATAGAAATTCTTAGAAGGCAAAACTATTTGACACAGGTGAAGGCAAATTTCTTAAGATATAGCCATAAATGCATCTGATTTCCTCATTACCAGCTGCAGGAATAGCATAGTGGATGGCATGGGATCCCTGATCCCATAATACTTTAGTCTTGGGGAGTCTGTTCAGCCACGTCCCATTCTGCTGTTAAAAGATGTAGATATTAAGGCCCGTGTGTGTCTCTGTGATATACAGCCTGGTTCCCTTGCATCACAGAGGCCGTTGAGCTGGTATAGAGAGTCACCTTTTTGGCTTAAGGACTATATCTAACAAATAAATGCACTGGAAGATGGACATAAGTTAAGATGTAGTTATTGCAGTTTATATATCGTTCTTATTGAAGATGCTAGTTTGTCCACTTTGTACAGGAAGATGAATTAAGGCTTTGGTCTGGTAAACCAGGGATGGGATTCATTTTACCATAGTTAGATGTCTGCATTTGACCCAGACATCTGCATACCTAGATAAAGTTTATGGAGAGAAACGGCGGACTCCAGAGCAGGGTTCATCTTAAACTAGAGTAGACTTCTTCCATAGCCCAGCTGAAGTAATCCATTCAGTTTTCTAGAAGTGTGAGCCCAGAAGTGGTGAGGTGGATCTGCCTTAGAGATTTGAGCCTGTACTGACTTTGCGTGTGGCTTTCAGTTAGTTCCTCCCGCTTTCTGGTCTTCTGTTTCCTCTGCTTAGTCTGGTCTTGTCTCACTGAGATGATAAACTCTTCTTGGCTGGAATAGCCTTGCATCTAAGCAGCCATCGGCTCAGTAGAGTTGTTTGGCTGGGACATCTCACAGCTACCTTAGTAACATCAATGTGTTACTGAAATACTGTGAGGTGAGGAAACAGCAGATGAATTTGTCAAAAGAGAGGAAAAGGAACAAGAGTGTCTTGTATCTTGAGTCAGGGGAAACTTAGTGTCTCTGAAAATGCCTATCTGACAGTCAAGGGCTCCAGTGAAGGAAAAGGTGAGTCTTCTGGCTGATAAAGCGAAGACTGTGTATGAATGAGAGTTACTGTATAGAAAGTGCTAACAATAGCAACCATAGAAACCATGGATCAGAGAAGATTAGGGCAAGAGGTGATACAGAAGAAGAGAACGTGTGGGATCCTTGCAGCTGTACCCAGGCACATGCCTGCTTGAGCAGCTTTTTAGCTCCAATAGAGAGCTGATAAAAAGTCTCTTTAATGACCATTATCACCAACCTTTCTTAATTACATCCTTCTGGGAGCGTTTTTCAACAGCATCATTAGCAGTGTAAGCTTCATGAGTCATTAACACTGCCACAAAGAAGTGGTTTGCATGAAGTAACTACAGTCACCTCCCTCCCCAAATAATATCTCTGATGTCCATCAAACTTGATTGAAAAACTCCCAGGCATTGCACTGAGCTTTGCAGCTGGTTTGATTTATGAAGCATGGAGTACTGCTGAGTCTGGACTATGGCAAGCAACAACAAAAACTATGGAAGAAACTGTATGTTTGTGTGTGTACCTATGTGTGAATGTGCACATCTGTGTTTTTGCAGACAACGTGCTTTCCTACACCTGAGCCTTTCACTTTTACATCATCTCCCATCTCACTGTAAAACCATCTTCGTAGTTAATCTGCTTCTGTTTCCATCTTGTCTTTGACAGAAATACCACATGCTGCTGCAAAGAGTGAATTAAGGGATGGCAGAAGCATGCAACCCACTCCCACTCTATCCGGGGCTGCCATAGTCCCCATAGCCTGCATTAATAGCTGCAGAGACTGGGGTGAGCAATGCAGAAGAAGCCGACATGATAGACTGGAGCAATTACTGGAGGCCTTTTGTTCTCTGCTGTATCTGACTTCGTCTTTACAAATGTAGTACTTCCTACTTGTTTCAAATGCTGTTTATCAATTGAGAAGCTTCAATAAATAATGACCAGTCTCTGTAAACAGAGGAATAAATGAAAGCCAGGCCTGTGATGACTCCCAGATGTCTCCCTGTAATGGAAGAAGAGGATAGCAGCCAGACAGTCTCTTATTCATGCTTCACCAGGGATGTGGCTTAGATCGAGGGAAGGGTCTCTCCACATTTTGTCCCCTCTTGGATTTGTAGCTCCTCAGGTTGTTAGTCCAACTCATCTGGCTTCCTAGTATGATGCAAATGTCTCCCCACTCTCCTGTTGCATGGAACAATGCAATTAGTATTTGGGCTAAAGCATCTTTTCCTTGCTCAGTCACCGGATCCAGCCTCCATCAGCCTCTTAAGGCCATGCTGTTGAGACCATGAAAGACATAGTGACTCAGAATCAGACATTCCTTTCTTTTTCTTTGTATTTCTGTGTCTTCTGGCCTAGTACTCAGCCTGCTAGGAACTGCAGTGAAGATGTTACTCTCTACCCCCATGACCAGCATTGTGGATGCTACTTTCCAAACTGGGCACCCTACTTTCAGACATAGCAGAATATATTCCTTGCTCTTGAACATCTGCTTATGTGTGAAAGAAGCACAGAGCCATGTCAGCTCTTTCACAATCCTCACACTTCAGAAGGAGCCCACTTGAAGGGACAGCGACATCTGTGCAGGAGGTACCCATGGGGATCTGTGCCACTTGCACTATCAGATGAAGTGTAAGATGAGGCTCCTATTTCCATGTGATTGTGTCAGAAACCTTTTGTTTTGTAACAGACTTTTCTCCAGAGAAGCTCCAAAATTGCTGTCTGAGCATATTCTCAGCATGTGTAAATCAGTGAAGCATTAGAGGAAGTCAACGGAGTGTCATCAGTTTACGCTAGCTGAAGTTCTGGCTTCATTTGCCTATTGAGTTTGTAATGTGCTTTACCCAGTAGGACAATGGAGCTCAGCTCAGCAAGCAAGCGAGACAGCATCAGGTTTCATAATGCTCCACACTGTTAAGTGAAAGGACTGGAGGTGTGGCGTATGCTCATCTGACATCATTTCACATCAAAACAGGACACTGCTTATGAGCATCTCTGAATGCTCTGGGCAGTGATGGCTCTCACTGCAGTATTCTGGAGCTGTTCCTTGCAGAGAACAGAAAGAGTAAAGGAGCTTCCAATCTTCTACAGATTCTTGACACTCTTCTTTCTCTTATGTTCTGGTGCATGTGTTCTTTTCAAACAAGGGTCAACCAAGACAGTCCCTGGTGTAGGGGGCCCTGCTGCAGGCCTTATATTAGCTGTAGGGTGTCAGGAAGAGCTCTAAAGCCCATGAGCGTACTGAATAGACCTTCTTTGAATCCTCTGGATTTACCATCTCTTTTGTGGTTACTGGACATGGGAAGGAGTTATATGGTCCTTTCCACTTCTAGTTCCTGTGTCTGGGAGTTTTATTGGAGATCTTTGGGAGTTACTCTTTGAATAACCTTTATAAATTCATTTTGTCTATGACTTTGGCTTGCAGCATGAAGTCTCATAGTGTCTCCTGGGTGGTACATATTACCTTAGCATTGACCTTCAGGCTAGCTCCAGGCTGAATGGGCTAACTGGATATCCCAGCAAGGAACACCAGCAAAAAGAGAGGTACTAGTTCAAACCTGAACTTCTCTGCTGCATGCAGTATGGACACCATTGATTTAAGTCTCTAGGCTCTGAAAACTTGACCTTAGCTTAAATACACCTACCCAAGGCTAGGCAGACGTGATTTGTGAGGCCTTTAGGAAGGTGTACAGGGTCAGAATGTTCCAGGCTTGAAGAAGACAATCCCTCTCTTACTCTGGAGCAGCCTCATCCAGTTCACTGAGGACCATGACACTCACTGCAGGCACAGGTGGCTTTTTCTACTTCTCTGTTCCTCCATGGTCCAGTTTGACCTGAGTCTATCTTTAAAGCATGTGGAAGGCACCATCAAGAGAGAAATTGCTGGGCTCCCTGCTTGGAAAGCAGTAACGCAACGCAAAGCCAGGCTGCGAGGAGTGTTTTTGTCACTCATATAAAGGACAAATATTGCATGCTGTTTTTTCGTGTTGCGTGTGGTGTGTGAATTTATGCTGGTGAGAGATAGCACGTTGTTAACTTGGGAGACTACAGTTCCCAATTTGTCCAGAGGGCAGGCAGAGCACAGATGCTATCGTCTTTCAGAAACACCTCTATGGGGATGCCTGGGAAATGAGACGGAGGCAAGGTCATTCATGTGCCAGAAACGCTGCTTACACGTAATAGGTATTATGCTCATTACTGAATTGTTACCTAGGCGCTTTGCTGACTGTCTTTTGTATGCACTGGCCGCCTTTCATCTTTTATTTAGTCTGTGTCAGCTTGCTGTTCTATTTTTATACAGCGCCTATAATCAGGGGAACAGGCCAAAATGATCCATCGTTTTTTTCCCTGGTGGGATTTAGCCTTTTCCATCCTCACTCTGATCTTCCTGCAATCTCCCTTCATCCCTAAGACATGCACTTTTTTAAGGCTTTCTCTAAAATAGGATCAGAAGTGCAATTTTAAAAGTTACCTAGCTTGCTTTAATTAACACTTTCTGCATTTACTTAAAGATCTGACAAAGTATAATTTAGTTGCCCTGACTGAGGCTTTTTTGGCAATGCCAGGTTATATCCAGGGATATATATAACCCCTAAACTCTGTTTTTGGAATGCAAGCTTGGACAGGCCTTAGAGAGGGCAGATTGGGTTTACCAGTATGATCCAACATCATGCCAGAAATTCTGGTCTACACTACGGTGAGCAGAGCCCTGCCCCATGGCAGAGCAGTCCCTCCAGGAGTGGATGTGATGACGGACATGTGTCTAAAGTTACCAACTGAGATAGCCAGCAACTTTTTATCCAGATAGAGCAGAGGGGAGCCCAAGGATGCCTGCAATATATGCAGTCATGAGGCTAAAATGAGTACCAAGGAGTTCCTTTCCCAACTTGATATTCCTGCAGCCCTTCCTCATATGTACCTAGCCCTGTGCCATAGTCCTGTGCTACAAAGGGGTGGATAGATGGAGGGGACAATCCCAGTCACTCTCTCCATTTGCCCACTCCTGCTTGGCCCTGAGAGAGGCTTGAGAAGGACTATGTGAAGCCAGAATATCTCCTAGGCCTGAGGTATGGAGAGGCTGCTGGCATTTATCTGTCAGGAAACAGGCAGGGCAGCCTGCACCCCAGGCACACTGTTATTTTATTAGAAAAGTGAAAATGAAGGTAACCAGCAGGGCAAGGTGCAACAGCTGCCTCTGGAGCAATGTGGGCTGTTCCCTCAGCAACATTCACTGTGTCCACTTCTTCCTTTTCTGCAGCTGAGGAGCAAGCTCATTTATTCCACCTGGTTTAAGCACTTATTAACCAAGCATGTCTGGTAGCTCAGTGGAAAGGGGGTCCAAGGCAGGTGAGGCCCATTAGGGTCTGAGGATACTAAGTTACCAGGTGACACTGGCTGACAGCTTTTCCTCAAGAGGGTGGATGGAATTTGCTGCTTTTGTTATAGATCCATTTTTTTCCCCTGCCTATCCTACTTTCCCAGGTAAGAAGATGCTTTTGTCTCATCAAATTATTTCTTGAATCTTCCTGTTCCAGAGAGGCTGACCTTTCTGTGGCTGGAGAATCACTGCATGACTTACCAACAGCTCCCAAACTTGTTTAGAGTAACGTGGTGTTGTGTCGTTCCCCTTCTCCTCCCCTGCCACCTGGGAGGTAAATCACAGTTATTTTCCAGTATCTCCAGCTGTTGAACCTTATTTTGTATTAAAGTATGAAATGCACATGATACGGCATGCTAATGCAGTGGATACAGCTTGTTACTGGCTCCATGGTGAAGCCAAGACAGTCATCATCTGTGGGCCATTAGGATGGGAATGGATACAGAGTAGCCCAACTCCAGAACTACTCTGAAGGAATTTTAGATCTATAGGTTCTGTGAGGGTGGGTGAACTGTGGCTCTGGCTGGGAAAGGCTGCCTCCCTGCTTGTGATGTTTCTTTTCCCTCTGTGTGTCTGCTATCTACCCTGCACCCTTCCTGAGAAGTCCTTCTTTTTTTCCAGGGCTGGCAGACTGATGGTTTGATGTATAACATTCAGCCCTGGGAAAGGTAGACCATCTGGTGAGGTGTTTGTCCCACTGAGCCATTTGTCCAACAGCAACTCACCAGCCAGGTCCCAAATAAAAAGACCCCAGGGAAGGAATATAAAACGTTCGTACAGAAAATCCAGTGTTCTCACCAGCCCATTGGTACAGTAGTTTCTGCCTGTAATATGGGGTCAAATCTTCCCAAAACTCAAGCAAAAAGATGCAAATAGTGGCTGGGGAACCTGAGTCCACCTAGGAAGCAAGGTGTAATTAGGAGATGAAGCCCTAACAGATGTGGCTTTATTTGTCTTCATCACAGCAGACAGAAAAAGTGGTGAGGTTCAGACCAAAGTCTTCAGCTCCGGTGTAGATTAAAAAAAAAACCCAAACAAACAAACAAAAAAACAGGTCTTCTCACATTCTCTAATGCGCACACCTTTCCTTACTATCAGTGTAAAACTAGCCTCTAGCATGCCAGAGGATGATAAGCAGGTTAATTATCTAAGTTATCATCTGCTTTCACACCTATCTTTTTCCTTGCTAGTTCTCTGTATTTCCCCCAGGGAAGATCACTCTCCACAGATCTAGCTTTCAGGATCTTCCACCTCAAACTGTCTCTGGATGTGAGCTTTGATATTGGCATTCCAGACCTTTGAGAGCCCTAGCTGGGGTGGCCCTTAGGCAGCCTGAAGGTTTGCAGTTTACTTGGAGCAATGCAAGGCCTGGCTGTAGCCAGAGCAAAGATAAAAATAAAGAGAGTTCGATCTACAGCAGTAATAAATAAGTATAATCCATAAATTGTATTTGCTTGTTCTAGCCTCCTTTTTACCCTGCTCCCCAAATCCCATGTGAATATTTAGATGCATTTGTGTCTCAGCTAACATGGGAGGACAGGAATTCTCTGGGTGGCTTAGCGAGCTCCTTGGGATCATGCCATCTGTTTCCTAAGATGGCAGCCGGTGCTTCCCGAAGGGGCAGGAGCCAAGGAAGCAACAGCTCAGTCTTTCTTGCCTGCCCCATGCTGAGCTGTAGCTCGAAGTGATGGTCTGTGGGATACCAAACTGAATATGGGGATGTG
This sequence comes from Rhea pennata, assembly GCF_028389875.1. Classification (NCBI taxonomy): domain Eukaryota; kingdom Metazoa; phylum Chordata; class Aves; order Rheiformes; family Rheidae; genus Rhea; species Rhea pennata. Next base: position 3,246,866 of record NC_084685.1, read on the forward strand.
GTTAATCCCTTCATCTTTCTTTCTTTGTTTTCATTCTCTTTAATTCATTAATCTCTAAGCAGGCTTTTCCTGTTTACAGCCTCTCTGAGACACTTACAAATGATATATCATGAGGAATATTAATTGTACATGTAGCTTGTTCCATTCATAATGTTCATCTCACAGTGAGCATCACCTAGAGTCCACTCATGACATATTAATAACATAGATGACAGACTTGACATTTAGAGCACTCTTTCTAAATGACTTTTCCTACTCCCAAGCCTGCCCATATCGGTTCAGGGGAGAATATGCTGTCACATACAGCTTTCTGATGGAGAGGCTAATACATTTAGTAGATATCATAAAACTATACTGGGTATCAGTATCAATCTTTGAATCTATTGTGACTGCAAATATGTAGATTAGATGTCTGTATAAAATGTTGATATATCAACACATCTGTCCTCATTTGCATCAGTTGCATTATTTAGGATGTAGGTGTGTTCTCAGATTATATTGGTGATGTCTGCTTGGATTTATGGCGCAGCAGCTGCTGCTGTGTTGAGTCTTATCTGCCTGTTGTAGAGTGAACAATCCACACTGGCTTTGTTTTAGCCCCAGAGTATATCTAGATATTGGGAAAATATTGGAGATTTAACATTTTCAAGGGTTCGGAAGCGTCACTACTCAAAATCCATGGGGGAATTTAATCACAGAGATGTTGATGGATAGGAGTGTATTAAGCAGAAAGCAATAGAAAAGGATATAAGGGTTGAAAAGACTGATTTATAGGAAAAGCTAAAGGGAAATCAATGTAGTGGGAAAACTTTCTCAGGCTCTGGTGCTTAGACAGCCCCCAGGATTTCTCAGTTTTGCATTGGAGCAATGCGGTGATGAATCAAAGCCGTGGCCCATAGCTCTGGGTGGAGGGGAGTTGTGAAATTTTGTAGCAAAGGAAAAGGGAAGTGGGAAGTACGGACAGAAATGGTACAAATGTTCTAGGAAATTTCCACTGGGGATAGTCCCAGTCCTCCAGTGTTGCGGCGGCAGTGAGTGCTGCGATTGCTCTTGCGGTTATAATGACACCTGAAGTCATGCGTGGAGCCATGTACAGCAGCACGCTGTGCTCTCTTGCCAGTCAAACTTGTGATAAGAGGAATCTGTGATGGTCTTCTAGAAATTTTAGGGAGGAAATTCCAAAGAATCTGGGACCTGCTGAGCAAGAGGTAGAAAGTAGGGGAAGTATCCTGGTTAGAGCTGCATGCCTGGCTTTCACATCACCCACAGCACCTGCAGGACATCAAAGGTTTGGCCTGGGAGGGGTTCAGGCAATCCCTAGTGCCAGGGGCAGTTAGTGGGGCTGGTCTTCCTGGGTCCAAGAGTTCCTCCAGAGCCCTGTGGGATGGTGTTTGCTCCCTGCAGAGAGGCTGTGTCTGCTTCTCTCACTTTGGAACTGCTCACTAGCACCCTCCTGCTTTTCTCCAAGCCCTTTCCAGAGCCAGCGCTGTAACCATGGCAATTGGAGATTTCCTAATTGTGGCTTTATTGTACTTCATGGTCAGCGAGAACTTTCTGAAGAAACGGGGCTGCAAGGGAAGCTTGGATTTTCCTGCCTGGAAAGCCACAAGTTCTTGATACAGGAATGCAAGGAGAACCTCCCTCCCCCCTTATTAGTAGCCCTTTAACATTACTGATTCTGCCTGGGAGATAGGTCTCAGGTCTACACGTAAAACACAGGCACCCACCCAAGGCGCTCGAGGACTGCCCTGCACGCGCAGAGGAAAAGAACGTTGTGGCACTTAAAATACCAGCAGGAACTGCAAAAAATGGCAACAATCATTTTCTTCTGTAAATAGTAATGTAACCACTCCTCGGTAGACTAAATTAATCATAAAAAGTCGCATAAACAGGCATTTTATGGAACCTTTAGTGATTAAAGGAGAGGGATATTTGGGGGATTTCTGAAGGGTAGTCTCTTTTTGAATGTTAGAGTTTATTAGATGAAGAAGTTTAGGATAAAGTGTACTAGTCACTGGATAATACTCTATTTACCATGCTTTTTTTTTGCTTTTCTTTTTTTTTTTTTCTTTTTTTTTTTGCTTCTGTTTTCTAGCTTTTAGCCTCTGATGAATTAAGCATTGGGATTTAGATGGCAGAAGCCGCAGGCTCTGCTCTCTTCTGAATTTACATGATGCCTTGGAAAAAAAAACATTTTAGTTTCTTTGTGGTTTTAGTCTCTTCATCTCTATCCTTCTCCTCTCTCTTTTCACTTATTTGTGAGCAATGGCTATACCCAAACCAAATTAAAAACAGAAATAAAACACAATTTTAATTTATTAGTGTTTGCAGAGGGCTTTGAGATCTTTAAATTGAGGTGAGAATGCAGGGTAGTATGACAGTGTTGTTTACTTAGACTGGATAGTCCTAGGATATAGAAAATAGTTTCTCCTCTAATTATTGTGCTAAGTACTTATCTACTTTACTTGTTCGAAGTGTCAGATTCTTTCTTTATAGTATTAACAGGCAGCTCCTTAGAAAACTTTGTCTCAAATGGTAGCAAGTAGAAACTGCCTTAATTGCTTGAAAACTAAAGCGGAATATGGTCAAAATAAAAGTACAATCTGTATTGATTCCTGCATTTTCAGTATGACATAGTCTGTCATAATATGGCACAGTAGGAGCAGAAGCTAATGTGTCACGTTGTAGCCTATCACCATTAACAGGGGGTGGCATGTCATATTAGGTACTGTCACAAAAGCCGTGTCACTGAATACTGGAAACATGAGGAAAAACCACAAACAAAGCAATTTGGAGGGAAAAATTCCCTTTAAAAATGAAGTATAAAATTTCCCCAAATAAAATTAATTCAGTTTTGTTTACATAAGAATTGCTGTCGAAGCTGACACAAGTTCCTGAAAAACTGCTTCCTTATGCAATTATTTCCTACTCGCAGAGATCTTGACAGCGCTGTTCAGACACTTGCGATGGAGAAGGAATGCGGTGAGATGTCATGGAGCCAGTTAGCTGTTGTAATGCCAGTTAGCTGTCTCGCCGTACAACCCTACGGGCGACCAGGCAATGCAGATCTTGCTCTGATGTTGCTCGAGGAGATGAATGCTGTTCTCTCCGGCTGTACACCTCCGCCTGATGTATAACCTAGGTAGAGAGATGCATCCAGGTAAAACCTACAGGGCCTTGTCTCCACTCCAATCTCCCAGCATGACAACCAACTCTATTAGTTGTCTCAGGATGTCATCTTGCTTTTGAGGGAAGGAGGACGCACAGTCTGACGATACCAAACTGATATAACCCGACACTTGCCTGTCGCAGAGTTTTTGCACCTTTCTCGTGTCGAGGCAAATTCATGGCTTTACATGACTGATCCAACGCACGGAGGCATTTGCTGCCCCTTTTGTAAGATGCCTGGAAAGGGGGACTCAGGCTGGATCAGGGCTAGAGAAGGGGTTTTAGGGTGACCAGGGAAAGAGAGGCTCCAAAAAACAGGAAGAAAAGCAGGGAAAGGTTTTTCATAAAGGCTACTTTAGCTTTAGCAGGCTAACCTCGTTAAACTCTGCCCTGTTGATGAAAAGAGAACTCCTTCAGCAGGTGATTCAGAAGAACCTGAGGTAGCTCCTCCAAATTTCCTTCCAGAAAAGCCCCTTCTCTCCCTCACCCTCAGAGGAGCCATGGGGAGAGCTCCCTGCTGTGGCATTCCCCTTGGGATCGTGTTTTGGTCTGCCCGGCAAAAGGCAGGCACGGGAGTGGATACCATCGCTCTCCATGAGCGGAGCAGCGCGGAGACACGCTGTGCAATGAGAACCAAGGGACAGGGCTGGCATGTGACCAAATAGTTACAAAATGGCCATCAATAAACTGAGTCCGGAAATTAGAAGGTCTTGAAGCACAGCGAAGCAAAGTCCTGGAACAGGTTCCAGCAGGGGTAGTGGAGGCAAGAAGCCCACGTAGTTTAAAATGGAGCTTTATGAATAGCTTTTATTATGTGGCTGCCAGCAATAGCAAGGGCTGAATTGATGGCCGAGAAAGTTCCTTTTAAGGCGTTTTGATCTTTGCTCCATGCTTTGCATACTCCCAGGGCTTTTCTTAAGGTCACCTTCAAAGCATATCTTTTAGAAAGTGAATTCTGTCATGCAGTGATTTCTTCTGGGATGGGTAAAGAAATTCAGAAAGATTTTAAAATATTTGTGTTAGTTTATACTTGATTGCCGCTTTAGGAAGAGTGGAAAAGTTGAGTCTAGTTTTGCTGGAACGCTGCTGGACCTCTAATGCATCTGTTAGGAGAGCCTCTTTAACGTCTGGACTCCACTAGCAAGTTCATTGTTCAAGCAATTTTAGGTAGACAGAAAATGGAAGAATAATAAAAAAAAATACTCTGTGAACCTAACCAGCCTTTTTCTTATATTATAACGAAAAGTTTTTTTCTGTGTAGTTATCTTATTTAAGCAACTCTTTCATAAATACCTTTATCTTTTTTTATTTTTTTTCCTTTCAGTAATCTTTATCTACTTTTTTAAAAAGATGAGTTCTTCCTAACCTTTTCTGGTCAGCGGTTTACGAAGCTAAAAGGAGTGACCGACTAATTATGTGGATAATCAAGGAATAATGAATATTATTAATCAAGAATATGTTTACAGAAGGATGTGAATTATGCGAGGCTCTTCAGCCTGTGTTGCGGCTGTCATGTGAACAGAAGAATCCACACGTAGCAAATTAGCGTGAGTCCATGTGTTATGATGGCTAGTAATACATACTTAGGGATCTACTGTAGTTCATAACTTTTGGAGAAGGGAGGTTGTTTTCTGTGTTATGTCAGGCTGTGAACCAAACGCCCATGGTGCCTCAGCACTGATGTCAAAGCTGTGAGTAAACTCTGTATAACCCCTGCATTGTGAAAAGTGCCAAATGCAGTGTAGTTAGGAATTTCTTTATAAGCGTGATGCGCCAGACGCAGGTGATGCACATATTCTTTGCCAGCACTAATTTGGCATCAAAATTGCAATGCCCTTGTGCATTAGATGTTAGACTGTGCTGCAAGACGGGACAAAATGGATTATCTCATTGATTCCTAGCAAGCGCGTTCCCTGTAGGCAGGCAGGTTAGAGCGAGCTGCCTTTGAGCTCTGCTCAGCTTCTAAAATTCTTTGTCAGAAATGAAATAAGAACCGATAAGTAGTGCTTTGCAGCCTTTCAGCAGAGGTATGGCATATTCCTGTAGCGCTCTTGCTGGGAGGAAGGGATCAGAAACCAAGAACTTGGAAATTTGGCTTGGCCTTATGTGCCTCAGGCTGTGGCTGAGTCACAGCACACAGGGCTGGCAATATGCACTTGCTATCTAAATACACATTTATGTTTATATAAACAAGACAGCAACAAGCAATATAAAGCACTTTATTTATCAAAATCAATAAACTCGTTAACTTGGTCTTCCCTATCAGAAAGGATTAGCAGCTAACGCTTTCTCCTTCACCTTGGGGGGAGTTTAAGCATATTTATTACAGAATGGGAACCTTTCTACACCATCTTGGGGGATCATTGCAACAATCCTATGGAAAGGACAGCTCCCTCTGCCCAGCCACCAGCGTACCTGTGTCAGAGCCCACCTGATCTGGGACAAGGCAAGCTGCAATTTCTCAAAGTAAACAAGGCCCCAGGGCAATTTTTGTAGCACTCAGTTGATTTCATCCTTACAGAACTCACCAGGACTTCTCCATAAGCCTGAGGCTGGCACACTCCCCACCTCCTTGATGGGCAGTCAGCATTTCCGTGGCCCTTCCTCACTGTGTTCAGCAACTTTCCCATGCCATGACAACAAATTCAATGACCAGGCTCCAAACAAAGCATTACCACCCTCCAACAAACTGTCCACAGCCTAATGGCCTTTAATAGGTTCTGCATGTGCACGTAGAAAGATGTTCATATGCAGAAGCGCTTCTGCAGGCCTAAGCCTGGATCATGAGGGTGCCCTCACACGTGCAACAGTTAATAGAAGACAGGTAGAATTTGGGTGCCAGGAGTGTTGATTAGCAGTGGATGAAAGGCTGCAAGAAGGGCAGGTGAATGGTTAGCTCTAGGATGGACTGTCTGCCTAGAGCAAGTGGGAATCTCTGCAATCCACTTGGGCTTTGTGATGAGCCTTGTATCCGACTCAATGAACCACTAAGAAGGGAATTTGCTTTTGTTCCTGGATTGTTCTTTTCACCTTCAAGAGACACAATAGAGTTTTTTTTTTTTTATAATAATTTAAGACCTCAGTGAACACAGATAGAGCAACAATAGCTGGTGGCAAATAAAAAAGCACTTGACGTATGATATGGATGAAGGCTGGCTATAGGAAGCTATACATTGAGCACAATAAACCTGGATGACTATGTATTATCCAGCATAGCATCTGCTTATTCTCTTTTCTAGAGGGTGATTTAAGATTGAAATCCTGGCTCTGCTGAAAGAAGTTGTAATTTAACCTTTGATTTCAATGGGGCTAGTTTCCACCTCCTGAAACTGAAAAAGAAGTTATTGGAAATGGAGAGAACAGTTACTAAGAGAGAGAAGACAGAACAAAAGAGGGATGAGAAGTGAAGGTGCCTGGGGAAAAGCATGCTGGAAAAGGAGAGTCATAAGCTGATACAGAGAAGCTTTCAGGGTAGAAAACTCCAGCCAGATGACTTTTTGCAGAGATCTGTACATGTACTATGGGGAAAGACTTGGTACTGGTTTTAGGAGGGAGCTTTCAAAAGGAGAGCCATACTGAGTCAAAAAAAAGTAAGGGTCAACCTTCCCTGCATCAAGAGAGTGTCTAGGAGAAGATGACAACTGGTTAACAGTGGTGTCCTGAGAAAAGCTTGGCTAGGGTTGCTTGGGACCAAAGGGACAAACATGAGTTTTCTATGCTCATCTGACAGTCAAAATATAGTGACAGCTCATTTTGAGGGAAAATCTAGGAAACTGGTCAGTGACTGGTCTGTAGTTGACCAGGTTGCAGAAGGTCGCAGCCACAGTCTAACTTGCTTCAGGTTAAATAGATTACAGCACATTTAAGTCTGCTTCTTCTGTGTCTCGCACCACTCCTTTGAAAGCCTCTAGGAGCCAGAAAGTTGCTGACGGCCTTTTGTTGGAAAAGTGATGCACTTCTTTCTAGGCATAAAATGGTTAAAGGGCAGCCTAGAAATCAACACAAATGCGTCAGAAGATTTTTTTTTTCTATTCGTCAATCAAAGAACCTGGGGTAATTGGTCTTTAGCAGGATGATTTATTCACAGTGTTTTAATGTGACCTAAATCCAATCTTGCTCATCATCAGCAACCATTGTTCTTGGCGCTCGTTTTAATCAGATGTCTCACTAATCCAGACTGATTGTCTAGTGGCTTTTGCACATGCCGAGATGGGGTCCTTCAGAGTAAGGAAAAACTCCAGGAAAAGTGCTTTGTTTTGCAGTCATCTTGAGCTAGACCCTCTGTGCTGTGTATTTCTTGGCTCTAGGACGCCTCTGTTGACAGCTGTTCCTAGCCTAGGCTTTCTTTCAGTTTTCTTCAGATCCTAAGTGACTGGATTCCATAGTCACTTTTTTTCCCCTCTTGAATTCATGAGCAATCTAAAAGCCACCAGGGCTCACCAGCAGCACAAGGCAGGGATTCATTTTCTGCTAGCCATTGGAGTTGAGGTTTCACCAGGGTCCTCTAACTGAGAGATGTGAAAAACTCTAGCTATTTTGGACACATATTTGGGGATGGAAGAAGTGTCCTTCTGAAGCGCACTGGGTGCATTTTTGCATTTCATGGGATGTGCGGGGCTTGGCTTAGGCAAAGGTTTTCCCTGCGTGAGTCCTCAAGACTTCAGTAGTGAAGAACAAAGGTCCTCAGCCATGCCACAGCTGGGGTTCCTCTAACTAGATTCAGATTTCACAGAAGTCAGACTTTCCGTTGAAACAAGCCCCTTAGTAGCCTGGTGCTGTGTCTCTGTGCCATGAGCGCTTGTCTTCGCTCTGCCTTGGCAGAACTACTGCTGCTTCTTTTGCGTCTTTTGCAGTTGGAGAATCACGTGTAAAAGTGAAGACCTTCATGGGGGTCGGAGGGAAGCAGCCCCTCTTTCAACCTGAAAAACATCTTCCTTTCTGGTCTTTGTCTAGAGGAAAATGTGGCCTTAACAGCTCTGTGCTGGAGTTCTCCTTTCTGGGCAATGAGACAACAAACGCTTGCCACGTGAGGAGGCTGCGAGTTTCAGTGCGGGACAAGTTTTCAGACTGCGGGAGATCCCACGTCGGAGAGGCAGAGGCTGCAGGTGGAGGAGGTGTTTGCCTAGAAGGAGAGCTGGCAGGTTCTGCGCAGCAGGGCCCAAGTGCAGGGGAAAAAACTGTCAAGGCAGCGAGAGAAGGGAGGGAGCTGATGGTGTTAAACTCCCAGCTGCAAACAGGGAGCTGGAGACAGAGGAGCTATAAAACTGTGCGGTGCTGGTGACAGCTTAAGGGAAAATAGGACACTGATGAGTGTTTTGATTGAAAGTGACAGCAGATCCCTATCTAGGTCCCCCTCCCCATTCTGCATTTATCTATTTATTTATTTATTTATTTATTTACATCATTATTCTTTGCTCAGGAAGGTGCTGTGGTCCTGTTCCAACATGCTGCTGTTTGCACAGTTGTGAGGAAAGGCATGGCAACTTGACTGTATTTCAAAAGAAGTAATGGCTGCATTTTTTTTTATTGCAGGGTTTTAGTCATGTTTTTATTTTTATTTTATCTTTTTTAATTTTTCCTGAATCTCACACTGCTACAGAGCTGACCTTGGAGGCTCCATGCCAGGCACTGGACGTGGGGAGTAAGTCCAGGGCTCCTGGTTCAGTTCTTGGTGAACTGAATGGCTTTTTCTAAACAATGGCTCCAAACAAACATTTTTTTCTCTTTAATTTCCCCATGTTCTTCATTCCTTACCCAATTTCTTATAGTGCATGTTGTTGCTAATGGTCAAGTGATCATATAAGAAAAATAGCAGTAAGTGCCTGAAATCTTCAGTTTCATCCTAGTGTAAAGTGCTCTGCCTCATGCGGTGAAGCTTTAAATATGTGAATACCCATTAGTCTTTAATTAGCACTGTAATTTTGCACTGCTCTATGCTGTTCAGAACTGAACTCCCGATTTCAAACTGTCTGATATTAGATACCAAGAAGTGACACTGCTATTTCACGGCAGGGGAAAACTGAGGAACAGGGAAGGAACTGGCTTTGGATTTATAAAATTTATCTGTCATGAATTCAGTGTCAGAGATGGAGATAAAATACAAATCAGTTACGTGATACACAGATGTCTTAGGCGTTAGTAAAACCTATGTGCTCAGTAAGGTGAATGTTTCTGCTCCTGCAAAAATTGATTTCCATTGAGAATTGCTCTTGTGGGCTCTGCTGGAAACATCCCATCCGATAGGGCACATGTAGTCACCGTCTCTCTTTGCACCCAGACTCCCTTTGTACAGCCCTGCCAGGCTTTTGGCACCTGGGAGACCAGCAGCAGGGAGATGAGGCTTGCCAACACAGGAGGCCAAGGGAGAATGAGGTCTAGGTGAAAGAAACCAATTCCCTAAAAGCCTCTTTCCTCCACCAGCCAAGCAAACGCTGCAGGCCTAGCAGATGTTTGCCATTAAAACGCGCAGAGGTATAACGCTGATCTCGGCATCCATTCCCGTCATGATCTGGGATCTCAGATGCTTCATTTGTTTATGCTTAAAAGCAATTCTATTCACCTTTGAAATAATCTTTCTCTCCTCCCCCACCCCCACTACTTGAGTAGTTAGACGTGTTTTAAATTCTCTCTCCCTCCTCTCCTCCCGCCACAGCTTAGCCAGCTCTGTGATCTGGGTAGCTGTGTGCATGCGTTATTGGCCGTCTGATAGTCCTCTCTGATACGATAGCATTGGTAAGTACCCTCCGAATGCTTAATGCTGCAATTATTATTCTGGTGGGCATCTCCAGAAACTTCTAGCAGTTGGATGAGTCTAGCCTTTTACCTCAGCTCCATTAACAAACATCTTCATCACCCTGAATGCTGTAATGGCCTACAGGACACGTGCCTCCTGGAGAAGCTCCCATCCTCCCACATGAGGAGGATGGAAAGCTGCTTCTGAATACAGCAACCTCTCCTATCGGTAAGAATCTCTCCAGGAACCTCAAGATAACATTGTCATTACCATGGTACATCCCACCCCCTTATTCCCTCCTGGCTAAAAAAAAAGGGAATGAGATGGCCTTAGCTGCAGCAAAGGCTGTGCCTACTCCTTTCTGATGACTTGGATTTTGGAGACCTCTGGGTTTTGCAGCTGGCCCAGCATCCTTGCGGGACATCTTAAAAATAGTCACCATGGGATGTTTCAGACGGGAATGTAGGAAGAAATCATGATTTGGATCCTGACAGAGGGCTCTAGTCTGACAGGTTTTGTTCAGCTTGAAAGCATAGACGTGAATAACCTGCCAGCATCCATGTGAACTGCTGCTTCCTGAGACAAGGTGGGTACCCAAAGGCACCTCTGCATTCACAATAAGCAGAGCAGTTCGCTGGGCGTGCGGCAGGCTTGCAGCAATAAGCCGCAGGCCCTGCGCTGAGGAAGGCTGCTCCTGAAGTGCAACTCTTCCTTGCCAGTTCCACTCAGTCACCGTACTGAGTTGGTGTTCCCTGTGACAGCAGCACCTCGTAATACATCAGGTGCTTTCGAAATAAAGCGGAAGCTACAGCCTGCCCCAGAGGAGATGCAAATTAAGTACATCTTGCCCCGAAAATTCGACTCAAGGGAGAAGAGGAAATTGCTGCTGCTTCCCATGGCTCTTCCAAGCTGCTGAGATTCATTGACCACTGTGTTTGCAGGGTGATGCTGTACAAAACGCACGTGTGTTCGAGGTAACTCAGACTTCCCATGTCTGATATTTTTCTGGGAAGCAGCAGGGAACAGGAGTCACTGGTGAGCGTTGCTCGCTTCCTGCATCTGCCTGGTGGCTTTGGGAGGATTACTAACACAGGCTGAACGTTTTCTGTTGGTTTATTCATTCCTGGGCTTGTTTTGTCAATTGAGCGGCTCTTGTTACCCCAGAAGGAGCTTGGGGAATGATATATGGGCCTGACAGCAAGATTAAACATCCCATTTACTGCACCATGTTTCCAGAATTCAGACAGCAGAGGCACGCAGAACGGTAATAAGTCACAAAGCAAACAGAAAGCAGATACATTTCACCTTTAGTTTATTTCTTTAGGGGAAAAGGGCAGGGGGGAGAGAGTGAAGAGACAGTGGGAGAAGAAGTAGTAGAATGGAAAAGGGAGAAGTGGAAAAAAGCATTAGAGGGGAAAACTAAAGAGGGTTTATTAACCACTCAGTTTAAATGAATTCAAAGTCTGTGCAGGGTTAGCATTTTCTCTTTTAAAATCGTAGCGTAGTAGCTGAAGACTGTACAATTGGGAGCCTTTGCTGGTGCACGGCCTGATCGCTTGTGCTTAACACTGCCTTCAGTGGCATCTTCTGACACCTTTTTTTTAGGAGTTGCAGCTGCTCTGGGCTGAGTGGGATCTCAAGACATGTGGGATGGCTTTGAATGCAAAGTGGGCCTAGGTGGCAGATACCCAAGGCTTTGCCTTGCTGTTGCTTCTGTGCCAGAGAGCAGCAGATGGGACAAGAGCGGAGAGCAGCTTTGGAAATGCAGAGCTGTTTTGGCCTTGCCATGACAGGCTGAGCTGCTCTGGGCTGTGCTGTGCTGGAGCTGGTCCTACAACTCCATCCTCCCTGGAAAACCCACAGATGGATGGCAGGAGGAGGGACACAGGCCCCCCTCTGCCCTCCTGCAGGCTGGGGGAGCACAGCAGCAGCTGCTTTCCTGGAAGCTGAGCTCCTATTCCCTGCTTTGAAAACCTTTTGTGGTCCTGAGAGAGGACAGTGAGGTGGCTGTGATCCTCCCTCATCTTTCAGCTTGGCTGTGACTGAAACTCACTCAGCTGGAAAACTTGATGTGCAATGGAAATGTTGCTCAGGTCCACCCAAGGAAGGAGATAGATATATACTAGGGCAGGCTCTTTCCAGAACACTTTCTGAAGGCAGTTTGCCCTGGGACACCTCTAAAGAGGGGTGGAAGAAGGTTTAGGAAGTTTTAATCTTCCTTATTTCAGGGGGAATTATCAACATATTTAAAGGAGGGCTGAGAAATGTGAGTGAGATTGAGCACTGGACAAAGACACCTATATCAAGCCGTTCCAATGTGGATGTCTTCTCCAGGGTGGGCTATATCACTTCTCACGTTTCAGCGATGTGGTGACCAGATCTCCATTGGCTAGAATGGGAGCTGGGACACCAGTACAGATGGAACTAGATCAAGGTTTCTTTGATGCTGAATCCCACCCACAGTGGAGTTAGCACTGGAGATCAGAGTATCTCTACTGTCTGCAGAGATATGTAAACGCCGGCCTGAAAGTGAGGGGAGGTATGACAGATCTTAAAGGTCTTGCAGGGCTTTTACTCTTGTATTACTTCTCCTCTGGAGAGGAGGCCATCCCCATGTGATGGGTTAACATCCAGGCCCCTTACCTTCTTCCCTTCTGATGTTTCAGATGAAAGGGGGCTGTTCGCACTGCTGTGCCAGCTTATGTGTTGGGAAGTTCCCATGGCCTAGCTATTGCACTGCAGTATATTAAATCACTGAGCCTTGATTGTGTGTTGTATGATGATGTTCGTGGCAGCGTGTAATTGGGACAGAGAAAATGTTCTAGCCAGGCCAACAGCTGCTTTTGGGAGATTGCTATAAATACAAACATCCCTAAAGGAAGAGTGCCAGGACTTTCCTGCAGTGGAGTCTGTACCACTCTTTCTTCTTCCAAGACTCCTCTCAATTCTTTTCATGAATGGTATGGGATTCTGCTTCACTTTCCTGACACAAGTCCCGTCTCCATGCTTTGGGATGTCCTGCCTGGGTGCCTGCTAGATCCTCTAGACATAAAACATGCGTAAGGGCCTTTAGTAGAGGGACAGCTCTGAGCACTACATATGTCCCTCCATTTCAGCTGAAGCAGTTCTTGGGTGCTAGAGTGAGCTCCCAACACATGGTGATATCCTGTTCTGTGGGACTGGCCCACTGGTGCTATTCAGGGTCAGCTCTCCTTGTCTTCAAGCTGACCATGGGAATGGCTTTGATAGAATTTGTGACTTTTTCATGGCTCAGTAAATGTCACTGTGAAATGATCAGCTCTAACCATGCGTGATGTATCAGCAACAAAAAAGGTCAGCTCCAACTGTAAATATTTCAAGCTTTGTAAAATATTCATTGGTAGCCATGAATGCTGAAGAGGTGGGATGGGCCAGAAATCTTCCAGCCCTCTCCTTCCACTGCCAGCTGGGCTGCACAGCTGCTGCTAGATCAGAGCTGTCTCATCCCACTGCTTTTCAACACTGATTCCCAGCAGTATGTCCTTTGCTCTGCTGGATGTAGACATTTGAGGAGTACTACAGGTTTCCTCAGAAACCCTCGGCTAAGCAAAGCTGGATTTTCCAGGGAGCCTGTATGTATTCTTCTCACTTGTACACCTAGTCAACTGTTGCCAGATTTCTGGGCATCTCAAACATGCATGTGACTAGACTGGCACTCACGTGAAGAAGAGCTGAGCTTCCTGTGGGTTTGTGTTTCTCTGCCTGTGTGCACATCTCCCTGGCTGGAGAATCCTAGGCCAGGTTTCTAGCACAAAGACTTTCTTTGGCCAACAGATGTAGCTGGAAGAAATCAGACTGTTTTTGGGGCCCTTTTATGTAAAACAGAAACAGCAACCTCCAATGTTCAGGGAAGGCTGAAATCAACACCTTTGAATTGATTTTGGTTATACACAGAAAATATGAGAGAACTAGTTGGTGCAAGAGCAGAGGAGATGAGGAGTTATCATAACCTTACTCTACAAAATACTGTCTTTATCCTTTGACCTTATGCTTTCAGCTGCATTTCCCCTGGGAAACTACACTGACATGCAAGTACTGTACTGCTGAGGAGTCTTCTGGGTTACTGACAGCTCTCCTTCCTGTTGTCACCATCACCTCACTTAGTGTGGACTGAATCTGACCCCCCCAAAAAGGGCCAAAGTCTGCATTTCCTGTGTGATGAGAGCTGGGGCACTTGGAATGCCGGGTCATGCAAGAGTTTGGCCCTTCCCTGGGATTTTGCCAAATTGCATCTGCTTTATCTGACCTTTTTACCCTATAGTCAGTGCAAAGCCCTTTAGTGGGTTGTTCCAATTCTAACCTGAGGTGAGAAGACCAGAGTAAATCTTTCCTCGAGGACTGCACAGGGCCAAACTGTCCACACTCATGTTGAGGCACTGGGTAACAGACATCTCTTCTTACCACAGTGCAGTTAAGGACCTCTTCTCCCTCTCACCAGGGAGACTCTGTGGAGTGACTAATGGCTAGCCAAAGTTTCCCCTTCTATGACGTTTGGAAGTATGGGACTCGTCCCATGTAACTTGATCCATACGAAAGTGTGGTGTCTGTTCTGGCCAGCAAGGTGCCTCAACGTCCATGGGAATAAAGAGGCTTCCAGTAAGGTGACTCACCCATGTCAGGCTCCTCTCCATAGAGCTGAATTGCTGTTGGATGGTAAGGATTTGGCTTCTAGGTGCAGAGGAGGGTCTCCCCCAGCCTTCAGCTGCTACTTCTGAAGATTGAAGGTTTCCTGCAGGTTCTGTGTCAGACCTGCAACCTCTGCAAAGGTGCTTTGGATGCTCTAAAGTGTCTAAATGGCACAGATGCCTATTTTTAGACACCCACATCATATTTGAAGCATTTTCTCCATATGATGCAGAGATCTTAGACTAAGCATCTAACTTGGGATGGATAAAAGGTAATGTGATAAATTTTACCCCAAATAATAGACTGCTTCTCTCCACTTCACCTCATCTCCCCAGCAATTACAGATACATACATTGACAAGCCAAACCTCCTCCTGGTTTCTTGCCGCTTGTCTTAATCTCTTCAGGTGCCTTTGTTGTTATTTCTGTGTCCTCCCTTAGCATGTGTAACATGCCCTAATTCATCACAATCAGTAGTGTTTATTATTAGAAGTGTAACACTGGGAAAATTCAGCCTAAGATCAGGCCCAGTTGTGCTAAATGCTAAACATGCATAAGGAAAGAGATGATTTCTCCTCAGCGAAGAGCTGAATAGTTGAAGAATACAGTAAGAAAAAGCAGATGGAGACAGACACATGGGCAATATGGGAAAGCAGGGGACAGAATCGTTTTGTTTTTCTTTCATACAGTAGGTAGTAATTTATATAGTAACGTATTTCTAGCTCCTTGGCAAAATCCTAATCAAATATCAATACATGCCTTTACATTTGCTTTTACTGTGCCAGTGCTTCAATAAACAACCTCCATTTTTCTAAGAGCTGTTGCAAGGTCTCAGATCTCACACTGAACACTTCTGGCTTATTGTCTGCTTTTACTAAGGAATGAGAATGGGCTAATAATCAATAACCAATTGAACAGTAATAGTCTTTGTTTCAAAGCAAGCCTCTTTCAAGCCCTGATCTACCAAGGCAATTACACTCGGAGGAAATAGTGGTGCTTCTTAATTAAAAATGCAATAAAGACTTGCAGAATGAGGGAGGCCTTGGAGAGCTGCTCCCACTAGAATACTTTCATGCATGCTTGCAGGGCTTTTCATGACCAGCTATAACTCAGGAGCAATTGAGTTTCCCCAAACCAGTGCATCATTTAAGGTTCAAATCCTAAACTGACTGGCACATTTGAAATATATGTAGGTATTTAAACTTGGCAGAGTGATCCAGTACTTCCCAATCTGACCAGTTAGAGGTGGTGGTATCCATCTGTTACACAATTGGTTAGAGCTCTGACTAGAAAGATGGGATGCTAGTTTCCAATGGCCCTCATCAAAACACATTAAACTTACCTCTATGGGTTTAAGCTTGGAGATTGTCTCTGCTCTGAGCAGAGTCACCACACGGTTTATCTACAGGATTTGGGGGACAAGGGGAGAGCAGAGTAAAGGCAGCTTGACTGTTAAGCAGAGGGTAAAGCCCTTACGTGGCCCAGTGGTCTTGCAGGTCTTACTTCTCCTTGACATGCGTGTCCTTGAGTGAGTGGTGTCACTTCTCTGTGCTGCACTTTTTTCCCCAAGAGGATGTAGTGACTCAGATTTCTTACTATGGGTCTGCTTGGAAGGGGAACACATCACTTCTAACAAACACGTACCCTGCAGTACTTCCTTTCGGCAAAGGTCTGCATAGGAAAGCAGTTATATCAGTGACAACCACTGCATATAAATACTGCTGTCTATTGGCTTGTACGCAGAGGGTACATTACATTTCTTGCTTGAATGCTCATCACACACAATCTGAAAGGTTCATTTGAGCTTTCAAAAATATTTTCTTCGGAAACTACATGTTTAGTTAGGAATTAGTTGCTTTAACTAAGACCAACAAAAGTGTGGAGCCCTGAACTCCTTTTGCCTCATAGCTGGATTTTGTTGAAAGAGACTTGTGGGCTATTAAGCAGAACACCTTTGCTCTATTCTTACACCATTGGGTTGGCATGAGGAGTATTTTGGAGAGTGATACTGGATTTTTTTGCTCTATCCAAATATCAGCTGTTCATACCAGTGCAGCTCAGCAGAGGCATGTATTCTGTGATGGAGGAAAAATTGCTTAAGAAACGCCTGAATAATGCCTGAGAATGGAAGATGTCAGCTAGCCAGAAGAGCTGAAAGTGTGTGCTAGAAATATCAGTGGGTCAGGAAGAAAAAAAAAAGTCACATTTAATATCAGTTCAAGCCCCGTTGCTGCACTGACTGAGTATTTATCTGTAAAGACATCAAAATTAGACTTTGAGGTTGTAGTGGACACTCTTGCAAAGAGCTGCAGGAATCCTGGTCTGTTCCCATGCCAGCCTAGATCAAAGTATACATGTACACTGAATGTGGTCGGGGCACAGTACTAACAGCCTCAGCTCTTGGAGAGCAGAGCTCTGAGGTCCTCCTAGGGAAATGTTACTTCCCTGACTGACCAGCTCAGTCATCTCAGCA
Organism: Rhea pennata; assembly: GCF_028389875.1. Taxonomy (NCBI): domain Eukaryota; kingdom Metazoa; phylum Chordata; class Aves; order Rheiformes; family Rheidae; genus Rhea; species Rhea pennata. Next base: position 3,263,904 of record NC_084685.1, read on the forward strand.
TCTCTGCTTTCCAAGAGCTCCAGACCAATTAGACTCGGTTTGTAATGCTGATTTTTCCCTGTCCCCAGCTGTCAGCATCACTGGTGCTCCTGACTTCACAGACCTGACAGCTACACTGGGAGCTTCCCACTCCTTACATCACTGCTTGTGCTAAATCCCCTGAAGACAAACACACATCGTCCCTGAAACCTGTAAGATACCGCTGTGTTCAAGAAATACGTCCAACTGAAAGATGATGGGAAGTTAGAATGGACCCACTGCAGAGCTGGGGACCTAATATGCAACTAGTTCTGAGGAGAGAGAGGCATCTAAGCCCCTTTCTGGACCAGACTGTTCATTTTTTTTTGCTGAAGGCATGCAGGAGGACATCAGATCCATCATGTCAGCTCTATGTGTAGGCATTAACAGCCTCTCTGTGCAGGCATTCAAAGCAATAAAGCTTTCTGTTAGTGGCTAAGACATGTCAGAGGGAATAGAGCTATTGAGTGAGGTGCTATTTTTACAGTCAATTCTCTGAGCACTTTAATGGTCATGAGTGGTCAGGACCTCCGTTTTATATCTCATGGTTAAGAAGGATGCCCCAAGCAATAGGCGCTTCCCCTAAGCCCACAGGCTGGGGCACTGATTCCAGGGGAAGAGCACCACCTGCTGACATCTCTCCTTCCAGCTCCCTGGGTTTTCAGTGAAGGCCCCTGGCCAAGATCTGACCGTGCACAGGCAGGCTCAGGAATTGCACAACGTCAGGCTGCCATGCACTGGCTGGGAAAGCTCCCATCCCAGGGGGCAGCTTCATTTCTTTGCTGTTTGAATTGGAAATCTGTGGAGTATGCAGCCTTGGAGGCAGAAAGCTGCTCCACTGTGCATATCCTGCTCTTCTTTTAGCATCACCTCCCAGCTGTCATCTGGAGCTACTCTTCTCTGTGCCTATCTGAGCAGGCTGATGTGGTTTCAGGCTGACTGTGGGACCGTCAATGGAAGGACCATTGCCATTAAAAGAAGAACTGGTCCATCAGTAATAGTGAGTTTTGTGATAAAATATCTACCAGAGATCCTGTACCCCAACCTTTTTATGGGTAACTATTGAGAAGAAGGTAAGAAGGTGGTGGTTCTTGGCTCCTACCTTGGCTGCTGCTGGATGTGAACCTGGCCCCATGTCCTATATGTCACCATCCAATTGTCATTTCTCACAGTGTAAAATAACAGACTTCATAAGTGTGAGACTTTTAGAAAGGTATTTCTCTCAGTACTGCATGCTTGGTGCAAACCAGGGACTGAGGTATTTTAAATATGTATAAGCTGATGGAAGGCAGTCATGAAAGGAAGAGTGTGGCTGATGAGTCTGTGTGAGGTTTTTCTATTACTGAATTAATTGGTGCAGGAGATAAGGCAGATGCACAATGAATTGTCTGCCTTTCAGAGTGCTTTAGCAAAAAATACACACAGACCAGCTCTTTGATATTTCCTCCATTCCTTTGCCTGGCCTGTTTGGTAGCTGTGCTGGCCCTGCATCTGCTTTTCCTTTTTCTGGCCACATGTTTTGGTATTTCTTTTGCTCTTCTTCATCTTGAATCATGAACTTTCTTCTTTTTTTTCTGTCTACCTCTCTGTAATCAACCTGGAGATCAGAGGGCATGCCAGCAGTTCCCAGCTACTTTGAAAATCAGCTAAAAACCCACAGTGTGTCTTCCGTCAAGCCATGGAGATCAGCATGTCCACAAAGTGCTGCTCCTTTGGATCATGATGTGGTGAAGCTGGGTGGTTGGTGCTGTCTAGCCCTGCCAGGCAGCTTGCATGGCTCATCTGCCAGGCCACAGGCCAGAGGGAAAACCTAGAGTCCTGTCTGAGCTCACAACCCTTTGCTAAGTGCCTCCACCACACTGTTACAAACTGGTCCATGCACATCTCTGCTTGCTCTGGGATAATCAGAGCAGTGGCTGGGGAAGGGAGGGGTGGTACGAGTGAAGCCTGACAGATTTCCATCAGAAGGAAGCTGCACCAGAGTGAATATGGTCCTCCACGACTATATTGGCTTCTCAGTCCAGAGTAAATTTCCCTGAAGAAAAGGAGATCTGCTTAGCCCTTGCGTTGCTGCAGTATATAACATATGCAAGCCACTCCTGTTCTTCTCCCTGTATCACAGGGTCTCTCTGACCCTCTCCGCATGAGCACTGATGACTGACAAAAAGACCCATGTTCCCTCATCAGCAGGATGCCAATGTGGTATCTGAGACTTACGGGCATGATGCCTGCAGCCAGCACCCAGTTCAGAGCTGCCTGGAGCCAGCGCAGCCTGAATGCAGATGCTGCTGATAGCAACGGCTGGCTGGGACTTGAGAAAATCATGGTTCCAGCTACGATCAGCCACAGCCTGGGCTTTGGCCAAATTGAAATCAACTGATCTCACGGCTGAAATGTTACCAGGCACAAGATCATGCAAAGGTGTTGATCTGGCTGCCGCTATGCCGTGGGGGGCACTGGGATGGCATTGGGATGCAGGGCAGCCGGGAAGTCTGGAGGCTGTTCTGGTGTCACTAGAAGTGGGCACAGTATTTCCCTGGCAGTGAATAGCACAGATTGAGACATCAAAATGCACCCAGCACACTTTCCTCCTTCCCCAACTAAAACATGTGAAAAAGAGCCCACTATTTTCTTTTAAGATTCAGCGCGATCTTTTCAGTTAGGACTTTCCTTCATTTTATTTTTAAGGAGTTTAAAGAAACACTTAAAATCCAAACAAAATCCTTTTCTTTTTAATTTGGTTCATGTTTTTTCTCTGATTGACCTACATTCACTCCCCCCTCATCACCCCCTGCCCCATTTTTTTTGGACTTGGCAGAAAGCCAAAAAAAAGAAAAAAAAAAAAAAAAAAAAAAAAAAGAGGAAAGATATCCACAAAGCCCCAGTTGTTACGTCTTTTTTTTTTCCTGAGTGGATTGATCTGAACTCTCCTGCTCAGCTTTTCTTTGTGTCCAGACAATGAAGGTGCACTTTTCCCTGCTGGCATAATTGGCTACAATTAAGCTGTGGACAAGATGTTTGGTTAACGATCCCCAGGAGATGCAATTTGGGGATTAGGGGGGATACTGTTTCCTGATTGTGAACCATCATCCTTTTCTGTGTCTAGTTATTGAATGTCTGTGCCAGAAAAGAGGGACTCAAAGGCTGACTTTCTTCCCCCTCTCCCTGAGTAACAATCCTTTTGCATTTCAGCTGAGAATCTTGACGGGCTTTGGAGAGCCACAGAAATTGGGGACAGCCCAAATTTTTGGCCAGCTGAGGAAGAGAGCCATTAATATCAACGATGAAAGTGGTGCAGAGGAGATTATAGATGGCTGGAATGGTGTAAAAATCCAAGTGAGAATCAGTTCTCCAAACCAGGGAGAATTTCCTATCGGGATTTTGGTGACCAGAGCCATCTCCAGACCCCTCTAACACCTCTGTGTGTGTCTGCACAGCTAACCTTGTCACTGCTTTAGTGGTGCCTCTGGCCCTGGCTGGTCTGTGTGAATGCCTAAGTAGAAAAGCCACGTTCTCCAGTAACCCTACTGCATTCACTTCCCATAGCTCTGTGTGTTACACAGAAGTTGGCCACCTGGGTTTGACCCACACAACCTCTCCACATCATCTGCAAAAATCTTAAGACATAGGATGTTTCTCGTGTGGATACACTGAAATACATCAGGAAAGTATGCATTGTTCATTGTACATTTTTTAATTAAATCCACTCTAAGCTGTTGAAGATTTGCTTATGGCTTGGGTAGAAACAGCTCCACTAGGACGTGAGCTGTCCTTCCATGTCAAAGGGCTCAATGTTTTTCAAGGATTTGAGGGGAGAGAGATCATGACAGCCAAACAGGAACCTCTTTGTTCCTCATGATGCACAATATGGATTTAATGCCTTGTTTTTCTCTTTTGTAACCTTGCTCCCCAATGCACACTCAAGAACTCCACCTTTGGCTTAGTTGAAACTGAATTTGCATTGTTTTTCACCCACAGGCAGGTCTGACCTTGGAAGAGAACTAGCAAATCCTGGCTGCTTTTGCAAATCTGAAGCCAAGAGTGTTTGTGTGAGAAATGCTAGGGGCAAGGGGGGACGACTGTGTCCTGGTGTGCTCTCAGGGACCCTGGAAGAGTGCATCCTGCCACTGAGGCAGGTCGGTACAGGGGAGATAGGGACCCCCTTTGAGAGCCAAAGCATGTTTTCCCCCTGCAAGATATAAGGCAGAGTCACTTTAAAGCATCACAGAGGATCAGCAAAACCCTTCTCAGGGCACCGTCCCATCGGCTTTATTTGCAGTCGCTACACCTGGGGCAGCAGCGCAGCCCTGGATGCTGGAGGTGCATTTTCCTCCTCCCGAAGCCTGGGCTGCTCCTCGCCTGCAGGAATTCAGACAGACGCTGCCATCTTTCTCCCACCTTCCCAGCTCTTGTTAATCACAGCCAGCCGCCCCTGCGCAACCTCTCCCAGCACCCAACGGCTTCGCCGTGTCTGCTCAGCAGATGCAGCCCATTACGAGGCGGAAAGGGGTGAGTGGGGTGATGGGGAAAGAGGAAAACAGCCAGGCCTCCCCTGCCACATAAAATCTAATGGTCAGGTAAGAATCAGAAGGTCAGAGAACGAGCTGGCTATAAAACCAGCCGCGGCCGCTGCCCTCGTGATCTTCGGGCCGGCACTGGTTGGGGTTATTTGTGAACATCAGCAGCTTTTCTTTGGGTAAACAGCCAGATGCAAACAATCTCTGCTGCTCAGAGCCAGCTCCTGGGAATTCTTCTTTTTTAGGGCATGTTTCCATTTCTGTCCCTTGACCTTTCACTCAAGCGAGCTTTGGTGCTTGAAGAAGCTCTTTGGCCCTGGGCAGGGCTCCCAGCACTGCTGCAGTTAAAACATCCAATACCGGGGAAAAAAAAAAAAAATCCTCTGTATGGGTGAGGGAGGCCAGGGCTGAGAGTGCTGAGCTCTCTCCCTGGCTTTGTATAAACCAGCAATGCTTGAAAAATGTCTGATAAGGCAGGGGGCATGTTAGGTTTTTGACTAAATAAACATTTCTGTTTTCTGTGGAGAATGTCACATTGTGCCCTTAAACGTGTGTGAAGATCTGTTTTTTGCTGAAAACTTGGTGAGAGGGCACAAGCTTGCTTTTTTCTTGTTGTTATTATTATAAATCAGAATTATCCACCTTTTTTTTCTCTGAAATGCTCTCCAGGGAAAAAGAGGTTGTAAGGGCAGCTGTACCTTTGATTCACTGCATCGGATGATTTGGTCTGTGACTCAGTTTCCCCTGCTCTGGAGAATGGAGCATAACAATTCCTCCCTGCCTGATGAGGATCAGTCAGGATTCATTACCACATGGATTCCTTACAAAGGGGAAAAGCAAAAATAAAAGGAAAGAGCTAGCTTCCCAGATGGTTTGATGTTGGGAACAGTTCACAGGTTATTTTGGGCTTTTTTTGAATTAAGCCCTTGGCTGGGGCTTAGCTCTGTAAGCTTCAGGAAAGCAATTGCTGAGCATGAGCATATTGAGTCCAACATCTTTGCAGCGTGCAGCTTCTCTACCTCGAGTAGAGGACGGGAGTAGAGTATACTCTCAGTGAGTGTAATGCTTTGGGATGCCTGGGGTAAGATGATGTGTGAAACAAACCTTTCTGCTCCTCCAACTCTTTCTCTAGCGCTTTCTAAGATGCAACCGTATTTTGAGCAGAAATGTTGACCTCCAGATCTCTGCAGAGCAAAAGCATTAGAAGAGCAGGTGCAGCTGCTACACTGCGGATGCTTGAGGGTGGGGGACTGTGAAGATTTGATGACTGCCGTTTCTTGGGCCAAATTCAGGTAATATTTTTCTCCATCCTTCTTGCTGGGTTGTGCCTCTTTCTGATCTCACTTGCACCAGGGCAGGTCAAGAATGATTTTGGTGAAGCTGACAGTTATACTGGTGGGAACCTGACATGAACTCTCAAATGAAGATGCCCGCTTTTCTGTAATGGGAAATATTTTCTAACCCTTTCCAGGCTGGGATATATGAAATGGTCCAATGGCATTTGCTCTGTTTGTCTTGTGTGAATACATGTAGGAAGAAATCACAGTCCATGACTCAGTTGAAACTCCGTTTTTCTCTTCCTGCTCTACTCAGCCCATTAATATTTCCAGCCCTGATGGTTCCTGGAAACTCTGCAAGCAGATGGCCCGGTCATGACTTGAGATGATGTGGCAAGTTTTGAGTCTGTGGTACGAGATCTATATATCAGTTCATGCAGGAGTAGACATTTGCTCTGGGTCATGTGTATGCACATGATGGTATTTGTTAAACTAATCACCGTGCATAACGCAGAGTTTTTTCCAGATTTATAATTTTAATCTAGTAGCAGGGGACGCACAATAACTGGTCTGGAATAAAGTTAGAGTTGCGTGGCCATGTAATACCTGTGTGGGGAGGAAACGTCCTAGTTTCCAAAGTTAAAACTAATCAATATTTCTGAACACATTTGAAACTGCCAAGTGAGTTTTATACTGCATTTGTGCTTGGCATCATGTAGTTGCAGTGTTTCTGATCTGATATTATACATCCTAAAGCCGCATTTAATGAATTGGTAAACCATGACTTGTATTTGGACACGTTGCTTCTAAGACAAATTCTGTGATGAGATTTGTCTCCAGAAAACTAGAGAATTTAGTTCAGCATCTTTCTTGGCAATCTCTATGAAGAAGATGTCTTCACAAGGACATGGGAGCCCAGAAATATTGCTAGGTCTCCCTGGTTAGGAGATACCTTAGTAATCTTCTCAGAAATCCCCTGACATTGTTGACAACAGGTATGGTATGAAACCTTCAAAGAGCAGAATAGAAAAGGCATCAACAATTCTGGTCCCGAGCCTGTAGCACAGACCCCAACTCTGTGCTAAAAATCTCATTAAATACTGATGAGTCTCTTTTTATCCTTTTTTTTTCTTCTTTTTTTGGAGGGGGTATGATTTTTTATAGTAAATTTCTGCTGGAAGAAGGAAGAAAAGAAACTATTCGCATCTTGGGTAACTCAGGCATGCTGGGCTGAAGCAACAAGTGGCAAATAAATCATGCTTATAAACCCTGGTGTCCCAGCAATGAGAGAGCTTACACAATATTGCTGTATCTACCAATATACACAAATGTCTCACAGAGATGAAAAAGGAGAAACACACACTGGGTCCAATTTGCATAACATTATGGTTTATTAGAGATATTGCTGCTCAAGATGGCTGTCCCGGACAAGATAATTGAGGTATATTTGTGATTTTTTTCAGAGGACGTGACAGGTGTTGGCATATACGAAGATGAAGATTTCCATTTTGAAAGTGCATCTAGTTGCTCAGGGGAGAAAAGCAGAAGGTCACCGTACTCTGCATCTCTTCAGGGGGCTGGGGATCCCAGTTTGGAAGGCAAGTACTTTAGACCAATTTAATGACCAGAGGCACGGGGAGGATGCGTGTCCATTTTCATCGCCAGTGAGGGTAAGAGCCTTGGAGGTACCCGATCAGGTGAGGTGGGAGAGGCCCCATGGCAGAGCAGCACCTCAGGGGCGGCCTGGTGGTGCAGGAGCCCAGCCTGTGCAGGGCTGGGAACATGGCTCATGCCCAGCCAGAGCCAGAAGAATCAGCTGCAGAATCAGTATTTGTTTTATCTTCCCATAACCTCTGCAGAGGCGAGTCAAAATAGGATGAATGGAGTTTAGCAGGGAGTCCAGTAACTTATAACCCCTTTCTTCAGCTGTGTGCCCAGCTTTACAGAGGCAGGGAGAACTGCTGTTTTCATCTTCCCCAACTCCTTTTTACCTCCCTGGTATCTTTGGATAAGAGGCAAGAGGTGAACGCCTTCTCTTTGCAGAGTGACCAACATCTGTAGGAGGTGGGCAGCTGGATCCCTTCTCCTGGTATTATCTGCCTGGAGGGAAGCCCTATGGCACTTCTGCAGCCCAGGCTCTCTGGAAAGATGCTTCCCTGTGTGTCAGGGATGCTGTGGGCTGCTCAAGTGCTACAGAATAAGCAGCCTTTGTGAGCAGAAATGCCTTTGCTCAGGTGTTCTCTCCCTGGGACTTTCCCATTTTGTTGTTTTCCCCCCAGTTGTAACCTTCACACTGAACTGAGGGAGCTACTTTGCGCCTCTCAGGACTATTCTGGAGTTGAAGGTTCACTTGAGCCTAGCTGAGTGCTCATGGTGGCTGGGATGGATGTGCTACTAATGGTTTCAGTAGCCTACAGACCACCAGCGAGTTACATGATTAACTATGCCAGCATCTCTTGACCTGTCCCCACCTCTTCCTGAATGGGTAGGTCTCATATCTATATTGATCCAGTGAGCTGCAGGACGAGTCAAGAGTCAGAATCCAACTCTTGCTGTTCCCGGGCAGAGGACAGCATCCCAGCTTAGCACAGACAAGCTGTCCTGAATGACTGTGCGCTTTCTTTGACAGAACCAGTGGCTTCCTCTCAGCTTCCTGGGTGTGACACAAAGTCTAGATTACATCCAGATGGAAGCACTGTTCGAGGCTGAAAAGCCAAGGACATAACTGGCTTAGGTAAAAACAACAGCCAATGTCACCAGAAGAGACTGCTGCAGAGCTGCGAGATGAGCCTGCGCTTGCCTTCGGACAAAGAGGGACTGGGGCCATTACACGAGGCTTCCTGTGACCAGTGGCAAAAACAGCCACATCTTGGAGTTAATAGCTCCTTTGGGGAGAGGCAAGTCTGAAACAAAAGCGGGACTTGAGCCGAAAGGCAGCTCCGTGCGAAGAGAAGAGGAATCATAGAAGGAAACTATGAGTCTTCAGCAAAGGACAGCACAAGGGGATGTGTGCTGAATGGAGCACGCCCCAGCATACTGATCAGAGGAGAGATTTCAAAGGTATTGTAAGAGAAAATATCTCCAAAGCCTGTGCTCTCTGCTGTGCAGGGGGTGGGCAGCGTTGTGCGGCGGCAGAATGTAGATCACGGGAGCGTAGCCAGTCCCAGCGCCTCCAGCATTGCCTGCCCTGGGTTTCCCGCGTTGGAGGGGACGTTGTGCAACAACATGGGAATAAAGGTCCACTCAGCGCATGGCCAAATCTCTTGGGGCATTGGGTAAGCTATTTCCCTCTGGATGTGCCGGGAAATAAGCAGGGAGGGAGGAAGGTATTGCAGGAAAGGTGCTGTGTCTGCATGAGGAGGCAATCAAAAGTTGGACCCCGCCGACTGATGGAGCAAGCGCAGGTGATGGTGGTGTGTTGTGGGCAGCTGGGGTGAGCACAGCAATGGGGCAGCCATGTGTGGGCATGGCACTGATCTCAGGGGCTTCTGTGGCTTGTTGCCCCGAGGTCATGATGATGTGGTCCTCGGAAAAACTGCCAGGCTGATGGCTAGGACGCGCTCTTAGCCATGGCCCTACAGAGGAGCCAGGATTGGCGGGGGTGGGGGGGAGGAGGGGGTTGGTCTGAGTCTCTGGAGCATCAAAAGAATACAAAACGAGATTTTGCAGATTACATTACAGCAAAGTGGGAGTCTGCATATGGATGAATAAGTCCTCAGCTTTCAGGAGCTGCTTGCAATTCCTCTGTCCCTCCAAAAAAGCCACTTCTGTATGGCTTAATGGAGCCATGCAGACTGAATTATATGGATAGATGTGATCCAGTCACCCTCACAGTCCAGTCAGAAGTACTCAGTGCTGCAAATACAATTGCTGAATTTGTCATGGGTGGGCTAAACCGATGCTCGCATACAGCTCAGCAATGGGAAGGTTAAGAAGACCAGACCAGTGAAATCAATGCACAGAGAGGGGTGGAAAGCAGGGCAGACTTCTTACAGGAGCCCAGTATCCCCATTAGCCCTGTCTGGAGGGACACATATGCTGTGGGTCAGACCACATGGGAAGTAGTTTTTCAGACCTCTCCATTCCTCTCCTTACTGTGGCCACATCTAGGCCTGGTGACAAGGAACATGCAGAGAAACAGATACTACAGGGGCAAACATGCTGCTCATTTCAGAGCTACTTTTTCCTTTTACCAGGAAAGACTCAGGAAAGCTGGAAAATTTTCTGATTTCCAAGCACAGGCCAACCACAACACTTGCTTGCATTTTCCACCTTTGTACAGTGCCTGTGATTCTTTCATTTCTTCTTCTGCAGCGTCTCAGCACTGCCCTCGTGCAGAAGAAATGTCACTGCCTAGAGAATGGCCAGACACAGTGGAACAAGCCCCAAGAGAGTCAGCTTCCAGAGACCATCAGGGCAATAGAGAAACAAGCATTTTAGATGAAGCTCCCAGTGACACAGAACTGAAATCCGGCGGCAGAGCTGTTTGCTGCCTGAGCCACAGCTGGGAATCTCCCAACAACCTTTAACCAGGCAGATGCCTGCATGGGCAACGCCTGTGCGTGGCATCATCGCCCTGCCACAGTCTGTTCATCCCTCCAATATTCTTCCCATCACTCCATGCCCAAGGCTGCGCTTCCATTCACCTGTCTCACTCTGGGCTGGGATCTCTACCCAAAAGGAGGGGAAAGCTGGAGGTGTTGACAGACAAAATATGGCTGAATCGGTAAAGCTTCATCCCGGCACATCCTGGACTTCCACTAAGACAGGATCTCTGGTCACCACTGCACTTCAAGAAAGGTGTAGTTGTTATTGCTACAGTTATAACAACAGCACTGCTTGATGAGAAGTTCACGTACTTCTTGCTATTGGGTACAAACACAAGTGTTCATTTGTTTGTGTGGTATTTTATAAAACATAGTCTTAATCTTGTATTATAACCCTTGTTTGCACCTGTATCCCAAATACCAATCTTTTTGCTAAGCTGCAAAGCAGACCTGGTAGGAGGAAGCTGCATATTTCAGGATTCCTTTGAAGTTCTGTGTTTTGAACCGCAACTATGTATCTGTCAGATCCCTGACACTTTTGTAGGCTGGAAAAGGGGAGAGATGGGAGGGAGGAAGCAAAGAGGCTCTACTTTTAATAATGAAGCTTGTGCTTCGAAATACATCAGCATCAGAAGAGGCAAAAAAAAAAAAAAAAAAAAAAAATCTCATGTGTTCATATTTTTACGTAGTTAATATTTCCAGACAGTGATAAATACATTTTACAACGTGTTCAGCTAATGATGCCTTCATTCTCAACAGAACTAAGTGCTCTGCAAGAGCACAAAAATGCAAAAAAGGCAGGAAATAAGCATGATGGATGGGAATGCATAAACCGCCCAGGAGAAAGGTGCAAGCCAGGCATCCTAACCTTTGAGGATTTTTTGCAGCGGATGCAAGCTGTAGATGACCCTGGGAGAAGAGCTAGTTGCCCAGAAATCCTGTTTTTTGCAGGAAAAGCAGGGATGAGTCCTTTGTTTCCCACAGAGAGAGGGTTCAGAGCCCTCAGACTGAGAAAGAAAGTGGCTCCAGGCATCCTGTGACTTGAACATACTCCAGAAGGACCCAGAAAAGGATCACACCCCCGGGACCATGCGTGGTGGCTGCACCAGGCACGAAGAAAGGCTGAAGTCAGTCACCCATGGAGGCATTAAATTGCCCAGCTAGGCTTGTACTGCAATCAGTTCTGGAGGAGTGGAGCTGAGTCCCAACCCATATATCTCGAGGACTAGGAGGAGATCCCTGGACCTGTCTTGCGCCTTGCAACTGGCTGGGGACCAGCACCAACGTTTTCAACATTAGCATGACTCACATTGATTTGTGCCTAAATGTCTGCCCTGAAGCTGGTTCATAAGCATGTAGGTGTCTCTGTTGCTTCTGAAAACTGGCCTTGTGGTCCTCTGTCTCCTAGGTAAAGGGGAATTAAATTCCATTGGGTGTCCTTAAATAATGGACTATGTTGCCTCCCTTTAGCCCTTAGTTTAGAGATAATTAGCTGATTTTTAATTATTTATGTTATGAATTTTCAAATAAATAATGTAAAATGAAAGCATCTCAATTATTTACCCTGTTACAAAGCTGGCTTGTTGGCTGGGCAAATATTTCCATGAATCATGAATTTGATGAAATTTGCAATATAAAAATAATAAATAATCCAATTTCTAATGGTTTAAATTATTCTTTCATTTCTTTAGCCTTATATTAAATCTGGTTTGGAGAATACTCCCTGGACTTCCATCTTCTAAGAAATTTTTTAATAGATTTAGAAAACTGCAATTCTTTTTAGCAAGAAAGTCACTCTATAGAGTAGATACTACATTTAAGCTGAATAAATGTGAGTTCAGGTCACCATCATACAGCAAAACTAGGTACTTCAAGAGATTGCATTTCTCTAAGTGAGTAGCTGCAAAGTGTCAATATTGTTTGCTTAAAGCATGGCAAGTGCAAGCATCCTTCTACAGACTTTGTTAAGAAGTTAAGATTTAAGGTAAATTTCTGAATGTGTTGCTGATAGCGTTGAATTACCATAAATAAAATAGATGGAGAGGAACCCGAATAGCTGAATGTGTAGAATAGCAAATACCACAAACAAGCCTCTGGCAAGCTTAGACCCACCACAACACGAGTACTGAAACTTAAAAATGCTTGTTGAGGAAAACAGAGCAGGCACTTATCCACCCCTTGTCTCAGGAGCAGACCAAGAGCAGAAGAATTACGAGGACATGAGGTTTCCTCACAGGCCTCAGTACCTTCACCTGGTGCTAAGAAATGTGGACTGCATGGAGGTGGGTCCAGGAGACCCTCAGGACCTACCCCTGCGCTGGCCAATGCTGTTCCACTACTAGATGTGTAGCTGCCAGGCAGGAGAAGGGAGGCAGGGCAGAAAATATAATAATTAATTGCAGAGAAACTGCTCAAAGATGTGGGGAACTTACAGATCCCCCCTTGTAAATATCCTGTAGAAAGGGAGCTGAAAGATGCTCAGAAGATAGCAGTGTGCATGGGGTGAAAAGCAACCAGTAGCAGTTAAATGAGAGCGAAGGAAAGAGAGTAAAGCACAGAGGAAAGATCCCTTATGTCAATGTGCTAATGGAGAAAAGGCTCAGCTATACCAGGTGTAGCTGAGCTCTCCCTAGTGCATTGGGACCACAGCAGAAGGCTCGCAGAAGGGGTAGGGACAGGATGAGATTTCTTAGCACGGGGCACTTCTGCAGTCCTCAACCTGCTCCTTGTAAAGGCAGAGGGAACGAGCATTGCCCGAAGGGGCTGGGGTGCTGCAGGGCTTTATGCCCACGGCCACAGCCTTCAGCTGATCTGATGAGAGGAAGCAAGTGCATGCGTGGAAAGCAACACAGTCCATGGGCACTAACCCTGCTTGAGGGAGGCAGCAGGAGCTCAGCAGAGTCTGGCTGGTAACCTCCCAGGAACCACTTGCACAGATGAACTGATAGAGAATAATTACCCACAGCTGCCCACCAGCATTTCCTCCTTTCAAAATAAACATACAATTATGCTGGGAAGATTATTGTAGTGATTTACACTAGAGCACTGATATTTTTTTTCTTCTCTCCTTCCTCCCCTTCAATTACAGAATTAGAGGCAGAGAAAGCAAGGGTGGCCCTTTGGCTGATGTGTGATGATTACTGGAGGAGGTGCCTGCACAGGGAGGGGGGATAATTAATGCTAATAATACCTAACAACCTGCCTTGCTGCTGCATGTTCAGAGCGCAGCTCATCTTCCTCTTGGAGTTCAACTTCCTTTTGGAGCTGGGAGTGCTTGGAGGGTGAGGTGCTTTCTGAAGCTCTCCCAATTCTGGGAAAGTTCAAGCAGACTTCCTTACTTCTGTTAGGGAGCCACAATTTCCCCTCAAAATCAGATGAGCAAAGGTTAGAGCATGAGATAGATGACAGCTGCTGGAGCTTCAGTGTCTCTGTCAATTCAGTTGCTTGCTGGAGTGCTTCAGGCCTCCTAAAAATGATGAATGTCTTTGAATTCCTGTCTGATCTGAGTAGTCTCTTCTTCGCCCATCTCTGCTTTCACAGGCTGCGTTTCTGCTCTTCACTCTCTCCTTTCGAGGATCTAGCTTCTTGCAGATGGCTCAAGCTGCCTCTTAAAGTCAAGGCATTCAAGTCATTCTCTTCTAAATCTTATTTTTATGAAGGTTTAGGATCCTTCCTTTTAGTTCCTATCAGAGTATCTGAGCTCTGTAAGAGTAGGGGATTATTTTAAACAGCTCTGGGTGGAGAAAAGCCCTCTAGAGAGGGAATGAATAGAGATGAGAGGCATAAATGCTCCCATCAGCTCTGCTCAGACTGGTCAGCAGGGAAGCACCAGTAGCTCTGAGCACTTGAATTTTTAGCTATACCCTTGATTTTCTTTCCAGGCCAGCCAGCTCTGGTTTGCAGGGGTGTGCCCACATATCAGTGGGGATCCTGTCCATGAGATGCTGCTATTGCAAGTTCTGCAGCTCCTGTGTCTAAGCTAAGAAAACCTCCTTGTTCGCTGTCTTTTAGGACAGTGCATGGGACCCTACAGGAGCTGGTGTAGTTACTGTTTCCAGCTGGATGCTCTTTTTAAATGCCCTCTGCTGGTCAGCGACCTGCAAGCTGCTTCTTTTTTTGCTTTCCAAGGACATCCCTTGTTGTCAGCTCCTCATCAATTTTATTAGCTAGCAATGCAGCAGCAGGTATTACAAGTAGAAGCCCTAAACAAGAGCTATCTGCCACTTAGCAAGGTAGAAAGTGTCTGTCGGCCTGCAGATAAAGGTGCTCTATCAGGATACAGAAATCACTGGACAAGATGCAGTATTTGGGGAGGGAGGATGGGCAGAGAGGAGAGGTTTTCCATGCAGTGATTTTTCATTCATGTGCAGCGCAGTCAGATAATGGCTGGTTTTATTTATTTATTTACTTATTTTCAGCAAATCCTTCTCCTCTCTGAACACAATCTAGGGAGCACACGCGTGCTTCTATGTGGATTAACAGCTTTTGCACCAACATCTCCCACCTGTGAAAGTAAAGCCTGCATGCCATCACCCTGCACTATGCAGTGGTGTTTATGCCAGTGTGAAACGGATGTATGATCTTATGGGCTGGGAACACCCACCCACGCTCCCTGGTATAAATGAAGATACTGGAGGGCAATGGTGAATCAGGTTCCAAACTGAGCTGAGCAGAAAGAGATGGAGTAGCACTGTATTCCAGAAGGAAAAAAAAAAAAAAAAAAAACCCAAACAAACAAACAAAAAAACACCGCCTCAGGGGAATTAAAGGAATTACACCACCAGATTGATTTTAACTGAATGGCTTGCTGCAGTACAACGTACTGGAAGGGAGAACCCAGTCCCCTAGCTCGTGTCTTGGCAAGGCAGTTTTCTTTTAAACAGCTTTGTTAGCAGCAAGAGTCATTTGCTGTCTTGTTGAACTTCAAAAATCTGTTTCTGTTGCCAGCCAGATAGAAGCCCTTTACTAGATACTCTGTGTCATTTTCTGCCTCATATTTATTTCCTTTATACTAATTATCTTAATTATCTTCATTTTAGAGAGGTCCAAGGAGCTGTTAGGATCATTTTGTGTGACCATGACCTGCAGAGCAAGGAGACAGGAATCAAACAGTTGGCATGAGAGCTGCTCAGGTTGGTACTGTATATTAAGGGGACATCGCTAAGTTTGGGGACAGTACTGTCTTTCAGCTTAATGCTGGGCACGTAGACAATCTACCTGGCCTGGTTGATGGGAGATGTCCTACAGGCCATGGAGGTGCCTGAAACCTGAGTGCACAATGCAGTGCGTGGTGAACCTGAGTTGGATGGAAAAGTCTTGTTTGACTAATGGTTTAGGATGTCCTCGTGCACACAGCCTTAACTAACGTATCTGTGGATGGCGGGGAAAAGAAGATGTGCTGCTGGGGCTCGTTTGGGCTGGCAAGCTCTACAGAAGCATGCTGGAGTGGAAACAGGGGCAAAGCTTTGCTCTGAAACCAAGTGGCACGCTCGGGTTCATGGGGTCATCAACAGCCAGCCACAGAGCCTACTGAAGGGGAAGTGCCCTAAGCAAGGGTGATCTGTCTCCCCAGTCTAATTCTGTGCCCAGATGACGTTTTAGGGGTGCAGCTCCTGTGTCTCCCCATTTCTCCTCCTCATCTGGCACACCACAAGCATTTGTAGCCCAGCCAGGCTGAGGGATGCAGCTCCAGACTCGTAGCCGTTGTGTGACATGTGCTCCAGGCAGAGACTTGTAATGAAGTCTGTGTGTAGCCTCACTGGGCTAATTTTAGTTGCTGGGCAATTTGTAAATGAAAAATAAATTTGGGGGAAAAGTATAATCTCTATTTCTTTGTGGATATTTCATGTAGAGAAGACTGGATTTGTCAAATATATTCATTCCCAATGAATAATTCAAAAGTGGCTGAGGAGGAGCTGTGTACCTTTCAGAAAGAGCCCTGCTTCCCTCCCTGGTGCAATGCTAGTGGGAGGAAGTGCTTGGCTGCCAAATTCCCTCCAAGGCTGGGCATTGCAGAGGGCAGAAAATCTCCTCTGAGCCATGCAGAACCTGTGGCAATTAGTCCCTGTAGTATAATGCTGAAGATGGTGGCAGGGCTTCCTCGCTTCGATAGCTGTATTTTTGTAATTTAGCAGATAACAAAATAAAAGCAGTAGCACACACAAACAAAATCAAGGTACCACAGAGCTGGAGTCTACTCTGCTCATTTATTTTGACAAGTCTAGTTGAAGTTTAATTATTTATAGTACTTCGCGGCATACCAGGAGATGATCTGTCATGTGTTTTGTAAAAGTAATGGAGCCTTAATAACAACACTTGGATGCTAAATCTGCAGAGAAGGTGAGGGGGATGAGGGAAGGTTGGTTTTTTTGTGTGTGTCAATAAAAAGGTGAGATTTGGGAAATACTGTGTATCCAAATAGAAGTAGGAGCACAAAGAAGAGCTTCTGTCACCGGTGTGCAGCTGGCTCTGGAGTGGGGAATATATAGCTACTTAACAGTGTGTTGGCTGTCCACATAACAACACATGCTGGCAAGTGGAGACTCATTGATTTTATGCTCTCAGAAAATGCCGAGCGAATGGAAAAGGTGTAACGCAATTACTCAAAACGGAGTTTGGCTCAGATGTAGCGATAGGGGAGCGCTGCTTCCTTCCTCCGGCCAGATGCTCAGCTTGGCTTCTCCCTCCCTGTGCAGTAAAGACGGGAGAAGGGGACCCACCCTCGTCCTGGGACTTGGGGGTTTCACACGTCTCTCTTTGGCTCTCTGTCATCATGGCCTGGTGTCGTGGAGTGAGGGGTTTCAGCAACGGCATCTCTGCAGCATCCCAAACCCCAGCTGCTTTCAGGAACCTGAGTAACACACGTGTGATGTTACGATGAACGAGTGCCCTCTCGTGCAGACAGTGGGTTGATCCTGCTTGGAAGCAACCTGGCATCTTTAGGTGTGGTTTAGCAAACACAACCCTTTCCCCTAATGCTTCTATTGCCCCGGGAATACTGACATTAACCACATTGCCCCAGCAGCCTGTGACCCCATGGGCCCAAGGAGACATCCCACCCCATGGGTCTGCTTAGTTTTCACAGCCCTAGTGCTTTCCCCAAGGTATTAAAGAGCAAAGGGAAGATCAGCTCTTACTTTGATTTACTGTCCGAGTTAATTTGTCACTATTCATGACTGTTTAGCATCAGTGGAGAGAACTGCCGTTGTGACATCCACCATCCCAACTGATGTGAAGGATCCTAGAGCTAAAGCAGGGCTGTTCTGCACAGACGAGCAGTGCTCCGCCACTGACCCCCCCTCCCCAACGCAGTACGCATGCCAAGAACACAGCACTGCTGCCAGCTTTGCCCTGTGCAAATGGGATGTTGGTAACAATTCAAAGTTCTCCTTAGGTACCACCTCCAGCTGTGCTGCTGGAGACAGTGCTGGCCTAGGAGGGCTACTGCTCTGAAGCTGGAGAGACTTTCATGTGTAGTAAGATCTTATTGCATGGGGAGACTTCATTTCTTTAGGAATTTCAGCCCCCCAAAAAGGGTGAAAAGGGGAGGAAAGGAGTTGAATTACAGTAGCCCTTCTAATAGGGGCATGAATTATGGGGTCAGAGGGGGTCTGGGGGCTTCTGCAGCAGCCAGGGAGTTAGAAAGGGCTCAAAACTTTAGGAAGATGACAACAACCTCCTCTAATTTAATCATAATCCCCCTAGGGCTCTGAGAATCTCTCTCGCTGCTGGCAGCTAAAGAAACGGTTTCTGAAAGCAGAGGTGATCAAAAGCATCTAATCTATAAAGACAAGGACATGACAATCTTTGACACTTTCTCAGCCAAAACAAGTCTGGTCTCCAAAGCTGCAATGAGATTCCCTTGATATTTCAAGACATCAGTTTAGTCTTCAAGAGAGTTTATTTAGAGGCTTCCCAGGGTGTTGAGGCATGTTAATGTTATGTGTGCACACTTTACAAGTTTCACAGGCTTTTAAGCAGATTTAGGGCAAACTGTGTCATGCAACAAACTTTAAATATTGGGCAAGTAGGCTTCTTTCACAATGAATTTGACAATAAAAAAATTATATATGTACAAGGTGTGTTAGAGCATTTGTGCAATGTATTATGCTTTAGGAAACAAATCTATGGACAAAGATGACTTTTCCATATGGAAAGAATTGTAAATGCTTACTTTTTTTTTTTTTTTTAGGGTGGTAAAATGATTTTATTATTTTAGTGTCTAGACCTCTTCTTTTCTCAAGAAAGTTGTAAGATGTTAATAGTTTGGAGACCTTTACCCCTTTGTCAAATTTGATTGAAATTACCCAGTGACTTCAAAGATTAAAGGACGTGGACTGTGACAGCCCACACTTTTTTTTTTTTTTTTTTTTTTTTTAATGCTAAACATGGCATGTTCTGGCTCCCCTGGAAAAAATACTGGACATCTCTTCAATATGTAGATGAATTAACAGTAATATGCCTTTGTCCTCGTAATGCTTCACTAAAATTAATTGAGTACCGTCTCCTTCTTCTGAGGGGATGGATGCGTATTCTGCTCTGTTTTACAAAGAAATGGCAGGACTCCTGCCAACAAGAATCACACGGCAAGCTGGAGAACTAGTAGGAGCAAAGAAAGTCCAGAACTGGCTTCTATCATCTCATGAGTGAGGAGATTTCATATATATATATATATATATATATATACACACACGTATGTATAAAATATATTTACATATTCAAAGCATTAAAAAAAAAAGAGGACCCACCCATCGTTGTGATCACATCAAGATTCCCATCACCGCATAAGAGGCTAAATAAACCTTGATGCTTTGCACCACCCTGGAGTTCTCTTTCATATAACCCAGGCATGTGATAACAGCTAACAGCAGGCAGGAAATGAAGAGAAGGATTTTGGTGACAAGCAGCCAAGATTATTAACAAACATGAAACGCGAGTTTGCTATGAGACTTAAAAAAAATACAAATAAAATGTGGGCTTGGATAATCAATGGCACTACAAGTTGTCACACAGTTCAGACATGTCACTGACTTTGCGTTGAAGCTGGTGAAGTTTAAATTGGAGCTGTCTGGAAGACGCGCATTCAGTTTGGGCTGAGACTTCTGTGGTATTGAAATTTTTGTTCTGTATTTAAATACTTTTGTTCAAATAGGGACAGATGTTATCTCTGATCCTGGACAGTAGGAGCTGGTGGCCCAGGGTGCTTTTTCACATGCAACAACTGCAATACCCTTTCTCCCAGGGTGATGCGGGTATAAAGAAGATAGTTCCCCATGTGTTAGTCTACAGGCACAAGCTGCAAGTCTCTTGGTACTGATTCCTGCTGGTGAGAGACGCCTGGAGTAAACTGATCCTTGTTCTGGTGTGACAGGGCAATTCTCATCACTACCTCCGCGTGGGAATTAGCTGGCAGCAAGTCTTATTAGGAGTTTGTTCAGAGGCAGTGCAACTTCATTTAAATTTCTTATCTAAATAAGGAAATAAATACCTGCTTGCCACTTCCTGGTTGGCAGTGGTGGGTTTTCTCCAGACTCTGAGCCATTTTACATAATGAAACCATTAAGAAGAGATGGGATGATGGGAGCAGTTTGAGAGTATGTTTGTACTTATGAAGCTGTCTGCTTTGGTTTATCCCTGCATTTCATGCAACATTAGCTTTAAAGAGCCTGTGTAGACTTGTTAAGTTTCCTAAGAGTGAATAACAAGCAGAAAATCCGCTGATCCAAAAGCATATGAACTGATAAAAGGTGCAGATCCTGGTCACTGCCGAACGTGGAAACGAGATGCAGATGCAAGTCAGGGCCTCTTCTGCACAAACAATTGCAGTAAGTCACTGGAATAGAAAAGCATTATTGGGTTTCAATTAATGGCCTTGATATTAGACTTCTATTAATGACTAAACAGTGTTTCCACTTCTGACAGTGTTATTAGGTTAAGCTTCATTTCAGAGGCAATAATCCAGTGCATATGGCTAGCACTGCATACTGCTATTAAGGGCGGGAGTGTGGGGGAACCTAAACCATCACAGAGGCTGGATTTATAGTTAGAAATGATATGTCAGCCTTTCTATGGCATTTTCTTTCTGCAGAAGTCAATTTCCTTTCCCCAGAGCATGGATATTAGGTTGCACAGCCCAGTCTGGCATCAGTGATGCTGCCCAGGTCCCTCTCTGGTGAGAGCTGACCCTCTGCTATTCCCCCATCCCACTGCTTCCCTCTCCTCCGCAGCATGGGCAGCTTATGCTTTCCAGACAGAGATTGCAGGATCTGAGCTCTCCACGTGGCAGGTCACCTTACGGCCACATTCGATCCAGTTACAAGCCTTGCTAGCTGCCCAGTTTAATTATTACATTACTTGCAGCTACATTTCTCCGTGTCTCTTAAAGTGCTTTGCAGCTATCAGTTAATTCTACCTCTTGATGTATGGGAAAAAAATTGCGCTGCTTTAAACGAAGGCAGAGAGAAGATGCCTGGTTTTATAAGTCTGCTCCAACTAAGTGTTATGAATAAAGTTAACGAAAGGGCCCAGATCTCTCTGCCTAGCCACAAGATGACACTCCCTGCCAGGCTTATGTACCCAAAATCAGCGTATGCAAGTTAATGCAGCCTGCTTCTGCTGTGGATTTTCATGGAAGAGTTTAACTTTCTCTGCTAAGACAGACCTGCCTTTCATGCCTCAAGCTAACAAACAAATAAGCCTTGTTGTGATCCTGCCCAATGGTGAATTTCAGCTGATGACAACCCCTCAAGAAACAGCTTTTTTCTCCCTTTGGCTTAAGCCATACCTGGCAAACAAAGACCAAACACTGGAAAGTCTGCTTTCCTTTAACAGAGTCTTACTGGGATCTTTAGGTTTCTTCAACCTTCGAAAAAATGGCCCAATCCAATAGTAACTTCAGTGGAGTTGGGTGCTGGGCTCTGTAGGTGCTTGGAGAGCTGTGCTGAGGAGCAAGGAACAGTCTGGGGACTGGAAAATAAAGGGAGCTGCTCTATGCTGTTTGTAAGATGAGACAGGGAAATTAAACATCTTTTATCTGGAGACAGCTTTGGAACATATAAATGCAACAGCCTTCCTGCCAGACAAAATACTCTTCCAGGTGCCAGTTGTGCTGATGGCATTTAGTGGCTGTTTTGATTTATCAGTTGGCTCCTTCCCAAGAAGCACATTGGTATCTCAGAGGCCTTTTTCCGTATTGAAAGAGGCACATACACATATTGCTGGGTGGGAAGGGGATATGTGCTTTGCGAAAGGTTAACAAGAAAATAAATATCTTGTGCTTTAAAAAAAATTCTGCAATCGCACGGAGGCTGGAGTGTTGTAAGGAGAAGATTAATGCTGGGGGCTGATGCTTGCTCACCAGGGGCCTAATTAGGGTGGTAAAGGCAGCCTTAATTTCTGATATTTTGAAACTTTTGCATATTTGACTCTGTATTTCTAATAATAATCACTTAATATGAATTGTTGCATGTCTGCAATTATTCATACCCCAATAGCTTTCTGCAATGCGCTTGGTGCTGTCCAAAAAGGGATCGAGGCAGGAAACAGAGCTGAAGCCTGGGCCAAGAGTCATACCAGCAAACTCCATTTTGATGCTCTCTCCCTTTGGGACCTAATTGGGTTTTATCTGTGCAGGTTGTCAGCTTTCAGCACCAACGGCTGATCTGTGGCAGCTGGGAGGCCTGGGTATTAAAAAGAAAGTCTCAAGTGATTTTTCTTTCTTTCTTTTTTTTTATTTTAATATATTTTTCACAAATATCTTCGAAGCCTGGTTCCATGGTTGCTTGCATATATGTTCATTTTGGGTCTTTATTATTTCCTTGAGTGGCAAGGCGAAAAGAGGCCAAGCAGTGAGTTCGAGGCAAAACAATAACGTGGTAGCAGGAAAAGACTAGAGTTCATTTCAGCATCGTTCTGTTGAGAGTGGGGTGAAGCATCGTTAAAAGCCAGTTGTTCCATCCCTCAGCTTTGTTCACAGTAAATGCTAGGTTGCTCTTGGAATAAGAGAAATGAACAGTGGGAGCCACAGCCCCAAACTGGTCTTAGCCAAGGCTTCTAGGGAGGTGATTTGTGTTAACAGAGGGGTGCAGTGTTTAATGTGTGGGCAGACTCTTTCAGATGCCTTCTCTGTCTCTACTGGGTGTGATGGCAGAAAAACAGGCAGGCAGAGAAACACTTAAACCAGAGCACAGGCAAAGCTCAGGATGCTTTCTTGAGTAAAGAGTTCTCTGGAAAAAGGCCTGTTTAATCCTTGTGAGCTCAGAAGGCAAGAGGGAGCTCCATGTTTCTCCTCTTACAAAGGTTGCAGCAAACTAAGTATTTTCCCATTGATTTCCCCTCCTTCACCCCCCCATCCCCGGTCTTAACACCATCAACATATTCAAGAAAAATGTCCCAAAGCTGTCCTAAAGTAAACATTTAAATTAAAAAAAAAATCAGAATTCTAAGCCCATAGCCCCTAAATCTCATTTAGAAATCCTCAAAATATTAAAGATCGCATACCTGCATATCCCTAAAGCAAAATGTCAAATATCAGAAAGACAGTTAATGAATTGGCAAATATAACCCAGTGAACTGCACCAAAATATATTAGAGGAGAAAGTAGGAAGATTAAATTGCAATTAAATGACTTCAGAACATCTAGCCCCGATGAGAAAATGAAGCTGACTGTTAAGAGGAAGCAGCTTTACAAAACTGCTGCCTAGAACTTCACATTTAAATGGCTTCAAAGCCTTTTCTCATCTTCAAGCAGCTCCAGAAGAACAGACAAATTCGAAAACCCATAAAGTGAAACAATAAGAGTGCTGATAATTAATCTTGATGTGATTAAGAAGTTGGAGGAGATGGGAAACCTAATTGTGTGACGATTACTTTTATTTATCAGTTTTATAATGAAGTGCTCAGGAAGGAGTTTCTCCAGAGATCCATCCAGCCATGGGTTATTTTCCAAACCTCATCCGCGTTGCACAGCCATCTGCTGCGGCAGCCTCGGCAAAGCCTGGCACCCTCCTGCAGCTGATACCCACCTTCTTGTCTAGCATAAAGTCAACCGTAGGTGTTAGGGAAGTGTGGACACTGCAGCAGAGGGGTGTGAAGTGGGACCCGTTGAGCAATGCATGGGCACTGCTGTAGAGGGTTACAAAGTGGGACCCGTTGAGCTGATGTAACTGGTAACACGTGGGACTTGGTCTCCCCAGGCACAAGCTGTGCCTTGGCTACCCAAACCTGTCTGTGCATCAATGAGAGCATCTCCATTCTTCTGAGCTCTTCTCCTGGGCTTTCCCCTGTAAGGTGTCAAATGAGCTGGTCAAAATGCTTAGGAGGACAGGTTTTCACTGAAAACCACTCTTTTACTGAAGTGTTAAGAGAAAGCACAGCAAATCTAAAGAAAATCTTGAGAGGAAAGGTCAGGCTTGCTCTAGGCATCTCCTTTTGATAACACAGTAATATTTGTCTCAACCATCAATCTTTCTGTCTTCATTCTTACAAATTCCCTTCTAAAATAGGCACATGCAAATACATGCATCTATTACTCATGCACCTGTGGCACTGCTTATGCCATAAAGCTTCAATAAAACATTCATATGTTTCTGAATTTGCTGGAACTACCTACCTATGACAAGTTTTTTTTAAAAAAAAGTGTTATTTTTTTCCCCAAGGAACATAAGGTCAAAAAACATGTTGTCCATGCCCCATGTATGCCCCACGTGTCTCACAGTGTATAAATTCCTCTTGCCCATGAACCTGATAACCTATGGACACAGAGGAGATGCAAATCCTGACAGGAGCACAGGGCAGGCAGTCCCCAGTTCCTCCTGTCCCCAAGGCTTGGAGACAAAAGTGGGAAGGAAGTGATGCTGTTCAGGGAACGCAGGTGGCTAGATGAAGGGTCAGCAAGCTCAGGTCTCATGAACCCCTGGCCATCAACTTTATGTCTCTTTTGACAAGTCCTGCAGTGCCTTGAAGTGAACTGGAATGTATTGAGTCATTGCTTTAGATCCTGAGGGATGGGAGTTTCTTGGAGTGGGTACTGGCATCCTTTGTGTTTGTCCAGTGCCTGGTGGTATCAGCTGCAAGACAGGCCTGAAAAGGAGTACTGGAAACTTGTAACATTGCTGTGGTGGCACATTGTCCACCTACACATCTATCGGATGCCCGTCCCCCTCCTTCAGGAATTTTGCCTGGTAAGTTTTGTGGGGTAGAGAGCTCTCCACCATTCCAGGGCCCCTAGGAATGGCGAGTGCTGCCCAGTCACCAGGAGTTGTTATTTCCTCAAATACAAAATAGGCAAATGCCCCTGTGTGTAGATCCCTTTCCCAGCTGATGTGTGGCCACACTGGGATCACTGACAGCCGCCTGGATTGTTTTGGATCCTTTGGATGCTTTGGATGGGCGTGTTGCTTTCTGATTCTTCTCCCTTTCACTCTCCAGCCTGGTTGTGTCCTGCAAGCTTGAGTTTTGCAAGCAGAAGTGGAAGGACCAGCATGGAAATGGTTTTACATTTACACCCACAACCACAGTCTGTGTACTGGGCCAAAGCAAAAAAACGCTGTGGTTTTTGCACAGCCTTGTACAACCTTGTGAGCTGAGGCAGTTGGTTCTGTGATATCCAAAACTCTCCACTTCCGTGCTCCTAGAAAACATTTTCTGGCAGGGCAAAAAAGAAGGGTTATTTTTCTGAGCTACTCTGCTATGGATCCGCTATATTTAGAAAACCCCTGTTGCCTCAATGGGCCCTACAGCAATCACGTAACTGTTTGCCGATGTCCACCAATGCTTAATTAACCCTTTAATAAACTATAACAGGGGGAACTTTTGGAGCGAGAGCCTGGAGGAGTCATTTCTGAGCTCGGCTAAAGCCTTTAAACCTTTCAGCAGGCTGAGTGATCAACCGGCGCTGTCAGCCTGGCTTGTGCGGCACAGCAAAATGCTCGACCTTTTGCTCCTTTTCCACCCTGCTGCCTTGACCTCTCCATCGAACTGCTGGGGCCGCTGGGTGTCTCTCTCCCACCTCCCCTTTCCCGACTGGCTCCATTGCAATCCCTGGCTCTCGCTGTATACCTGCCGCTGCGGAAACGATTGGCCAGAAACGGAGCAGGCGCCTCGGGGGAAATGGAAACCTTGGCAGCTGCGGGTGGTTTTGTAACCGCTGAAAGACCAGGCAGTCTGAATATCGCCTCCTCTCCCCTTTCCCAATCAATAATGCATTGTGTTGGATAGGATTTCTCTCCGAGAGGAGCGCGTTGGTGGGGGATTTCATGGGCCTCCTTTCAGGCATTGCCATGCAAACTGCGTTGAAGAGGGACTGAGGTAGGGGACCGACTGCGAAGTGCACAAGGGAAGCTGAACAAGGATCTGTTGTTCATCGTCTTTTCCAGTACCAAGACCCAGGGACAGAGGCTGAAACCACTAGAAAGTATGTTTGGACAAACAAGAAGAGACTGTTCTTTGTGTGATACGTAATTATCCAGTGGAACTCCTTGTTGCAGGATGTTGCAGAGGCCAAAAGTTTATTTGAGCTCAAAAAACAGTTATATAATTTACTCGAGGAAAAATCGACTGAAGAGCTTAAATACAGGATCATCACTTCTGCTTCAAAAAGTGTTTCATGTATAAATAGCTGGCAGCTGAGACTATTCTGTGAGTGTCACTGCGTAAGTGTTTATGAATCCTCTAAGCAACTATGAGAGCTGAGATATCAGACCAGATGGACCACTAGACTGACCTGGTGCCTTGGCATCAGGTACAGCTATTCAGATCCTACTGAGCTGCTTCCACCAGCTGCTGTCTCCCACTGCCAGCTGTTTCCAGATGTTGCTTAGAGTCCCCTTCTCCCATCAGTGACTTTCTTGTGTTCATCTCCTTGCTTGGATACTTGAATTACAGTAGAGCTGCCTTGACCAGGTTACTGAGTCTCCTTGATGGGCAAAATGTATGCGTTTGCGAAGAGTCCTTTCTACTTTTCATCTGGGTGAAGGTAGGCAGGGCTTGAATACCAGGTGTAGCTGGAAGGCTGGAGGCTATTGTATCTCATAAACCTTGGATGGGGTATCATGGGGGAGAAGATAAAAGGAGATTTTTTACTTTTTAGGCCAAAAGAATGCAAGTCAAACAAAGAATAAGCTGTGATGTGCCCAAGGGCAGCTTCCTGATGGAATATGGGAATAGGGACCTGTAAATAAAGGTTTTCTTGGCAGCCAGTCTGAACAAGGGCAGGTGTTTGAAGTATTTCCTGGATGCCTTGAGGCAGTGATTATTTGTGGAGGGAAAGCTTTCTGCTGGTGCCTCTTAAATAGGAACACAGCATGGGGTTAATAAATCCTGGGCACCGGTCGTCCCAAGGGATATCTGGACTGGTTCCTCTGTGAGGTATTGCAATGACTCTATGGTGGTCTTTACTAATAGATGAATCTCAGCCCTGTGCTGCTTTTACTAATGGCAGAGCCTGGCACAAAGACATTTCCTGTTAGCGGTTAGGTCTGCATTTAATTACAGTGTAGAGAGGCACTTTTAATCAGCAAATGAGGTCTCTCATTCTTCATGTAATAGACATGTTTTCTGTGGGCTTGACCCTGAGGGCTTTTCCCCTGGTGGGTGAGCCAATCCTCAAGGCTTCGCTGGCCAGGTCATCTGGAAAGCAGTGGCTGGGGTCCTTCCTAACACACTCTGCTAATCGTGGTTCCGGCAGCAGTTATCGCAGCACCGAGAGCAATCGAGCAGCTGTGTTCACTGCCAGGGAAGGCACACGAGGTGCAGAGGGCTGCCTGGGGGTCTTGAAGGTTCTAGGTGGCTGAAAAACACTGAAGTGGTTTTGTCAGAGAAAGGGGGGGATTTGTGGCTTTCGTGAGGGTCAGGTTTTTACACTGCTATCATTTTGTTTCCTTTTGAAACATTACTTTAAAGAAAAAATGGTCAGAGTAAATTCCATGGTTTGGTCTTTCCTCAGTTTCTTTTTGTCCTTCTTAGGTGCCCTGTTCTTTCTTAGTGCCTTATTCCTCTGAGCGCTTAAAAAAAAAAAAAAAAAACAGATGATGGACAGGCAGCTTAACGTTGCTGAAGAACATTTTTCCCAAACTAAAGGCTAGAGATAAGCAGACCGCTCAGAGCATTATGCCAGACACCTTCCTCCTTCCCAAAACAGAGGATAAATACATAGCTAGAGCTGGCAGCTCCCACAGAGTTCAGCAGGAGTCCTGCTATCTCATGCCCTTCGAAATCTGCCCAGGGGTTGTATTTACCAGTTATACTTCCATTTAATGTACTATTGTCCTGAGTCTGTTCTGCCTCCTGATGAACCCCGAAACCTTTTGAAGCGGTTTGTTAGCGATGAACTTGATATTCCAAATCAATAGTTTGCTCAACAGGGCATGAAAACACATGTTTGAATCCCTGTTGCAAATAGAGCAGCACTGAGATTTGAACCAGCCTCTCTGACAGCTGAAGTAACTGTCCAGTTTTACCTCTTTATTGGCCATTTGAAAGGATGCTGTCTAACCTGGTGTATTCCCATGAAGCTTTAGCATCAGCAGATCTATGTTTCCAAATGGAAAAAGCAAGCCCTTAGCAAGAATATCCCTAGATAGCTTTGTGCTTTTAGTGTAGAACACATCTTTCTCTATCTCATGCTCTTTCTCTCATGCCTCCTCTTCCTGATCAGTGTGTCGGGGCCTTACCACAATAAAAGGATTTTCTTTTTTAAGCTCTCTGTGTTCACTAGGGGATGCCCTGGTTCCTTAGTGCATTGTTGGGACTAATTTGGGCACAAGGTTGGAAAGCCCTTCCCAGGGCTTCCAGGATTACCAGACTTCAGGATGCTCTTGAGAAGGTGGCCTTGAATATATAGTTTGTGGGAGAGGGTTAATTTTAGCTCTCCTGATGGAGTTGTCTCAAAGACAGATTGAATTTTTAGAAGTAGGAGGAACCCGTAGGACTTGAGGAACTTGCCATATATTGACAGCCTGCAGACATGATAAACAAGTTGATGCTGGAGGAATCAATTCATTATAATTTGGGAGTAAGTGAGGGGAAATGATTGAATTATCTCCTCTCAGAGGGATGGTCCCAGCAACACCACAGAATTGGATTCGCTGTTAACTTTTACAGTTATTGTTTTATTGTCTGCATTTTGGGGAAATATATTGAGAACTCAATGACTACACCTTACAAAGGAAGCATGTGGGAATAATAAAAATCAAAGTATTTCATGGGGAGATTGGTTTTCTTTGCTTTACAGTTGAGCATGGGGCACGTTCATCAAAGTCAGTGGCATAGACATGTGTCCATGCAGTTCTGCCCTGCAAAGTCACTGCTTCAGTTTCCTTCCTCGCTACTTCAAGCAGAAGCAGGAGAGGATGAGGATCCATAGCTATCCCCAGTAGGCTCAGACCCACACTGTGCTCTGTCCGTGGGTACACATCTCCACATCTGAGATGGCTCTATGGCTTGTTTGGAAACCAACCTTGCAGCTAGGTTTCCATGAGAACTGCCTGTTACCAATTCCTGAGGTTTTCAGTCCCTTCAACTCTGCCAACCCTTGAATCACTCTGCCTTGGGCTCTTCCCTCCTGGCAGGCTCCTGCCCCCATGAAATCAGAGCAGAGACTGAAGATTGCTTTTTTTCTTGCCCAGCCATCAACACTTGCCAATATATGTAACATTAATACCATAGGCAGGTTTGGGTACATATCTCCCACTTATCAGTGCCTCTCTTGGCTTTGTTTTCCTGATGATTTTCTGCCTCTTCTTGCAACCCCTGGTATGGAGGGGAGGGGAGAGATGCAGGCAAGCTGTGCAGCATCATCCTTGCCTTTGGAGCCTGGAGAAGAACAAGGCAGTCAAAAGAGGACATAATCCCATTTCGTCCACAGTGCTGCAGGGAGCAGGTCCAAACATCTGCTCCTTTTGCTCTTTTTCTGTCCCTTCCAAGAAAATTACAGGATTCTCTTCCACAGCAAAAGGCATTTAATCAAAACCACTTACTCACTTCAAACTGAAACATTCTTTGAGGGGTCTCAGCATCAGTCCCAGTGCCCAGTAGTGTCTATTCCTGGCTGTGTTTCCCCTGAGAAGTAGAAAGAAAGCTGGACTTTAGATTCTGAAAGCAGCCTGTACCTCCCCTCAGAGAAGGTCTCCAAGGAGAAACCACCGGAGAGAGCTGATGAGTTGCTCAGTGAGACGGTGACATCCATTAGTTCGGCTTGGAGGGTTTAGTGAGGCTGGCTGGCTTAATTGGATTTCGGTATGACACAAATCTGTCCAGTCTGGAGCAGGAGAGAAAATTAAAGAAACTCAGGGGCTTGCTGCCTTACATTTCCATGAGAGCACTTGGCAAGACACGACTCCCACTGTGGGTGTGACGTGGAGAGGATTTTGTTCTGCTTGCAATGATGATCGAGTTGGGGCCAAGTAGGACAGATGAAACATCCCACTATAATGTTTTTGGCTTGTAAAC
The DNA here is from genome assembly GCF_028389875.1 of Rhea pennata. Lineage (NCBI taxonomy): Eukaryota > Metazoa > Chordata > Aves > Rheiformes > Rheidae > Rhea > Rhea pennata. The sequence continues at coordinate 3,293,709 of NC_084685.1, forward strand.
TGAACTGATGCCTCCAGGGGGCTGTCAGGGAACATACTAAATAGAAGGCTAATGCTTAATGGGTTTACACATTCCCTGCATAGGAGTCTGGTCAGCTGAACTCCCCTGGGGAAAGGCAGGAGGACAGTAGGCACAAATTCTGTTGCTCCTCAAATTTTAATGTATTTTGACTTTTGAACACTTCTGACACATGCTGCTTGAAGAGCACAAGACACGTCATAAAAACAACCCTACTGGATCAAACCAAATACCATCCAGCTCAGGCTGTGTCTCCAGCAATGCTCACAAGCAGACATTGAGGGAAGGACAAGTCCATCTGTACCAGGTTGCCAGGCTCCATCTCTGACAACACTATGTAGCCCAGGCAAGTTCCCACACCGCATTCTTCCTCTCCCTCTCCGGTCTTCCCACCAGGGCCATAAGCAGAAGATCATCCGCAAGCTGCAGGTCACAGTTCCTGCCCTGATTCTGTGGGATTTCAGTGAGTAAATCAAAGGAGGCTGATGGGATTCCTCAGTCCGAGATCTGCTTGAGAATACACCCAGTACACATCAAGCCCTTGATTTTGCAGACCCTGGAAGCACTGGATATACGTTCTTGAAGTACAGCAGCTGCTTGAGACAGGGTTGACCATTAGTGGCCCTTCAGCTCCCTCAGCAGATATAATTAAAGCAGTGTTTTCTTGCACAGATCAATTCCCTGTGTCTTGAACCTCCTTTCCCCCATGATGAAGACAGATTAACTTTCTAACTGCCTCTGACGGATCAGCTTGGTGGAGGCATGAGGGATGAGAGGCTCCCCTGCAGCCCGTGCCCTGTGACCCCTATTCAGACCCTAGTCCTTTATGCTCACTGGCTGTTGCCAGCTCTGCTCAGTACATGATCCCCTCTTGCCATGCTTTTTGCATGTCGAGGTGCCAGTCGGCAGAACATGGGCTGCTTTCTCCCACATGGTGCCTAAGTTTCTCAGCCTAGAGAGGCAGGAAGTGGGCAGATGGCATGGCACGGCCTGCCGTCTGCCTGATGCCTTGCATCATCTGTGCTTTTGGAAGCCTTCTGTAGCCCTGCCCTTGACATGCTGCTCGGATGCTCTTGCTGAGATCTGTTCTCTGCCATTAACGCCAGAATTTAGCAGTAGCGCAAAATTTACACTCCTTGCCCTCTCTACAGCAATACCCTCCCTGGGATGTGTCCTGATGTAGTACTCCATGCATTCACTCAAGCAAGAAGTGGCAACAGCTGCAACATTTGCCTCCAATAATAAGGTCTTATCCCCCAGAGATATCCTAAACAGAGATACCTGCTGTGGACTGGAGTCATACTGCCACAATACTTTGGATCAGGGCTGGGGCTCTTCATAGGGAGGCCAACTCATGATGATAGATGTTCACAAAGGGCTTGGGATATGCCCATCCTACAGACATCTGGGCTGAGAATGCCTCAGCTTGTTTCACGTAGATGCTTGAAACTTGTTCAAGTCTGCAGATAGTTCAACCTGCTTGTGCAATGGCAACATTTTTCATTTTCTTTCTACAGGGAGCAAATAGTATGAAGCAGTGGGGGACTGAGCTCCTTGTCTTTTATAGGACACATCCCCGTTGTTGACTGCCTTTCGTTTCTGCCTCATGGTCTTCTTGGCTGAACATGACCTAAGATCATCCATACTGAGTCAGACTAAAGGTGCATTTAGGCTTATATCTGCAGTGAATTCCTATGGAGGAGTAAACAGGACAGAGATATTCAAGGATCCTTCTTTTAGCAGAACCCAGTAGCGTATTCCACTATGAGATGGAGGAAGAAGTGCCTTGGAAAGAGGCACTGGAAATACAATGCCCTGAGTGAAATCAGCTGCTCCAAATTGGGTCTAGCTCTAGCTGTCCAGTCCAAGAAAAATGAAACAAAGACTGAGGATTCAGAGACAGGAGATGAGTGATGCAGGGAAAACTCTTCTGCAAAAGATTAAGCAACTGTGAGAGCTGATCATTAAGACATGAAGAAAGCATGGGAAAATTGTGGATGGTGAAAGGTGGGGAAGTTCAGTTCTTCTGACTGTGGGTACATGGGCGTATACCTTTAGCGATGAAGTTGTCAAACAGTGATTTCAGAGCTGCTCCAAGGCATTATCTATTCTGTGGAAAGGACTTAGACTGGGGATCTCATTGCCATCTGATGTGACACAGGCAGGAAGTTCAGCTCAATAAAACTAACTAAACCTACTAAAGAGCAGTTTTGTGCTTTATTATGACATCTTTCATGACAGTTTGGCTCCTGGCACTGTAAGTGGTGGTGACCTTGTGGTATCTGAAAGGTGTTGACGATATGGGCTTATTGCAATTTATTTTGATGCATCTTTTACAGCAATGCAATTTCAGCAGAAAGGTCTCCAGATTTTCTCTCTTTTAATCTTCTTATTCTCTTTCCCTGTCTCAACTTTCTGGCCAGACTTGTCACGTCAGTTTTGACTACATAATCTCTACTGTTTCAGTAATGGAGAAAGGGGGAAAATATGCTTTTTATTGATGTTATTTCTTACCTATCCTGTACTGAGATTAAGCTTTGGCCAGAAAACACCATTCTTCAGCTTAAATGCATGGTTCATACATTTGCTGGGATTCACAGTGAGAACTTGCAGTAAGAGGGAAATTGCATAGTAAGATCTAGGCTGTTATGAGCTGTGATGGCTTCTCTTTGATGGATGACATTAAGGATAGGAAAAACATGTGAGACTGATATAAACTCAAGTATAGAGAACCAAAAATTTCAAATTTCAACCCCCCAAAATTTAAATTTTATTTGAAGTCTGACCTCTTTCTGATTTCCAAGATGTCATGAATTTTTACTTTTGGATGGAGAAGCTAGGTCAAAGGTACTGCTGTAAGTATCGATTGCTAATTTCCCCTGAAAAACAGTTTAGGTGGCTCTTGTCGTAACCTCCTAAGACTAGCTCATTGATCATTTGCTCCACAGAAAGCCCAGATGGTTTTCAGATCAGATTTGAAGCCATTGTCTCAAATCCCTGGGTGCTGGTGGTCTCATTCTCTTCCTAGCCAACATCACTGGTTCTCATGACAAGCTGGGGAGAGGACCCTTTAAACAATCTTGTTGCTCATGTTAAGTTGGAGACTTCCCCCTGTTTGTATGATGTCGTTAATGACACAAAGCTTCTCAGAAACCTGGGAAAATAGCAGAATAATAATAAAAAAAAATACTAAAATAAATGTAGAGATATTTCTGTCATGCTTTAACTGGCTTAAGCTCCCTGTGCTCCTGGGCTTTTCCCACCATAACCTTTAGAAGAAACTGGTGTTGTCCTTCGTGCACCTCATCCTTCCTGGTCCTTTATGCTCTTTCCAATTGACTTCAACAGGTTGTATTTTTAATGATGACCTGGATGAAGTGAAAGCCTATGAACACTTCAATGGACAGGGTCTCATGCAGCCACAAGAGATCCTGGAAGAATGCCTGGGTTTGTGCAGTCACTGAGGCAAATTCCACGTGGGTCAAATGAGGCAAAGCTTGGGAATAAATGACAGGCAGACCAAAGCCACTGAATTTTTTGAACTTCCTCCTGCATTTTCCATCCTGAGCAGGTCCTGCTTTGAAAATTATTGATCTCTTTGGATGCAAAGGCCTGCCCTGTCTCAGAACTGAGGCAGCTCTTCTCTTTTCTGGAAGAATATTATTTGCATTAGAGTAAAAACTCTGGAAGCCAAGGCTAGGGAGAAATAAGACTACTTAAGAAATCACTGTTCGGCATGACAATAACCTTCTGGGAATAGTTGCCTAAGTCTCATCTCGAGTTTTGATACACAGGTTTTTTACATGAGCTTTGACAGGCGAAGGAAGGTGTGCCCCAGCTGCCACTGCCACCGTCTTTCCTTTGGGCAAGCTGGTCTCTAGGGATGGACTGAATCTCTCCTATGAATTGTGTGAGAGCCTGAGAAAGGACGGAAGCAACCAGAGCTCACTCAGATCTGTCTGAAACATTAGACAGAAGAGATAATGCCTAGAGAAAGAGAGAAAGAAGGAGCCTGTTCTGCCTGTGACCTGCTGCCCTGCTTGCTAAAGAGCTGGGGACTGGGACTGGTGTGTCCAGGAGGCACTGCCTGGGAGGCAGCTCTCTACCACCATCTCTCGGTGAGTGCAGTGAACCTGGACCATCACCAGCTCTGCACTTGCCCAGCCACCTTAGTGAGCTTTCAGGTGTGTTGAAAATTTGGGGAGACAGGAGAAAGGGAGCTAGGAGGCTGATAAAAGTGTTACTGTGTAGCAAAAGGCTCCAAATGTGCTTGATTTCACAGGTCAATATATATCAAAATGTTGTCAAGTGTGATTTAGGGTAAGGTGAAAGAGGTTACAGATTTGCACTGGAAGTGTGTTTCTCTTCTCAGCCCTCTTCTAGTTACTAAATCCTCTCTGAAGGCTAAGTGAAGAAGTGTGTTTGGGGCACAGATTTAGCTGCAGTCTAGCAGATGGCGCAGAGATGGTCTTTGTTAAAATAGTTGGATGCAACAGCTTAGCTGAGGGATTAAGGGGAGGGTTTCCTGCCCCCTTTTTGAAAGCTGTCATTATTTTAGCAGGCTTTATAACTATTTCAGTCATGAAGATGCACTGTGGGAAGGATGGGACTGTCCTTGAGGACAGTGGGACAAGATCAATCCTAGATCTAACCATTTGTGTGCCAGAGTTTCTTGCACATTGGCTCTCCTGTCTAAGAGGTTTCCAACCACTTCTCATAGCCTGAACGCTGTTAAAGCTCTAGCTAATGTAGCTTTACTGCAGGACCCCACTCCTATATATCTGGGCCCCAAATCCCAACCGTGTGACTCTTCCTGCCCTGCTAGGATGTGACTATGGTGTCTTCGTACTGGCCATCACAACCTGTTGTGCCTGCCCCCCTTACCTGGGGTGAAGTGCTGGTTGCACGTTCAAGGGTAAAAGGGGAGAATGCTGTTTGGGGCCAGCATCAATTATTTACCCTCAGAAAATCACACCATTCTGAGTTAATTAGCTCCTTTTTTGAGTTGTGTAGCCCCTTTAAAATGTTTTTTTTTTTTTTTTTTTTTGTCACTTTTCAGTTTAGGTCTTTTTTTTAAAAAAAGAAATGTACAGTTGTGAAACTAAAAATGAACAAATTTCATTTTGAAAACATAGATTTCAAAGGAGAAGTAATAGGAATTTTTACTCTACCTCTGTATTTACAACTTCCAGTTTTGGAAATGACAGAATTGTTCAATGAACCACTACAAACTTCGGGGAAAGTGCTTCTCTCTCAAATTCATCTCTTTGCTGAACTTAATATTTGTGAGGGGAAAAAAATGCCCAGCTTCAATGTCATTTAATGTTTCTTCATCTTTCCCCTAGATAGAAGCATGTAATATCTCTCCAGAGCTGTTCTTCGTGTATTTTTAAGTTTATTTTGTTTTTTGTGTGCTGCTTTTTTGAGCTGTTGTTTGTTTGAGCTGTAGCTGTAGCTGTTGCCCTATCTTTAGGGTACAGAAGGTATACTAGGAAAGATCTCTTACTCTTAGATTGGGGTCTAGGATGATTTGCATTGGTCCTGTCTTGGTAGTGAGTTTGTTTTAGAGCCTGTCCACCCTGAGAAATCTTCTTTCCCTCTCAGATGAGCTCTACCATTACTGGTGGTGCCAAGGGACCAACCATACTTGTCATCTCATATGTTAACTGATCTTTTAGACATTTGTAACTCAGATTCCCTGGGAGGTAAGGACAGAGACCTTGAACTGGTTTTGATGTGCTGCAAGGAGTGCGAAGGTCAGGCTTGCTGTCTCTCAGGATCTCAGCAGTGTTGATAGGGAGTTGTCCTTTTTGGTTACTACGGATGGTTGCTACCCCAGAAACTGCTAATCCTAATATAGCCCAGATAGCACAGCTTCAGCTTCTGCCCTGCTGCCCTCATCTTCCTCAGAGGAATGTTAAGGTTTTCTATAAAACTAATTTCTGTTAAAGTGGTGATTCTACTGGTTTGTCTAGCTTCATCATAACAGGCTATCTAAAGAGCGTGTGCAAGCGCTGAAACCTGTCTCTCTGCAGCAGTCCCCAGTTTATCACTGCAGTGAGTTGTTTGCTAAGCCCATTCCTCATGTGCTTTGGAAACGGCTAGCCTGGCTGTCAGCAAAGGCCCTGGCTTCTTCTGCCAGGTGGGTGAATGAGACATTGTCTTACCTGGGGCATCTTTCTGGAAGGCTTGCACAGGAGGCAGAAATGCTTCAGTTCAGGTACTTTCTCCTGATTCTCAGCCAGCTGAAAGACAAATAAGGCTGTTTTATTACTGTCACCTACGAGGGTGATCATAACAGCAAGGAAAATACATCTGTCTGCTGTTCACTGGGAAAATTACTGCTTCTAAATGAGCATTCAGTGAAGACTACAGCTGTGCCCAGAGACTGAGGCTGGTTGCTTGAAGGCACACAGCTTAGGAGCAGGTTATCATGGTCAGAAGCTCTTGTTCTGCCATGGACTCTTCTGATGACCTTGAAGAAATCTTTCAGCCACTGTGCAGTTCAGTTCTTGATCAGCAAACTGAGGGTGATGGCACTGCCCTGGCTCCCTGGTGCGGTGACCGTCAGTACAACATGGCTTAGGTATTTAAATAGGACGCGCAGCCTCTATTTTCACATCAGATGGCTGCAGTGCAAAGTAACTCAGACTCGCAGCTCTCTTCAGCTTTGTCTTAGACACCTAACTGCATCTGTGAACTTGACCTATAAGTTCCTGATGCACGTCTAAACAATTTACATTTTTGACGACTGTATGAAGTCTATGGGACCTTCTTTTAATGCAGATGGGTTTGACGGCCAGTTATAATCCTGTGAATATAACTTCTTGTGCCCAGACTAGCATTTGCACTAATGCTAATGAATTTCTATTAATTAGTTTTCTGTTCAGCTGAGTTACTCTGATCTGGTTAAAACTTTACAACAAAAAAGAAGACCTTCTTTTGCTATAGGAGAGCCAATCTGCTAAGGCCAGTACTGTTCTTCCTTTCTATAATCCCTCTGTCCCTGATTCATTGGGATTAGAGGGCAGAGATTTCAAATTGGACCTGCTGCTCTGTTGTTGGCAGGATTGTGGGAAGCCCCTCCAAAATTGCAATTCCCTTTGCCTTTCAGCCAAGTGCAAAGCTGTTTCTTCACGTGATCCCCTGTCATTGCATACAGCGCTGTTGGGGTCACATACTTTGCTATTGTAGGCAGACAGAGACAGGTTTCCTTTACTTGCTTCCAAGCTGTTTCACCTGCAAATCCTGTAGGAAATAGGAAAGGGGGGACCAAAAGGCTGCATTGTGGCATTTCTCAGGTAGACCCGAAAGACATGAGTTTTAGATTGAAAAATCACCCAGCTTTCCATGTAAACATCACAAGCAGGGCTTTTCCCCTCCCTCCTGAGGCCAGTGAAGCTTATTTCTCCAGAGACAGGGGCCAAATGCTCGTGAATATAACTGGACATAAGGAATACGATAATGGTGTCTCTATTATTCTCTCCCACCAAGAAGCAGCTGGTTTAAAAGATGCCTCTGGCAGCTGGATGTATTGTAGCTTCAGAGGCTCTACTGCTGAAATCTCTGCATTGTATCTCAATAAAGGAGCTCTCTGCCTCTCCTCCCTCTGTAAAGTGCAACCTATATTTAGAGTGTTTAGAGTTGCATATTTAAGCAGCAGGCTTAAATAAATTCTCCTGGTGCAGGAATCCGCCCCTATTGCTTCCTCATGATCCCAACCATGGGCTGCTCTGCTGTAGGTAAAGGGAAACACAGCGTGCCCAGGAAAGTAATGATGAAACTCTCTTCTGGCCTTGAGGGCTGGACAAAAAAGGTATTTCTCTAAGTGTTTTCAACCAGCCTTGGAGTGTAGGAGCAGGGAAGCAAATCCCAGGAGATATCATTATATATTTGTTTATTGAATAGAAAATAATGTAATTCTTTACTGAGCCTTCTGCTATTTCTATATAAGGGCATGCACAAATAATGGAAACTCATCTTCCCCAGTTATTTATCTGAAGAGAAATGCTTAATGCATAATGATATATTCCACTTGAATTAGAGTTGAGTAGCCTCCATTCAGTACATTAAGCTGTAACTTGATTAGGGCAGCAGCCAGAAGTTCCAACAGAGATCAGAGCCCCGTTCCACTGGGGCTGCAAAGATCAGCAGGAGAGAACAGTCTCTGTTCTCAAGACTGCAGACTGAGCAGGGCTTCATCCCTCACTTTGAGGTGCAGAGAACTGAGGTACGTAGCAGTAAGGGTGTATCTCTGGCATGCAACAGTGTAGTAAATCAAATAATCGATGGGTGGAAAGTCTGAAAGGAAGCTCCATAGCACTGTCATGGCGCTATGAGATTGATGCTATGAGGCTTCCAAAAGCTGCTTCACAGCTTCCAGAATGCTTCACACCAGCCAACCTCAGCCTAGGCAAAGCAGCCTGGGTCTATCCATGCAGACACATGCTAAGGCGACATACCCAAGGTCACACAGAAGATCTGCAGTAGAACAAGGAGTAGAGGTCTCTAGAGCTGTAGGCCATTGATTCATGAATGCTCTTTCACAACTGCTGAGCAATCTGCAGATCTGCCTTAAGTGCAAGGAACCCATCCACTTCCTGACTCTGTATGTGAATGGATCTTACTGGTAAACTATGGGGAAGAATTCAATGTATAGAGGAGGATGACACCGTAGAAGATCCTGGTAGATGTAAAAGCTGATCTTTGCTCTGACAGCATGACCCAGCCTGTTCCTCTCCTCCCTGGAAATTTGGATTTGAATGTACAAAAAGCATGTGTGCATCAGCTATTTTTATAGTGGAGAGCTAGCAGCCAGTGCTCTTTGCCACCTGCCAGAGATCAGACACGAGAGCAGGCGTTGCACTGTGTCAATGCAGAAAAGACCCTTATGCCCCTTCTGGATGGGAAACCAGCCCAGGCGTCATCTGTGCAGATACTTGCACTTCTCCGCCAACCACAGGGGGAGAGGGAGCTTGTTAATCATCTGCTGCTGTTGAAATGCTGTTGCACAGCTCAGCTGGTGAGACCAGGGGTTATCCTCTTTTGCTGTTTGCCCCCATATGCAGTTCCCTAGGCAGGACTTGCCAGGCTGATTGAAGTGGACAGCTCAGATACAGGGACCAGCTGCACTCTGAAACATTTGTGTCGTGCCGTGGCATCAAGGCTCCATCCTGGGCATGCTGTGCCAAGGCTCATGAAAGTGATGGCACAAGGATGCCCTCAGTTACAAGGATGCTACAGTTACTGTTCTCCAGGCCAATATTTCAGCCAGGATGCTCTGCTTCCCATCACAGTGCTAATATCATACAGTGCTAAATGCAGCACCCGCACTCTGCCAAAGCCCCAGAGAGATGGTCTTTTTCTCTGCCTGCTGTCACTGCTTGTGCTATTGCTGTAGTTGTAGAAATAATATGCTTTATTGATGACTTTTTATTTCCTGTTGGAACAGCATAAATATGTATACACACATTGTGAGTGTATTTATACAAGTGAAAATTATTGCTAAATCCCAGCCCAAGGAGGGCATTAAAATGAATCTGGATTTGATTTTAAATAAAAACATAGCAGGATGGCATTTAGCTGCTCCAAGATCTGCCTTTATTAGCATTTTTAATGTGTTTGAGACATCCAAATGCATCAGCATGGGTCAAACACAGAGACTAAATCTAACCTCTTTACAGTGATGAGAACTGCTCTTGTCTCAGGCTAGAAACCCCGTCTCTTTAACGTAGTGCAGAAATGTCTTGTTTGGCCTCTCTAAGCAATGCGCTAGAGGGGTCGCAGAGTTGGCCTTAGTGCAGTATCTCATCTCTCCTCCTTGGCAGTCAAGCCCCAGATCAAGGCTACCCCTTTTCTAGCCAATGGGGTGGATGTGCCGGAGGCTCCAAGAAATAGAGACAGGAGAGTGGCTTCCACCAGACACAGCTCTCAGCTGTTGGACCCTCTCATCTCACATCCTCTATGTATTCCTGAGCTGCACTTCAATGTCAGCATGGTTTGACTGGCAATACGACCTTTCTTGTTCTGCAGGAAGGAGGCCACTCTGCCGTGACAGTGTAATCGTGTAAGCCTGTCTGCTAACAGCAAAGAGGGCAGCAAAGATCATCTTGAAAACTATCCGCAGTCTTATTTTCCCTTAATGCGTCAGTTTGTACAGCATAACTGTAGTGCAAGCATGGCTAAAATAATACGAGAGGAAGGCAAGGGTTGGTCCTTCAAGTCTAGGAAGACCTTTGGTCTGGAAGATGAGGAAGATGCAAAAATGAATGCCTAGAGGTGGCCTCAAGGTATCATCTAGACAAGTCCATTCTGCTGTCCTGCGGGAGGACATCGGTCTAGCTATTCCTGTTGTTTGTTAATAGAAGCTTCTTCTACAGACTTCTCTGTCGTCTTGTGTAGCTTGGTTCAGGACAATCTCTCCTTATTTTAAACACATCCCCTAATGTTCACCTTGCCTCTTTGTTGTTGGAAATGTTCCAGTTATGTTTCTCCCTGTTGCATGGGACAGGTAGAGTAAACTGATTATTTGATCATTTGCTCTTTCACAAGAGGGATCCTGAATGACTGGACTGTAGCTGTGTTTCCACCTAAGATATAGTTAGAGATGAAGAAGTTGGAGCCCATATATGTCCCTGGTTATTTCTCTGCTGTACTGCTGCCTGATACTGATTCCCTGTTTTTCTGTACATTTGGCTTCTTTCTACTTAATGCAATCCTCCTCTGGGTTTGGTTTTTTTTTTTTTTTTTTTTTTTTTTTTGAGTTTCACCTTTACTTACTTCAGACTGTTCACTCTGAATTCTAATCCTGCACTACTCAGATTTAGTTCCCCCCCTCTAGACCATACATGATATTTTTTAAGTACACTATCTTTGTTTTCATCTTGGTTTTCTGTGGACATGTTTGGTCTTGGACCACTTTCCTATGGGACCATAGATGAAAGATTCTACCTATTTTGACTGAGAAATAGGAATAAAATACTCTTCCGGTACATTTTTCTCACCAATTTTACATCTATCTCATGGGGGATTCCTCTAAACTGTATTTTTTAGCATGTCATGCGAAACCATGTCAAAAGCTTTGCTGGAGTCAAGATATATCACATCTGAAGCCCTTTACACTCCACTGTTCCCAAGGCTAGTTACTCTGTCAGAAAAAGAAATTGGATTGGTTTGACAAGATTTGGTTTTGGCAAATTCATGTTGGCTGTTTTTTTCACTTTATTATTCTCCAGGTGCTTAGAAACTGCTTAATGATTTGCTTGAGAATCTTTGGGGATATGGAAATCAGGCTGGCTGACTCTTCCAGCCTCTGGATCTTTCCAGCCTAGGTGTTACATTTGCCTTTCTCAAGTCCTCCAACTGACCCTAGTTGGACCAAAGACTGTGAGTCTACGTAGTAATAAGGCTGAATTTCACCAGATGCTACAAACTTGAGTGCATCTAACTCATTGTGGCAGTATGACCATTCTCTCCTTCTTCTGACCTATGTTTCTCTCTCTTGTTTGTATTAATTATGAAGACGTTTTCACTTTCTCATTAAGAATGAAGCAAAAAAACAAAAACAAAAACAACAAAAAAAGGTATTTCAGCCTCCTCTCTATTCCCCACTGCTATTTGCTCTCCTGGTTTAGCAATAAATCTTTGCTTTCCTCTGTCTTCCTCCTTCTTCTAAGAAAGGCTGAACACAGCCATGACTTAACTTTTGCTCATTGCTCTGGCTTAGGAGTGCAAGGTGCTGTATATATATATATATGTATATGTGTGTGTGTGTGTATATATATATATATATAAAAGGCTGTGGGGCAGCAAGGACAACAGCAACAAAATGTTAAGAGTTTGCTCCAGCAGGTTCCTTCACCTCCTCCTTTTTCAGCGGCAACCACCGTGATGTTGCCCAGGATTCTTGAAGGGTGAGGGAAGATTGCGAGAGGCAGCAGAGAAGCTGCTGTGGACAGCCAGGCACAGACCAGGGCTGGAGAGGAATGAGTGAGGGGAGAAGTTGCAGTCAATCTGGGCAGGATTTCTACTGCCACAAGGGCCAAACCGTAGAGCTGTGTGCATATGTGCCCAAAGGGATATTCCCTGCCTGCTAGAGCCTGCAGTCTGCAGGAGCTGGCAACGAACAAGAGCCTTCCTATCTTCATCATGCTTCCAGCAGTAAGGTTTTTCTTAGGAGACTCATTTGCATTTCAAGGAGTTATTCTGTCTCTTAACAGTCTACGTTTTGCGGAAAATTGATGGAACTTCAGGTCCTACTTTGCCAACAGAGCTGGCAAGATTTAAACCCAAGCTCGCACCTGCAACTGGGGATAAACCTGAGGACACATTTATGCTATGCACTGGAGGGGGATGTGGAAACCCCCAGCTAGCCCAGCCTGATGCATCTGTAGGTACAGCCCAGCCCTGGGCCAATCTGAAGGCAATACCACCGTATCCTTGCAGTGCCAGACCCAAGCTGATAAACAGTCCTTTTGAGGGCTTTATGAGCTCCAAAGCTGCAACACACTAATATTTTGCTGGTGGTTTTGGAGCTTGCATATTTTCTGCAAGTCCATTTTTATGCAAGGCAGCCATACCCTCAGATTGCTCCTCTCCTTCCTCAACACGGTGTTGGTGGGAGCACTGGGGACTGTCAACCCTCTCTGAGTGCTCAGACAAGTGTTTTTAGGAGTGCTGTAAGGCAGTAGGTTTGCTTCATACTCTTCCCGCCGTGATGTGTCCTGATCTTAGCTGCATCCTTTTAGCTCCTCTGTGCTTGCTGTGTGTACGTGTACATTACCTTGCCTACTTCACAGGGGCACTGTGGAGGCTGGGTGCTTTGGGATCCCGGGATGAAAGAGGCCTTAGATATGCAAGAGAGAAATGCAAATGCAGCATGGAAAAGACAACTCAAGCAAGAAGAGTCTGGATTGAAACAGACAGCATAGATGAGAGCTGTAGTAGAGACACCCATCACAGAGCAGGTAATGCAGGTCGATTTGGCAAGGATACTGCCACGAACTGGGCATTGCCAGTTAGAATTCATTAATGCAGCCAAACCAGAATGCATCAGCTCTATAGCAGAAAGAAAATAATTGAATGTATTTCATACAAGTGGAATGAAAGATTTCTGGGAGAATGTGGCCCACCCTGGGCTCCCACCACTGCAGACCGGGCACCTGCAGTTTACGTGGTGCAGTGGTGGGTGACATGCCCTCTTTGCTTCGTGATGGGCCACCAGCAGAGTTACTGACTGGTATGAGCCACCTGGTGTCTGATCTTGCATTCTTACCTACAAGTACTGAGGCATGGCAGTGTGGGGTTTGGGGTGAGAGGGTGCAAAACTGGCAAATGGAGAATAGTTCACAGCTAAATTGCCCATTTCCTTGGCTCTGGGAGCGTTGTTCAGTCTGTCTTGTTCTTGGTTTCTCCTGCTGTGAAATGTAGTCATGTTCCCCAAGCTCACAAGGGCATGAATGGCTCCACCAGTGGCTGGACTGTGGGCCTCTCTGATCTAAGCAGGAGAGCTTTGTGATTCCTCTTCTGCAGGTGTGCTAATGCAGATATGCTATGGTGTGTATGAAGGCCTGAATCCGTCAAGGCAGTCAGGGCTCTGTTCACCGCCTAGTAAATCCTTTTGGCATGCTCTAGGTGTCAGGTACTGTTGCACATTGCTGGATCAATAGGAAAGGGCCCAGTACTTCACAGGATTAGACCCTTTGCAAGCTCAGCAAAGTCAAGTAGGTTGTCCATAAGGAAACAAGGACAAAAGCCCCAATCTGCCAAATCCTATTTTTTTCTGTGCCTTAAGATGCTCTTTGCTGCAATGTAAAGATTTCTTATAATCTGTAGCTAAGCATCTCTTTGATGACAGCATTCGATTCTGCCTTTCTTTGCAACTCATCCAGCACTGTAAAATGGCCTTTATCACACTTGGATATCTCTTGTTAATAAAGTGCCAGGGATTCATTAAGCACAAGGACTGAATGGGGTCAGGATGACAAGGAGAAACTCCACCACAAGAGGAAGTCAAGAGACTGAACCTTTGCAGCACAGCTCACAGCAGCTGCTACAGGCAGCTAGCGTTGCCTGCAGAGAGATAAGGCGTCACTTGGGGCTGGCGGGAAGGACGCAGGATCTTTTAGACTCTCTGAGAGCATTAGCTGCTGAAAGAAGGCGAAATGCTGGTTTTTAGTGCTCCGCAGCCTGAGGATTTGAAGGAAACCGCTCACAACGCCTTGGTCTGATGTAAAGATTTTCTAGGTGCAAGTGTAAAAGAGCAGGCTGGGCAATGAGGAATAGGAAGAATATTGCCCTGCGCATCTGTAACATATTTTGTGTTCCCAAGAGTGGCTAGTTACACATTTCCTTGTAAAATTAAAGTGGGTTTTTAAGGAACAAAACAAAACAAAACAAAAAAACACTAATCCTGGAGCAATAGGGATGACAACCAGACTCCCAGCTCCATGCACAGACTGTCTTGCTAGTGCCCTTTCCAACTACATTGCTCTTCAGCCAGTGTCCCCCACCCCACCCTCAGCTTTGTATTGCAGAGCCTCTGTGGCCCTCCGGAGCCGACTTCACTCGGTTTATCCACTTTGTAAAGCCACTGCCAACTAATGTGTATCACTCCACAGAGCAGAGCAGGGAAATTCTGACCAAGACTGCTTTTCTTACCAGCATTTTCATGCTTTTGGCAACCTCGTGATGCTTCTATTGTACAGGTGTTGTCCAAAAGCCCTTCACAATGAATATCACAGAAGCTATCTTAGCTACAGATATCATTAAGAAGTTCATTGCTTGCATACAGTGACTGCTGACTGATTTCAGAGTTACTGCAGTGATATATTAAGTTTGAAACAGAGAACAAATCTGTGGCAATTTGTGACTTTGAGGAGAAATGTGTTTTGCTTTAGAAGATAAAACTAAAGCTGCTTGAGAACACTGAAGGAACTGTCAGCCCTGGAAGTTTTTAGGGGTAGGTTAAGCAGCCCTTCAGACTTATCTCTTGACTGAGTTGCTCCTTCTACAATATGAGCAAGAAGTCAAAAGGAGAATTGTTAGCTACCTTTCTCATAAGAGAAATCCCTAGAGAGTGTTTCAGAAATGGGCAATTTTATGGTATAAGTAGCCGACCAGAAACAGTCTGTTCTTAACATTAAGACTTTTAAATGCTATGAAAAATGTCTGGAGCATTTGGCATTTTCTAGGAACTGAACTCTTTTTGGATTGGGCTGCAATAATCCAAAGTTCTTGCAATTCGCTTGGGAAACTCCTGGGAGTTATCCCACCCCATGCATGCTGTTAGCAGCTCTATGAAGTCACACCAAGGCAGAGGATAAACTAAGTCAACAAATCTGAATTAACAAAAGAACATGATTTTGAAAAAGCACTTATAAGAGAAACCAGCAAAGACTGTGAGGAATGAAAGGGAAAAACCTCCAAAACAAATCAACAACCTCAAAGCTAAGTTGCTTCTGCTACCACTTGACAAAATTATCTCCAAATAGCTCCACAAACCTTGGGAATGAAGTGAAATCACAGCCAAGCGTTCGGGCATGGGCAGCATGCTGTGCTGCTTAATGAATTACTATTGTTCTTTATCTGCTTTCTTCCTAGCCCACTATGCTGGCATGTTCCCATTGGTTGAAGACAGGCTGCTGTAATAAATTTGTTGGAAGGTGTGGACTCACCAGCAGGGGCTGCAAATAGGTTGTAACTCACTCCAGAGAGGGTATTAGTAGGAACCAGTTGTATTTCTTCCATCTGCCTTTCAAAGTTTCATCTACTGAAGCAAACTGGACAGGGCCAGGGCATGGTTTGAGCTCTGAACTGCCAATGACTACACTTTAAATTTGTTAGCGTCCTCCCTGGCGTGATTTTGGCCTGTGTTAACACGTGCTCTCCCAGGCAACGCTTGGACCTGGTTTGGCGAATAGCTCAGGCTAGGAATCGTTCCCAAAGAATAGTGTGGAGAAGGTCACTGTCACCTGTTTCTGAGAGTAAGAGTGTTTAGGCGTGTGGAGGTGAGCCTTGCTGACCTGGATGGCTGCAGTGAGAGGGAATAGTCCCTGATCTGTTTTATATATTAGAACAGGCACAGCCTTGATGGCTCTGTCTGTGCTAGCATACTGAACAGTGCCAGGTGTAGTTGCTGGTCCTGAGGCCAACTAGCATGGTCTGGCAGCATCCATACCATTAAACAGTCTCACCTTCTGAAACAGGGAGGTCTGATCCAGAATGTGCACTGGGAACACTGCTGGGACCATTTTAGCAGTATAGAGAGCTGTATTAGAAGGCACAGGACCATGTCCAAGCATTATCCAGTTTCCTAGTGTAAACGTAATTGCAAGCTACTTATTTTTGACTATGCTGTAAAGTTTGTAAAGGAGACCACAGAGTACCTCTGGCTCTCCAAAGAGCTCTCTGATGGTGCTACATGTCCTGCGCAGCTTCTGGGAGATCTATCTCTGAGGTCTGAGTTCAAGATTAGCAGAACTAATGTGTGTGTCATGAGACTTTAGTAGCCTTTACATCAAGCCCCATATGAATGAGAAAGGCTTTTTCTAGTTGTCTAATGGTGAGTAGCCATAGTTATAGTAGTACTGAGTGTTGCAGTATCAGGAGGTCCTTCCCGGTTTGAAGCCCCCACTGGCCTTGACGTAGTGGCAACAGCAGGCTTGGCCTTC
Source organism: Rhea pennata (assembly GCF_028389875.1). Lineage (NCBI taxonomy): Eukaryota > Metazoa > Chordata > Aves > Rheiformes > Rheidae > Rhea > Rhea pennata. The sequence continues at coordinate 3,310,397 of NC_084685.1, forward strand.
ATCCGTGGTCTCTGCTCTCCCCACAGCTGGCTTTTGTGATGTGATTGTTGTCAATGAGATGTTCGGCTGGAAAACCCTTCACATCTCTTTCTATAGTTCACTTGGCAGCAAACTGACGGTAACTTTTGCTCACTCTGAAAGTAGATCTGAACTCCTGGCTGAAGCAGGACTCGTATATCCCCTATTTCATTCCATGCTCAGGATCTGAAAACCATCAGCAGCTCCATAAGCCTGCCCCTGCTCCACTCCCTTCCAGAACTGCTTCCAAAATAATGTTCAATCCAGTACTGCAGCATCAAAAGCCCTAGTAGCTGTGCAGGCTTTAAGAGCAGTCCTCACAGGATATTGCTTTCCCTGTTAATGTGAACGCAAAATATAAACTCTTCCGAGCACAGGAAGGATTCTGCCTGTCTGGACACATGGATTAATCAGATTTGGTTCAGTTCCTTCGTTTTGGCTCTGAGCTGTGCATTAGTTCACAACCACCAGAGAATGCTGATGCTTTCCCTTCCCTCCTACCAGGCTGGGAGAATGAGATGCAAGTGAATTTGGAAAGCCACTGCTGAGTGATCTTGTTCTTAATTGCATTCTGCAGGCTGGATTTGTAGAAGCAGGATGACATATCAAGTCGTTCCTGCTTGTTCTTCTTCTGAGTTTATTTAGAAGTAGGGGCTTCCGCTTTGTACTGAAGAAACATCATTTGTTGGCTTATCTGAGGCACTCACTGCTGCAGCCCATGACTATCTTAAGCACAAGAGAGGGCAGGAATGCTGGAAAACCAAATGAAGACACACAGTGTTTTCTATTTACATAGGAAATAAGTAGCAAATGCAAGAACAGGAACTTACACCCCTGTGTGCATGTGTGTGTAAGACTCATGGATGCCACCACTTCACAGCGCTGTTTTGAAGGAGAGGCTGCAGCTCTGCTTTGTGGCATGTTCTGCCACATAGCATGTGAGGTGCTGCAAGGAAACCACTTTTGCTATGAGACCCCCTCTGCTCCTCTTGTCTGGAGACTGCAGAAGTGGAGAGGAGCTGCAGGGAAGGGGACTTCATGTGAGTACTCTGAAGGAAGGAAAAAAGTGGACTAAGTTCAGGCCTCCTCAATGACAGCAGTTTCCTTAGCACTTCTTTGTGCTTCACGTCCATCTATGACAAAGTCTGAAGCTTGCCCCCCAAAACGTAATGCTCTACCACTGTCAGATAACTTCTGTGCAATCTACAATAGCACTGAGAAAAATTAGTTGAGCCTTAACCTGTAAAATGTGCATCCAGACCTGAAAGGTATTTATCAGTGTTAGGAGACTCTTTTCTCCACCGTCGCTCAAGTCTTCTACCTGAATTTTCAACGTGGGCCAGTCTCAAATAGCATCTTTCTCATGACACAGGCTTCGAGCCTTGGGAGTGGATCTGGTTCAATTCCAGAGATATGCTGTGTCTTAGAGGTCTCTTACTGGCTACAAGAACCTGCCTTGCACCCCTGACAGGTTTCCGTGGTAGCCCTAGGCAGAGCCATGTGCTGTTGGTTCTCTGCTCACCCCCTGAGCTTCGCAAATGAGTTCTAATGTGGCTTGTGATTATGGATAGCTATAGACTCTGGTGCTTTCTCAGCCATCCATTACAGAGTATGTTATGTTGGCCGTCTGCTCTCCACACTATGAAAACGTGTATTATTCCTACAAATTGCTTTCCCAGGAGGTTTCATATGAACATGCATTTTCCATGCTCTCTTTTACTTAAAAGAAGAATATCTCTATTCATCCCTTCCCAGACCTCTTGCTAAGGTTTCTTCTCAAAGCACCATTGCTAATATACATTTATGTTCTCAGCATTGCAGGGCAATATATATGCAGGAGTTAGGGGGAATTTTCATCCTGCCAAATTTATCTTTATTCTGATAGGGAAGCCAGTTTGCATAGGGTTGTGATGCTTATTCTGGTGAGTGGAGTGAGGGACAACCAGTATATGCCAAATGCAATCCTAAATATTCTCGGGGGGGGAATAAAGACTGTTTCATGCTAAGTGAAAAACTCAAAAGAAATAATAGAGATATTGTACGGTATTAAAGAAATCCCCCAAACCATGACCTTGGACTTGAAACAAAAGACTTATGAGTCTTTGAACCTGCACACTGTGCTCTGTGCTTTAGAGAGGCTGATGCTATATAACGTGATAACCAGGCATACAGACCTGGAGAACTCATTTAGGCAATACATGAAAGACTATGGAGCAGGAGGGTTTATCTTCATTTGAGTCACTTGTTTCAGAAGAGACTTTGTGTTTACCTCTGTCTTCACTGTATGGTTTTTTTGGGGGGGGACCATGGCAAATCATCTGATGTGTCTCCCTCCCTCTTACCCTGCTGCTGCCTTATGAGAGCACTGCTGCCGCCGCAGGGGAAGGTGTACAGGCACTGTGGTTTTCCCGCAGCAGAGTGGGAAGTCAGGATTTCCATTTCTTAATAAAAACAAGTGTTACTGAGGAATACTAGTATAATCTCTGCACATGGACATTGTCATGAGAACGGAAAACTTGAAAACGTTTAGTTTTCTTTTACTTTTTATAAGCCGGGAGCCCCTGGTGAAGCTGTATGCTGAACCATAGGGAGCCAGAGCACCCAGAATACTTGCTTGGGAGGGGTTAACATATCCCCTCTGCTACAGTACAGGTGTGCTCCTCAGGATGGGTTATTACAGCTCTGCTGGGCATGGGGAATTTGCTAGACTGTGTGATATGCAAGCATTGGTATTTCTCTCTTTCGACTCTTAGCTTGCTGAACCCTATCACCACAGCGAAAAGCAAGCCCTCCCCTGTCTGTTCTGAGCAGGTGAGCAATCCTGCCAGCCACCGAGCTGCAAATGGTGGTGCAAGGTGGGGACGGGGGCACGCTTGTTTCCAAGGGGGGCTTGGCACCTCCAGAACGTGAGGCAATGATCTGTAGTGGGAGATAAAGAGAAATGAATAAGATCCATTAGTGTTTCTAGGGGACCAGTGCCTCCTGAGAGGCTTAGCCAGTGCTGGAATAGAAATATTTCAGCTCTATTTGCAAAGGTCTTTTGGATGATTATGAAGAGGCATCATGTGCCTGTCCAAGGAGGGTGAACATCTGCACAGACTGATGCAACTCCCGGTGCTGCCAAAGACTGAGTTACAAAGCATGTTTCTAGCTACATTATCATTATTTATACATTTGCTGAAGAAAGAGAGATGATCTGGCTTGGAAATAGCTTAAAGAATGTGTTTTATTTTAGAGGAGGAGGACATAAATAGCCCCCATTATGTTGAGATGCTGTAAGTAGGACTGAGATAAGGCTTACATGAAGCTGATTTCTCAGAACAGTTTGTGCAGAGATCAGTTATGCTCCTGCTTCCTTTTAAAAAGTACAATAAATTGTGGCCTAGGGTGTGATTTGGATCTGTTCTTAAAACTGTTTATATCCAAGGATGCAAGAGGCTCCTAAGTATGTAACAACTTGAAATCTGAGTATGTAGGTCTGCTCTCGTTAGCTGAGGAGGGCTACACCTGGAAGTATGTTCAAAGACAAGGAGGAAAATGTGGTTATTAGGGGACTGTGATCATTTGTATTGTGGCAGTCATGGGGGAGACTCCTCTGTGCTAGATGCTGTACAAACAGAGAACAAAAACAGTGCCTGTGCCTCAGGACTTGCTGTTTCCTGCTAAATCTAATGCACTGACGATACCGATGGCAAAACGCTTGGGAATTAGATGGTATGGATAGTATTCCTGGGTATCTGAGTGTGTTTGTGTGTGTATATCATGTCTCTCTACCTCGTAGCCAATTTAAGGAAGTCAGTGAACTGAAATGGGCAAAATGGATTAAGGAATCTGGGGTAGAAATTTGTAAGAAGATGAAAGTCTTTGCTTTTTCATCTATCTTAGGATCCCAAGTCCAGCATTGATCAAAAAGGGAGCAGTAGGGAAGAGACTGGGAACATAAGTTTAGCCAGAAAACAGTCAAATGAAGTCACGAACGCACTGGGGCTCCTGGGTGCCATAGGATTAATGAGATTTGCCTGTTCTCAGCCCTTGCTGTGGTGACTGAAGAGGATCATCGTTGTACTGGATCAGAGAGAATGTCTTTGTGGGTTAGACAGGACTATCCAGTCACCAAATCCATCCCTGCTCTTAACTGAAGCATCCAGATTTGAATGATGTCACCTACTCCAGAGAACCTCTCCCCATATTTCACCCCCCACCATTTCGAGAAAATTGAGATACAGAGATGATTTTTTCACCTAAATCTCTTTTCTAATAGTTTTCATAATCCCAGCATTATTGCAAAGTTTAGCGCTGAATCAAAATGCTACAGAGAATGGTAGCTGATACAGCGCGTAAATACAAATGAACGCATCGCAAATGTTGAGCTAAAACAGTTTCATTAAATTACCTTTAAAAGCTATGTTATTTGTCAGGTGTCAGGAGCATGCTAACATTAGTAGTGACGTTAACAGTAATGATGCCCTGATCCTGTGGTGGGAGCAGCATTATTTTTATCCTGATTAGTCCTACTTTAGATTTTAACCTAGTTACCAGATGTAGATAAAAACAAAATGAATGTGATCTGGTCCCTGCAGCGTAATGTCCTCAGGCTCAGGCGTAGGCTGCTTTCAAGAGCAAATGAAATGTAATGAACAGTGTACAAGAGAGAACGTAAGACTGGATTTGTTTTAATGGTGTTCTATAAATAACCTGTCTGGCTGCTAACTGCAAGCAATTATTCCTGTGTTGGCCCCCAAAACCTCAAATGGCCTTGTCTACCTAAGGAAAGCGAAGATGTCTAGGGACTGGGAGGTGCATGAGTAGTGACATGCATTTCTGTGCTCTTTGGGGCTGCTCGTGCTAAGGATCTGGATTTTGATGTGGGGGACTAATTGCTTGCAGTTTAGGCCATGCAAAACTTGAGGAACTTTGGTGATTCCCCAAGGATTTCTGTGCTCTTACATTACCTCATGCTTACAGCTCTTGACTGAAGCCTGGCTTGACGCCCCTCCCGGGACCAGGTCAGGGTGCTCCCAGCACGGGGCTCATGCTCTGGCTGGCTCCCTCGTCTGCCCACCTGGAGCATCGGTCTGGGAGCCCTTCCCTTCCTGACGGGAGCACCATCGGCAGGGTCAGGCTGCTGGGATGGGGTCTAAAGACTATAGCAGATACTCTGGAACTTGTGTGGTCCTCAGGACAGTAGAGGAGACCTGAGCCAGCTGCCCAATCTCACAAAGTCTTTCCTGGGAACGATGCTGCGGCTAAAAGCCAAAATGCTTCTAGCAGCGAGAGGAAGAAAAGGCTGTATCCATCACCCTGCCAGCCCTTATGCTATTAGACAGAGGCTGTCACAGCCGATTAAGATTTTCTCCCCGCACAAAGGCTCTGACAGGACTTTCGAGTGATTTTTTTGCTGCATCCATTGAAGAGGATTCTGCCAAGTGCTGCCCACCTCACACCTCCCCTGGAGAAAACTACCCTGCGAGCAGGGAGCATGGTCCTGCCCTCAGCCTAGCCTGGCGCAGCAGCTCCGAGGGCTGGGAAAGGGATTTCATCCTGCCCAGGGTACACTGTGTGATGTTATATCTTGCCCTGCCTCCTGCTCCTTTGGTTTATTTCTCTGTAAAAGGGATTTAACAGCACTTATGAGAACACGTAATGAGAAAAAAAAATCTAATGTCCTGTAGTAGGAGTTGGCTGATGTATCTAAATTGATTTTTACAGGAAATTCTGCAATAATTTCCTTAAGGAAAAAAAAAAAAAGTGATTTTTTTTCCCACCTGTTCTATGGAAAAATAAAACTGACCACGAAAAGGCTGTCAGTCAGTTGCTGAAATCTAATCATATATCTTTTAGATTTTCTTTCCTTCCCTCTGCCTTGTTTCCTTTGCCTTACCAAAATGAAAGGGAGGTAGGAAAACAATGCAGAGATGAACAGGAAGGAATGTTTGGTTTTATTTTCACACACATTCTCAGATATGGTAATTAAAAGAACATGCATTCCCAAAGCCTTTCAGAGAAAAGGAGATGTTGTGGAAAAAAATGTTTTTAATTAAAGAAAAAATGATTGAAAACTTCTCTGTAGCCCGTATCGCCACTCCTGCCTGTCCTTTGTGTAACAGCATCACTTCTGCTTCCTCTTTCATGAAACTACTACTTTTCCCTTAGAAATGTCCAGATGGCATCAAACAGGCCACCCCCATGGGCCAGTGTCTGGGCTGTAATGGTGGCTGCCACCAACTGCTTTGGAAAGCAGCATAAGATGCAACGCAGCATCCGTTACTCTGGGTAGATGGGGGATGGTTTGTCCCCATGTCCTCCTCCTGTTGCTACAGATTTGTTCTCCCAAAAGGGGAACGGTGACGTGACTTGAATTAGCTATTGCGCCAGGAGATAAACTCCTAATGAAGAGCGGTGAGCGTTGTTCCGCGTGGAGGCCAGGTAAACCCAAGCTTGAGCTGATAATTCTCATGCAAGACCACTTGTTGCTCCTTGCTCGTTAGGAGATAATGATCTCCAATTAGGAATACACCTTTAGTTCTTTAAACTGAAGGAAAGGCTTAGGAGTTGGAGAACAGAAAGCCCCAAAGCTTGAAGTTTACTATTGAGGCTGTTGCTTCTGTTTTTTAGACTTCTTGACATTTTTCTTCTATCTCATTGGATATTTAGTGACCTATTAAATTCTCTTTGAAATTAATAAGATCATGACTCTAACACCATGGGCCTCTCCAGCATCAGGCTTAGCACTGATGGGATCAGCGCTGATGTTCCTCTTTCTTTCTTTCTTCTTTTTAAATGCAAGTGGCCTAAAAAAATAAAAATGCAAGAGTTTTTCAGCTTTAAAACCCATGAAAGTAGCTGTGTTCAGGATTGAAATCACCCCGTGTACTTCCCGACACTGTGAAAATGGTTCTGACATCCAAACCCCAGCAGCAGCGGGAACATTTGTTGCAGATTTAGGCTGTGATTTTTCAGAGGTGCCAGGCACCCACTCCCCTTGAATATTAATTCAAGGGGTAGCTCTCAGACACCTAATTCTTTGGGGCTCTTTCAGCCCCAGTTTAATTGAGAACATGCTGGAGGGCTGGATTTCAGCTGTTTGTTTCTCAGAGCTTCAGTGTGGGTGGGAAGGAGATAGCAATATCTTTCTCGTACCTGAAGCACCTCAAGTAGGACTGGCTAATATGGTACAAGTTGCCATAGCTGATAGGAGTCCTCGGGGTATTTCCCTGCCCTGTGTATGGAAGGGAAGCTTCTTTCTTCTCCTCTCCTCTCTCTTCATATATTGGGCCTCAGGATTCCTGCAAAGAGAAGAGACCAGACAAGGCTGGTAAGAAACTAGAGGTGATTTATGTATTTTGTTATGTTTTTCAGAGGATGTGGACACAAACAGATCCTGGGGGTCCGTAGATCCCCCAGCCTGACTAATGCCTTGTAGGTCTCCAAGCAGAGGCCTAGATCTAAATGTTATAGAAGCAAATGGGAATTCTGGAGATTGGGAACATCTTTGGCCACAGTAGTAAGGGAGGCTGTTGAATGGGAGATGCAGGTGGCCATGAGTTTCTTCATCTTCCTCAGCTTACTCAGTACATGTGGTTGGGGAACTGACTGGAGCTGGGTCTGTCTGGCCTTGTTTTTCAGCAGTGGAGGAACGATACTGCTCCTGAGTAACCTTGAATGGCATTTACAATAAAAGCTTTCTCCCAAACAGCATGTGTGGAGGCTAAGATGCACAAGTATACTCTGGTTATATAAATATCCCTGAATTATTTACCAGTTGGGGACCAGAGCCTCCACCAATGCTGACAGCACAGTCCTTCTCCCAGAGTACATGGAGAGACTTCCTAGGGAGCCTGCGTCTTCTGTGTCTGCTTGATGTTTCTTGCCATGTAAATGCTCCATGCTGCTCATATACCCCTCTTTAATGGGAGGGAAGTCCATAGAGGGAGAGAAATGGGCATCCCTTGGAAGCATTGCAAGTCCCCATGGCCTCACTTAGTGCTGACTCAAGAGGTTTTTGCTGTGCTAGGCAGAGGGAAACTGGATCTCCTTTCACTTCTTTGCTGGTGCTGGAAGAAATTCAGGAGAGGCTGAGAAGCATGTGGTGATCTGGTTGCAGAATTTAGGCTGGAGCATAGAGGTTCAGAAAGTACCAACTTCCCTTGCCTTGATCACCCCTGCAGAGGAACTGTGATTTTAGCGATAGGAGCTGGCGAGCAAAGTGATTTGTAGCACCACTTAGAGCAGAAAACATGTGCTCCAACTCTCTTTGCCCTCCCCTTAGACCAGGCTGTCTCCAAGCCCAGACTCTCATCCACACTTCAGCTTTTGCTTTCAAAGAGCTTCTGTTGATGGTTACAGCTGGGAGTGGAACAGTTTGCTTAACAGCATTATCCATTTAAAACATGTGCCTGGACTGTGCTCCTCCAGCCTCCGCTGAGAGGGTAGACAGCTCTTTCCACTTTCTCCCAATGACAGACTGATTCCAGTGCTGAGATTTCCAGCAGAAATTTCTGACATCTTTATAGAAGCTTTGGGCAAAGGTGGCAGCACTACTTGGGGAAATGGGAGAGCTAACACAAGTGCTGCCCTGGGTTATCCTGGTGGATCATTTCATTCCAGGGACACTGGAGCGGATGCCTCACATGACTTGCAAGAGAACAGGTCTCATTCAGCCCTCATACGACCTGACTCCACATACAACACCTTGCACTTGTGACTCCCTGCGGTGACAGAGTCCACAAGAGGAGTGGAGGTTCACTAAATTTTGAGGAAAATTCAACCTCCTTTTAAATAAGATTAGCATCTTATCTATTAGAGAGTTTAAGCACTATTGGTTGAATTAGCTGGAGAAAGGAGAAGGAAAAAAAACTATTTTAGAAGGAGAAACCCTGCAGACTCACCCATTTCATCATTTACTTGGAGATTGACAGGTAATTTATGTCCAGGCAGAGTGTTGAGACGTTGCCAGGGCAACTCACCTTTCCTGTGAAGGCTGAAACCTCAGAAATGGAGCTGAAAAAAAGAAAAGGAGGGAAGGATTCAGCTAAGTTTTGGAGAAGTTGTGCTGTGTTGTCCATGTCCTTTCATTGCTGAAGGAATCGGGGACTGATCTTAGCATAATTTGTCGAAGTCAGAAGAAGGACAGGGTAAGGATCTTTATCTGTGCTGAGATACAGCAGATATCAGTTGGTTTAGATATCAAATACAGCAGTCAACCTGGAACTGGTGTGAATGAGGTTACAACTGGTGGATCGCAGGGTGGCTATTAGTCTAAAGCTTATCTTGGCTGCTTTGTGCCAGACACATCAGAGATACAGGCTTCCTTGAAGGAAACCCCAGTGTGAGGAGATGCTCTAAGCACTGCAGTGAATAAAAAGCGTCTGGAAAGTGGTATTAGTAAGCTCAGCAAAAGCCGTATTCATCAGTGCCAGGGAATTCCTCTGGTGCTACACAAACCCAGAATACCTAAAGACCTTACAGCATTTGTGATGGGCTACAGGTGGATCAGATAGACAAGGCAGAAATGATGAAGTGGTGCTGGCCAGCACAGCAGTTACCATCTTGCTCTCAAATCTTCAGTAATTTTTTTTTTCCCTCACAGGAACATTAGAAAATGAGTTGGGAAGTCTGACACAGGTAGGAATAAAAAGAAGCTGCCCGTGGAAGGAGGAAAAAAGTAGTAGCTGCCAGTGGTGTGGCAGCTGGAGGCTTTCCCCACTGGTGCTTCATTCTTACTTCGTTAGCTACTGAAACGCAAACTTAACGGCTTTGAACACTAAGGAGTTTGAAAAACAGTGATTATTGTGTGAGCAAAAATGAGGCTTTGGGTTTTTCTCCCAATGTTAGTCTTTCTGTACCTCAGTTTCCCCTCTTCTAACTACTGGTATTTGGCCAGTGGCTGGTGAGGCACAGAAGGGGAATGTTCTGTTCCCCAGCAGCGACGGGATGGGCGAGGAGCCTCGTGCTGGGCTCCTGCTTCCCAAACCCAGAGCGCCTAGTCCAATCCCTCGGCCCGCCAGTCCGCCCTGGCGAGTGAACACGCGGTTTCTACAAGCGTGCGCGCTGCTTGCTTTCTCCCCCGCCCAAGCTGTACACAACCTCATTTAGGTGTCGAGGCACCTAGTGCAAGGAGTGAAAATAAGGTGAAAAATAGCCCTGATAGCTTTTTCTTACCTTTCTTAACATTTCTTCAAATAGTTGGGCTCGCGTGGGTGATGTTTGCAATGGGGGAATAAAGGTGTTCCTGGCATTTACTGGGGCGAGCAGCCACTAGCCCTGGTTTTCTCTTTCTGCGTTAGCTCCTCCCTGGAGCTGCTTCCTGCCTCTGCTGGGAAGCGGCAGCTATTTTGGTGCGTTCCTAGAACGACAAAATTGGTGATTTTTGCACATCGGCAGAGGCAGCCGTAGCCAAGCGGAGCAATTGTTGCTGCTTTTGTGAGTTCAGGAGAAAAGAAAACAGAGGGATTTGGGGTGGTAGAGGTGGGAGGAGATGAAAATGCATGGAAAATGTCAGCAAAGAGGAGGCTTGGAAAGCAGCTGCTGCTCTGCAAATTATTACACCAAATCCCCTAGGCCCCGAACATTTAGGTAGTTGTAGAGCTGGATACAAGATGGGATTCAGGTGCCCATTTTAGGAATCTGGTACCAACTGATGGCCTAGGACACCGCATCTAACCTCCAGTCACCAATCTAGGGAAGTTTGAGTTGCCCTTAGGTTCTGCGTGTCATTTGCCAGCCTTGGGAGGGTTTTTTGTATCTCAATCAGTGCTAAATAGTTATGCTTATGTTACTAGACCACTTAATGGACACATTACTTTTTTTTTTTATTTTTTTTTTTCCCAAGGTTGGAAGATCTCCACTGTTTGTATTGCTTCTACTGCAGAAGGGCTAGAGATGCAAATTCACCTGTGTGTCAGAGAAGCATGGCTGCAAAATACCTGCAAAATGCTGCACTTTTGGCTGAAAGGAGACACTATTGAGATTAAAATACCAGGCAGATCTTTGGAGGAATTAGGAGCCATTCTGTCTCTTGCAAGGGAAAGGAGCTGTAAGGTGGGACTAAGCAGAGAGAAAAAAAACACAGCAGCTGAAAAATCTCCTGGTAACTGCTAATTTTTCCTACCCTCTTGCTTTTACTCTTCTGTTTTTTAACTTCATTCTTGGCTTTTTATTGACAATAAACTACAGAAGCATAGGCCCAGTGCAGCAATGTAAGCAGCACCATGGATGCAGTGGCCTCATGAGCTCCATCCTTGGGCCTGGCAGTAATTAACTTGGTGACCTCCACAGTGACATTTCACCCCTCTGCCCTCCAGACTTGCCAAGCCTTGTGATGGATTTCAGTTCCTAAGAAAGCTGCAAAGATGAAATGATGTTGGCAAAGAGTTTCTAGTATGCAGGTGCCAGTCATTTCCATGCTGGAGTGGAAAAATATTGTAGCCTTGATTTAATCTTCTTTCCAGCCCTTTTATAAAGTCATCTCAGGGGCACCTATGCAGCTTCTCGCATCTTCTAAGAGGACCATTTTGAGTTCACACTTGCCCTGAGTGTGAACTGTGTTTCACCCTGTAACCTTTAAGTAGGGCCCTGCTCTTCCAGGGGCTTAGTCTCTTTGCTTATAAAATGGGAGGAAAAGACTTGTGAAGGCTAGGATGGATTTCCATCACCTTCTGTGATATGAGGTAGCTTCCATTAACTTCCCTTCTGGAGCTAACGCTTCTCTTTTTCATTAATATCATTGCAAAGATAAGGATCTATTAATGGGAGTAATAAGTCACCTATAAGGACTCGGGGAGAGCAGTGAGTTAACGTTTTAACTCTCTTCTTTGCAGCAGAAAACTCTCTGGGGGATATTCAGAGATAATTGCTGGGAATTAGGGTGATTGCACTTTAGACTGATCTATTTTCTATTGGAAAATGCAGGGTTGCTTTTTTTTTTTTTTTTTTTAATCATTTGCACTGATTTCATTGATTTTTTTCTGCCTTCAAAAAGAGAAGAAATTGAATGTTCTGATGTTTTCACTTCAAATAAGTTGCATCAAAATGTTTTGTTTAAATTTATTAAATGTAGGCTTCTATGTGATTGCTGAATATGGAGGTTAATACTCAGGTCTATATTTACAAATCTTTGTATATACATAGGTAACACCAACTGTCTTACAAGTATTTCTAATATTAGAATTGACATTTTTATATATGAGCACAGACTCACAGTGACAGGACTGAAGACATCTAATCTAGTCACAACCACAATATAAGATTCACTCCATAGAAATCCTTCTCAGCAGATATTTGTATAATCTATTCTTAAAAACCTCTAGAAACTGAAATTTTGCAGTCAGCTACGTAATATTTTTCAGTGCTCTACCACTCTTACCCCTAGAAAGGCTTTTTAATGCCTAACTTAAGTACTCCTTGATGGAGGTAAGGCCATTATTTCTTGCCCTAACTCCAATGGCCACAGAGAATGGCTCATAACTTTCCTTTTATATATTTGTGGATGGTTATCATGTTCTTCTCAGTCATTTTTCCCTAGATTAGATAGCCCCAGCTCATTCAGTCCTTCTTCAAGGATTTTCTTGCTGCTTGCTTCTATTGTCAGGAGTCCTTCTAACAGGTCTATATGCTCCCTGAAGCTCTGGGTCCATCACTCAACTCTCAACTTCAGCTGAGGCCTTTCTGGGCTGAGCAAAATGAAGTGGTTCCTCCCATGCCTTTATACAACACTCTTGTCTTTAAAAACTCTCAGGACATATTTTTTCTGCTTATGCTGACTTCTTGCAATGCACTCTCACTTCCAGGTTCACTTCTGCAGAACAGACACTAAATCATTCCCTTGCTGAACTAATATTTCAATTACTACAGTATTTTAATTATTTCTACTCTGTCCTTAACTAATCCTGTACCCTAGAATTTGTAGCTTCCTCTAAACCTAACCTGAATACTCTCCAATCAATAATCAAAGTCAGTAGTGAACACACCAAATAGCACCAGGCCTAAAGTAGACCCCTGTTCCACCTCAAGCAGTCCAAAGAATTATTAGTTATTCTTCAAGCAGGCTTTTCCTGAGTATTTTATGTTTACCAAATAGCCAAGTGTGTTTCCACACCTTGTTTTTGAGTGTGCAATATGGGACAACATCCAAAGCATCACTGCGGCTTGTCCTTCTCCCCTGTACAAAAAGCCTATGATCCTGTTGTAAGAGGAGATTAGATTGTTCTTGACAAATCTGTGCTGGCTGTGATTCATCTCCTCATTATCCTGTAGAGGCTTGCAAAGCTCGTCTGATTATCAGTGTGCACTGGGTCTGAACCAGGTAACTGATATATAGCTGTGGGGTCTCTCTTTGCCTTGCAGGCAGGTGTGATGTTTGTCCTTTTCCCACCTGTTAGAACATCGCCCACTCTCCAGGTGTCCTTGAAGAGAGTCGCACCAGCTATGAGACTTCATCACTTAGATCAGCAAGTGCTCCATACACTACCAAGCAAGGCCCATCCGAAAATATTTGATTTATTGAATTCTTTCCTAACCCACCTCTTTGCTTCACTGTCACATAAGCACATACTCCGTTGTTTCCAGCATTAATCGTGCAGTCCAGCCAAACATTGCCTACCCTTCAGTAGACTGAAGCAAAATGGCACTATGTATGTTAACCATCCTATCTGTCACCATCAGTGTCTCTCTGCTAAAGAGTGTGCCAACCACTCCTTTGATCTCCCTCTTATCAGTTAACGTACATACTTATAGACTCATTTCTTGTTCCTCTTTTATGTTCCTTACAGCTTGTTTATCACTCTGTGCCTTAACCTTGCTGTTGTGAATGTCACATCATTCAGGCAGGAAGCTTTTTTTCCCCCCTCTGCTGATGTTTGCTCTTCGCTTGCTGTCAGGGAGCTGCATGGTATTCGTGTTGCTGATGGTGTGCCTGGTGGGGGTGAAGCATGGTGTGCGTGTGGGTGTGTGCAATATCACAATTTCCTTCTGATTTGGACTGAAGAAAAGCTCTCAGACACTGGGATCTCTCAAAGGATGCAAAGTCTGTTGCTACATGCTTCTTTCTGTTAACATCATCAGTGGAGAATGAAGCAACAGAAGAATACAGCCCTTCTGTTCCCCTTTCCTGAAATTTTCTGGGCCAACTCAAGCAACATTTGTGCCTTATTTTAATGAGCCTGTATTCTACCAAAGTGAAATGAGTTCTTGAACCGTTGACCTTAATGGGATTTTGTGTTGTTAGAATAATAGGCAAAGATTATTGCTTATATTATATTGTGCACATAGATAATGTGAATATAATGACTGCTGATCCAACTTGCAGGATTACAGCATTGTTCAGCAAGTGCTCTGGGTAATCAAACTACAGAAGAGGCCTGCCATAAAGAGAAATAAACTGGTTACACATGGAATGGGAATAGGTAATTTTATGACCATTAATAATCTTTGACGTTGTGCAAACCAAGACCTTGATAAGGGTAATGAAAGCTCATGCTTCAGGACATAAGAACACTTGTGAGAGAAGAGGAATGAATTTGCTTTCTCCCATTGAACAACTGTCTAAGCACATTATGAGTGCTTCTGCCCTTATCCTGAAGCTTCAGGCCTTTTATCTCTACTTCAGGATGGAGGATGCTGAAACCCAATAGAAAATGTTTTGGACTGACATGGAATTTTACTACCTGCTACAGTGTTTTTCACTGTGCTAAATCTCATAAAAATAAATGGGGTGTCTGCTCCATTAAGCTCATTGGTTCTCTGGCCACAAAGAATAATAGAGTTGGTGTATCACCTTAAGGGGAAAGATCAAAGTTCTCTCCTGAGATGCATGGTATAGAATTCCTATGAAAAAGAGCCAGATTATGGTTTGCTGCATTTGGTTTTTAATATAGCAATATCAAGGATGAATTTACCTACCAAACATTAGAAGGAAAAACAGGGTCCTGAAAGAGTGGTCAAGTTTCAGGCAGCTAATTTACTAAAGATAAATTCTCTCATCATGTAGAATGACAGAATGAGGCCTCAACAGCATTTGAAGGATATTGTCTAAATGGGACACCATACCTGACTGACTTCCATTTCTACACCCTTACTCTGAACTAAGAGCACGTGCACAGGAAATTTAAGTGGATTAAAGTGGTTCAGAATATGGATCTTAATTTCAAAACTGTTTTCCTGTAAAAATCGCTCCCATCTTAATCCAGTTTATCTTTCCCTATTCATATGAGCACTAAATATGAAATACAGAGTTTATGCTGGCAATATATTCACTCCACAACTTGAAGATACACGAAATGTAAGGATGTAAAATTTCTGTTTCCTAGGGGCCATAAATGAATGTAAATCCACCCACAAAAACTGAGTTCTGAGTTAAAAAAAAAAAAAAAAAAAAAAAAAAAAAAAACAATCTGATGTCCCCTAAAATAAATGACTGTTATAGCAGCTCTAGAGCAAAAAGTTTGAGGTTAAATTTGTCCCATGAAATGTACAGCAGGGAGTGCAAAGCCTTTCAGACGTTTGAAAGATAGTGAATGAAACTTCATTTTTGTCATGATCATCACTAAAGGGAGATAAAGTTGAGAGTAGAGAATCCCTGAACAGAGATGTGTAGAGGTAATAAAACAGCTCTATCTCTGCCTCAGAAGAAAAGCCAGGCAGAATATTTTGACCTACTTCTTTTTTTCCTAGAAATGAGGAGCTTTGTTCCAGCTGAAACATGTGATGGGAGTATATTTCAATCATGTCTCTAATGGGAAGGTTTCTGAAGTCCAAGATGAATTCTTCCATCCTCTCCGGAGAGGCACAGGACTCTGAACTGAAATCTTGGCCTTTTGAATTCTAGGACAGATGCTCCAACACCACTGCAAAAGACTTACTTTCATCCCAGTGCAGAACTAAATCAGCTTCAGAAACCTCAAAAGTAGTCTCGAAGCTGTGTTTTCAATGAACGCTAACTGAAAGACAAATCCAGTGATTTATTAGGAGTCTAGCCATCTTGCTAAGACATTTAGACATGCCAGCCAAGGTCATCTCACAATGCCATGCCTGAACCACTGTAGAAGTGGCTAAATGTCCTCTCAAAGGTAGAGGAGCAATGGAGAAGGTGAAAGATAGTTTGCTAAAAGTCTCTTCCTGTCCAGGGGATCTCCATGTATGGATGGTCCTCAAATGAAATGCCTTTGAATAGCAGGAAGTCTCTAGCAGGGCCTTTGTTATAAGGAAGATAACGCAGCAGCACGAGGTTTTTATTTGTCTGACAAAGATAGCAGGTAATTCCAGCCTGAAAGCAAGATGACTTTATATATGTTTTAGTTCACACTCTGCAGTGCATTTTCATATTGTCCTGCTCAATGATAACTTGTTCCAGTAAGTGAAGTCTAATCAAATTTCTAGGCGAGCAATAGCTTTAATGGAGTATCTTCACCTTTGTTTCATAAGCAAAGTAATTCTAAGAGTTCATTGAGCTAAAGATTTGGGGGGTTTAAAATATTTAATTTATGAGCGTAATGTAGGACATGCCACCAAAATGATTTCTAATTAGAATGAAGCGTAAGAAGTAAATCTGATTAGAATTAAGACCTCCTGCAATTCGGGTGTTTGCCTCCGGCTTGGTGCAGAGCTGCTCTGCTCATTCTCTGCAGGGCCCCCAGGCAACTCAGCTGATATCAAGCCCTTCTGTATTTGAACCCAACGGGTGGGCACCCTGGCAGGGCAAATGTGCCCTTTTAAAGAGGAATGAAAGCCTAGATACGCTCTAGAATAACAATGGGTTTCAGGAAAAAAAAAAAAATCTGTAGAAGATGAGAGTCAGTTGAGCTCAGTGAATGGTAGATTAATTAAACGCAGCTCCCTGAAGGCCCTGAAGCCAGGCAGGTACGCACTGAGCAGTCAGTGAGGTTGACTGCGTTACTATGGGAGATGGAGTGGTGGTGCAGACACCACGCTGCTTTATGAGTTGTTATTCTCCTGCTCTTTCTACAGCAATGCAAGACCAGAATGAGAGTTACTGATCAGGACTGTGGGAGTGCTCGGCCAGTGACCTCTGGAGACTGCTCCAGGGCTTGACGAGAGCCCCCAGGGTGAGTAAGAGATGGGAGAAACTGGGAAAGTTGCCTCATGCAAACTCTGCCCCCAGGAAGAGAATTGTCAGTCCAGCCAAAGGATATGGATGCTTATATCCCTCGAGCCTGGTGTTTCGGCCTTTTTAGGTTCAGATTGTGGCAGATTGACAGTAAACAGAGAGGGGAAGGGAGCAGAGACATGGGGAGGTATCTTAAAGATGCAGAAAGAAGTTAGCTGCCCATTTCTTGCTAGAAATTTAAAGATATTAACCCTGCAGTGTGTATCTTTATAAATCCATCAGTATATATAAAGTAAGAAGCCAGAGGGAGGGAAAAGGGCCAGTTGCTGACCAGAAGAGCTGAGATCCTCTACTCCATTCTCCTCTGCATTCATCTGCATCTGTAAAATGTATAGCAGGCCTGCAAATCTCTGGGTAGAAGCTTTGTACAAGGGAGTAGAGAGGCAAGTCAACATCATGGGCAGCCCTGTTTTCTCTGCCGGAAGAAATGTCATGTTTGTTGTTCTTGCTCTATGTTGAGGAGGGCTCATGAGCTAGCCAGAAGTAAGCCCTCGCCCTGGCCTGTAGGTAAGTCCTTGTCCATTTAGCCAGATTCTTGTTGTGTTTAGCAGCTTGGAGGACCACTGAATGCTGAAAATGAGGAAACTTCAGAGAAATTAATGGAAACCAGGAGTCAGGCCTTCTTTTGGCATGTAGGGACGGGTCCTAGGAAACATGATGTTCCCGGTTTTAGGGCACATGTTGTCACCCTTGACTTTGAGGAAGTCTAAGCCTAGACTCCAAGGGACACTGTGTCCATCAGCCAAGCTTACACGTATAGGTAACTGTAGAGCTCAAACCACTCTCCCCTGAGCTGAATGCAAGAGGCACTTTTGTGCTCCCTACATACACACACACCCCTTCTCCCCTCCTCCCCCTCCTCTCCCTGCTTTCCAAGTAAACTGCCTTTATGGCGAGATTCATCCTTTTTAAATATTAAATAGCAAAGCCATATAAATTAATGGTGCTGTTTTAAAACCCTCCGTTAAAGCCAGGCCTATCAGCAATGACAAATTGTCTCATTATGGGACATTAATTTCTTGTAATTTATTTTAGTGAGTGAAGGTAAATTTATGGTTGCCTTTCCCTGGGGCATGTTGAGACCCAGCTACCAGGTCAGAGAGAGGTCACTAAACCCCAGAAGAGTTGAGCTAAAAATCGAGCCAGACAGGGAAGGAGGGGAGGAAAAAATTAATTTATGCATCAAGGGTACCATTTTGATTCCAGTGAGAAAGCAATGAGCCCTTCACAGCCCCCAGCTCCCACCCACAGTGATTTCCACCTGCTTCTGCCAGGCAACTTCACAGCATCATCTGACATCTGAGTCCTGCTGTGTTTCAAACTTGAAACTTGCCTTGAAGAAACATATTGTCTTCTACAAGGAGATGTAGACCCTGTACTTCTCAGCAGCTATTGCATCTCCCCCAACTTTACATTTAAATTGTAATGTACATATCTATGTAATGCAAGTGTAGGACATCAGCCCTAGTGGGGAATCACTTTTGGGGCATCAGTCTGCATAGCATCATCTGAAACTCTCTGGATGTAAAAGCAAGTTGCTGTCTGAGTCCATCCTGCAAAAATACATACAGCAACACAGTGCAAGACAAAGGGGCTCTGGGCCCATGTTTCTGGCCTGAAATCCTTTTCACTACTCATTGCACACATTCCTGGATTTTCTTTGCCATGCTGACTGGGTGCAGAGCTTCCCTGCACCATGCTGGCTCATCAGTGCTGTGCTGTCTAAGGGCTCTCAGTATAACATGCAGCCCACAGTGCCCCAGGCCTGGAAATCTGAGCCGGGATCTGTTTCTGATAAGGAGCTTTTATGACTGTAATTTTCATCAAGACCAGTAGCATCTGACAATTTGAAATATCTCTGACCTGTCAGATGAAGAGGATGGGTGGGGATTTTCTTTGTCTTTGCTAGCTGTGCAGTTTTCACAGCTAACGCAGCACATTTTCAAATACATATATGTGTGTGTGTGTATATATACACACACGCACACACACACACACATATATACATATACATATGTATATGGTGTAAATAAATTATGCATGAAGAGGATATTTTTTCCTTAAATCCATTATAAACACCGTTATTGCATTTGAATCCTTGATGAGCTGTGTACTGCACAAAACTCATCTAGTGGCCTCTTGATTCCCAAATCAGAGGCTGCTCAGACCTAGGCTGGACCTGATCTGCCGAGAAAGTAATAGAATCGCAGCTAATGTTTCTGGGGCAGCTCTTGTCCCACAGGGATGACGGAGTGGCTGATAAGCCAGAGCTGTTATTTTCACACCTGGATGCATAGATCCAGGCTCAGAGATCCCAGATGAGTGCAGTTAGTCATGAGCTGCTCAGCAAATTATATTTTTGGCTGGAAAATGGAAGTTTTATTTACAGGTTGGAAATCAGGTTGTGGCAGCCCCAGTGAGGGCTGTAAGTAGGTTACTATGATTGCAGTTCTCTGTTTGCCCCCTTTCCCTTCCTCCCCTCACATTGGAAAGTGGGTCTTTCCATCCCAAAGCAGAGCTGAAGAAATCAGGGAAGAGAGTTTGCCATTTGGCGGGGGAGATGCATTAGTGATACTAAATGTTTGTGGAAGGAAAACAAAAGGAGAAATTGGATGTTTTGCTGGAGAAAGATATTTGCCTGGCAAAATCCCCCGCAGACCAGCGAGGCACTCTGAGCACATGAGCAAACAGGATTTCTGATTTTTAAACAGAGACTTGTGGATGACAAGAACTTATCTCCCCCACTCTGCTCACCTTCTACAGAGACTTTTCCCTGCTCAAATGCAATTTCTCTGCCTTAAAAGGTCCTAAGATGTTTTCATCACTGACTTCATGTTTGCACCATTAACTTCCACCTTTCAGCCCCCACCTCCGAGTAAGGATGTTGCTGCTACAGAGGGCAATGCGTTAGGTACTGGATAGAGTCATACCAAGCTGGAGCAGCCATGCCTGGAAATGACTGCATGGCATGCAGATCCATGAAATCATTCTCCCTGGAGTAAATGGCAAGCATCAAATCCCGATCTGCCTTTCAAGAAAGCATAAACAAACCCCCTCCCCCCCAAAAAAACAGCAGCATACGCACACTCACTGGAGGGAAAAGACTTTCCACATCATTGCACGGCTACCTGCTTCCACAAGATGTAATTTCCCCTGCAATTGCCTTCTGCTACATTAGACTTTGCTAAAGCCACAGCCCATTGCTCTTCCTCCAAGCACAGCTTGGCTTTCCTAGTCAAATAGCCAGCTGCCCAAATGAAAGCAAAAGCTTTGCCTCAAGATGATGGCAAGACTTGTGCTCTTCCTTGCAGCACTAATACAGGTGGAGACAGGGCTGGGCTATTCAGCCGTGCCATAATTGGAGTTATCTTCTGGAGATCTGGGTGCTGGGATGCTCCTGTAGTGGAAGCAGAAGATATCTTGCCATCACTGATCATCTCAGCATGGGAGATATTGAGCTGCTTTCTGCCACAGGGCACAAGGAAGAGCTGTATTAGTGGATGGTGGGCATGCTGGCAGAGTCCCCTCCACGGGGACAGCACCGAGCTGGATCTGCTGTGACAAGGAATGAGGTCTCATTTCTGAGGTAGCACAGTCCAGCAGGTTGCTGGGTGTTAGCTGAGGCATGGTAACCTATTTGTTGTATCTTGCATGTAAAACATGTAGTTTAGCTTAATCCTTCTTTGAAGAAGTCAAAAGCAAATTATGTGCCTTGAAATTGCAAGTGCCTGAGTCTAGACAGCTCAGCTAGGCTGAGGTAACTTCTTAAACCCTGGTAGCTCAAAAGGAAACCCAGATACAACTCTCCATTGGTTTTTCTCATACCACTTGATCAACAAAGTAAATTAATGTCAAAACATTGTGTGTATGGCTGAGGCTCAGAGGAGGGTATAAGGATCACCCAAGGCTGCTGGGCCCAGCTTGGACCTTCATAACTTTCGGCTCTGCCTGTTTACCAGTGTAAGGAAAGCAGTGACCAAATGAATGAAAAACGAAAACCCTTTTCCTCCAGCAAATTTCACTCCAAGGAGCCACAGCTCCCACAGGTGTGAAAAAAGTCAGACTGGACTCTGTGGTGTGCGAAGTGCCTGATAGCATGGCTGAGGGGTGGTGTGCTATGGAGAGGTAGGTCTGGACCATGGAAACATGGGACATGATTCCTCTGGCCTAACTTTGGCTCAGACATAAATGTTGGCTTTCACCATGGATTCCTTTAGCGTTCATAGGAGAAAAAGGCTCTCAGGGTCATGATCCATCAGACCTACCTTGATATCTCCTGTGAGGTTGTGCAGGGGGCTACAAGAAACAGTGTCACATAGGAGAACACCCACAGGTATCTCTGAATCCTACTTGCACTGTGTACCTCCTGGAAAGCAATTCGTCTTCCTTTCTGTCTGCTTTCTTCTTGTTCTTCATCCACTTGGAAACCACTTGTTACACATACATACACATGTACTTCTTACGCACAAGCACCTGGCACAGGTTGATCCTGTTCTTTGGGTGCTGTGGGGAATGGCATGGCACATTCCTTCTGAAGTTTCCTGAGACAGACGGATGTTCAATCCATATACAAGAGCTCAGTGCTGTCCTTGGCTTCAGGTTGTCCTAGGAAACAGTCCAGCATCCAAAGAAATCAACAGAAAGGCTCCCATCAGCTTTAGCAGAGCCACGGTGCTCTGAGAAATGTGCTTTCCGTGTGTGAAATGAGCTGTGCCAAGTCCGGCGCTGATTTACATCCAATAACCCCCACTGATTCCAGGGGAGCTCTGCCAGGTTGTTCTGTCTGAAGATTCGACCCAGAAGCCAGCTGAGCGCAAAGCCTCAGAAATGTGCTTTTCTTACAAAAGCAGAGCAATCTTTCAAGTTGTACAAGCCTCAGCACAAAAACTGCAAAGCTGGAGCAGTGCTGTTACCTGTTTGTGCTGCTTGCTGCCATTTGAGTCTAATCAGGGGCTGGGAGCTCTTGCTGTTTGGCTTAATTGCCAAGCTCCTGTCAGAAAGGTCCTTTGCGCCTGTGACTGCTGGAAAAAGAGGAGCTCATTTGTGTAGCTGGCAGAACGTAATCTCAATAATACTGCTAATGTGCTGTGTAATTGCAGGCAGCCGTGCAGGTAGCTGTGGCCAGGAGGAACACTTGTCCCTGAAGGGTCAGGGCATTAGAAATTTCTCTGGTACCAAGCTGGAAAAAGGATATGAAACATAAGTGCCCTGATTTCCTGTTCAACTTTTTCATCAATGACCTGGATGAGGGGACAGAGTGCCTCTTTAGCAAGTTTGCTGATGATACCAAGCTAGGAGGAGTGACTGATACCCCTGAGGGCTGTGCTGCCATTCAGAGAGACCTGGCCAGGCTGGAGAGCTGGGCAGAGAGGAACCTCGTGTGGTTCAACAAGGGCAAGTGCAGAGTCCTGCATCTAGAGAAAAATAACCCCAGGCACCAGTACAGACTGGGGGCTGAGCTGCTGGGGAGCAGCTCTGCAGAGCAGGGCCTGGCAGTGCTGGTGGATGACAAATTGACTGTGAGCCAGCACGGTGCCCTTGTGGCCAAGAAGGCCAATGGTCTCCTGGGGTGTGTTAGGAAGAGTGTTGCCAGCAGGCCGAGGGAGGTGATCCTGGTGCTCTACTCAGCCCTGGTGAGGCCTCATGTCGAGTACTGCATCCAGTTCTGGACTCCCCAGTCCAAGAGAGACATGGAGCTACTGGAGAGAGTCCAGCGCAGGGCTGCAAGGATGATCAGAGGGCTGGAGCACCTGCCCTATGAGGAACGGCTGCAAGAGCTGGGTCTCTTCAGCCTGGGGAAGAGAAGGCTGAGGGGGGATCTTATCAATGTGTCTAAGTACCTGAAGGGAAGGTGTCAAGGGGATGGGGACAAGCTCTTTTCAGTTGCCCAATGTGACAGGACAAGAGGCAATGGGCAGAAATTGAACCACAGGAAGCACACACGTGAGGAGGAGGAGTTTCTTCACTGTGAGAGTGACAGAGCACTGGAAGAGGTTGCCCAGAGAGGTTGTGGAGTCTCCTTCTCTGGAGCTATTCAAGGGCTGCCTGGATGCAACCCTGTCTAACATGCTCTAGGTGACCCTGCTTAAGCAGGGGGGTTGGACTAGATGATCTCCAGAGGTCCCTTCCAACCTTACTGATTCTGTGATTGTATGATTTATACATGGATGGGTATGTAAATGGCAGCAGAGGCTTGGCTTCTGCTTTGGAGCCTTTAAGGGTCTCAGTCAAGGGTTCTGAAATTTCCTTGCTCCTGGGAGCTCACTCTGTTTTGAAACCTGCTGGCATTTCCCTGGGATACAGAGGGGTGAGAGTTGCTGTTGCTCTAACATCCCCCAGCTGTTCTACACTGTCTCTACATTAGGACTGGAAATGCACATCCCTGCCCATGGCAGAGCACCACACATGTCCAGAGCTGTTCTCAGAGGGCTTTTTTTGTGGACCACAGCCAGTTCCAAGGATCACATTTCCACCAAAAATCTCTTTGTTGCAAGGCAAATCTTTTGCAATACATGCCAGCTGCTATTTGCAGAGAAGAAAAGAAAACAACAACTCTTTGCTTGTGACAGGGAACACCTGGAGAGGGTGCTGGGTTTGATTTTTGGCATTTCTGGGCTGGACCTTTGCATACAGATCCCAGCAGATTAGGTGTTCTCAGAGCTACTGCAGCTGAACAAGCCAACTCACGCTAGAGACTTTACTCTGATTTTTGAAGCCTTTCTTTAACCCTTAAATCATTATCTCAGACTGCAAAATGTCTCCTTCGCATGAAGGAAGGAAGTCTCCTTAGAAGACTGGCATAATAAATGAGGAAGAAAATAAAACTTGCTGTGAGCA
Organism: Rhea pennata; assembly: GCF_028389875.1. Lineage (NCBI taxonomy): Eukaryota > Metazoa > Chordata > Aves > Rheiformes > Rheidae > Rhea > Rhea pennata. The sequence goes on from NC_084685.1 coordinate 3,334,374, forward strand.
AGAGCAAACTGTTTGGGTCTAGGCTGCTTGTAGCTCTTTTTGTAATTAAAAATAAACCATTTAGTATGGTGAGCAATAAAATGGGAGCTTGTGAAATATTGTTTCCTCCTTATTTGGTATATCTGCACGTGGGGAACTTCTCCAGTATTTAGGACACTGTGATATGATTCTTTTGTGGAGGGAGTTTGTGGTTTGAATCCATTTCTCCCTCCTGCATCAGCACCCTGACTGTAGGGCTGTGATTTTTACTCTTAGTACATCTTTCATCCACAGCGCAACTACAAGTCCCTATATAGCAACAGATTTGATGACTTTGTGTCCTCTGATTGTGAGAACCCAGCTCAGGTAGACACACACACACACACACACACACAAAAAAAAAGAAAATGCAGAGAAATTTTTATTTTCCCAGCTCTAAAGTCATCGGTGCTCTGTCCTTTGGCTTTGGGTGAAGCTGTAGGAAGTTATAGAGCTGCAAATTCAAAACCAGTGCATGGTCTTAATGCTCTTACCTTGTGATGCTTTAGGAGTCTGGAATGAGTTTGGGAGCTATTTGCTTGCCTTGCGACAGGGACTGGTGTCTCCAATAGAACCTCATCCTCTCTGTACCCTTATTAAGAGGCAGAGCAGAGAAGTTAAGGACTGAATAAGCTAGGAAGAAGGGCCCAGGTACACAAAATGGATCTGTCCCTCCAGCAACAAGAATGAAAAATGAATGAGTTCACTAGTTGTGCTCTCCCCAGGCAACTGAGGTTTCAGTCTCTGAGGCTGTGGGGAACATGCAATTTTCACAGTCAGTAAAAAATAAAACCAGGCTTATCTCAGTGGCTTTGTGTGAACGCCACAGCAGCAGGACATCTTCTGTCTCGGCATTGAATATGTGCTATCCAGCGCCTGGCAGGGGAAAGGGTTAAAAGCCAGCATGTTATTTCCACAGCCAATGGACCATCCATGGCAGTTTTAAAGCCGTTGCTCTCAGCAGCGTTGAGTCCCATTTTATGAGGTGGAGAATGCAGCCGAACAGGCTGAAATGCCATTACAAAGGGGGGGGGGGGTGTGAGGGTGGCGGGCGGGGGACAGGGAACTCGAAAGCGAACAAACACTGTTACGTTGATTTAATTTCTCCTGGACTTTCAAAGGTCTTGCTGTTATTCGCTGCCATGCTTCACCTCCTGTCAGTTAGCCCCAGACGAGAGCCCGGGAGCGTGCACAATTAATCACAGCGGTATGTCAGGGTGCTGACGTCCCACAGCAGGACTAACCAGCGGAGGGGAGGGATGCTCCGGAGAGGGGGCAGACGGGGGAGCAAAGGTCTGGTTCAAGGCCTGGCCTCCTGGGAAACATTTATGTTGTGCCAAAGTTGTGCTGCTATTAACTAAATAACCTCCTTAGAGCGCATAAAAGCTCATCACGAGAGGCTCAGACACTGCCTTTGGAGGGGCTATTTACTCCCCTCCAGTGTCTGTATCATGTTGTCACAGACAGGGATGAGGCTGCAGCTTGTTACCTTCTCCGAAGTGCCCCAGATAGCCCCAAACCTCTTTTCTCTGGATCAGGCTAGGTAAAGTCATTAGCTCTGATCTGCAGCAAGCATGTGGACAGATTTACATGCACCCAGGGCTTTGTGCTGGGCTTGGGAACACTGCAAGGCAAGAATGATTTGATTTCCCAAGCTACAGGTTAAGGAGGTATTTTCTTGTCTCGCTGAGAGGCAGCAGTGTTCAGCAGGACATAAGAGTCCTTTCCACCATTCAGAATCTATTACTGTGCCACCTTTGACACATTTCTGCTATTTTTCTACTGAATAGCATTTGGTAAGTCCCAGCATTCTCATGCCTCAGTTTCCCTAGCACGGTAGGGATAGTGATACTGATTTATCCTGGTCTGTACTCCAAGTGTTAGGGATGGAAAGGTCAGTTTAAGAGCTCTTTTCTTGCTGAATCCAACATACGTGCTTTCCAGGCCTGTTCCCTAATTCCACTCCAGGGCTTTGCCCTGGTCTGAGGTCTGTCAGCAAAATCCCTGTCACCATTTCAGTCAGCATCCTGGGCTGTGGAAATTGCAGAACAGCCTTTTTATCTTTCTTTCAGCCCAAGATGGCAACAAGAGGATAGGTAAACAAAAGTGCCCTTTAATCTAACTTCTCCCTCAAACCAGGCAACTGTGACTGTATGTGCATCACTCCCATCAACACGCTCTGGGCTGCATTCCCTAATCACTGACAAATGCTGTACAAAGCACTAGAGAATCAATAGGTCCTGACCCAGGAACTTTATATCCTTAGGGGTCAATCTGACTGTGACAAGTCTGAGACCCTGAGAGCGTGGAAACCTTGGGATGTGCCAGATGTTGCAAGCACTTGGGGTATTCCAAGACCTCGTATAAATTCAACCCATGTTATCTGCAGCTGTACAGGGCTCAGGGGAAATCCCAGGGTTAAAATTGCTGACAGGGATAATTAATGTTAATCCCAGTTAAGCTGACAAGCCTGGAGATGACTCAGCCACCAGCTGGGACCAATATCAGTGTATTTCCATTTGAACTGGTGGAAGAAGGCTACTGACTGAGAGCATGTAGAGGGACCCATTAAGGGACCTCCAGTTCTGAGGGCTTTTATATGCATCAAGGGTTTGGTGCAGAGTTTGGTAACGTGTCAAAGTAAGACAGTACCTTGACTTCGCAAGATAGAGGTTAAGCAGGTATCAGGGGAGCAGGAGATGTAAGCAGAGTTCGTGCAGGGTCTTTGTGTGTACAAGCCACAGCTTGGCCTAGTTACTTGCAGTGAAAGCGTTGACAAGGCACGCCATCCTTCTGGGCCTCATCTTCTCCTGTGGAAAATCAAACAGTTTGAGAAGGCTGGGATGTTGCCATAAAGCTCATGGAAAGCGTGAGTACTGAAATGATGGAGAGCTTGGAAGAGAAACAGAATTTCAGTGTTTGTGAATTTAGGCTGAGATTTTTGAAGCTAATTGGGAAGATTGTTCTCAGGAGCAGGCTCAGGCCTCCAGAGTGTCTTCTCATGTCCTTTGAAAGCTCAGCTTTGCTCTGGAAATCTGGACCATGGGGTGTGTTTTTCACAAGATTAATTGCTTACCTCCAAAATATCAGAGTCGTTTTTCATGCGATATTTTGCCTCTTTGCTTCTTAATTTTTCAAAGAGCAGTTTCCTGATTCTTACCATGAAGCAGCTGCCTGCTGTGGCTGAATTTTGCATAAAAGGTCTTGACTTGGTGCATTTTATCTGTCTGCCTTACTTGTTCCTAACTGAAATTCCTCCTCCTAGCAGGGGAAACATTAGGAGTGATATATTCCAAGTGCAGCTGTACATATTTGATTTCTGGCTATTTCTAAGGTCACCTCAGATCTTTTGCTTTTTGTGAGATTTGTCTACGTGGAGCTGCTGCTGTTTGCAGAAGGGATGTGCAACACCTCTCTAATTGCCATGGTAACACATGGCAACACAGAGCAAAACAGGTGGCAGGTTGATTTGGGCCTGCAGAAAAGGGGAGGAAAACTGTAGAAATGAAGGTGAAAACAAGTCCACTTGAGCAATGCCCTTACAGAAAGAAGAACAGGAGAGTCTTCTGAATCCACCAGGATGGAGCAGATTGCTTTCGCTGTGACTTTTCTCAGCTATTGTTCAAAGAAAATGAACTCTGGGTAGTGTGGGTCCAGGGTACAGATGCGATGGAGGGTCCTGAGCATCCTTGCTGGCTCTGACCTCCTGCTTGACCTTGGCAATGCCAAGGGGCCACCTGGTGTCTTGCCTGTCTTATCAAGAAAGTGGGGTCAACGATGGCAGAGCCTCTCTCTGAATCCACAAGCCTTTTTTGACTTCCGCAGGAAGAAACTCACACCTGCAAAATTTGAGATTTGAGGCAGATGTTTATAAATTGGGAATACTTACTCATTTTCAAAGAATTTCACAGAAACACACAGGTTTTGCAAACTACATGAATTCCACCTCCAAATCCCACCTGTTTCCAGCTATAATAAACTACTTTTTTTTTTAAGGGGATGCTAACACAGCAAAAGGCAACTCTGTGGAAGGTCAAAGCACAAGTCAGACCTGGACTGGAGCATGGAGAGGTTCAGCACACAGAGAAAATATCCCTCAGAGTCAGGCAAAATCAAGATAAGCAGCTGAATTTAAAAATAGGTGCATGGGTAAAATCTGGAAGGATGTCAGGCAAATTCTGGACTATTTGATTTACATTAGCTGAAGATTCATTCAGCATTAAATACCTTCGTGGTACTTATTTAAGGGTGGGGAGACTGCAAATACATCTGAGGTAGAAAAGGAAACAAAGGAAATGGGACTTAATGTTTTCAGCGAAGTTGCAACAAGATGAAAAAACAAAACAAAAAGAGATGCTGCAGCACATGAGTGGAAAGCACATGGGCCTGACAGATTACATCTGGAGGGCTGAGGGATGGAAAAATAACCTTAAAGGTGAAAGACGCCATCACCATCAAGAAAACATCACATTTTTCACAGAAATGCATTGAATTCCTTAAAAATAAAAGAAAAAAACATATATGGAGGCATTGAATCACTCCAAAATAAGGGAAGATCTTTCATTAAGGGCAATAAAAAAAACATTTCAAGCTGATCTGAAAATTAATCTTTTCCAATATTTTTAGTTGTTCTCCAAAGTGAGAATTCATTGTCTTATGTGTTAAGTTGTGCTGTTCCTTCTGTACAGTAAAAGATGAATGCTGCTTGTTTACTTGATATTAATCTGTGCATAAAGAATTTTAACTAGACAGTTCTTCCTTGAAAGATGAAGTTTTTTTTTTTTTTTTTTTTTCTATTTTGAGGGGAAAAAACCCAAATTCTGTTGACAGATGTAATAGGGGAAAAGGACTGTCAAATCCAGAGCTGAATAATCTTTGGTCTGTACCTACAAATTTAAAGGAACTTATCTTGGGTATTGTTATTACGGGCTTCATGAAATTCATAGCCACAAAAAGCAATCATCTCATTTATCATCTATGAAAATTCTCCTAACTATTTCCAGTTAAATTCTCTGCTCTTTCTGCCAAAACTTTTCATTTCAGGAGTGTGATAGATTTATGGACACTCCTTTAGAGAAAGAGTCTTCAAAAAAAAAAAAAAAAAAAAAGCTTGCCAACCTCCTCTTGTGTTCACCTTGGAAAATGAACATGTTCCTAGTGCTGCTCTGAGTCTCCTAGCAGCATAGAAAGCAGCACTGAGATCATCCTGCATAAATACAGGCCACAGCATCTTATCTCCTGATGGGCATCCAGCCTGTAATCACTGGTTCAGCTACAGCATAGCTTTGCAAAAGCTGCCCTGGCTGGATTTAAGGATTTCAAGGGATGCAGATCCCACCATGTCCCTCGGTAATCAGTTCTGATGCTTAATTACCTTCTCTGTTAAGGCCTTGCTCTGCCGGAAAGGATTTGTTGCAGACCCACAGACAGCACATCCCGTGGGCTGCGCTCTTGGCAGGTTGGAGTGGTGGTGCTGGTGGCCACGCAGCAAAACCGCAAAGGCAGCGATCTGCCAGCCAGGTCACTGCTCAGGCAGGGTAGTTACGGACCCAGCTTTCCCGCTCAGCTCAGTGAGGAAAAACTCATTAATGGCAGTACTATCAATTGTCCACATCTCTCTCTACTTGCAAAACAGTGCAGCTCCAGATTAGGATACCTACATTCAGGTGCTTGGACTTGGGTAGATATATTTATGCATCCAGGCTCCAGTTTCAGTCAGTGGAGACCTCTCAGTACAGCCACTAGAGTCTGTTTTCTCTCTCTTTACCTAATTGCTTTTTGGCAAGGCCTCAGTGTGTGCATATGGGCTCCAAAAACAAGACAAGACAAAATTTGCAATCACACCACCTTCTGTTGTCTTATGGACCCTTCACAGTGCACAGACCACAGGCTGACTAAAACAGCCCCGGGTGGGCTTAGGCAACACTCTCACGTTAACCTTTTACTGCAATAGACCCCAAGCAAATGCTTCTTGCACAGAAGATGGGAGACCAGCAGACACATTGAAAATTTTGACTGGGTGTGCTCTTGATAGTCTTTGCTTTGATGGCTCCTCTTAAGTGTGTTTCTATGATATAACTTACTTTACCTTTTCTGGTAAGGACCATGATGTTTCAGCCAAATTATAGTGTGCTGCTTTGTCTTGGTTTCAGCTCCTATAATGATTAGCCATGCATGATATCTTTTACTTTTTTTTTTTTTTTGGCTGTAATACATTATTATCAGATTAGTATGCTAATTTATACTACAAAGAAATTAAAGCATTTGCCGTAGTGTTAAGTTATTACTTTAGATATAAATCCCTTGTGGCAACATATAGTAACTCTCCATTTTAATACCAGCCTCAGAGATGTGAAAGCGACAAATGATCTTCCCAGCACAGTTTTCAGAGACAAATTTAGTCAATTTTCATGGTGTCTGGATGATGTTTTTAATCAATGTGGCAAACAGCAGGATGTGCCTCTCTTAATTGTTTCCAATAATCTGAGTTTAGTGGCATCCCTTCAGGCAACAGATTTGAACCTAGCCAAGCAAAGAGGCACATTAGATGCAGAGTCCAGGCAAATCCAGGTGCTTGAAAAAGGATGAAGAGGGTGAAACCCTACTGAGTGGGGAGACAGAGCAGAGGACAAGTCTGCTGCTCTCTAGAGCAGCTATGGAGTTTCGTTGCTCGTTGCAGCTGGCAAGATCTGTGTGTCCTGCCCATTGGTTGATGCCAGCAGCAGTGAGGCATGTGCAGCAGCCCACTGGTGCCCAGGGGTCTGTAGGGAATGTAGAAACCACCCTCACTGCTGAGCACCATGGGGCTCCAGAAACGCTTTCAATTACTTATTACTGGAGATCAAAGTCATCCCTAATCACTCTTGTGATTTCCTCTTGTGCTATAATGCCATGCTGAAGAATATGAAATAAGCCCTCTGTTTTACGACTGTTTCTCGCCACCACAATTCCCTGTTTACAGGCAGATTTCATCTCAACCAGTTGTAAACTCTCTCTGCTGCACAACCGTTTTGGGGAGGATTAAGATAGGAAGCAGGCCTCATTAACTGTTTCCCCTACCCTGCCCTCTTTCAGTCCAAGTTGGAAAACATATTTGTGGGGAAGGGCAAACATCCAGCTGCACGTGGCAGCCCATTGGTATGGGGACAGAGCAGAGGGGTGCTAGGGTGAGAGCAGAGATCTGGGAACCCGCTGTGCTGGGGAGGATATAAGGCACAGAGCAACGTGGGTACCCCGCAGGAAGAGGCACTTAAGCCTCATCGTGACATTTCCAGGAGAAGTTTTTCCTATTGGGAAAAATGCAGCACTGTCATAATCAGAAAATCTCAAATGAAAATACTAATTGCAAAGATATTTTGACCCAGGGAAGCACAAAATGAATAGTTTCAACTTTTTTATTTTCCTCCCTTAACATACAGACATTTTTGTAACATTATGCAAACAGTCACCCTTGTAAGTTAAAGCCATTCTTATTAAAATCTGAGACTTCAGATGTTAGGCTGGATTCTGTGATAGGAGTGGCCAGGTATGAGAAAATATTTCTGTGATTTGACAGCACAAATTTCAGAACTTTTTCTGCCTCTGGGAATTTTTAAGCCTACACTGTTGGGTTTGAATTTGAACTGAAAATAGAGCTCAAAATACTAGCCTTTCCTATGGATCAGAAAGGTGGTTTTCCAGCCAGCACCGATAAATGGAGTAGTTAGACCTTAGCTTCAAATAGGCTAATGTTACCATCTGCTTTTGTAGAGACCTAAACCCAGAGTGGTACAGAAGATGGAATGGCAAATGGTGGACCAGTGCATAGCTCCATTCCTACCCTCATCTATTTCCATGTACAACTTCAGCTGTCTGAGCTTGTAAAATAGGGAACCGGAGTATTTTTAGGTTGCAAACGCTATTAGACTCAAAAGATGACCCTGCCACCCTCCACTTCGAGGCTGTGCTTTGTGTTCTGTACTGAACAAAATAACTCCAGCATGAGTTTGTGCAAAAACACAGCGTTGGGCGGATGTGTGGCTGGCAAGGTTTTCAGGAGCCTAGGTTGGGATGTCTGTGCAAGGCCCTCGTGCTGCAGTCACGGTAATAAACATTCACATTTCACCTGAAGATCTCAAAGTGCTTTACCAACATCAGTGGCTCAATTTTCCCTTCAGTTACCACTGCCTTTAAAGTGAGATGCAGGCACACAACTGAGAAAAAAATCAAGTCCTGCTTAATGACATTTTTCAATGTATTTGTGAAGGAGGCAAGAGATAATTGACACTCAACTAAAGGAGGGTGTTAAGCATGAGGAGGAGGCCAAAGCGTGGAAGCCTGATGTTGAATGCTCTGCATTTAAATTCCGCATTCTACACTTTTAAAGGTAGAGAGAAGAATAAATCTCTACAGATTCATCTATCCCAGTGAGAGATCTTTGTGCCTCACCTCCCACACAGATCAGATTCCATTTCTTAAGGATCTGCACATAGGTCCTCCAAACTTGAAAATTTAGCTTGGAAAACTCAGAGTTTAACAAGCAGATCAGTAGCAGAGGCTGTGAATAAGATGGGAGGACTGAATGGGACCACTTGGGTCACTGAGTCCCCTGCTCCTGGGGTGGCAGCCAGTCACGGGGTGGATATTTTGTCCACAGGAGCTTGTAGGAACCTTGTTTCCTAACCATCCCACTTTGGAGCTGCGCACGAGGCAATGCTGCCTTCTGTGCCTGGGATGCAAACACATGTGCTGACACCCACCAAGGGAGGATAGAATTAGCCTGTTCCCCAGCGCTTCAGAAATCCCGGAGCTGTCGGAGATGGTGAGAGCTTCACCCAAGAAAGCGTGTTTCAATTAGCGTCTAGCAGAACTTAAAACAACAGCCCTGAAAGGCTGCTGCTTTCCACTGGCATTCAGATGCAGAACAACACTCCCATTATTTCCATCCACGGCACCAGGCTGTCACCCTCGTCTTTAATTGCTAATTATGTTTTCATTATATTTACAGCATTACAATTTTTTAGTGATTACGGGCCAGAGCTGATTTGCATAGGCATTTGGATGAATTATTTTATCAGAAATCAACGTGCACTGCCGGAGAGTTTGCTGCTGCCTGTATTTTCCTCAAAAAAGGAGTAGAAGTGACTAATTGTTTTAAATCCACCAGCCATGGAAACTTGCTTTGTGCAGGAAACTACAGCAGCACTTGGCTACAACAAGCTGCTCCAGCTGGAGTTTGCTGTAGTACATGGAGCAATGCAGGAGCATTCACAGAGGTCTCTGCTTCTTGACATGGGGGAGTTCTCTTGACAGTTATGGTGATACTCTGCTGACATATGCTGTGCACCATCCCGAGTAGAAATGCAGGGCCTTACCTCACTTTTGGATCAACAGGCTACTCGTCTGGTCTGCTGCCTTTCACCTTACAAGAATTTCCTAGATCTGGACAGCTACGAACAGTTAATAGCACTATGATACTCTTGTTTCACCTCTTCATATAAAATAAATATCTCACCCCTTTTATACCAGAGGAAAAGCATGTTTCCATTATGGCTAAAAAGGGAATGATTTCCAGAGAAGCAGAGCAGTTACCTAGCTTGTATATCGTCATGCATTTTATCATCTGCTGGTAGCGTGCTGCTACACAATGGGGGAGATAACGTGATTCCCCAAGGGATTTTCATTATTTGTGTGAATATAAGTGTATAAGCAGCTGCGTCAGGAGTGGGGACAGAAAGGAGCAGCAGCTGAAAATAATTTCACCTTTTGTTTCGCATTCAGCCTTCGAAACTGTCACCCTGGGAGAAAACAAGCACGCAAACAACTGTGAGCCAGGACGTTGTGTTAGTGGGGAACTGTGTGGCTTGCATATAGAGCTGGGCTTTTAGTGACTAGGGGCTGTCTCCCATCTCCAGGCTTGGGAATAGCTTCCCTCAGAAGGTGCTTTCAAGCGTGCAGTTGTAAAAGAGCTGAATGTTAGTTTTAGTGTATCGTTATTGTTACCTGCTGAGTAGCTGGGAAGCACTACCTGCTTTCAAAGTCTGGGGAAACCCAATGTATTTTTAATGTTAAAAGTCTCTTTATATTTCTGTGCCATGCTCAGATAGAGCAGCCTGCAAAGGGGACGTATGCAATGTCTGGCCACATATGCCTGCACTTCTGATTGCACCTCAACCCAGATGTGTAGTCTGCTCTGCCTTTGGGTCCTGACACACCGCGTGGGGTCTCACCAAAAGAGTCAGTTCAGTTACAGCTCTGGTTTCAGTCTCCTCACTTGGCCTCTTTCCCAGTAGTGCAAAGCAAGGGGAACATGGCCTGAAGTTGATGGAGCTGAATAAGTGTAAAATCCACACATATGAAAGAGTCTTAATACTTGGGACTCCCACGATGCAAAACATCCCTTGGGGGTCAAGCAAATGAGAACTGGAAAGCACAGCTCTTATCGTTGTCACTGCTGCCAGCTCTTGTAATGATGAGTTGAGGCTGAGTTAACATTGCAGCCCTCAGGGTCCTGAGTGTGACAGATTTGTAGCACCCTGTTATTGGCTCTGCCTAGCCTGGCTTGTAACCCTTTAATATGGTATTGCCATTGCTAATAACCGGCCACAGGATTATTTTGAGCATAACAGGCTTGCACAGGCAGCAGCATGGATGACACACTTGACTATGACTTGTTGCAGCTCTTGACACACTGATTTTTGCTGAGGCTATAGGAGGTACGATGGACAAATGCCAAAATAAATGTCTGCACCTCCCTGGCTTTTGGCTGGGAGCTGGCCTTTCTCCTGATAGCAGCTGAAATCCTCTTTCTGCAAGTCAGTAGATGTTCTACTTGTGAAGTGTTGTTTGAAAGACCAGCCAGGGCACTGGGTGATCACATCCTGCAGCAATGCTAGAGCTGTGAGCTGGGTTGTGACTGCCAAAGAGGCTGGAAGCAGTGAGGGCTTCTCTGACTTATGATAAGATCATCTTGGTGGGGCTGGGGACAGGAAAAGATGCTTTTACAAAGGCTCTAACAGAGGTGTATCTTAGCGGTATGTGTCCAAGATTGAAAAAAACTCACCGAGCTACTTCAGCTACAGTCAGTGGAGATAAAAAGGAAAAAATCTGCCCCAGTCCTTTCACTGCCTGCTTGACCCACCTTCGCAGTTCATCCTCTTGCATGTGTACATGCACAAGTGATCAGTGAAACCTCCTAGTGAACCAGAGCAGGGAGCATAAAAAGCAGGTTCCCTCTCAGTAAGAGGATTTCCTTGGTGTAATTCATTGTAGAATTTGGACTAAATAGGGGTGGGCATAGCAATCTGGACAAACTAGAACCAATTTATACATTTCTGGGATTTTTGAATCTCTAGCAGGAGACAACAGCCCCCTTGTAGGGCTGGAGCTACCAGCTGAGTTGTCCTTCCCGGCAGCTCCTTCTGCGAGGGGCTGTGCTGGCACGACTGGCAATCAGCCTTCGTTGCCTGATCTGTGTCTGAAACCAGTGGAGCTGCAGGCGCCCAGAGACAGCACAACGTGCAAAGAGATACAAAGGTCTGCGACTGAGCCTGAGCAGGACAGAATGATTAAAAAATGGAAATGAGGATTTTTTTTTCCCAGAAGACTTCTAACAATTAAAGAACAATGCCATAAAAGTTGACTCTGGGGCCCCTTTCTACCCCATGCCAAAACCCCTTTCTGCTCCTTTCGTACTAAATCTTCCCTCCGAGGAGAAGAGGCAGCACCGGATACGGGGAGAGAGGGCGCGAGCGCTTCTGGCCGGGCTGGCAGGGCAGCAGCCTGCATGCTGTTCCCGTCTAGCCGAGACCAGAACGACGGGGCTGAAAGCTGGAGCTCTGGCTGGCCATGCAGCATCCCCTGCCGGCTTCAGGGAACAGCGGCTTCGCGTGGAGTCTTTTTTCCCCAGGAAGGAGGCAGGGCATGGTGTATATTGTCTGCCTGTATCCGCTGGCAAGCTTTATTCCTTTAGGAAGCTGAGATGAACTATAAGGATTCGTAATGCCCGGGGTTCCCAGCGAAAGCTCTCTCTGGACCCCACTGCGATGCCGTGGGAATGTGATGCAGCAGCTTGGGAAAGCAGTGACACTCCTCCTAATTCTTTGACAAAGCTGCTAAACAACTCAATTAGGTTTTATTCTCTTCTCCTAATTTGGCTCCCACACTATATTCGCCAGCTGATTAATGTCGCTTTCTCTCACTGCCTGGCAGCTCCAGGGTGCTTGGAAATGCACTCTCCGGCATTGCATCAGGCTTCTGCATTAAAGAGTGTCCATGCACGGAGCCACCGGTAACCTGTAGCATGTGATAACACAGCTGCTCCCCTGTAGGAGGATGCTACACTGCATGGATGCAGGGAGGGAGTCAGTTCCAGCCCAGCCCAGTCTTTCCCATTACAAATGGATTTGGTTATTTGAATAAATACTCCCTTTCCCTGTCCAAGTCTTTTTTTCCTATCCTGTTCTTGCACTGTGCATGTGACAATAGCAGATAAAGCTCTTCTGACAGAGGATTTCTCTTTCTAATGTTAACTTAAGCAACCATTTGGACACCCTGTAATGTTCCTCTCCATACAGTCCTCGAGAGGCTCAGGCTCATTGATGAAAATGGGCTATTAACTACTCAACCACCTCATTCAGTCTATCAGTTTGTCATCCCTATATGACCTTCTTGCCACCCCACCTTGCAGGGACACCAGCAGACCCCCTCCTTAGACTGGGAACAGCCCTAGCCTAGCTGTGGGGCTTGCTCAGGTGTTGATATGGCTGTGCCTCAGCCACTGCATGCACAGTGGTCCTGCCCGGGGACTCCACAGCCCTCTGCTCTTGACTCTTCCATGGAGCTCAGCGTTTGGTCTTTCCCCTCTGGGCTGCCAGCACTGATAGTCTTTGCTCTCATGTCAGCACATCTGGGTTTTTCTTTCCCTCTCCTGCCTTGCAGATGTGTGGGGCAGCTAGAGGTCTGCCCTGATGCCTGCAAGAGTCTTCTGTCCACTAAAGAGCTGAGCTGTCTGCTGGACGAAAGATGGCCTCACGCCCTCTCTGCGATCGGGCAGCGGGTCTCAGCTTGCCCAACCTCACGCTTGCAGGCTAAGTCCCTGAGCAGGGGGTCAACTATGCCCTAAGCCCGTGGGCAGCCACCTCATGACCCCAGGGGCTCTGCTAGCCAGCACGTTCCCTGGATCCCATTAGTGAAAGAAATGCCCTGCCAGTGAGTCAGCTCGTATTTTTCTTGGAGCTACATTTTGGCTTCCTGGATTGGACTGTAGATTTTCTTTGTTCTCGTGTTGTTTTTTTCACCTTCCACCTTCTTGGATAGCTAAAAATAACACACTTCCTTCTCGTTAGCAGCCAGCAGCTCTGCCTTCATTGTTCTTAGAGGTCTCCCTGCATATCTCTGCTGGTTTCATAAACCTCTGTGTCGGAGTTGAGCACTGGTTGTTCTCTCCCTAATTGTAAGGCAACAAGAAGCCACAGCTCTGCCAAAAGGTTTTATTAAAGAATAAAAACAGCCAGCAAGCAATCTACACAAGCCAATAAAATGGCACCCCATGTCCCCAAGCTAGCAAGCACATGGAATTACTCTTAAATTCATATTTTATTTGGAAAAGAAATCAACCTTGACCAACTACAGTCCATAAAAGTAATCAGGCACGATATGCCCCATACAGATTATCAGTCCCTACAACCCAGAAACTGAAAAAAAGGCGTCACAGTAGTCACCTACCACCCTCCCCCTGCCATAACATAGCAGTGCGATGCATCCCACGCTAAGTCACAACCCACAAAATGGAGAAGGCATTAGAGACAGACTACTCATTAAAATCACCATGTGTGGCAAGGCTCTGGGGGTACTTGGCATCTTTAATTTTCCTTGTCTTCTATTCTCTTGGATTGCTACTACTGAGGGGACACTCTGCAAGCTGGCCAGAAAGGCTTTGCCTGTCCTGAGGGACACAAGAGGCTGTCCCTCTTGTGATGCTAAAGTGCAAGCTTGAGGTGTGTGGCTGGGTGGCAGTGCATGGTGGACAACAGATAGGTTAGGACCTTCCCTTCCTCTTCCCATGTCCAGGCAAACGCTAGCTCAGCTTCCCAGGGCTCTGGGGGCTTGCTGGCCTCCAGAAGTGCCCTGGTGACTGCTTCATCTGTGTGTGGAGCTGGCCCTTGCTGTCTGAAGGCCAAACGAAGCTAAGCCAAACAGGCAGCTAACCCCAAAGTGGGCAACTTGCCCGCCCAGCCTGCGATCTGCTTGGAACAGCCAAGCAGTGGTCGTTGGGGAGATCGTTAATTATCTTCAGCCTTAGATATTTGCAACCTACATTTCAGTTTTACTAACTTCAGCCTCCAGCCATTGGATTCATCATGCTTTTGTCTTCCGGATGAAAGCTTCTCCTACTATCAGCTATCTTTTCCCTCTGTTGGCAATTACAGACCACAACAAACCGCAGTTCACCCTTGCCTTTGACAAACCACAGACCCTTTCTGTTAAATCTGTTCTTCCCAGGGCTATTTCTTTTTCCAGACTCCCAGCCTCTCCTGCCAGATCATCTCTGACTTGGTGAGCAGCCTCCTCTAGGGGCCTCTCCAGCAATGAGCTGTCTGGCCACAGTGGGACAGCAGCTCCAGCACCCAACTGGGTCCGCTGGGAAACACTGAGCATGGAGTTTCCTGACCTCTCAGCAGCCAACAGTCCACACTGCAGGGACATGCTCCACTGCTGGCTGCTCATTTTCCCTCTGCGCATCCTTGTCGTGCTGCAGCCGCCGTTTTGCTGTGACATGATGAATCAGGGTGGGGAGCAGAGCCAGCTAAAGAAAATAGCCAGCCAAAAAAAAAGGTTCTTTTTCAGCTGGACCAGTTTCTCATTCCATTTTATTACATAGCTTCACTTGTACAAATAAAACAGAGTTCAGCACAAGGTGAGAATGAACCCAGTGCAGCGGTGGGGAGGGCTGTGTGTGCTATGTGCTGTCCAGGAGCTGAAAGATTCCTCCTAGTCTCTGCTCGGACGGCCTTCTCGTCAAGCTTTAAGAGCATCATCTTGCATCCTGCGAGGCAAGGCAAGTGAAAAACAGAGTTTGCTCTGTGTTACACCTTCCAGCACAGGAAGATGTGAGTGATGTTAGCAGATGGCAGGTCTTCATTCACCATGTAGCTGAGCTGCGGGACTCCTCGCTGCAGGATGTCGCGGATGCTGCAAGGTTACAGGGGGAAGGTGGACAAATCCATAGCGGAAAAAAACACTGAGGGTTAATAACTACACAGAAACCACACCTGGGCTGCAAATGGTCAGAAGCTGGGACACTACCAAGTAGGGGAAGTACGATGTATACTTACTGGGTTAATATCCTCTTACCCTGATATTCATTTTTGTTCTCTCTGAGACAAGATGCAGGGCTAAAGGGACACGCAGGCTGCCCTTGTGCAACTACCCTTGACTTCTCACACTGCTGGACAAGCTACTTACCCTTTCCCTGCCTGTGTTTCCTTTCCAGCCTGGATTTAGCTGTTTTCCTCTAGGCCTAATTTCTCGGGGGCAGGTCTCATGCACCAAGCAGCATCCAGGATGTCGGGGCCCAAGCAGCACAGCCGGGCTATCGGCAGCATGCAAATGGGGCTAACTGGCCCTTTGAGAGGTGTCGCAATAAGCTCTGATTTTTCAGATACATTCCTTGGCAATATTCTTTCTGTCTTGAAGTGCAGCAACCTCTAATTTAAATATTTTAACCAAACTGGCTGGCAAATTTGATTCTTCTCCCTGATGGATTACAGAGCACATTCAGACAGTGTTTGCATCTTTGAGTGCAGCCATTAGTGACTGTGCCAGTATTTGTGTAAATTCTGTGTCTGTAATTTAATTGTTTTAATACAGGCAGTTTATAAGGCTTGCTTGAGAGGAAAGAAATGAAAGTTGCCAACGTGAGGAATGACTTAGAATATCAGTCCAGGCATATCTCTGAACAAAAAACAAGGGATGGCAACAACTGTCAGTGTGAAATCGCTTGGTCCTTTCCCTGGCTGTCGTAAAGTGACTCTTAACAACGCATCTTCTAACATGCTGCTGAATCTTGTTTTAATATTAATGCCACCCAACCCTTCCTTTTTGTTTTTTCACAAGGTGATTTCCAAGAACTTCATCTGCCTCATTATACTATAGATGGGGAAACTGAGGCACAGGAACATGATCTAATCCAATCCAATTCATCTAGTGACAAAGATGGGAGCAGAGCCCCTTCCAGATGTGACCTGCCCTGTATTGTGCCTGCTGGGGTATTCACCATGGTTCTTGGGAGAACAAGTGTGCCCAGAGCCTCTGGCTCCAGAAAAGCATCTGTGGGTCGGGACTGCAGGTGGGAATGGGGAGGGCTGAGCAGCCTCATGGGCGACAACTATTATCAGAAGGCTGCAGGAAGGGAAGCACCAGGGCAGGTACACATCCTTTCCTCTTACTGGAGAAGGAGGGACAGTAATGAAAATAATTGAGCAGGAAGTTTAAGTTAATGAGCAGTTAATCTCTTCAGCATAATTAACAGCTTTACAGCCTCATTTGCATTATTTTGCATTTGTGATGGTACTGTGCCATCGTGGAAGGGAAGGCAGGGCAGGGCCACGTGCGTTGTTTGCTCTAGAGTGGACGGTCCCAAGGGCCGAATGGGAGCGCGTCCGTGAACGTGCCGCTTCCGTCTCCTGCACCAGCACTGTGTCCCACTTCCCTGCTCAGCAGCTGAGGTTCCCTCACTGCTCCCTGCCCATCAGCCCACGCTCACTCAGCATTCCCTGCCTCTGTCATTCTGTTAAGAAACTCTCCTGAATCCCAGTAGTTTTGCTTAGGCTGTTGGAAGATTGCCTTCCCCTCTCACGCTAATTAGGAGACAGGCTGCATGTAGGCAGTCGGGTGCAGCGCACACAACTCATGCACAGATCTGAGTATCAGACACACACTGCTCACTTCTGCAAGAAGCTTTCCTGCAAGTAGCCTAGATCTCAAATGCAGAGCTGTGACTGCTCTACCCCACAGCTGGGACCTCATTTGCTGGTCACAATTTGATCTGCAGCTCACTTCATATATGGAGTGACAGAGCAGGAAAGATGCTGCAGGGCTGCTTTGGGTTTGCATTTCTTTAGAACCTTGCACAGAAAGGAGCTCTGCAACATTCACCTCACCTCCCCTGCACTGGTGGTGTGTCCCAGTCACGGCATCCACATCTACAAGGGTGGTAGCCCTTCACACTCACACCTGCACGGACATTGCCGATGTCACGGTGCGACATACTGGATCTTAGGCAGAAGGCTGAAACCTGATCCACACTCCGATCAAGCTCTTTTAAAAGATCCTAGCAAGACTGGCTTTCACCTCTGTAAGGAGCTCCAGGAGATGAAAAGTAAAATTGGAAAAACTCACAGTGCAAATAAGGCACTCAGAGGGAATGTTAAAGCACTGAGACAGCTCGCTGAGAAGCTTAGCTGGTTCATCTTCTTCTTGAGCTCTGATGTTATGGAGGATGTCTCTCTTGGAGACCTTCTCTAGCTCAGCAGTTCCTGAACCTCAAGCTCCAACTAACTTCAGTTAGATTGCCTATGTGCCCTCATCCAGCTGTTGGCTGAAATAGCAGAAAGTTGACATGACTTTAATAGCCTTGATGTAATTTCAAGCTATGGCCTCCTGGACTGTCACTGGTGAACAGAAGTTTAATCTAGCCAGAGCTTCCTGTCACACCATGGGGCAAAGCAGAGCTTTCCTTTCCCTGGTATGCGGGGCAGAAACTCCAGTCTGATGAATCCAGACATGCCTTTTTATCTTAAAATCAATGTATCTTCTTCCAGATCACCTTGCCCTCATGTTGTTCTCAATCAGCAAAGGACTTGGTTACTAGCCAGCCTTGCAACCTTGGGTTGGACCTTCTTTGCCATTCCCTGCCTGTCGTGTGTCTTGTTTACTCAGACTCTAACTTCTTGGAGGCAGAGATGGTTACTTATGTGTGTACTATACTTAGCACAAGGGGTTTCAGGCTTGGCTGGGTTCTCTAATAGCAATGAATATTCCATTAAAAAAACAAACTACTTGATTAAAAGAAAGCTATTTAGAATACAAAGTCGAAATTCTGCCAAGTCTAAGTTATCCCTCCAACCTTGATTCTGCTTCTAAAACTTTTCCGGATGAATAAAATTAAACGATATTAAATGTTTTTACCTCAGCTAACTCCTACCTCAAGTTGAAAAGATAAGGAGGAAGTGCCTCTCAAGGCAGGAGACTCCTCTGCTGCACTTTAAAGGATCTTGTAAGGATGGAGAGGTTAAAGTTTCTCCCCGGGCTGCAGGAAACATTTGTAATAGTGAGTGTCAGGCAGACCAAATGAAAAGGCTCCTAGCAGTTTCCCTTCCAACAAATACAATGTTTATTTCTCATCACTCCAGAAATGAGTGAAATTTGGAGATGTATCTGGTATTTCCAGCTCTTATTGATGCCAGGCTGAGGTCAAACAGGTTTCAGACTCTCCCTAGATCTCTTTCATGTTCCCCTGGAATCAGTGGTGAGGAGTCGGGATGTGTTGCTATTGTAGTCTCCCCTACAGCCATTTTTATTTGACCTTTTCCTTCTTGTCTTTTATGCCTCTTTTATCAGACATCTGCAACAAGACTGCTCTTTTCCTGGATTTAGCAGCACTCCAGGCCTCCCACTCCTGGTTTTATGGAGTGTTCTGTGATCAGTAGGGCAGTTTTTGTATAACTTAGCAAACAACACAGAGTAAAACTAAACCCAGCACTGATGTTTTTGATTTAGCCATACTGCTAAACCTTCTCCATCCAGAGACTGTAGAGGGGCTTACTCATCACATACTGATCTGCAAAATATGTAGCCACTCTAAACTCTCTGCTGTTAACAGATCTGAGCCTGGATCAAGATTTGATGGGGCTGAGAAGGGCACAGGTCTTATATGCTCTCTTGTAAAAAGTCTCCCAGGGATACCTGTAGGCTCCTTCTTAATTCTTTGTCCAGCTCAGATTCCTGCCCAGGGAGCAGCTTAGGACTGGACATTTTGCTGGTGTCAGGCAGCTGAGCTCTGTCAAAACCTTTGTAGTGATGATAGTTTACACCCCTCCAGTCGTGATGCTTATGTATCCTCCTTCCTGTAGCACCTCAGACACCAGAATGAGTTCATCTGCCCAGACCTAAGATGGTGAGGCAGACTTTCCTCTCCCAAACATGCCTAATAGAGATGATGCTACAACACAGAGAGGTTAAGAGGTGGCTTCACGAAGTTGTTACGTGTCTCCAGACGTCAAGGATTTACACAAGGACCCCAGTCCCATCAAAGGTCAAGAAGTGTTGGATCCCTACTACTTCTGAGGACCTTTGGTGATGACACAAGGTCTTTCACAAGTTTCCAAATGCCTTCTTGAATCCTTAGAGCTGTCAAGTCTCTGGTGTCAAACAGGCAACACTCGTGACTGACCCCCACTGCATAGTCATAGCTTCCATCCCAACTACAGGTATGCCTAATATATGTGTGGCCCTATGGCTTCTTTGCTATTGCAATCATGTCCTGAGCAACAGGAGGAAGGACACAGATCTGAGGAGGGCTGCAATATCTCTCCAAGGTGGGACTATGAAGAGGGATCTGCTCTCGATGGGGTCTTGCCAGAAGCTCATGCACAGCTACCTGCCCAGGCCCTCTTCTGTCTCAGGGAGCCACCTAAGCCATTCCCCTTGTGTATGACCCCAGATCACAGCAAACTAGAGGTGTGGATCTGGGCCTAGGAGATATGCTGAAGATCACTTGAGAGGCATAGCTAGGAGATGAAGCTTGAACTCCTGTATCACATGTTTCTGTACTACTGCATGGACTCTGTTTTTCTGGAGTTCCCAAGCATAGAACTTAACCTTACCTCATATATGTGGAAAACCCTTGTTCCTAAAGCTCCTGGGAACCTCTCCTCTCTCTAAACCCATATTTATTTTTTCAATGTGAAACCTAGAGGATTAAATAAATTTTATAGAGTGTCCTGATAGAAAAACAGACTGGTATCTCCCCTTTTTTGACTCAACATATCCTGTCTTTAGTCATTAAACACAACCAACAGCATGAACATTTCATGAGCAGATAGTTAAATTTTAATTTCCCTATTGAATTCATTAAGGTGTGATCATGCATCTGAATTGAATTTAGCAACCTGGCAAGGAACCAAATTAAACATGACATAGTGACAAGGTTTCCTTTTACATTGTGTTTGATCACCCTCCTCCCCTCTGCCCTATTAAAATAAGTGTTGTTTTTTTCTCTCCTTGAACATTTCTTAATCAAAGTCTTTGCTAAAATGAAGGAAGAGCATTCTGCCTTAAGCACCAGTCAGAGATGTATACAATGCGCTAAAAAGAGGTCTGACAGAATTTATTGTTTATGTTGGCAGATGGAGTAATTGCAACAGAGGAAAAAAAAACCCAGGTGTTTTGCAGAGAATGATGGTGGTCTCTGTTATAATGCCTAATTTATTATATCAAATAAATTACAGGCAGTTAGAGCTCTCAGCAAATGGCTTTCTGTGTTTCAAATCTGCCTTTACTCCCCTCATCTTCCCATTTGTAAGTAAGTCCTACTCGTCTGACAGCTCCAGGTAAGGGAGAAATGATCTTTTGGGTGGAGGAGGCTTCCTGGGCAATGACCCATGAAGCTGGAGCGCTCCTGGTGCTTAAGAGGAGAAACCCAAGGGATGCCAAGGTGAACCATAGCCCCCAGATGTTGCATGCGGGGCTGCCCTCCACTGCAGTTTGTCCAGCACCCCAGTGCTGAGCTCCACAAGTTATTTCAGTCACTAACATGCCCCTCCTCTCCACTCCCTGATATTCATCTTCTGCCCTCTGCACTTTCTTTTTGAAAACATAGAGTGGCAAAAGTGAGTAGCACCAGGAGAGACTACAAAGACACAGGTCAAGAGACATCAACCAAAGCCTACAGGCAGTTCCCTCAACATGTCAGCCCTTCCCAACCTTCTCTCCTCTCATCTCCTTTCTGGACAGTTTCCACTTTCTAACATTTTCCAGGGTTTGGGGGAGCCTCACTTTTCCTGTGAGGTTTCTAGGTTTGTGCCAGGTTTCTAGGTCCTGCTTGCTCAGAGGATAGATCTTTGGCCCAAGGGGCACTAGCACTTGGCGATGTGGTCAGAGGGAGAAGTAGTTCAGCCCTTCCCATCACATGCTTAAATCTGAGAGAATCCCAGTACCACACAGAAGATAACCACAAAAAGACCATTCATTTGGGAGAGCAGGACAGGTCCAGCTTGCTCCGTGGGAAGTCCAGACCAGACTTTCACTCCGTGTCAGGACACTGTGTTATCATTGCATTCCCAGTGAGGGCAGGAGATGGGAAAACCACTTGTTCCCATGCTGCCATCTGTATTTCTAATGTGTGGTGAGTGGTCTTTCTAAGAAGCTGGTAACATGCCAAAGATCATGAGCTTTTGTAATGTCTGTGTGCTTCATGCCTCATCTAATATTTAATATGAGCAATTTAGCAGCCCTTGATAAAAGAACAGTCCAGCTGGGTGGGTGGCAGGCAGGCCAGAAGGCTGGCTAGAAACAGTGAGAGAATAGCTTTTAAATACTAGAAGTGCGGTCCAGAAAGAGCTATCATCACCAGCATTTGAGTTGCTGATTAGATGGGATATGAGTATAGGCATTTTTTAAGTACTCAGGAGATACAGCTCCACATAGAGCAATCAAGGACTATTTATTACATTCATATATGTAACCGACCTCCAAGGAAATGTAGCTGGGGCTTGGTGGAGGAGGGAAGTGTTTGGAGATGAGGCTAACACCTGGAAGATGGATAGTTGCTGTGAACGCTTTTCCCCAGCTCCGAGATCTGAGTCGCGTCAGGGGAGGTATATTCTTGTTAAACCTCAGCGAGGTTTCTGTTTTGTATTTGTTTTACTTCTCACCTTTTGTTTCCAATCTTGTTCCTACAAATCTGACATTAAATCTTAGACAATTGCTCTCTCCTTGGCGTTCCCGTGAAACGTGGCTGGTATTTAGGGCACAGTGAAATACAGCGGAACGGATGAACTGAGAATGCCCCATCTTCCTGGCAATGGCAGGTTTGGACTGTGTCTGGGCAGCCTGCGCTCGGCGGAGCCCAGTCGTTCTGCCAAAGGCCAGGGTGAGTGAATTTGCTGCCAAACCTCAGCTTTTGGGTACGAATTCCCTGTAATGCTTGCTAGTGAAACCCCCTCCTAGAAAGAGAGCGGAGGACGGTTCGGCCGCCCTGAACGAAGCCTGTCATCTCGCGGCTTGCTGGAAAGTGAACAAACTCATTTCTAAGGGTTGCAGCAATCAGGAATGATATTTCACAAAGCCAGTAGGTAGTCTGAATGCTGACACAATGTTCTCCAAAAAATGACCACAATTTGTCTCAGCAGCTAATCAGCCCTGCTGTTATAAAAGTGCACTGCCTTTCTCATTTACATTTGTCTGGTACTAACTTTAAGCCATTAGGTCTCGTTCTGTCTTTCCCTACAAGATTAAAGAGCCCTTTAGTACTTAGTATTTTTCCCTCTGATGGTTCTTATGCACTATAATCAAGTTACCTCTTGATCTTCTTTGGATGAGCTAGACAGACAGAGCTCTCCATCTCTGTGAGACATCTCTGCCATTCTGACAGTGTTTTGAAGGCCTTTCACTGCCTCTCCCCTTAATTTTCAATAACCTTTTTGAAATGTCAACACCAAAACTAAGGACTTTCTTCCAGCATTGCTCTCCAGCACTGAATACAGGGAAAGTCACTTCTTAACTCCTATTCATTAATTCTCCTTTTAAGATTTCTTGGCATCACGTAAGCCCATTTTTCAGTGCTGCTTCTGTGAGGGCTCCTGCCCAGCTGTCCATCAGAGAGACTCATTCCCTTGCTAAAAGCTGTACTTCTGCAAATAATTTCCTGTGTTGGAAACTATTTTTTTCCTCCATTCCCTCCCCACACCCCTTCAGTTGCTTTTCCTTCAGAAAGTGACCTGGAATTTCTTCATATTCAAATTATACATTGTTTGAATGGGTCCAATTTACTAAGGAAATGGACTTACTCTGCATCGTCTTTACTGTTATTAATTGTTCTGCCAGTCTTTGTGGTATCTGTAATTATCGGCAGTGATTTTCTTCCGGATCGTTTCTAAAAATATTGAATAACTTAGTGTGTGGCAGGATCCACAAGTAACATCCCCACACAACAATGTTTCCCTGCTGTTAACCACTTTTTGAAAGCCGTCAGCTAACACAACCTCAGTCCATTTAACACGCACTCTGCTAATTTGGCACCGAGTTCATTACAAATGTATCAGAATCTTGTGCAACAGGACACCTAAAGCTTTGCAGAAATCAATTCTTTTTACAAGACCTATTTCTGGGCAAAACAAAAGAAAAGAAGAAAACAGCAAAACTTATTGACTGGTGTTAATCCCATCCTCATCTTTTGTTCTCTGCTGAGTTCTTGACTGCTCTCTCCTTTAGTCTGCAGGGACAAGCATGAAGCTAACAGAGCAGTGGTCACCTGGGTTATATATACATTTTTCAAACACACACTGTTGGCATTCGTTCAACTCCCTGCACGTCTCCCAGTGTTTCAAAATTATGAAAAATTAGCATGACTGGGCCAGAACTTGCCTTAGCCAATTCTTTTAGGACCCTTGGGTGCAAATTATCATGTTCTGCTACTTTAAAACTCTTCACATTCAAAATAATTTTTACAAGTAGCTAGAAGATACTAAAATTACTAAATATCAGAACAAGTAAAAGTTGAAATAGTTACTGGTGGTCTGGAAAGCAGTACTGCAACCTCATATGACAAGGGGAGAACAAAGAGTTGGTTTCAGCCAATTTACGGAGTTAGTGTCTTTGTTTCACTGCAGCAGAGACTGAAGAAGATTTATAGCAGGATACCCTTGAGATTAAAGACAAGGATGCCCACCCTGGGAGGTACGAGATGTGATGTAATTATCCTAAAGGAAGAGTCATGTTCATGGCAAAACATTAGTAAAACAAAAGATGACTGAATATGCACTGCAAAAAAGTGGAAAACATTTTATGGGATGTGACTTGCAAAATAACGTGATGCTAGTTTATAACTCCAGGCTGACTGCAATCCTAAAAGAACACGGGTGTAGAAAACGCCACTTGCAGGATCATCCCTCTGAAAGGTGTTGCACGATGAGTAAAAGGATGCTCTATTACCAGAAACCGAAATGCTAAGTTTAGCGATAGGAGGTGAATATTTTGCTCCCCAAAGACAGGCTGTGATGAGATCACATCCCTGTGCCTGGGAAGGTTTAATTATGAATCCAAACTGCTAACCAGCAGGAGAGACGGTGAGCATCTGTCTTGTCAGAGGGTCACATTCTCTCCTGGGATGAGAGAGGTGGGTTCCCACCTCCTAGTGCTGGGCTGGCTCTGCTACACCCTGCACCGCCACTCTAGTAACTGAGCTAGGAGGTGGGAGAAGGATGGACCTACAGGAACCATTCTTTTAACATCTCTTTCACCTTCTTACCATCATTTTTCTATTCCCAGAATAGTTTCCTGAGTTCAATTCAAATTCTCAAGAGTTTCAGGCAAAAGAAATGAAGCTCGTCAATTAACAAGACATTTACTTAAAAATCACCTTCTGCCAAGAGCAATCTTAGTTGAAAGTACAGCCTTTTGCATTGCCCGAAGTTTATCTCTCCAAAGCTGTAATTGATGTTATTCCATCAAGCTAATGAAGGTACTCGAGGCTGTGCCTGTTGACAGTCTGACTGCATTCCTCCATGAGGCAACACCACCGCAGTCTCTGAGCTCGCACCAGTGAGGAGGGACGTGTCATCCCCAATTAACAAGCAGAGACTCGAGCCCGGACCAGGAACCCCGTGTCCAACATCACAGAAGCAACCATGAATGCTGAACCCAGATCCTGGAAGCTGTATCCCTTATGCTCTTCTAATAGGAGGCCAAAACTGCAAAGAGCAGCTGTGAATGAGATGGCAGTCACATGAATGCAAACGTTAACAACGGAAAAAAAAGGCTTGAATTGCTCTCCTGTGAAATATTAAACTCAAGTATTGTTCTGCTCTCATTGGCTTCCCATTCTTTCTGTTTCTATTGCATTTTTTTTTCATTTCACTCCACTTTATTTTCCCCTGCTGCCCTGGAAGGACTGGTCTGCTTATTTTCTATAGATTTATGGCTGTTTGTATTTTGTGTGATTAATAAATTCTTCTGTGATTTATGTTTCTGGAGGCTTTAGTGATTCGACTTCATTTTCGATTGCATGATGTCTCTCTGGGCTAGGCATTTTTGCACTATTGGAAGTGATTAGGTGTCTAACTGTCACTCTGTGAGAGTTCATAGGCTTTAATTCTTCACTTAGGCCTATTCTGCTTCTGAATGATTTACTACTTCCAAAAACCAAGCCGATGTTAATTATGTGTTCTGTGTATGCGTGTATGAGAAAGTATTTTTCTGCAGTGTTCATCTGAGTTCACGGAGAAGCAGGAACTGCATTTCCTACCTGGGGGTTGATTCTCTGCCATGGTCCATCTGTTTGGTGCAAGGCGAGGGATGGAGCGGATCAGCAGGCGGCAAGGCTGGTACTGCCTCTGCCTGTGTCGTATGCAGGCGTGCATAAGCACTTGCTCTCCAAGGTGACTATCAGCGGTGTGCAATCATGCTGCAGTCAGGTCTGGATCGGGCAGGATTTCGGAGAAGAACTTGCACTGAAAAGGTCTGATTTTTCCGTTGTCGAACACTTTGTGCAGTTATTTATATATCAGCATAAAGAGAAAGTGTAGCATTGTAGCAAATCCCGTGAGTGGCATTTTCATCATCTGCTTTGCCTTGACATGAAAGATGGCACAAAAGTCCAGATAATGGCAATTCAGGCACAAATGAATTACATGCATTTTTTATTTTATTTTATTTTTTCACTTGGTAAGTCAGACCTGATGGGAGACTTTTGTATCTTTGTAGCTCTCACTTGTGGCTGTTCAAGCCACTTGCATACCACAGAGGGTTATGTTTCAAAGTCCTCCAAATTGCTTATGAACATATATAGAAAAGCATCTACCCTCACTTCCCCCCCTGCCTGCAACAGCCCACAAAGCAAATAGAAAGCAGGATGAAAATTCACTTCTCAGGTTGTCTAATTAATACCAAAACCCAAATCTCTAGAACAAATCCAGGCTCAAAATAAGTCCCTTTAGTTTGATATGGGACTGGCAATTCTGATGCTGTTCTTCAATATTGTGCATTGCAAATAATGAAAGAACCAGGAGGCCAAATGACTCATTTGAACATCAGATCCGACACCCTGCATAAGACTCAAAGAACCTCCAGTAAATTGTGTGTTTTTAAGACTTGAAACGATACAGAGCCAATTTCTCTCCTGTTGTAAGCATTGCTATTGCCAGAGGATCCCCCTTCCTCCTGTCAGGTGCAGTTTTGACCATCCCTTTGCTGCTTCTCACAGCATCTTCTTGCGACTAACAAAAGACTTCAGCTGTTATTGGAAAAAATATGTATAATTGCAGCTTCTGCTGCTAAGCAAAGATTGAAAAAAAATGACCTCTAAAAGGATTCAACACAAAAGGGAATAAAGCCCTAGCTGGTGGGATTTCTTTCCTCTTACTTCATATGGCAAAATCTTAAACATCGGGCTCCTTTTCTAGCAATAGAGTAAGGTCTCTAAAAGTAGAATAAATTATCTCGTGGAGATGTCACAGACTGCAGAGGAACTAGAAGTCTAACTTTTGGGTGGCTGACGTTATTTGAGACATATCCACCTCCAGTGTAAATTGGCAGTGCCTCCCTGGCTTTGGTGAAGTGCTGATGATTTAGAGTTGCTGGGAAGCCAGGCTGTATTATACGCTTCTGTGGCTAATTAAGAAAAAAAAAAAAAAAAAAGAAAAGGAAAAGAAAAGAAAAATGAAAAGAGAAAAAAAGTCTTCTGAATGCCAATAGGGTTGATGTAGGTTTACACCACCTAACAGTTATTCTCAGCTACTGCTGTGTCAGGAAATTCCCTTAATATGGTTAAGAAAGGTTGGATGTCAGTAATTTACCGAACATAAATTTTTAGACCAAAATACATTTTTTGTCATCTAGAAAGCAATTTAAGTCCTGGAAGCAAAGGTACACTATCAGCAGGACTGCAAAGGAACCTCTGCACGCTGATCTTGACCCTTCCACTTACCTTGCAATGATTTCCCACCTATGTGAAACAACCTGCTAAATACAGTACATTTTGTTATTTCTTTTATTTCACTGTAAATTCCATCCTCTTGAGAGCAGCATGTTTCAGTTATTGTTTTTCACAGCTCACCAGAGTTATTCAGCCTTGATTTCTTCCCTGAAAACAAAGCACAGTTCAGCTGAGCACACAGATCTGGTATAGTTATTTTATTTCTCTGAGCTGTAAAGGTGCTCTGAGTAGCCCCAGCTGAGATCCAGGACCACAGTGTGCCAGATTTGGCTCTAAACCTATAAGAAGAGACTGTTCTTGATTAAAAAGCACACTAGAAGCAAAAATAATGATGAACAGAGGCATAGACAGGGTGAGTGGGTGCAAGGCTGTTTAACTGTTATGGGTCTCCAAGAAAACCCCTGGTGCCATTTAGGAGATGGCATGGGCCAGGGGCTGCGGATGGGTTGGACGCAGGCTGTTTGCAGGGTATAGAAGAGGGTTTTTAACTGCATGCTTTAGTTAGAGAGAGAGGCACGAATGAGGCCAGCCCGTGTCCCTTCCCCTGAGCTAGCAAACAGTTGCAATGATTTTGTCCACCCGTACTTCTTCTGGAAGTGTTGATTTCTTTTCCTTGAGTAAGGAAGAGACCTGAGGGTGACCAGCTCCAGCTTCTGCAGTGAAAGGTAGATATCGACCTTTTTTCTTGTCCCCAAAGGATGCAGCTTCTGACACAGACCTGCTGAAACCTGCAGGTACCTGGCAGTCAGCCTGGGTAGCGTGGACGTGCCAGGCTGCGCTTACTCTACCTCCTTCTCTAAAGCCCTGTAAACGCTCAGTTTCAGCCCAAATATCTGGTAAAGTTATGAGCAATTGAAATGAATGAGCAGTAATACAGAGAAGAGGTGTGTTTCAGCTGAGGCTGCCAGCAGCAGTTTTATGATGTTTTTATGTCTTCCAAGTTTCCCCTTAGTAAAGATATACAGAAAAATTGATACTTACCTTGCTGATGATTTTTTTCCTACTCTGATCTCTGGGCATCACAGCTAGGAAGGGTTGTGATTGAGCTGGGCATGAGAATTGCAAATAATCTGAGGGAGTGTTTCCACCACAGCCAGGATTTGTATATTCTGTAAATCATGAAAATGTCATCTCCCTGCTAACAACCATTTCTGTAATGTAGCCAAGCAAGAGAGTGCAGCAGTCTCCATTACTCTGCACCAAGAGCCTAAGGTTATATGATATTCATGTGAAAACCTACTTGAAACACCATCAAGACAGTCAGTTATCTTCTACAGCCTTAAATATAAGGAAAAGGGTGGGAGAGGTGTAGGGAGAGATGTTAGCAGGGGGTGCATGAGGTTTTGATTTTCCATGTTTTCTTTGGCTTTGCAATGCCACCTCTGCATGTAACACACAGCTCAGGTTCCTTGCAAAAATATTTGAGTTGTGGAGCTGAAGTATGCCCAGATCGAAGAGGACAACAACATGTTTTTTTGTATATAAGAAAGATGCAGGCCATACCATGCACGAGAATCTCTGAAAGAAGTCTGAGCTCAAAGAGGTACCTTGGGACTCAGACATTGGAGGCAAATTCCCAGTGCTGCCGCAGACGATGCCTGTGGCTTTAGGCAGGTGCCTTCATCTCTTTGCGCTACAGCCTGGCAATCCTGTACTTGTGTAGGCTGCTCCTCTACCCTTGGCATTTATCCAGGTGGTTTGTTAAGATGCTCTGCTGCATGGGAACATGGCTGTGGCTCTTCACAATACCTGGCTCAGTAGGACCCTGATTTTGGTTAGGGCCTGTAGCCTGTACTGTGATGGAAATAATAATCATGTCATTACAGCCTGCAAATGCAACGATGCTCGGAAGACTGAGTGCTTCAGGCACCTCCTGCTGTGTGGATTTGCCTGCAAAGGCAGGGCAAAGTTAACAAGGGTGAAAAAACGGCTGTGACTAATCCAGTTACTTGCACACACACAAAACAGCAATTCATTTTGTTCATGGTAGGTGGGCCCTTGGGGTTTGACCAAGCAGAAGGAAGACACCTACATTGCATGGGTTTTATGGCCAGTGAGAGGTGTGGAAGTTCCTGTCTTGTCAATCATTTCTGTTAGTTTTATAGTTTCTAGGTTTCACCTTGGGGCGGTGTTAAGTTTAGTGCAATTACTGCTGGAATTGGTGTTGCTGACTTTGATTGTTAAATGTTAATGCGACATATTAAGATACGCTTGCCTACAGGCACAGTCCTGCCCACCTGATCTCCCCCTTGACTTTGCACTCCAGGATTGTTTGTGAAACTAATTAGCGACACGGGAGCTCGGTAACGTTTGGAGACGGTATCTGATGGGCTGTGGAGCAGCCACCAAACAGCTGGAGAAGAAGCAGGGGTGGTAACAGTTCCACCCACTGCCAAATCCCAGCCTACCGAGGTGCAGATGTGCCGAGGGAGGGTGAATCCAGGCAAAGTGACAGGAACAAGGACCATGTACTTCTGTAGGGACTGTAAACTTTTCCACCACTCCTTGCTTCACTGAATTCCTGCTACGACACCTCTTCATATCTCTGGAAAAAAAGAAAATGCTCCTTTCGATTAACTTCCCCTTTCTTTTTCTTTGGAATGAGTAGTCCTTTTTCTACAGCAGGTTGAGAACCAGTCAAGAGCCATTTAATTTCTGTCTGTGTTCAAGTGGGTAAAACACTAGCCAGAGAGGCCAACAGGTCTGGTACCACCACATGAGGGCACAGTGTCTCTAACTCCTCATACTGGCAGACTGCAAGCCTCTAGGGGATGAGTTTGTGCCTGTGCCATACCACATACAGTGATGCTCAGTTCTCACAGAGGGGCTCTGAGTGCAATTAGAACAGTTCATAAATCCAGGTTTTCCACCTGAAATAAAATTTTCAGAGCTACTGACAGCACTGTGCCCTCCTAGTGACTCCCTAGAGCTGGCCTGACAGGCTGTCAGACAGGCCGCCTGGTCCGGCATCCACATCCCCTCCTGACTTTCAGGGGCTGCTCAGGATAGACTGTGATCTCTGAGCAGACCAAGGGATGTCCTGGACCAATTCCCAGTAGATACATGCTCAAGAGCCTGGTCTAGGCAATGTTGGCCAGGGCAGCAGGGCAAAGGAACATTAACGGGCTGTAATTTCCAGGACATGGAGGGTTCTTGCCACTTTTCTTGTTTTGCAGACAGATGCACAGCACTGTGCCCTGTGTGTTTCCTGGCACTGCATTTGTTTAATTTTTAACCTTTTCAGAAAGCATATTATGCACTGGGGCTAAGAATGCTTTTTTTGCCAGAGGAATCCAGTACTTGACTGTGCAACAGCAAACACCACGGGAGCAATTTTCCCTTCTAGTTTCTGAATATATTGAAAGCAGAGAGGCAAAGGGTGTGAATTTAAATGAAAGGAAAGAAAATTAACCCAACAGTCGCTACAGAATCTGCCTCGTTCTTGGCATCTCATCCATCCTGAGCTGTCTGACCAACAGGTACCCAATTTTTAAAATTGCCTAGTCTTTATCCAGCAGACACAACACAGCTAAATAAATACAGCAGTGAGATGACAATAGCTCTTCTGCAGCCTAGTAGCGCTCTAATGCAATTTTAGAGTCTGGTATGTACAGTTTGAGCATATTTTTGATAGGAGGAGGAGAAAAATGCATTATACAATGCCCTGTGCATCCTTATGCAGAAGAGACCTTAACTGCATAGGCAGCAAGGCTCTGGTCCTGCAAAGAATGACATGTAGGCCAAATTTGTGCCTTCATTGGCAGCTCCAGATGTTATCTGTATGAATCAGATGATCTGTCTAGATAAACTACCAGTTTTCTTCTATAGCATCAGCATTGTAACATAGGCACATCCATTAACAATGACAATAATAATTTAATTTTAAATTCCAGAAGGCCCAGAGTTATAGAAGAGATTAGTGTTCCCATCACTATACAACGGTAGCTAGATAGGTAGGTAGGTTGATGGATAATCAATTATGATCAGATAAAGTTAATATGTAGTATTTATTTCTCACAGAGAGATTCTATAAGGAGTTGATTGAAAAAGGAAGGAGAGTTCTGCTAGTTAGAAAACCCACCTCTTCCCTTGAAATGCATAAATCACTTATCTTTCTCCCTCCTAAAAAAAAAAAAAAAAAAAAAAAAAATCTCAGACGGCTTTTGAAAGCTTAGTGCACCTAGGCTTGAAAATTGCTCTGTAATCTTTAGGGAAATAGAGCATATTATGTGAAGGTGAAAAGCTTCTATTCTAACTTCAGCCATGTAAAAATTAAACTTCTAATCAAAGCTGAGTGTTGAGGCTCCCTCATCAGAGAAGAGGGAATAAAAAGCACATCCTCAGGAGAGATGTACCCAAATCCCACTGAAGGAAAAGCCCTCAGGACAGACTCAGTCTCCTTCTGAAGTGCCAGTCTCTCCCTCAGCTGGAAGAGAAGCTTGGACAAACAGCTTGGATAGACACCTGATTTCCAAAAATCTGGTTAATGTAAAAGCTGGTTTAAAACCTTACTAATATACAAGCTTTGAGTTCTGTGTGATGGATCTCTTGTATGAATTTTCTCCCACCTGTGACAGTGTCTAGGCCTGCCATGCAGAGAAAGCTTGGAGAGAGGCTCAGGAGCTGTAGCCTGCAATGTGCACATGCTCTTTCCCAGGATCTACAGCACCCCTATAACTGCATCTCGCTCTCCACCCAGGACACCCCCTTCCCATGATCCAGCTCCTCCACCTGCCTCTGAGGCAACAGGAAGACTTTGCCAGAGTTGTACAGAGCCGTGTTTTAGGGTGAGGCTTAAAAAACTTGTCTGCTTCCATTTCACCATGACAGTTTGGATCTATCCTTTGGATGACTTCTTCCCTCTTCTCTGCTACTCCTTCCCCCTCTGGTGGTGGCTGGGTTGAGGACAAATACTCACAGAACAGTCAGGAACATTTTCACTGAAAAGGTAGAAAAACACATTTAGCCAAGCCCAAATTTTTGGAAGGAGGGATCATGCTTTCATGAAACAACTCTGCAAGGAGAAGACGACTGCAATCTTCAGGAGAGGATTTTCTGGGCAAAACCAAAGCAAGTGCAATGACATAACCTGCTGCTCGCTGGAGCCAAGTGGCAGGTAGAAACTGAGGGAATTAATTTTTGTTATGCTAAGCTCCTTTCAAGAGCACCAAGAACTATGTGCTTAGTAACAGGTACTTCATCAGTTAATTAACAGTTGTCTTTAATAGGTTTGTTGTGTCACTGCTTGACTTACATAAACTGTTTCATTGACATTACTGGGCCTGGCTATGTAGTATATTGTTCCTTGTGCAAATTCAGCCTTATCAAATGTGACTCCAGGCTGTAATTCTTCTTCTGCTTTACAAATACAGGTCCCTGCTGCATTTCCAAGGCTCGTTAGGGCATGTAGATAATGGGATATTTTTACCCATGATAATTAAGTAATTATTACATATAACAGAGAGAGAGGTCAGTTGTAACCGGCCTGCTTCCTTTTACACTACAGTGAGGAAAAAGAAATACTTCTGAATATTTTCTTTTCTCTTCTGAGAGACAGGCCCATTTAAATCTCATTTATTATTTATCGGTCTCTTTGTCGCTTTGGTGCAAAATTAACCTCATTAATATCAAGGTCTCGACAAAAAAGGGTCTTAAGTGTAATTTTATTCCCAGGTTGAGGTAAACATGCTCCTGTCACTGGGAGCGGGGAATTCGTCTTTAACCTCCATCAGAGCCTGCGTTTACGCCGTCTCCCGTCACACGCACCCAGGCTTGGGAGGACGCCTGGAGCTGGGGAGATGCGGGTACCAGAGGGCTGGTTCAGCTGGGGGCCCCTGTTACGTCCAAAGCTCAGGAGGCTCTGGGGTGCTTTTGGTAGCCTCGATCTCCCTCTTGTGGCTGAACATCAGGGACACGGGGTGTGTAGTCCAGAGCTGCACCTCAAAGGCTTGGGGAGGACGTGGGCCAGGAGCTACATGGACATGGAGGTGGAGAAGTCCCCTGCGCTCGAGTGCCAAAAAGCTGAGGGAGTTCTGGACCTGAAGTCTGCTTTACTGCTGTCAGTGGGAGTTTGGGTGGCACATAGAAAAGCTTCATGCTGGGAGAGGATGGAGCCACTTCCAGTAATGCTGTGGGCATTCTAGGCCCAAAGAAAGGAGTGTTTGAGGTAGGGTTGAGGTTTACCATGGTGGCATTATCCCATCCCCAATGATCTCTGGTACCTGCTCTCCCTCATCAGGTCCTTGAACTTTAAGCCTCTTGGTGAAGGGGTTATTTTTAAGCCTTGTTTCCTAACAAAAAGAGCAATACATGACTCTGTCTGTCTTTGCTTGAGGATGAGTCCACTGAAGTTCCCCAAGGGTCAGGGCACATACCCAGATAACGTTCTAGCATGGGAGCACACACCGGAAGGGCGTCTGGACACGTTCGGAAAGTATGACGCGGCTAGCCAATCAAACTCGTTGTATAACACCTACACTTACATTTCTGTCCACGTATTTCCCAACCCCACAAAACAACTGCATCGTACAACTGTAGGAAAAAGGGGTTTTCTGTAGGAACCAAGATGCAGAGAGGTTTCTTGGGTGAGACTGTCATCCAGAACCCCTTGTCTGACTGCCTGTGAATAGCAGGGCTTAATCTTGACTCCTCTTGCCCTCTCCTCCCCCCCAGCAAGCTTTCTCCTAGTGACTCCTTTCATCAAACAGAGATCCAGGATGCAGTTAAGGGAAGAGGACGTCACAATTCCTAAATGTTCAGCATTGCAAAGTCCAAAATACCTTGGGAAATACAGTCTTTCTCCTCTTGCTTGCCAAGAGCCATCCTCATCCTATCTCTTTGCATAGGCTGCTCTCCAGTGGCTCTGGGAAATAACTCTGTCCCATTACATACAGCACCTAGCACAAAGAGCTTTGGGTCCCAAATGGGGTTGTTTGGCATCACTCTGATGTAAACAGCCACTTAGCGCTCCATTTCAGGATGCTACCTCTGTAGAGCAAGGTCTGTTGGGGCTCATCAAACAACAGAGTTGAGAGGGAACACTTTCACTGAATAGAAATCAAGGATACAAAAAAAAAAAAAATCTGAACAAATAAACCCCTCAAACAGAAAGCAAGCCTCTAAAACACCAATCCATTTCCAAGAAGCAGCATTGGATAAGTACCTGAAGACATCTGAAGCAGCCCCATTACAAATACCATGCTTGAATTCTTTTTACAGGGAGTGTGCTTTTTACAAAAAAAGTGGCCTATGTGGATTTCGTTTGTAGAAAAGATAAAGCATTAATGAAAAGAGAGAGAAGTTTTCCAAGAAAATCTTTTTAGGTCTATGCATAAGTGTACAAATGTATGTGTATGTATCTCCCTAGACTTTTGTTTTGGCTAAGAGAAAAAGAAATGTTAAAGCTACAAATTGGATGTAAGATCAGTGACAGAACTTCATTCCCTCTCTTGAATTCTATCGCCCATTCAATTATTTATGGCTGTGCATTGCCTTTTCCCACCACTCAAGATGACCTGCCCAGATTGTTTCATAAAGCCCACGGTAGTTTGATTAAATGGCATTTCTGGGAAGGGAAAGTATATTTGCTTAGCTGATCTCTATGAGCCAGGCTAAATCTCGAACAGTCTTCAGTAACAAGGTAAGAATACATAACTTGTAAATTCTTTCACCCCACTGAGAACTCATGGAAAAGTACTTCACTGGAATTTGTGAATTTGGAGCTCAGCTTCATTGCAGGCTGTTTATATTTATGCATGAAAGGTTTCAGACACACTATAAAAAATAAATAAGTTCCCAGGCATTATGTTCTTTGCCATATACATAAAGAGAAAAATATGTATTTGCAAAATGTCTATTTACAGCCTTGGAGACCTTTGTATTTCAATTGCAGGAAACATACACAAGCGAAGTCTCCATGGAGGGAGGGAGAGCAAGAGAGAGATTCTGTACACCAGGGAGGTTGAGAGCGGGTGACTTGGGATATAACACTCACATCTAGATGCTGGGATTTTAAATGCCTAACTTCAAGAAAACAAATTTCAGTGTCTAAATCCGAGCTAGTCTCCTTTAGCTCCCGATATAGGGAGTGGAAAGAAACAGGCAGCTCCGGAGAGTGATTCATCGCATCCCAAGACAGGTGTCAAAAATGGGGTAGATGAATCGTGCTCTTGCAGTGCTTTTTTCTTGCTTACTGACAAGACTACAAGAGGAGCCATGTAAGAGGCCCACGTTAGGGAGGATGAATCCTACTCATAGCAAAGAGAGGTTTTTAGTGTGGGTGAAGCAGCCACC
Organism: Rhea pennata; assembly: GCF_028389875.1. NCBI lineage: Eukaryota > Metazoa > Chordata > Aves > Rheiformes > Rheidae > Rhea > Rhea pennata. The sequence continues at coordinate 3,369,877 of NC_084685.1, forward strand.
TGGCATGTCTGGAGATGCAGGATACAAAAATGAGGGTGGCAACCCCCTTTTCCCTTCAGGGTATTCACTGCTCTTCTGTTTACCGAATATTGAGTGGCTATATCTTTCCTTAATCTCTTTATAACACTTGCAGACCCCAGCACTTTGTCCAGCAGAACAGGAGTCTGCTATAATGTATTTCAGCCTTCTGCTAATAAGGTTTTAACATCCTCATTGCAGAGCACACTGTTGTTTTTGGCAGAGCTAAATGCCAAACCCACAACCACTCATAAGCAAATATACAAACTCTTGTGCAATTCTTTTCTCATATAGTAACCGTTGGACTTTTCTGTGAAACAAAGATTGCAAACAGGCACTAGCCCTAACAAATGAGAAGTTTCCACCTCCCGTGTTATTTGGATCCTCGTGACTACTGGGAAACCATGGCTTAAAGCACACAAGAATTCGTTGCAGACGTGTGCATGATCATATAACAGCTGATTTCTCTTATAGCTGCAAATGTATCTCACCAGCTCAGCCACAGGTTGCTCTTATCTCGAGTAACGGAGAGAGACTGTATTGTACTAAGCCCTCTACAAGCACTCAGAAAAAGCCAGCTCCTGCCCCAAAATGCTTACATCTGACGTGGAAACCAGGAGAGAAAGCACTTTACCTGAGCTCATACCATAGGCTTATAACAGGGTGGGCACCAGCCCCCAGTTGATGTTGCTTGGAGGGCAGCAGTATGGGATCACCCCACATTTCTGTCTTTCCAGCTGCAGCAGTCTGGGCGTGGGAATCAACTGCTCCAATCAGCCACCTATAGCATATATCCTCACAAAGCCTGCTACATTCTTGAGAGGCTTCTGGCCGTTTTTCCTGGCAGAGCAGGGAGATCAGTTGGCTTCCTTGATCCTCCTACTCTCATGGCTACCGTCCTTCTTCGGAGATCTGGGACATGGGTGTCCTCTACATCACTACAGCACTTGATTTCTTCTGGGCATGTCCTGAGAACCTGAAACTGCCCTGTAGCTAATCAATACTCTGCACATTACATTGAAGATGCCCCCTTCCAGTAACGGGCAACTGCTGTTCTGCTGGTCAGCAAATGCCTTGCTGACTAAACAAGTATTCAAAGTATTAGAAGTAATGTAATACCCCTGATCTGGGCTCTTGAAGTTCTCTCCAAGCACAGAGTAAGCTTCACAACTCCCGGGAGGCTGTAAGTAAGTCCTAGACTACAAAGGTAAGTGCTAGATATCTAAGATAGGAATAAGCTGAGGCTTGCTGAGATCATATGAGAGCTGGGGGTGTATAAAAAGTCCAGAAAGAAGTCAGGAGTCCTGCTTTAACCCTTCTGCTAGGAAGAGACTCCCTGGCTTGCTTGAGACAGGAGGAGATTCAGTGGTAGAGTAAAAGACTCACTGATGCAACATGAGAAGTGGTCCTTGCCAATGTGAGAGCTGAATTTGTTGCATGGGCAACAAGCAAGTCACTCAGTGTTTTCATTTCCTCGGGGCCCCTGCTGACCTCTCTCTCCAGGATTTAACTGTGCAGAGACACAGGTATAATCATAATTCTATTCTCTCTCTCAATAAAAGCCTTGAACAAGTCCAACGCTGGTTCCTCTTGAGCTGACTAGTGATATTTCCATGAGTCTTGAGCCTAAGCTGTAAATATAACCTTACTCACACACATTCACAAGCTCTTGCTGAGTTTTTTTCAGTTAGTGATGCTGCATGTACCTGAAATGATCCAATCCCCTGTAAAACCTTTGAAATGTTATAATGGAGATAAAGCAGTCACAAGATTTCACCATGTATCGAGAGTGTATACACAGGCTTATTATGAGTCAGTCCTCACTGCAGAGCATCAGGCTAAACAAAGAAGACAGAGATTAGGATGGTAAACAAAAAGCCAGAAGGACGAATTGCCTCATGAGGACAGCACAGCATGGAACTGGTCTGCTCATCACTAACCTTCCTTTAGAGTCAAATGAGAAAAATAGGCTCTTCCAGAGGACAATTCTTCTCATCTAAGAGAGATCTGAAGATTGGTCATATGAATCCTAATAGCAGGGGACTGGATGGAAGCTGGAGAGTGATCTGTCCTTGGAGGTGACTTTTCTGAGGAAAGGTGGGAGAAGATCTCACATAGCCAGGTGGAGCAGCTGTATCCTGGCACATATGGCTTCTTTTGAGCCACCTGAGCTCAGAGTGACCAGTGAGCATTGCACTACATCTGAGGGCTGTGCCTTGCTCATGAGGCCATGGCCTGTGCCATGCAATAGAATTAAAAAGAAAGATATTTCTCTTTCTCCTTTTCCAGAGTTTCTTTGAGTCCTTTGGGGAAGGGAGAGAGCAGGAAGGAGAGATGGGTCAGAAAAAGATGAATTTAAACATGAAATTCTTCAAGGTGACTTCTCATGAGTAAACTTCAGCAGATGAAGTGGGATGAAACTAATTGAGAGACTATTTCAGAAGCTTCTGTTGCCCCTCACGCTTGTAAAGAAATTGCATTAAATTGTTAAAGCATCCTTGCCACACAAGATGTTATTAAGATGCATTTTGCTCCACCACCTAATCTGCTGCAGAGATACATGAATGACAATGGGCTCAGCAGCTGCAGTCTGGGGGATACAAAGGTGCTGGTGTCGAAGCTCTATCAGGGGTGAGTGCAGAGCGCTCCAAAATGAATCTCACTTGGCATTCATACGCTCTGCATACTTTTAATGCTGTCAAGGTTTGCACTTACTCCCTTGCAGAACTGCACGCTTGGGCCAAGGAGATTTTTCAGCCCTCTGGGTCTCATGCCACAGTGACCCTGGATTCTTCTTTTTAAATGATGATTTTAAACAGCACAATCCTATTGGCTTAAAGCTACATTGAGTATTCATAAGAGCTGCATCATTCTAACAGATGCATGGTATCCAGTAGGTCCAGAATCAAATTAATGGTCTGTTTTGATGGATGCAGACATCAGTGCTGCCTCTTGCTTAATGATGGAAATCTCAGATTCGCACATCAGTCCTCTAAGGGAAGAGAAACCCAAGACTGACTTCACTGTATTTTAGGAATGCATAATCGTCCAAGCTTCCTACAGCTGCCAGGACAGCTGTTTGCCCATGTGTTTGTACATAGAAAAATCTCTGATCCAGGGCTCCATAACCAAGTAATGATGCCTGCTTCCCAGTGAACACTTGGTTCTTTTCCCCTCCTAATGTGGGCTCTTTGTAGCAGGGGTAAAGGAAGAGAACGAGTTCTGCTGATGCTCACCATGACCTTGCCTTTCAGGAGAGACGTTGAGTGAATGTGGTATTTCTGCAAATGCAGAGAAAGTGAGATTGTATGCCAGCATCTTGGGACAGCTTCCCCTGAAGGTCTCAGTGAAGACTGAGTAAGCTCCCCTCAGCAGAAATCCCATTTTTAAGGTTAATGGAAGAAAATAGCACTTACAATTTGTCTGTCCGACATGGCCACCCTAGGACATCAGAAATCATGCTAGACTCTAAAGAGAGCTTGGGCAACTAGATCAGATGAAGGCACTTGTGTTGCAGACCACCACAGTTGGCAAGATGAAAGCCCAGCTTGTTGTCTCTTGGCACAGGCTCAGTATTTACACTCTGACAATAGCAAGTCTTTGCTGTGTACCAGCTACAAAGAATATCTTCGGATTTCTCCCTCTCCGATTTCCAGAAGGAGACCTGTGTAAGACAATTTTAATTTCGGCATTTAATTTGCACCTCAAGGGTTTCCATCAAAGTTATTTTCAGTCTATGCTTTTATTATTTCAGTCACGTGCAAGTTATTAGTTTTGAACACATCAGAAATCTGACAGAAATGAAAATGCCTTTATTTGTGAGCGTGGTACACACTATACAACACAAACTCTTCCTTTGATTACTTTTCCATAGCTGTCGTGGGGCTGCTTGGAAGCTCAGAGGATTAGAAGATGGCATCAGAACTCATTCAGATATAAATGACTTTAATATGCTTTGACACGCACCTCGGTAAATAAGCCTGGTGTGTTGCCAAGGTGATGCTCCTTTGTTGCTATGACTATATCAAATAGCCATGGTTACTTCTTACTGGTTCCACTTGGAGAGGCCTATTTTTGAAATGTCCTTTTAATAACTTGTGACACTAATAGAGTGATAAGAATTCTGGACATGAATAGGATTTGTGCGATACACACTACGAGCTGCCGCCATTAACATATGCTGTAGGCTTTTCTGTAGGAGAAACTACTCCGGGTCCAGTACCGTGCTGCTTATTACCTCTACTGACTGCTCTTGAGTTACACGAATGATGGATTTGGCCCTTATGATCCAATGTTTCCTTTCAACCATATCTAGTCCAGATATATCTTTGCTATGCTGCATAATTTGAAATCAGGTTCTACAGTGAGAGAGGTTTCCCAAGAGTTATAGGTATTCACAGAAATAAGTCAGAGCAATTATTTTGCATTTAAAAACACCCGTTTTCTCATATTAGCAGGCAGAGGTAGTAATTGGTATAAGATTCTCCAGGAGCTGGAAATTGATGTAGCCTTGTTGACTACAAAATGCAGTTTTATTTCAGGCTGTTTTGCAGGAACATTCCAGTTCGGGTGATCTGTGTGGTGGAGAAGTAGTTGACATGATTTGTTCCTTCTCAGTTATGCCTAACACATCATTGCAACTTAATCATCTCATTCAATTTAATCCTGACATTTACATTCTAATAGTAATGGCATATTTATATGGTATGCCAAAATACATAGCTTGGACATCACGATTAGAAGCTCTTCAATTACTACATGACTGCAATAAGCTGACAGTTCTGAGTTGAAATGCTTGGAAATGGCAATTTCCTGGGAAGTTCTGATGTTGTGACTCTAGATTGAGCTCAGAGTAGGAGCGAGTTTTGAAACAGAAAAATTCTACATTTTTTCTACCTGGCCTCTCTAATCACTGAACAGACCAAGAATGGAGGCTTCTGTTCCCAACTCTGCTGCTGATTTGGTGTGTGACAAGCAATTCATCGTCTAGGGATCTTAATTTCCACATCTATGAAACAGGTAACAAGTTTATGCCACTCAATAATGTCCTGAGACATAATTAATACACAATCATAAAGCTATTTGTGATTGGGGATGCAAAATGCTGCAGAAAAGCTAGTTGTTATTCCTGATTAGGTCAGGCCAATGAAAGCAGTTTCCTCCTCAGTATAAGCTCTTGCCAGGCTGTTAGTGGGGTGATCTTGTCTGACTGTTTTTAATAGAAAATATTGCCCTTTTATTTCTCCTTAATAAAGAGATTTGGAAGACCCCAGTGTTAATTTTCTGCAATGAGATGCATGCATTTCTTTTGTAGAAATAAGTGTTTTTCTTGCCCGATGAAATGTTTTTGAGAGGCATGCATGAGCATGGATATATGTATAAGCTACTCAGAAGATAAGCTCTTCTAGTCAGTTTAGTAGTCCTATGCATTCATTCAGCTGTGTTGAACTGGGGCAATTCCAAAAGTCCATCATTTACCTGATGAGGTCTGGCTAGAGTCTTGCATCTATAATTTTCTGCCTCTAATTCAGCATATTCCCTAATCCATCCTAGGATCACATCAGGATTTCTCATGGTCTTTTCCAAAAAAAAGAATCTCAGAGCCATCTTCTTATTGCTGAGTTAGCTCTAGGATTTTCCTCCTTACTCAGTTCCAGCTTAGAGGAGAAATTCCAATTTTCAGTCTCCCAAATGTATGAAATTAATGCTATTAAATTTCACCCCATTTCTATTCCCGTAGTTTTCACCATCATCCAATGTATTTCTAATTCAATGAACTGTAGCAAGACTCGGCCTCTTACTGTTCATGGGTCTGAATTAGACCCAGTGAAGGAAGGAAGTCTGAAACACAGCTAGATGATATGAGTTGTATTTGGTAATGCCACTCTGATCTCTTTACAGCATAAATGATGACTTACGCATGTTGAAGGCAGTGAAAATCATGGCATATGCATTTGTCTGTGCTCCACAAAGTTAAGGCATGAGGCTATACTGAATTAAATCAATTTACATCTGTAAAAGATAAATTTTAAATTGATCTATTTCTATCACAAAATTGGTTTTCCTTTTTTAATGTAGATGAGCCTTTGTGATTCTAATTGTCCCTGAACTCAAATGGTTAGAGCAATTTGTTCAAATTTTCCATTAAAAACAATCTCCTGGCAGAAATCAAGTACGAAAAATTCAGTTCAAAAGAGAAAAGGTTCAAAAAATGTTAGGAGTTCATGGAAAAGGGGGATTTATAAGGCTTTGCAACCTACACTAGAGTTGCCATAAGCAATATGCAACCTAATGCATATAAGGCCAAAGCACCTATCAGCTTTAAAGAAAACTAGATTAAAGCTTTAGGCCTAAATCCTCATAACTAATCATCTGTGCAAGAAATCCAACTGTCGCAGGATTCTTCAGATGGCTCTTTAACTTCAGAGATAACTGCTGCTGGAAACTCACAGGGTTAATTCATTATCTCAGGTGGCAGAAATGTGGGATTTGAACAGGAAAGATCTGCTATTCAATCCTTACTGGAAGTCCAGATGGAGGAGTGATGCATTTCCCTGGTCATGGGGGTGAGTAGCATCATGGACTCCTCTGGGCTGGAAAACCCTGTATGTGACACTAAGCTGTATCAGTACCAGGGGTACTTTTGGACAGAATGAAGAGGGATGGAGAGCTGCTTTCAGGAAGTCCTGTCATTATGAAAGAAAAAGAGGTTACAACAATTAATAAATGTTATTTATAAAGCACTTCCCACATCAAGAGCCTTTTGGGAACAGCATGAACCATTAAAATAAAATCCAATTATAAAAACCAATCACAATTAAATTGTTCATAGCCCTCCGCAGGAGCCCTGCCTCAGTTAGTCGCTCTGTCTCTCCTATGGCCACGCTGCAGAGGAGGTTCAACTCATTTGTTTGTGGCATCAACAAGAGAACCCTCATTATCTGCTATTATAAAGCTGTATAGGCTAAAGTATTGAGATTAATATGAAATAATTAGTTCTGATGAAAGTTATACCTCACTCAGAACAGCTGGGACTTGAATAGGATGCAACTGAGACTTGATTACTATGTCATTACAGTATTAGTGGTGTGTACAGTCACTGTTATACAACTCTAGAATGCCTTTGATATGATTACATTTTAATTGAACACTAGCCATGGTAGGGTTTGATGGCACTGCAGCACTGAAGGTGGTAACTATATTGTGTAATAACACTTTTGTTTTGTTTTTATAGATCAGACTCCTTAATGTTTATAAAACAGTTTTCAAAGGGGCATTTTCCTCCAGAGACAGCTTTAATATGCATAATGGTGTTGACTTTGCAAGAGTTCACACGAGGAAACAGCAAGATCAGAACTGCGATAAATTCATGCCCTGTGAGGACTTCATGTCTGCCGCGAGGCTGTATGCCCTAGGCACAAGGAAAGTCGCAGTGACAGCTAGGACAGAGAGAAGATCCTGCTGTGGCCATTGCAGAATCTCCAAGGCTTGGCCCAAAGGAGAATCTGCACCAGACCTGGCTGTGAAACACGTGACGAGCAGTTCTCCTGCTGTCCTGCATGCCACAGAGGAGCACATGCCCCAAACACTTCCATGCAATGGGGAAGAAGCACTCTAGCACTCCCCTTGCAGCCTGAAATGGTATCTTCAAAGTCACTGTTACAGAAGGAGACCTTTTTAAAATCAGATTTGCATTTTATAACAATTAATGTCAAATGGTTAAAAAATATCCTAATTAGGAATTACTCTCCTTCATGTTTGACTGACTGAGACCTGAAGGTTTAAGGTTAACTCTCATGTACCATATATTTTATCTCCTAGTACTGTTTAGAGGACAATGGTTAAGGTTATATTCTCACTGATGTATGCAACTGTGCTGCAATTTGCATATAGAAGTCAAATTTAATGTTACATATTTTAGCATTAGATATCAGATATTTTAGCATTAGGTATTGTAGTATCTTTCTAGCAGAATGGAGCTACATACACAGCATTTAAGGATTTGAGATGAAAAAAAAAATTCTAGCTAGTGGAAAAAACAATGGGAACATCTAGAGAGATGGACAGACTTCAGCACATCCTGGCATAGCGACATTAACCCTCCAACACGCATATATCCAAAGCTAAGGTGTATGTGGATTACAGTGTTAAGAAGTCATGATACCACATGAAAATAAGTGCAAATTTACAGTATTCACCTACTTTTTGGACTGGACTGTGCCCATGACTCTGGACCCAAATCTCCTGGAGCCTGCTGGCTGTTGCTTCCAGATCTGAATTTGAGTTTTTGAGCTTCTTCTGTGTAAATACATACCATACCCAGAGTTATCCCAAGTTACTCTCTCAATATGAGTAATCAGAAAGTGTAACTGCCATTTACAACTATGTTGTTTTGCTGCTGATGGAGCCAAGAATAGATTTTCTAAAAGAACGGCTACACTCTTCCACGGAGGGAACGAGTCATGACATTTTCAACCCCATTTTATAAATTAAGTAATTTGATTGGAGTTCAGATTAATGTTAAGCAGCCATAGCTGCTTCCCCCACTGAGCTGAATAATATAGTCCAGCCACAACACTGTCTCTAGGCTCCTGCTCACCTAGTACATGAGTCCATGACCCCATTTGACAGGGCCAAGGCCAGGTCCCATGAGAAGGATGCTTACATGCATGTGCACCACATGACAAACATATGATGGGGAGAGTCACAACTCTCTCTAATGAACTATTAAATTGGCTCATTCCCCCACCTCCAGGAAAATTGCTCCTAAATTTCATTGCTTTGATGGCTAGAAGCCATTTTTTACTTTCTCACCTGAATTTCTTCATGACTGCTTCATCCCTGCTCATTCTTGTGCCAGTGCTATCCTTTCATTCAAGTAGCTCTTCTTCTACCTGGAGTATAGCCTCCATCAGCCTTCACGTCAACAAGTCAAACAAACCCAAATCTACTCTGACAAGCTCTCTGTCCTCTTCACTACCCTTTTCTGTTCCCTTTAGAGGCTACTCCTGGGTGAGCAGGACTGTACAGTGTCCTGCTAAACCAGCCTACTTTAATATTTCTTTTATTGTCCACAGAGATAAGCCACCTCCCGCTGTCTTGTAGTTCATCAGTAGGTGGGGGCAGGCATCACTTTTCTCCTTAACATTTGGGTGACGGAGAAATAAATGTTGCAAATCCTACTAGTAACAAAACCAAAAAGCACAACTCCCCAAATATATCCCTTCAAAACCCAAAGCAATTTGTAGAATGTTCCTTACGTCAGGATCCAGTAGATTTTTAACATCCCATTACTATTTTGAAATTTGGTCAAAATAAATACAGAGCAATAATGACTAGGGGATGAACAAGTGGGTCTTCTACATGTAAACACAAGTTAAGAGTAAAATTTGCCGCTTAGCTGGAACAGTTCTGTATGCTAACAGTGCTACATAGGCAGAGAAGTGTGCCCATTTATTAGGTTAAAAATGAATATCTAGGCTTTCTGCACTCATCAAACATAGCCCAGAGCAAGATCAAATGCTCAATCTTTGCAAACATAACTCGATTGATAACTGGGTGCAAACCCACAGGACTTTTCTGTGCAGAAAATTAGCCCAAAACTTTATTTAGCTCATTCATCCCTAGATATATTGGCTATGGAGATTTTACTGCCGACTTAGCAAATGATTTTTTATTGCACTAAAAGAGGGGGAAAAAAAAAACTATTCTCCAGTGCACCGGTAAATAGTTACTTGATACAGTCAGTAGAGGGAATACTTTCCTCAGCAGTAATAAAGTAGAGATGCCAAAAGGAGAGGGGATGATAGCTCGCGAAGGGGAGAGCGAGAGCAGGGCTGCAGGCCTGAGTTATGCATTGCTCTTCGCCGCCTTGCGCAGCATGGGGCTGGGTGCACTGAGCACCGCGGGGCCTGGAGGAGGTTATTACAGGACCATAGACAACGGTGACACAACATTTGACAGATTTCCAACTCACAAAAGGGATCTAAAAATCATCCACGGAGCTCGTTGAACACACAAACCAGAAGATGCTCACCCCTTTTCTCCATGGCCAAGCCCGCACAGTCTAGTTGAGCTGGGTTGTGGCCCTAATGAAACTGAATCAAAGATTTGGGGGATTTTATTCGATTTTGTCTCTTTCTTTCGGTGTTTGCAACGTTAGTCCTATTTAACGAACACAAGTTTTGCAAAATTCAGCTTCAAAGACAGACCACTGGCAAGGGCAAGGGAAATGAATTGATTAAGCTTAAAAATTGCAAACTCTGAGGTTTCTACATTGATTGAGATGTATTAATCCATTATCTAGCCAATAGTAGTGTGTGTGGAGAGAGCCAAAGCAGCCTGGAATAATAAGGCAAGAGTCAGATATATCAAAACTATTTCTCTGAAGAAAATTGGGATTTTTAAACTTTTCTTTCATAGTCACTTTTTATGGAGTGTTTCTGTTTTTGTGCCAAAAGGACAAACATAAAAACAGGAAAACATTTTTAATTTTTCAGCTTCACATTGAAAGTCTGTGAACAAAATTAGAGATCTAATTAGAAACCGAGAAAATTTGCTTTTACTTAAGACCTGGGATAGTTTTACCAGGAGTTTGAAATAGGTTATTCAACAGAAATCAGCATTTCTCCCTCACATAGAAAAGACACTAATTCCCTGCACAAATTACACAATTACTCACTATTCATTTTACCAAAGCATTTTATGGAAATATATGCAATATTTCTCTTAGGATACACATGCACAAGCTGTTAAGCCTTGATCTAACTCAACAGGCACAGCTGCATGCTCTCCTAGCTGTGCAAGTTACACCTCAGGAAACATTTTCAAGGTTTCTGTATCATCAGCTCTGAAATTTCAGAGTGATGCTCATGAAGCCGAATCTCAAGGGAGCAAATGCTGCAAAATTTATAACTGAGAATACACAGAGCTGTAACAGCCCTCCTCCTGCAGGTTGGGGACATAAGCCCGTCATGAAGCCAGTGGCTGGCAACAAGCTCTCTGTGTGCTTCTGGGCCTCAGTGGCATGCAGGAGGGCTGTGCAGGGTTAATGGGATTAATGGGAGAGCAAAGGAGCTGCTCCAGCTTTAAAATCTGGGTTAGAGAAGAAGCCCAGAAGTTCCCTGACCATTTGCTTTTCTCCATGCATACCTGGTGTTCAGCGCCAGCCCAGAGGGCATCTTTACTACTGAGGCTGGTGCTGGGGTCCCAAACCACAGGTCGCAGGAGGAGCTGCCTGTTCCTACAAAAGCTGCAAGCCTGTAGCAATGATTGCAGAGCGATGCCTGGAGGCTCTCCTGCTTCCTGAAGGCTTTAGGAAGGGGGAGGCTGGAAACCAGTTCCTTGGATAGAAAGCTGTCATCATAGGGTCAGAGATTTGAAAGGGACAAAAAGTGTTAATCGATGTAGAGAGAAGTAGAGCCAGTTTAAGCACACTGGACTCACATGCTCAGATAGGATTCAGCTCTAGATTAAGGTGCTTTAATGTACATGCCTCAATATGGGCTGAGCACTTACTCCTGTCAGAGTCAATACAGATCTTGAATGTAATTCAATTACTTAATCATAAGCATTTGTTTCTTTTGGCACACCCTGGGGGCACACACAACATCTTATAGTGGTCTGGCAAATGTGACATAGGACCTCAGGGGATCAGTACTCCTTTGGGGGACATCTGAAGGCGAGGTGAGAAACCCTAGGGCCATTAAAACATCATTAGATGTCTATACGCAGGCAACTGAGCTTATCAGTGGCCACTGAAGACCTGGACATCTTTCCACTCACCAAAACAGACCCTGAGACTTGGTAACCTCTGCTTTGCCTGCGTCTCAGACATGTCCTTGTGAGTAGGACAGATGGGGGATGAGCCTGGGGCTGGAAGTGGAGATGGGCTTGGAGATTTCTTTCTTCACACTCATGTTTCCTACAAAATGAAATCATGATCATGGTGTAGCTCCTCAGTGAATAGCACTGGAGGGTATTTAACACTCTTTCCTTGTCTGTCACCAAACATGCTGCCCCTTAGGAGAATCCCTCCTGTTTCTTGACTTTCTCCTGCTGATATCTGCCTTCTGGCTCTCACCAAGCAGAGGTAAACATTTCTAACTCCAAGTCACAGAGATCACGGGCTTGCTAGCCCACCTCCAGAGTTACAACCACATGGTTGAGCCGTTTTAAACGGTGCATCGTAATTTGTAGCAACGCAGAGCAACGCTGTTGTTGCAGCATCGCTTGCAGCATGCTGTTCTGCCTGTAGATGTTGCTGTGAGCTGCAGCTTGCTCCAGCCCATGACTGGTTCCTGGTTAATAAGGCATAGAAAGCTGGAACTTGAACTCTTTGGAAGTGAAACTGCGTCTTTGCAGAGGAAGCAGCTGTTTCTTCTGTTGTTAGGAGTGATGTTTGGGGTTTTTTTAATCAGTGCTTGCTGTTTAAGGCTTGTTTTCTGATTTTAAGCATAGAAGCTGTCTTTCTAGTGTTTCTGGAAAGTTTTAGGAGCATCTGTGATTATTGGTTACAATAGTGTTTTTTTTTTTTTTTTTTTTTTTTTTTTTTAATTATTTTACACTTCTTAGTCTGAGTCTCTGTGTAAGTTCCTATAAGTTCTTCACAGGAAAAACAAACATACGTCAGGCTAGATGTCAGGACACTGTTTTTTTTTTTTTTTTTTTTTTTAATAAAGGTTATGAACTCTTCTCAGGGCAAGAATGCAGAAGTAGGATGAACACTTTCTCCCTAAGAGGAAACTCAGCAGAAACAGACAGCTGGGGCAGAGCAAGGAATAATTTATCCAGTGTTAGATAAGGAACTTTTCTGCAGAAAAATGCATGGATTGAATTCAGATACTAGCCTCTTTGAAGTGAAAAACCCAAAGACCATTCCTCCACCATCTTCTCAGTCCCTTGCTCTTAGAGCTGCTGCCACAGCCACAAAACCCGAGGGGAGTTTAGCTCTTCAGTCCAGATGCAGCTGGCACCAAAGTTTCCCAGTTTATGTGAAACACGTTGAACAAGAGACGCTTTCTTCCAAACTAATCAGCTGGATGATCTTCACATTCGTTACTTCAGAGGGGTGGTTCATTTAGGACTTTTTCCCCATGATGGAAAGACAAGGCCTGTCCCATATCTTTCATACAGCTTCACATTTTTCCTCCAATGGTTAATGAAGTGACATTATGAAAGCACACGGCTGGGGAAGGAGATGGGTCCCTGCCAGTACTCTTCCTCCTGAAGATTTTGCTTTAGTCATAAAAAAAAAAAAAAAAAAAAAAATCCAGAGACAGTTTGTTCTCCTGATCAGAATCCAGGTGCCATATTTACATTTTGTCTGAAATTAATTCAGTCAGATCTTTCAAATGCAAATAGCTGCAAAAGAAAAAGCCCTGTATTATTGGGGAAAGTATATATATTTTTTTTCCTTAATAAAATAATGCAGGCAACTGCTTGTGTTAGGAAGCAGCTGTTTGTAAACAATTGAAAGCATTGAACTCACAGAGCAGTGAGAGGTGAAAATGTTATTTCTCTTCATTTTAATAAAGACTGAAAGCTGACATTGACCAAAGTTGCTAATGCTGCTAATAAAAGCAGGTGCTTACTCTCATTTCTATTTTTCCTGGTTAGCTGCTCATAAAAAAAATATGCCTAAGAAAGAATTAACCAAGTATCTGCAGTGTGTTTGCAAGACTTTCCAAATATAGGTCAGAAACTGCTTATTATTGCTTTATACGAAGCCCTGTAACAGAATCATCAGTCACGTGCACTTGGCTCATGCTTCCGACCTAGCTCACCTGGGATACTTGGAAGTACAACAGAGTGAATGTTTTCATTTCGATGTGGTGTTTCATTATGTATATACACATATACACACACATATATTCAGCAGCAGCTCTAGGTGCTTTGGAAAGGAAATCAATAGCCATTTTCCCATTTTGTATCTGTGGAAACTGAGGCATAAGAAAGGGGAGATTAGGAGGAAGTCCAGCACAATTTTGGCATGCCATTTCTCTCTTACTCAGGGTCAATGAGCCCAAAGTTCACACTGAGATGAGGAACCAGGCTGTGGTTAACTGGGATCTGTAGCTTTCCATGCTTTGGGCCAGGTCACATTGGTGGCAGCATCACGGAGAAACACAAGGACACTTGTAATCAGGTCCAACATACCGCAAGAGGAATGACAGAGCCATGAGACCACTACTCTCTCTCTCTCCCTTACAGGACAAAGTGGTCTACAGTGAGGAGAAACTTCTTTATCTCAAAACACTGCTCTCAGTTGCTGAAGTCTGCTCTAGCTAACTCAGGCATATTTAGCTAAATCATAGAGCCCAGCCTGAGCCAGAGTCTTCCTCCCAACCAGTAAATTAGAAACTGTCACTCCTAGAAGCTCTGCTGCCTGGTACCTCATGCTGTCTCTTTAAAGCAGGATCACTTGAAACCTCCAGAAGCACAGCAGGTTGCTTGTGTCTTTATGTGCTTGACTAAGCAAATGTCTTTTAACCCAGCACACCTGTAATTTTTGGCAACCAGACAAGTCCTGTGTTCCTCAGTGTAACTGGATCATTAGTGGGAACAGGTGCTTTGTACCTAACTGCTTTGGGGATATTTCGGGGAACATTAAGTGCCTTGTATTTGGGAATACCTGGTGCATTTGGCAGAGAAACAATCGTGTCCTACCTTGCAATGACAGGGAAACGAGGCAGCAAAAAATGCTCTACTGAGTGGACATAGTACCAGAGGAAAAAGTGGTAAAAATATAATGTGTCTGGCTTCCTGATCTGCTCAGGCATACATAGGACTAAAAAATGGGCTTCAACAGTCTCAGCATGGTGAGACTGATGCTTAGTCTTGGCCAGTGTCAGTAGACAGGAGCTATCTAGAGGCTTGCTCAAGGGCGCTCGTGCCTGTGGATGCCCAGCAGCTGAGCTGAGCTCTGCCCTGCTGAGGGTGCTCCCTGGTGTCTCCTCCACTGGCCCATAATGGGCAATTGCTTGGAGTACATCACACACTTTGGTGTTGGCTTTTTTTCTTGAACAAAATATTTTGCCATCTTTGGTGTTAAAAGATCTTGAAAATGAAAAACCCAATCATTTCACTTCCGAGGTAGCAGGAAAAGATGCTTCATGCTGTGTGAATTCTATCCCCATTTATTTTTCTGAAGCAATCTTTTTGATGAATAAAGCTCAAACTGACAATTTCTGTCAGCTACTCATTATATTCACTGGCAGATATATTTGTCACGTGAACTGATTTGCACAGGTCTATTTGGGAATTCTGACTTGCCTGTTGCTTTTTCCCTCCTAGTCCATGACAGCCATACGAGTGTGCTCTGATTCTCAATGAAAAGGTAATAGGCTTTTAATATCACCACAGCCTAAGGTGAAACCAAAGCATGTCATTTTTCTTGGAACATGGCTAGGAAGGAAAGGAAAATATGAAATGCCGCCAGGGACCTCATGATCTCACTCTGTGCCAGCAAGGACCTGAATTCTTTCGAGTGTCACTCAGCAGGCAATCCTCATCGCTAATACCCAGCGGCAAATGAAAAGTCTCAGGAGTGCCTGATTTTGCTTAGGAACTAAGCCACTGTTGAAGAGGTTGGCAAACTCAGAGCATTGGCTCACTCTGTCCTGTAGGTTCACTGAGGTGCCTGGGGAGCGAGGGAGGGGGCCTGCCAAATGGACAAACCTTTAAACCAGACTCCAAGAAAAAAATCAGCTTGTAGACAAGAAATTAAAATTTTGGTGGGGCTAGGGGCGATGCCCTACCAGTAAGAGTGGAAATATGTGTTGGAGGACATGACCTTCCTCCTCACTTAAATTAGTGGAAAATTTGATGCTTGGCCCTCACTCTGGATGATAATGTAGACCCTGTTTGTGTTCAGCCAAATGAAGGCTAGACTGTCTCCTCACCCAGGAAACATTCATACTGTCAGTGAATTGCTCTGGATTAACAGAAAGGAGAATTTATCCCAAGGCCATTCCCTACATTTTTGAAGATGGTGGGAGACACACTACAAATATCAACCTGATGTGAAATAATAGATTTTGGATAATTTAAAAGATCATAAAAATGCCATACAAGGTCAGACCAATGGGCCATGTGGCCAGGGTTCTCTCCAATGGTAGCAGGAGTAAAGCCCATCCAAGGAGAGCCAGTGAGCCTGGCTCCAGCACCAGTCTCTTATACGCTTTCTCCCCTCAAATCCACACCTCTCAATTAAGGAGGATGTCCTGTCATATCTGCCAGCTTTTCTCAGATATGTATCAGATATCCCAGAGTTTTCCCTGTAGAACTTAGTGCCTCACCTTAGGCAATTCAACTAAACCCTCACTGACACTGATGTCATCTCGGATGCCAGGTCCAGCTCAGTGGCCCACACAATGTCTAGTGCTGTAAGAGACAGCCTAGGGCCATCCCACTGCCACAGCACAGGAGCAGAGGTTCCCTGTAGGCCCTGTGTCACATTTGACACCCCCAAGCAGATGTCTGGGCATCTTACAGGGCCCCAGACACCTCTGGTTAATAATGGACTAGATCTTCATTGACTTTGTGTGCAACTCAAACTCTGACATATGGACATGGACATTTAGGATCTTTCGCTTGGAGGTTATTTTCACCCATTATGCCTCACTATAAGACATACAAAAGGATGCTGTCAGATACAAGAAATGCATTTGTCTTCTGGGATGTCTCAGTGTTGCCTCAGAATATCTCAGAGTACCATCTCAGGGTAGTCTTGAGATTATCTCCATAGCTCCAGAATGCCTGATCCATGCTGTCTGCCACTCACTTTCAGAACATCTACCTTGACTGTGATTTCAGACATCCCTTCTGACTGCACATGGGCTTCGTGGCTTGCTCTTCTGCTTCATCACCTCCCTTACTATGCCTTATAGCCCCCAGATACGGATGACATTTAGCTTAACTGTTGGGCTAGATCACAAATTGTTGCAAAACAGGTTGCTAAGCACTACCTCCGAAAACTTTCAGGAAGAAGTAGAAGTGAGATCTGTTGATCTATGTATATCAGAACCTTCTTCATAGATATACGTGAACAGAAAGCGATATGGTCACAAGACAGCTGCATGTTTTCTGCAAGCATAAGGAAACTTTCTCCACTGAGCATTGCCTTGCTTTGCAAAAGCTTCACGATACTTTGTACCAGGGGAGTGGTTCTTACCCCGCTGCTCCAAGTGCACCGGTTGCCAAACACTTCAGCCACTCACAGGGTGAGCTGAGGTGAAAAATTCTTGATCTGAACTGACCCTGGCATGAGTGATATGACCTACTCAAAGGAGTATAATTCAGTCCAGAGGTAGGAAGAAAAAAGCACTGGGAGAGGAGCCAGGAGCTTTGCAACAGGCTTACCATACAGGCTTCACTGAAAACGGGTTTTCTTCTTGTGCTCTTGTGCGTATGTAATGCCTGCCCGTGGAACCTGAAAACCAAAATGTTTAATAACATTATTTGTTCCGCTAGAAGGAGGACGGGCAGTGCCATTTCTCTTCCAGGTCTTCTTACTGAGTTGTTTTTGTTTGTTTGTTTGTCTGTTTGTTTGTTTTAATACATATAGAAAAACTACTAAGCATCTTGTAAAAATCACAACATACATTCTCCTTTGCGGTTCTAGTGTAGAAATATGAAATCATTGTATTAATCCTGGGCTTACAGTGATGACAACGGGAACAGTAGTTTTTAGTGAGTTAGGCCAAAAGCTTTTAAAGGTGCATTTGGGTTTTGTGGGTCCGGGGTGATACTTGCCTTACAGCGAGCATCAAACTTTCAGATTGGTCAAATAAGGTGTTATGAATCCTATGGTTAATATTTCTGAATGGGATCCTTAGAGATCACAGTACGAGTCTCTCTGATCTCATTATGACTTTTACTCCCTTTTCCAGTATGATTTTGGTAACTTTGGCTTCTGCTAGTATTTCACACTTATCTTTTCATTATTGGATCATTTTACAGAAAATAATTGTTTGTAGACTCACTCCAAGTCTCACTTTTCCATCAGATATATTCCCCTGGCTTTAAAGCAAAATCAGGCAACTTCATAATTTCAAAATCACTCTGAGATAGCTCAGTGTTGTAGAGCCCTTTCTGCTGTCAGAACTAATTAGGAAGGGGTTGGACTGTGTCAGGCCTAAAACTGCACTGAAAAGCCTGAGAAGGTTTCCAGACCTGAGCTGCATTGCTGTTTTCAATATAATAATCTAAATTTAACTGCTACTGAGACTGTTGCATAGACAGAGGAGGCAGCCTGAAACTTAAAAACACTAAAATCCAGAAAATTCAAGTGAATCTGAAATGGTGCTGATGTAGATCTGGTTCTTCACAAAAACAAAACAAACAAAAACAAAACAAAAAAGCTACTTCAGGTACTACTTGACGTCTTAAGAAATCAATCTTTAGTAGCCCTCCATCTTCCCATGTTTGGGTGTGGGTATGACCTTCAGAGTTTGCTCTTCCAAGACCCTCACTGTCTGCACGCCTGAACATGAAAAAAGTCTCCGTCTAGATCCGAACTTTATGGCTTAGCGCTGGTTGCCAACTGCACACAGGGTGCTCGGTATTTTTCAGCATTCAGTTCAAAACTGTGTGGTGTGAGGAAGAGGCCCTGGGCTGAAGCAGATCAAAACAGTTACAAAAATACTCATGTAAGCTCATGGGAAAAGAAACCATCAGGTTGCTCATGCTCTTGATTACTGCTTCTTCTGAGGACCGAAGCAAAACACGGTGGAGCACTTAAAATATCTCACATTTTATATGTTATGTCCTTTCAGTCAAGTGCGTTAGAGGGAAATGTGGCAAAAAGCTTTATCTGAGGACAGCACAAAAAAGAGCTTCACCTGTGCATTGAAGTTACTTCTTCTATGGTAACCAGGACAAATTCTGTCTGTGACGAGGGCCTTGTGTATGGTCACAAATTCCCCAAGTGAATTTCAGACCCTTCCTCTGGCCTAATCCTTGAGCTGTAAGCATTAATGCTTTTAATTCATTAAGAGTCCAAAGCCATTTTAACTGGGGAAGGACTTATTTGGCCAAAAAAATGGGTATCTCACAGAGCACAGAGCAGCTCCAGGTCAGAAACAGTTAAGTCTGTGGCCTCTCTATACCCTTATATATATTGTCATGTAATTAAGTAAGAACATTTTTATACAGTCACAAAGAGGACCTCAGGGTAGTTCTCCCAGCTGTTCTCTTCCACTCATCTTAAATGTGTTGTGTGCTGAAAAATCACTGAATCAGCTGTAGGAGAGAATATACTTCTCAGCCCTGCAAACTATAGGAGAATAATTACATCAGGTCTTGTGTTGCAGTCCTTTTTTTCTGCTGGAGAAAATTCCAAATGCCTTTCACCTGGCCCCACATATAAGGCTTCAAACTGTTTGGTTCGGGGACATACTGTTTTGGTGGCATGACCTTTGCTGTAAGAAAGCTATGTAGGACATGTTATGTGATAGTGAAAGGCTTCATCCTCATTTGCTTGTCTGTGGATGAGGATACAAACTGACCTTGTGTTTGAGCTGATGCTCAGTTTATGTGCTCACACACTTATAAGGTTCTTTGCCCCACCACCCCACCATCCCAGCCACACATCAGCCCACCCCAGTGGCAGAACAAGTATATCTATTCAGCCATGTCTCTGACAGTGGCCAAAACTGGCTTCCTATAGAAAAGCACAGAAACAGGATAAATGTGATATTTTCCGATGTCCAGCTGTTTTCAGCTGAGGAACTTTCTGAGTGAAATGTAGTTTCTATGCATTTAGTAACTTTCCATGGATTTTTCTTCTCTGAACTTGTCCATTTTTCCCCTATCAACTCATGGCAGCCCAGGGCAGGAGTTTTACAACTTAATTCCATGTAACAATGTTCTTCCATATGAAGAAATATCTCCTTTTCTTTGATTTGAATTTACCTTCTTCTACCTTGATTTGATAGCCTCCAGTGCTCATGTTAGGTCAGGCACTGAATGATCAGTTCTTGTATACCTTCTCCATGGATCTTATCAATCCATCTTGGGCAGCAGGACGGATGTGCTTGAGTTATTCCTGATATGAAGGGGGTTTGATGTGTTCTAGCAATGTGGTCATGGCTTTTCCCTTTGCAGTGCTAGACAGAGGGCTCATAGCATCATAGATTCAAAGAAAATCAGGGTTGGAAGGATCTCTGTGACATTATTTAATGCATGGAGCTGTGGACAAACTAACAAGAATGTGTTCCTCTCACAGACAGGCAGGTGTGAGAAGGTGTTAATTCTTTCTGTAAACAGGTTTATTAGGGCAACAAGATGTCCAAATGCCCCTTCCAAGCATACACAGTGACTGGTACAAATTCCCCTCTGTATGACTGTGGGTTAGTTTTCAAAAACATCTTCCTCTTGCACGTAAGGAGACCATATCCCCAGGAGATGTGTGTTCAGAGACCAGAGTTAGCATTTCTAGGACATTTTTCTTTTCCCACAAATCCCTCTGTGAGCTCAGGTATGACCCTTAGGGATCCCCACAGCCTTTAGTGTTAGAGGCACCAGTCCCATGAAAGAAAAAACAAATGACCCCTCTCTGAGGATTCATTCATTCTGCTCCAAATGCCTGTGAATGGGCAAGCATACTGCGGGGAGCAGGCCTGTTGTTTTCCTTTGACTGCACCCAGAGAGGCTGTTGATATAGAGTGGCAGCTGCTCCCCAGGTCTGAGCCAGCAAACAGTCTGTACTTACAGCCACGATGCATCAAACCTTTGGTATTTGAGGGTAAAGTCTTAGAGGAAAACACAGCCCTAACTTACAAGAAAACACGGCTGTATCTCTCAGGTGCTTGGAAAAGATGACTTCCAAGCTGTGCTCACTCTGAGGAAAAGGAACAGGAATCCTATGTCTCTACAATGTTTCCAGGTCTGGGGGACTTTAGGGCTCATTTTCTTGTTGCTTTGAGTTTGCATAGTATCACATAAAGTATTCTTTGATTTCAAGGCGTAGCCAGGAACAAACCTGGCGTGCTGAACGACCTTATAGGAATAGGAAGTGGTTCAACCCTGGAAGACTACATCTGCAGTCACACAACAGCTATAGGAACAGCTGCAGCTGTTTAAGATGCTCCTGCAATGATAGATACTGGTGACAGCCTCTCTTCTGGAGATCGCTGCCTCTGCAGATGAGCTGGTGGAAGTAACTGTGCCCTTGCTCCTTCATCATCTCAGTGCAAAGTCAACTGTACTGTCTTCTGAAGAAAGTTTAAGCCCAGTGGGCAGAGTTTGCCTTGAGGCAGATAAGGAGCCTCCACAAGATCCTTTCAGTGAACTCAGTGAAAATTTTCCATCTGATCTCAAAAGGCTTCAGCACTGTGCAGGCTGATGCTCAGTCACACAGAGCACCTTTGCTTCAGCTTTGTTAAAGTAACTCTATACCATTGAGACTAAGGTCCTGTAAGACAAGCGGAAGCTTGTTGCACAGCAGTGGAGTGGCATCTTCTACTCTGGTTTAGATACTCTGGGTAGCTGCTTTTCCTTAACGTTAGATTTTTGACACCAAGCTTTTAGTCTCAGCCAGTCATTTAGTAATTTATTATTGGTGGAAAGGCCTCTCTGGAAGGACATTCATGCCAATATATTTTCAAATCTACTAACCCTATATTCAGTACAGCTAGTTTGAGTCACTTGTATTGCATAACCCAGAAAAATCCCTGACAAATGAATGATCTCAGGAACTTTGTCTTGTATCATTCTCACCTACTACATTTTCTTGACTGCAGATGATGTACAACTTCAGTCATTACTATACATTTCCAGTTTATGCACAGTCTTTCTCCATAATAAAATGAGTCTAGATGTGAGACTTGGTGTGTCACTTCATATCTATTGTGTATAGAGTGTTAAAACAGAGGTATTTCCAAGGCAAAATGTTAAATACTAATGCAAGAAGACAAGATGAAAAAAAGAGTACATTATTGCACTGATTTAGGTATTACTTTTAGGACAACTGTCCTATAATCTCAGGAATAATTGATTTAATTTTGATTACAGTCTTTGATTTTTTGCTTCACTGTACTGAATGGTTAGACATTTCAAAGGTGAAAAATGCATCTATTAGTGCTCCATAACAAAATCTCAAATTCAGTGTAAAAAGTGGGAGGTTATGATTTATTTGTTCACTAATTCTTAAAGATTCTAAACCTAAAAAGAATTCAGAAAAAGGCTAGGGCATTAGACTTCATTAGCAATAGTCATTATATGTAAAATAATGCTTTAGCTTGCAGGGACATGACATGGTAAAGGGAGAAAGAAGTCTCTCAGATATACCTAGTTGCAAAATGGGTTAAATAGCACTTGCAAAGTTGTCTATCATTTCTAGTGTCTTCCACAGAGAATGCAGTTTTTGTAGTTTTGCCAGGTCAAATGTGGTTCAGCCAAATTTTCTCTCTGCAGGTCAAGTAATAGAGCTTAGATGGGTGCCATATAACCTGTATGTCCTACAGATATTGAATGATCTTCAGAGACTTCTTGTCCATGGGCCTAGCAGACCAAGCTTTGTGCATGGCCAGGAGCATCTAAGTTCGAGTTTTAGTCTTTTGGAGAATTCACTGAGATGTAGGAACGTGCCCCCATCTCCTTGAATTGGCACAAAATAAATAAATAAATAAATAGCTGGCAGTAAAGCACAGTTTGCAGGGGAAAGAAAATGAGCAAGGGCACTTCTTAAGGGTCACAGAGCTGGAAAATAAACTCAGGTCCCTTTTGCTTTATGGCAGTTAATTCATGTTAATTTATTTTAAGCAATCTGAAACCGTTGAGCTAACACGGCACTGATAAACACGTTGTTTACTGGCCAAGGTGTTTAGTGAAATGCCCCAATGTTGCTCTTCCTTTGCTTTGCGAACCCCATGAGAAGGAGAGTGGCAGTTCACTAACCTTTAATCTGAGAACAGATGCAGAATTATTTAATGTAGGGGTGTCTTAGGTGATTTAAGAGCGTGCTGACTGCAAGGAACCATGTGCTCATAGATGACACTGGGATTGTCCATTGCATGGATTCAATGAGACACATCAGGAGCCTACCTTAAGGATGTTACCTAGGAGTTCTGCAGATGTTACAGATAGCAGATGTCCCATCCTTTTTTCTTTTTTTTTTTTTTTCCTCAGCTGTGAGCCAGCTCTACTGCATGCTTGTCATCCCTTTCAAAGGTGGGGAATAAAAGCATCCGATGTGGGGAGTGATTGCTGGAGATCAAGGCCAGATCCTAGAACACCAGACCTGGAGTTTCTGTTCAGTCCATGTATCAACCTGGAGCCACTAAAGATGATATGATTATTCTATCATTATAGTACCCACTAGTCTCCACTCCAGTAAAAGGATGTCACAGTGTCTGGAACCAGAATCAATTAGTTTGGTGCACTTAATCAAAAAGTTGATATATTAAAGCTATATCTAATTTGTAACTTCATCATGTCTTTCATTTGAGGATCATTCTTGAGTTCTTGTCTAATACTTAAAGCTTTTTCTGAAATATATATTTACATTTTTGTCTCTCATTCTGTTTTGCTCCACTTATTTACCTTAGTATCTAGATATCTGCAGTATGTTCACTGATTCCATATTATCCTTTTCTGTATTTAATGTTCAGGAGAGAAAGGAAAGTGGGCAGATCTTTTCAAACTCTTTCTATTTCTATTATAGTAAGTCTATATCCTGTAAGGGAACATAATTCCCAAGAGAACTGTGTGTATATATAGATATACATGCGTATATATATATATGTGTGTGTGTGTGTATATATATATATATATATATTTGTGTTTGTGTGTGTGTGTATATTTATATATATTTAATCCTAGTGGTTTTGAAAGCAGAAAATACTAGGTGTTAAATGCCACCCATAATTTATTCCAAAGGACCAAACAAACCCTGAAGTCTTGCTGAAGTAGAGAAAGATCCCTTTGTGACCATGGTTCTTTGTGGGCTCATGAACAGTACAGAAGAAATGTTGACTGAAAAATACATTTAGAATACATCATATTTAAAACATATCTAAGTCCTGTTGCACGAATTACTGAATCAGATTTTATTACAGAAACTCTCTGCTTTGCATCACAGAAGATGGCAGAGCATGTAACAATAACAGACGCTTTCTTGTCAGAAAGCACATGAACCTCCTGCAAAGCACTGCTGTAAATTTGGCTGTTAAAGTCAGTGGGATGGCTCCAGCACAAATAAAATCTGAATATTGCCATGTGAGCCCAACTTTTTGCTTGCACAAAGTCTTATTTTCAGCAGGGGTGTTGACATCAGTGGAATGAATCCTGCTATAAGCCAGAATGAGGGATATCAGAAGTAAAAGGCAAGGCAAAAACAAACGCTCGTGTCAGTTGAGGACAATCTGTCTCATTCCTGACCATGTTTAGCCTACAGACAGACTCCTGGCAAACATTTGTTGTTCAATCAGTTATATATCTATGCACATAAAGAGTTAATGCTCGTATTTTTATACTCTTGTTGTGTTCTGGGGATGTAGGATGAATTTTCAGCTAGAGATGCAGCAATAATAAAAGTTGTGAGAATACATGGAGAGGCCAAGAGCTGAATTCAAAACTTCATCACTTGAAGTCAGTCATTCAAAATACATCAGGAGAGTCTGCAGCCAGAGCTTTCACCTGACATATCCCTAAAACATAATTTAAATATGCAAAATAGACATTGTTGGGTGAAATATCTAAATGTGCCTATCAACCTTATACTGTAGCATCAACTAGATGCTGCTCTGTCTCTAGTGCATCTCTCCAACGTTTTTCCCAGCATGAGTGTTGCATGCCCTTAGCAAACATACCAAGTCACATAAGCAGGGGAGAAAAGAGGACACACAGCAATGAGAAGGTTCCCCATGCAGGTTATTCTGAATGTGGCCACAGCCTTTCCCTCATACTGAGATCTCACATGTCAAATGTCTAGATGTAGAACTGGAGCTGCATGTGGGAAACATGCTAAGTTTGGCTATGAGAAGCTGTGAGGAGGGAGTCAGCCGAATGCAAGATCAGTGAAGGAGGCTTTGCTCAGCTCTTCAGAAGTCAGCATGGCTACACCTTCTTTATCACCTATGCTCTCACCTAGTAAGACCAAACCTATGAGTGTGAAGGGTCCTATTTATACGCACAACCAGACCACATGAGTAGATCATCTTTGACATGTTTTCCCATGTAAGGACTGGAGATTGGATCTGGATTCAGAAATGAATCCCCTGTAGCATAGACCATGGAAAGAGGAGATGGAGAATTTCCCTTGCTGGAGCACTCCTGTTTCAGGAGCCAGCATCTCAATTGCTGTAACTCATTTTCAGATTCCAGTGGGGCACAGGTAAATCAAATGAGTGCTAAGAACAGGGGGAAGATCAGCCTTGCAGCTCTCCGGAAGACATCATCTAAATTTAAGGTTCCAGAAACTGGAAGGAAAGAATATCCTAGACACTTATGAGGAAGGAGCTCTTGAAAACAGTGTCTGCAGATCTTAAATCTCCACATAAGTAAATAGGGGCAGCTTGTAACCAGCTTCAGAAAACAGAATAAAGGAGAAAGGCTGGCCATAGTTGCTGACAGCAGTACCATAGGTATTGGAGAAAGGGATGGAGGTAACACAGATGTTGGGATTACTGATCAATAACCAGCAATAAGTGATAGAGAAAATAAGAAATGCAGAAATTTTATGAAAACTGTCCTCATTATGTCTTTGCCTCTGTCCATAGATGGAGTAACATTACAAACGTATGTCCCCCTTTTCATTGCTCTTTCCAAGACTGAGAACCTGATGAAGCTCAGGCAATGACAGCTAATTCAGGACAAAATGAATACAATGATCATATTGTTCATATTGCTTCATACTTCTGATCTGGTAGGACTTTACACCTGCATGTTATCAGGATAAGCACTTACCCAGCATGTTGCCCAATTGAAAGAATTACCTAATTGTCCTGATCTTGAACGTATTTCATAAGTAATTTCAAACAGTATTTGAAATCCATGAAAGAAAAAAAAAAGATGAATCCAAATGATGGGTGCCTAAATGTTCCCTTCAGGTTCACAGCTTCCTCCAAATCACTATACCAGACAACTGTTCTTCATCAGTCCTGTTTCTTACACCCAGCTCCAATAACTTGGTGACCTTGCAAGTTTGCTTTTACTGCATTGCTCTCCTAAAACTTCATTAAACTATCTCCATGGATCCCTTTGCCAAAAATGTTTCACCAGGCTTGCTATACATGTTGTCCCTTTTGTGAACCCCGGCCTGTTCCCTTTAATTAAATCAAAACTTACTTCCCCCCCCCCACCATCAGTCCTTCATTCTTGTTCCCTAGAATCTTTCCCTTTGGCAATGTCAAACTTTACAGGTGTGTAGTTTTGCTCTGCTGTTCCCTATAGCATTTTCCTTTGGCAAGTATAGAATACACATCCCTTCTGTCCAGTGTTAATTTTTCATTTTCCAATAAAGTTTTTGATATACTGTATTTCTAATTCTAGCAGCTCCCTTAGCTCCTTTGACACTTTGCTTGGATTTTGGAGCTTTAACCATCTGGTCTTTTTTAATCCTCAAGTCTCAACAGTCTCATCTCTAGACCAGCTGTTTTGGCAAGATCTCTCTCACAGATTTCTTTCTTTTAAAAAATTATCACAGTTTTCTTCTTTCGAGTCCCTTGTCTTCTGTACATGGGAAACTTCTGTCACTAAGGAGCTATAACAGCACAGTGTGGGAGATTTGAAAACAGATAGCACAGTGGCTCAGGCACAGTTCAGGTTTCTGTTGGTCTGTTGGTCTGTCACCTAACCAGTCCTGAGCTAAGCTTTCCCTAAGGATAAAATGATGATAACTAGACTCACAGACTTGTTCAACTTCTTAATGTTTCTACTGACCTTGATATCATCTGAATGAAGTATCAGAGAGAAGGTGTCTATTATGATATGATGAAGGGAAAATGCCAAGAGTAAAGCTGCCCCTTCCTTAGTCCTCAGATATATTAGTGGGAAAGAGGTGAAAGATCTCCCTAGCTTACATATTTAGAAGATGTGTAAGTCTGCACTAGTCATACTCTTTCTATTAATAGCAAGAAATCTATGACACAATGTGTTATTTCTCTTATCCTGAGACAGCCACTTAAGGTGTGTTGCCTGAACTGGCCCCTGAAGGTTCCTGTTTCTTTCTGTTGGCCCCAAAAGGAGCTTTCAGCAATGAGCTCAGGCTTATATGACTAACATTTGGGCGATCAGTGTTACGGGAGATGACTTTCAGCCCAGAACTCCTCCCTTTGACACTATAAATCGGAAATAAGTTTGGTTCTCTGAGTTTACACAGGTGTAAGAGGAACCTGAGATCCTCTTAGAGACCTCTCAGAGAGAGAGCTGATGGTGGCTTGTGAGTGAACTTTCAGTTCGCTCCTGGCTTTACATGCCCTTGTTTAGGGCATCCCACCAAATTTTGCGGTGAGCATTTGATTCAAGCAGGTCTGGAAAGTAAACCAAACTTCATCCAAATCCATGGTTTCTAGTCAAAGCCCACCTTCCTCCTCTTCCAAATGCAGCCTCAGGCTAACCTAAGGGCTCATGAAACTCAGAGATATTTTTAATCCATCTCTTCTCAGGTTTTAATTTGTACAGAAACCATGAATTTCTCCAGAAAACCTTTAATGGATTTGCATGTGAGTAATTTTTTGGCACCTTTGAAGCAATCTCCCTGCCACTTGCCGTCTGTGTTCTCTACACTCACTTGCTCTTAGTGTATTAATTTCATTCTGGAGTCTTCCCAATGCTAGCATCTTACAACATATTTGGTACCCTGCCTTCAGAGAATTAAACTATGTATCTTCTCTTTCTTTCCTAATATTCATTCTTCTTTTATTTCATAACCCTCCCAACTGTACCATCATCAGTTGTGCCACATTTTGCCCAATACGCTACACAAAGACATGCTAATTCATAGGTCCAGCCTGGTCAGTTTTAGAGATCTAAACTTGTCTTGTGTGTATGTCTTTACAGATTTGTTCTTGACCTTCTCATGGAAGGATAGAACACATTTCATCCCCCACAGTTTGAGTGTTCTAATGATCTTCCCCCTGATAAAGTAAAACAACAAAACACAACTTTACCAAGGAGTTACAAAAGCAGACTATCTGCCTTCATAGTTTTTGATTTTGTTTTTCATCTGTGAAACATTTGCCAAAGATATCATAGGTGGTTTTCTTAGAAAAGGGAGCTGGACATCTGTTTTTTGTCCTCATCTCAACTGCTTGAGCTTCTGAACCTATAAATATGCAAATGAATCCCAAGCTTCTATCATGCAGTGAAGACTTGGCCAGCCCTATACTAGCTCAAACATTACTTTGAGGGTTTGGTGCATTTCTACTCTCTTCCCTCCACCCTCCTCAGCCACAGAAAAACATCACAAAATAAATATTGACACATACAGAATGATGTTTAAGGAATATAGAACTGTGACACATGATGAGAAAGATCTTCTCTTATTCTGAAACTCTCTTCTTACCAGGCCAAAAGTTTGGTTACCTTGTGTTACAAATTTGAAACTTAATGCTTCAGCTCAGCTTCTGGTAAAGGAGCTTTGAAGGTAGAACCCAGGCAGAGAAAGCCTCTGTATGCAGCTGATGGCCACACTGGTATTATCAGTGTCCACCTGTTTCATATTTTAACGTTTCCTACTACATTTAATAATCTGTGCTCAAGAAGGTATTTGTCTGAGGATGAATCTTGTTTCTAAGCAGTGTTCTGCAGTTTGCGATTTGGTATTCAAAGAGAGGCCATTTTGCAAGGTGCTTTACAGATACAGAATGAGAGAGTGCTCTAATTTCCAGCAGTGCCTGATCCAGAGATAGTGAATGGTTGGTAGTCACGCTAGGAGACTGCGAGGGAGTCTATCCTCTGGATGCTGAAGAACGGATAGCACCTGAAAGGTGACTCATCTCTTCCAAAACTAGGCTTTGTTATAGGTGGGATCAGTCACCAGAAGGTATCTGTTCCACATCACAACAGTGATCAGCTCTGAGCTTTACATGCAGCTCACAGATATCTTGAGTTTCAGCTCCAGATTAAGAAAACAGGAGTGCATACACATAACCTACAAATCTAAGGTCTTTCTGTAACTGGTGAAGGTCCAGGACTTGGTTCAGTTGCTGACAAAGAGTTATCTGATACCAACTCCAATGCTCTAGATCATTAAAGACATTTGATAGAACTGAGAGTTACGATTCAGGATCTCTAGAAGACCTGACCTTTCTGGAGCGACAATCGGAGGCCAAATTTGATTCCCTTAGATAGGACATACAGGCTGTGTTACTAGAGAGCTATCTGTGAGCAACTCAATCAATCCGTAATAAGTATAGCCCTTGGAGCCTGCAGGACCAAATGAGGGCATTTTGATACCTGAGCCCAGACATTGCAAAGACTATGTGTGTTCACAACAATCTTCAAGGATCTCAAACCAGTGCTGTGACTGGGACCACTGGCACCATTATTGGCTATGTCTGTGCTGCTTCTGGAGCATGGATTTCCACATGACCAGCTAGCCTGCCGTCACCGCCTTCACATCACTGGAACATCCTCTCTCGTTAAGACAGGATCCCATACCAAAATGTGCCTGGCATGATAGTGTGTCTGGGCCACTGCTGCAGAGGGATCTGCAGCTAGCACTGAGAGCTATATAGATTTGAGACAGGGTAGATGCAACACATGCTCTGCTTCCAGTCATTTTCAGCATGAAGTAGATCAGGCTGCCAAAAATACATCCACGTCAGCTAGCTGAAAATCAGGATCTTCAGCTTTTGTCTATTCAGGATTCATTTCACAGGGTTCGTAGATGTCTACTCCTGCTTTGCTTCTAGCAATCAGCAGATACGGGAGTGTAGGACTTGTAGGTGTGAATATTTTGAACTCGATCCACCAGACCTTTATTCAATAGTAAGTTTTTTACACTCTCTAGTCAGCCACTACAGCAATAATCACAGCGTAAAGACCTGGATAGAGGCAGCATTACTGAGCTGCTATTTTTAGAGCAGTTGCAGTTTGGGTTTGGGAGCAGACGAAAGCTCTCTTGTGCTAGGCACTGCCCCTGTTGATGGCTTAGAGTCCCTAATCTGGAGAGTGATAGCTTCTCTGGATATTTTTAATACTGGTTCATTTACTTCTAAACAAATACACATCCTCATGAAGGGATATGAATGTTTAAGTGATTAGAACCTACTGAATAGTCATGAAATCTATATCCAGGCACAGCGGCTTTTCAAAGTGCAAATTGCATGAATATATATGAAGTGACTTATTTCAAAAACACTAGCCTTTAATGCTTCTTCTTTCAGCTCCTTTCACACAAAAACAGAAGTGGAGTTTCAAGATGAAATTCTGCTCTCTTTGATACTTCCATAAATCAAGATTTTGAATTGAAAATAATGGTAAAGTCAGACCTCAGGTTGTGACTCACCTGGATTCTGCTGAGCAGCATAAAAGGAAGCATGAGAATAAAGGATTTTCTGTGAAAAAAAGAATTCAAGACCCTTGAATTTAAGAACCAGATTTTTAGAATTGCTCAACGCTCTTAGTTCTCAATGAAAACAACCAGAACTCCCCATTTCTAGGAGCAGCTGAGGAACTTTTTTTTTTTTTTTTTTTTTTTTTTTTTTTTTTTTATGAAAGCCTGTTTTGTCCCTTAAAAAAAGTCTCTATCAATTTCCAAACAAATTAAAATGTAAAATAGCTGGGAACTGATGTAAAATCTTTTGTTTCAGGCTGAATAGTATGGTTCATTCTGACAAAATCAAAGTGTAATGAGTCATTTTGGATGTGATAATAACCTCAAATGTATGACTAGTTTTCACCTTTCATTTAATTGATCTTTTTTAAAGCACTTGTCATTTGACTTGGAGAAAACTTGGTCTTTAGTTATTTTATAAATGAGAGCTCTAGAGTTGATCATATTTGGGAATTAGGAGGTATTTACTAGTTCTGATGGCGTAAGCGAGGAGTTTTTGCAGAAGAGCCCCGTTCTGCAGCTGGAAATGCTGCCAAAGCTGCGTTCCTGCAACAGGGTGGTTAAGAGGAAGGGACAGGACTGAGCGTGATAGACTCGTGATAGAGGGTGGTGTGCACCCATTCTGACCTACTGTCACCCCTTGCAGCTCCCACGCACTGGACCTCTCACCAGTATAGATAAACCAGAGTGATGGCATTGTGGGATGGACAAACAGCTGCCTGGGATCCTGCCAAAACCACCAAACACATTTTCCAGGGTGAGCTTCATCAGGGCATGAAATTTGGTCCCTGAGGGGTGATATGGGAGTCTGAACCAATCCCCCTTCTTGCCACAGCTATTTAGAACATGTTTAATGGGTATTATTTTTTCCAATAGGGAAATTGCTGTGGTTGCTGTGGGCTGTAGTGGGAATACACACACACATATACACATATATGTATATATTTATATGTATTTAGGATAACATTTTTAAACAACATCTTATATAGGAGTATAGTAGATGCTTTAGAAGGGACACAGCAAGGGGGAGAAACGTATAAAAACTCTCTGGTCTCTAAATGAGTAACCATAGGCAAAAGGATGTTTGGTGCTAACATGCAGAGACTAGCTATTACACACTGGGAAGTCAAGATGGGAGGAAAGAGGAGCTGGGATTTCCCAGGGAAGACTTCTCTGGGAAAATGCCTGTTAGCTGAAATTGAAGGTTTCCTGACCACTGGCACTATCAGTAATAGAGTCTAGGATGCTTTTGAACATAAATTTGGAGGGAAGGGGAAAAAAAACCCCTCTATTCAGCACCTATTGCCTAGATCCCTTCATCACTTCACCGAAGCTTCATGCCTGAGAAAGACCCCTGTCAAGAGTCCTAGAAGTGAAATACGGAGATGTAGAGGGATCAGACTCTCATCACCCATTCAGGCACCTAAGACATCAATCACGCTTTGAGGAAGACTGTTAGGTCCAGGGCAAAAGTCCCTGGTGTGCTTTTGGTTAAGCGTGATCTTTGCTATGGGGCAAAGTCAGAATAAATCACAATCTCCAATCAGCAGAATTTTCTGAATTGCTTCCATCCTCAATTTTTTTTTCTCCTCTTACCCTGCTAGAGAAGAAACATCCAGTCATTCCTCTTGCAGGCAAGGAAAAAAAAAATGAATGAAAAGCCTTGAAAGACAGCACACAAACATACCATATAAGGGTGTCTTTATTTAAGCGGATGGGGTTAGGGAATTGGAATCATTTTTTGAGGAGTAAGAATTCGCCAGGGAGTCTGCTGTGAATTCTCAGAACACTCCCCAGCACAACACCGGGGTCTATGTTACCGAGCCCATGGGAGCTCTTCAAAAAAAAAAAAGAAAAAAGAAAAAAGAGAGATGTTTTTTAAAAAGGTGTGCGGTGGGATTTATGGCATTCCACAAATGTGTGCACCAGCATTTAGCCTGGTATGAAACAGATCTTGTTTTTCACAGTTACAGTCAAAGAGGAGGACTGTAGGCTGAGCGTGACAGACACAGCGCATTCACAGAGATTGTTATAAGATACTTGCATTTCCAGAGAAAAACAAACCGATTGCTGAACTTAACAGTTGAACACCAAAAGCCAGTCTGTCATGCCTCAGATGCACAAACGCAGACAGTATTCCCAAGGCCTAGAGACAGCCTCTGCTTTGACTCATTGGTTATGTGTTCAGATGTTAACAGCATCTAAGTTTCAGTCAGTTTTACCACTGACTGAAAAATGCACATTTATTAACATAAAAACCAAAAGTGGGAATTAGCTGATTGAATAATAGAAGAAAAGGAATAGTAATCTGGGAGAAAGAGAGTGGAAAACGTCATGAGAAGTTCAAGAAACATTATTCTTTGCATTACCTGGCTGTCAGCTACAGCTTCTAGCAAATGACCCATCACAACTGTTTTTCGAGGGAAAATAGGTTTCCAATGATATATATATATATATATATATATTTTTTTTTTTCTTGGAGATCCTCTGCTTTCCTGGGAAAGCCTTGATGTTTTTCATCCAAAAATAAAATTCTTGGATTCTCCAGCTGAATTTGCATTCTCCTTGAATCATCTAGACGCAGCTTCCAAGATGTATGGCCTCCTGTCTCTTACGAAGGAAGATTATGAGGTATTACAGGAAGTGTAGTCCAAGCAGAGGCCCAGTAAAGAGAATAAAAACATGAGGTATGCAACAGAGCAGTACTGGCATTTTCAAAGCTCAATATTTAGATCTTGGCCAAAAATATCAGTGCTTCTTTCTTTCTGCAAACAATGTATTTCCATGGATTTTCCTCTGTTTTCCTCTAAATATTCTGCTTGGGGCAAATAAATACATAAAACCTAACCAGTTTTCTGGGGACAACTATACCAGACTTCGAACAGCTTTGTATTACAGTTGATCAAATTCTTGGTCATATATGTGTAAGTTTAGACAGAAATGTGCCTGCCCTGCCCCAATCCCCTACTTTGTCTATACATGAAAAAATCATTTAGGCAAATGTGAAAAACTTATATGAATTCCTTCTGCTTTTGTCTACGTTTTCAATTACCGATGGTGCCCTGTGCTGAGACCACAATTCCTGAGGATCTCTACCCAAAATTAGAAGGAAATCCCAATGTTTGCTCAATATTTTGAAAATACAGCCTTCAGAGCAGGTGTAATGGCCTTGAAAATCTGGTCTTGTCAAGGTAAAAAATTACATGGCAATCATTTTTTTCATGTTATAGTTAAGACTTTTTAAATAATTTTTCTGACACAAGGAGATTAGTGTAGCCATATTTAAATTAATTTTTCATATTTGACTTATCCTTAAATGTAAGACAGGGGTTAATAAATTGCAGAACCTGGGCCCTCACTGGTGCAAGCTTATTATTGCATCGTCTATGAGGACAATCTTGGGGAAGTTCTGGGAAGACCTGGGAGGCCAGCATAGTTTCATCCCACATGTCATGGATGCAGAGAGATAAGCCATTCTCTATTTTTCTCCCCAATAACTTGTGGAGATCATGTCAGTCTTTTGCAAACACATGAAGGGGAGAGAAAGGCTGTGAAGAACTTTGGGAACACAAAGGGTTAGGAGGACAGTCATGAGCAGGCCAGCAGCACGGCTGAAAGCCTTATTGAACCAAACTGATTTTTGAGAATGGTTGGTGGGGGAAGAGTAGAGAAAAATGAGAAAGCAAGAGTATGAGATGACTTTTTTTAGGGAAGTTCTACATATCCTAGATCTTAAAAGAAGAACATCTCTTCTCACTCGTAGATGGTAGCTTTCTAATACACACAACGGCTAGTCTTCATGGCCAGACATACACATAAAATGGTCAGTCTCTTGGCGCTACCTTCGGCAGGAGGTGTGTTTAGAGTTAATGAAAATCAGCACCTCAAATACCATTTGCCTCATCCTGGGAATCCAGAGAGTCCCTCCAAGAGAATAAACGTACCAAGTCAGAAACAACATTTACTGTCCAGGGCACTTCTTCGTTGTTTGCTGGACATTTTGGATTCATTACTGACGGAAGCAGCTTGGTGCTAGAAGTTTCTTTGCAGTGCTTGCTATTGCAGGCTGCTGGCCCATGACTGAATGCAACATTCCTGCTGCTACAATTTGTAATTCCTAAATCCACTTGAGGCCTTAGTCTAGTGCAATTAGCTTGGAAATGTTTATCAAATGGGACATTCAAACCCAGCAGTAGCCTTGTGAAAGGCAATACGCTATGATAGAAGATTAGGAAAGGAGTAACAGAGCTCTCTAGAAGCTCACAGAAATGTTACAAGTCATCAAGAATGTGAATTACTGGCCAACAAGTCCCCTCCTGCCTCAGCAGACTCCTACTCCGTGCTGCCAGGTAGCTCAGCACGCTGCTTCACCTGCACGGTTCGGCGTTTGTTTTGGCTCGTGCTGCTGAGTTCACTGTGTCCCGCGTGTTCAGTGTGAGCTGCGCCACATCCAACTGCATTGCTGTTCCAAGTTTTGAGTTAGAAATTGGCACCATCACACATAAATGACAGAGATTCTCACTGTTTGCTTCTTGGAGTTGCAAAAATGGGTAAAAGTGAGGGAGAGATGAAGACAGACTGAGAGATGACGGGGAACAGAAGGTGAGGAATGATCAGTCGTGCTGCAGGCTGGCTTGTTACCTTCACAACTACAGAAATCTCCGAGTTAGAGCTCTGCATCTCTCCTTTGTGGCCTGAGTTTTGTGAGGCAGACTCTGCCTGTAGTAGCACTGATGCAGATGTGATGTAACTCCATCAATGACAGCAGAATGGCTTCGTACACTCCGCAGTGTGAGGCTGTGCTGGCTCTATATGTCTGCTGTGAATGCAACCACGATTTGATCCCAGACACTTTTTATCTGGACATATGAATTCTACAGTGAGTCTTTCCAAACTTCTCTGCATCTTAATGTAAATGCTTATGGAAATGAGGTGTGTCTGGCACAGCTGGAGTTGGAGAGCTAAATTATCACCAGCAAAAATCCGGTGCCTTGAAAGTAGCCAAGTTTGTGCTGCACTGTAAAACATACAGAAAAGAGCCTGTGCTTTGCACATCTCAGCTTGCCTTATCCATCTCCCACTGCTCACTACCACTATAAAGAAACTCCCTAAATCCCAGCATAGATCATGAATTCGTGGCATTGTCCATAGGCATCATCTATAGCAACGTATTTGTTTAGATTAATTCTTTTAAGAGTAATGGTGATGAGGGTATCTATATGAAACAAGGAAAGTCTTAACTGACCTAACAAAACCATTTGCTAAATTCCTTAACTGATGTAAAAGTGTATGCATAATAAAAATAAATATATAATGCTTACTTTAACATAAGAAAATGAATATGATGGAGTAATGAAAGCAATTAACATTGTCTTGTACTACCTAGTAAATCTAGAGTGTGCAGAGAGGAGATAATACGCCATTTTAGTATCAAGTGTCCTCATGAGACATTAGTGCAGGGAGGCTGTGATGAACCAAACATTTCTTGTATGTTTGTGAATTCTGAAAATGATGCATTAGGTGGTCTTAATGCTGCTGTCAAGGTCGAAGTTATACGAATGTAATCTTAACAAGTAGAATGAGGTCTCACTAAGTGTATCTTATGGGATGCAAGGCTGCATAGGTAACAAATTAGTATGAAACTGGGAAAGTTTTAGGAGATGAAAGGGCATATTTGAGGGATGTACTCTGAAAGCTGTTCTCCCAAGATAAGGTCACTGGCAACTGTTACGGTCCTCTTCCTGTCAAATCAGTCTGTGACAGAAATTAACAGAGATTTTGCTCTGTTAGAATACTTACCTGCCTCTAAGAACAGCAGGTACTGAACTTACACCCTGTCTGTTCCTTCTTTATTGCTCTTATTTTAACAGATCTAGTAACTTTCATGTGACTACCGAGAGAAATCAGTATTTTGCCGGCCTGTGTTTTCTACCAGCCAACAACAGAATGGAACTGAACCATGCACCTTGAAGTTTCATTCTTTCACTCAAAAAAAAATGTTGTCAGAATAATAATAAAAGAAAATAAAAACCCTCCACATCCCTACTTCTTAAACAAAGAGCCTGGCTTATTGCACTTGCTTTTGTTTAGTTCTCCTGCACAATGTGTCGCCTGAGAATGGAAGTCCAAACTAGCTGTTGTGAGGAGGTTTCCAGCTTTGCTCAATCTAAAGGCCTGAATCTCATTTGCAGGCTGTCAGTTACAATGTCTGAATCTTTTCAAGGTTACACATCAGCACTAACGAGTGGTGACGGGTAAACTAAAAAAGGCAATATTTTCTGCTGGAAAAGCATTCTAAATACCTGGCTATATAGTACAACATGAGCCAATAACCCCAGAGTGGGGAACCGATCTAGGAACTCTCCCTAAAGCATTTAATCTTGCCTTCGATCATTTCTGTTCCTAGCTATAGTTGGAACCTAGTAATAAAGAAGCAACATAAAGGGGAAATGAATGACTAAAGAAACTAGGGAAACTTTTCTTTTGTCTAATGTGAAGGCTAACTTGGGACACCTACTCTACAACTGGTAAGAAATTGCCCCACTATGCTGGGACAAATTGCTTCCTAGAAGCATCTCTGTCTCTTCTGTGCCTCTACATGAAGGCTCAATGATTGTTAGGAGAAAATGTTGATTTTTTTGAGAGCTGGTTAGAAAAGGTGAATCCCAATCCGTAGGTATAATTAATTCCATCTCTAATGGCAGAACTTCTAGAGTATCAAAACTTATCTACACAGCAAATATGTTTTCACTATACTTTTTCCCCAGTATGTCTACTGAATGAGGATATAGGACCAACAACAATTCTGAAAAATATCAATGATTTGCCATGTAAATTATTCTTTGTTGTTTGATTTTCACTTTGCTTTTTAGAATTCTACCTGCAACCAGGAAGTCTGAATGGAAATAAATGCTCTTTCATTTTTCTTTTCACGGGCAAATGAGTTACATTTATTTCTAAACTTTTTAGCAGACTAATTTAGTTTTAGAGAAAGTTCAGGTCATTTCTTTATATTATTCTAGTCTGAACGCCAGTCTTTAATTTCTTCATTTTAAAATATAGCAGTGTGCAGCCAATATCGTTGTTGCCTTAGAGTAGGTTTCTCTGTTATTCCCCACAGCTGTAAAAGAACATTATAGATATAAAATTGTTCTGGGCAGAAGCTGGAAGAGAAAAGTTGGCCAGGAATATAAATGATTTTTCCTTTCATTCATATTGAGTTTGCAGTTGTCTGGCAGAAAACTAGAGTGAAATCACCCTTAGTAGAGGATTTACATCATCAAATTAAGTGGGGTTGCTCCACATTCAAAATATTGAATTCAGCAGCAATACCCTGCATCTCTACCAACAAAAAGTAAGCAGAATCTGGCCCCTGAGATGCACCCTTTAGATCAGCGTTGGAGCCCTAACTCATGGCTATCTGCAGTGAGTAACGAAAAGCAGGAAGGAGAGCAAAGGGTGCAGTGTCTTCCTTGCTAGGAGCTATTGCTCAGGGGCCTGTGATGGTGGGAAACCACTGCCCTGGGTGAGGCAAAGGCTTCTCACTGAATATATATACTGTGGTTTTCTAATCCTCATTCTGAGGTGTCAGCAGGGCTTTCCAGGAGTGTCCTCTTCTGGGGTTTTGGAGAGCAGTTTGTAGATGGGTGGGCTCCTTGAGTGCGAAGAGGGCAGGGATTCCCCGCACTTGCACATCGACTCTTTGACTTGGCAAGAAGTGGAACTCAGCAAGTAGATGCTCTTCTGACTCATCCAGGTGTAAATAAGGATTTCCTTTGAGGAAAACTGCACATTACACCTACCGGCCTTGCTGGAACTGGTGGAGTTGCTGCTGATTCACAGTGGGAAAAATAGGAGTGGAATTTGGCTCTGTGGTCCCAGCCACTGGACCAGACAGTCTACTCCCTAATTCATAGACAGTAACACACTTGTAAGGATGATATACGCATGTATTAGACATTTGCTGTGCTTGTAGGATGAATAAGCATCTAGAGTATTGCACTAATGTCAATGGAGAAAACAGTGTGGTGGGCTTATATCTCAGAGGGTTGATCCATGTAGACAAGAAAATCCCTTGAACAGGGATTCTGACTCATTATTCCAGCATACATTCATTCAGAATACGTAAATGTGAGCAGGAGAATCATTTCAGGGGGTTTCCTCTGATCTGAAGTCCAATAATCCAAACCACAGGAGGAATGATCCCATTTAGACATGACACAGCCAGCTTAGAGGAAAAAAATATTTTTCTCCATAGTATCTGTTTATCCAAAATTTAAAGAAAAGTTTTCCAAACTTCTCTTTTCACATCACTTTACATATTCATCAGGGAAAGGTTCAGCCATAAGGGTTGGAATCTGATGATAAGTGTTGGTTAGATGCAGACCTCTCCTCAGGTCCAAAGGGAACCTGAAACAGGCCATATATTCAGAACATCATCCTTCTGAGGCTGCTGGGCTGTATTTCCATGACAAAAAAGACAGCTTGGAAGTATATGAAATACTCTGGATAGTTACCAGGATCAAAAGAAACTCCTAGCTGATAGGGTTCCTCTAGCGCTACTATCAAACATATGTAGCTGCAACCCACATACACAGTACTTTAAAATCTGTGGGAACAGCAAATTAATATGAAAAAGTTGTATCTCTGTATGTGTCACAGAAGCTTCCTATTGAGAGCCATCACTAGGCTATCCAAACTGTATCTATAAAATATAGATGAAGTCGTCAGAGAATTTAATGGAATCTCTGCTCTTTTTTCCTACTGGGCTATGTAAAACTCTGCTTAGATCATTTTTCTTGGAGTGCAGAAAAGAGAGGAAAGTGGCTGCTGTGTATCTTGTTCTGTTCCTCGTCTGTGCTGCTTGAGAAGAATGATGCAGTAATTGCTAAATGTTTTCAGCTATTTTTCTTCATTTTCTTGATTGAAATCTTCAAAAATACCCAATCAACTCTACAGTTCAACAGTTACATTGAGAAACTTTTACTGAAAGGTCCTTTATACATTTTTAAGATATTTTTAAATCAGAATTTTATAATTATTATTCATTTCACTTAGGGTGACAAAACTCCCTATGATAATTATAGATTCTTTTTTTATATAAATATGTGGTTTGTTTTACTAAAATATCGCTTATATTTTTATTCTTGCATCTCTTGTCTACCTTAGATGAGAATCTAAGCTGACACATCCACTTTGTCTGGCTTCAGGTGGAGTTTGTCTGAATGGGAACTGTCTCAAAATTCACCAACCAAATTCTACTTTTTTTCCATTGTCACATTCTTATTTTAGGTGAAAACATCTAAGTTTTATGAATAAAGCTACTGACATGGTAGCTGAATGCTCACAAGCAGTCCCATAGTGTTATTGACTCTGCTGAAAGACTTGTATGTTGGAGTAATTTTACTTTTATGAATAAACTACACTGAAAACTACTCAACTTCTGGGTCAGATAATATCACCTGAATTAATAGTTTTGCAGGCAGAAGAGCATCTTGCTCCCTGAAATGTGTCCCAGGATTGACATTTTCCTTCTAATGATGTGGAACCCAGTTAGCAGAGTCAGCATTCTCCGTGGCGGGGTGGGTAGCACGTTCAGCCATTGCACTAAAGCTGGGTCTCCTTGCAGGGTTTTGTAGTGGGACTTTGATGCAAGTGTTACAAGATGACTGACGGATGTAATTCAAGGTGAGGCTCATTTGCCTCCATGCCTTCATCTGCCTGATGAGAACAAAGACGAGTTCTCTGAGCAAAACAGAGCTGGAACCACTCTATTCAAAACTGATTCAAAATCCCATTCAAAGACCTCATTAACTCAGTGGGAGCCTGGCCTGACTAAGAATTTGAAGCTTAGACCTTTAATAAGGACAGTCACAAGGGGACAGAGACAGCAGGATATGTTCCATTTGTTTCTAACCAGGATGAAATTAATCTCTATGCAGAAAATCAGCTTAAGGACTCGACTCTACTTAAATTCCAGCAAGGCCTCTGTATCTCACTTGAGTAATCATTGATTGGATTCTTAAGAGAAACAGAGACGCTCTAGCTAATTACCGTACACCTGTGAATAGCCACATTTTTGGTCCTTAGGCTGTTCTGAAATTTGGAAGGAAAAAGAAAAAAAAAATCAACCTGAAATGAAAGTATTCAAAAAATGTGGTGTCCTCAAAAATTAGAATGTCAAAATATGGTAAAGTGAAACATTTTGTTCTGGTTACAACTTTTTTTTTTTTTTCATATAATAACATTGAAACATCTTTCGAGGACAAAGGTTATCTTAACCTGAGAAGGTGAAATATTTCATTCTGAAACTGGCAAAACTGAATGTGGTGGAAGGTTTTTGGAAAAACTCTACAAAATTATAATACATTTGTTAAAGGTTTCAGATGATCTTCACCAAAGTTTTGAGGTTCAAAAGTTTGGCTTAGACTTCAATTTTCTCTCCCCATGACACAAAGTCCTTTTCCTATGCTAAAGCACCTGCACAAGAGGGTCTGTCTCTACAGAGACAGTTTAATTGGCCATATATGGGAGAATAGATTGTTTTCATTTTGGCAGAAAAGATGAATGCTCTAAAATCTATGCACACAAGCTGCAGCAATATTTTAAGATCAGTGGTACTGAGGATAGTCACAAGAAAAGACCATTCGCAACCCTGTAAGATTGATGCTTCCTTTCAGGAAGGGGTGAAAAACACTGGAAAGAATTTTCTCTAGTGCCCTGAAAATACGCTCAGCCTGATCCAAAGCCATTTGAGTCAACTAACTGATCAGTTGTATTATGGGGACATCAAGAGGCCACTGCTGCCCTGGAGACACAACGGCTCTGCACAGCTTATGTTCTCCAAAGAGGAGACAGAAGGGGATGGAGGAAAGCATTACCTTGCTCAAAGACACCTCCGTGGCTGGGGCCACAGCTGAGATATGAGGCCAGACATGCTGGCTTCCCAGCCCTGTCCTGTCCAGCATGCGCCACTGTGTCTCCTGGCTTTGAGCAGATTTTCAAGCCTAAAGAACAATCCAACTAGCTGAAACTTTTTTTTGCTCAAGAAATCATCCAGAAGCTGCACTTTCCTGGGTACCCCAACAAGGTGGATCATGATGGGCTGTTAGAGACCGCTCTGAGGGCTGTCTGCAAGACTCGTTGTGGTCTGGGAACAGTGGGATCCCAAGTCAGCACTTTGCACAGGGTAACCTGGCTGCACCATGCACACTCTTAGCTGTAGTCCTACTAAACTTCCTAGCATTGTAGCATAACTAGCACAATGAAATTAGCATTATAATTAGGACAATTACTTTCCTTCTGTAGCATTCTAAAGTGCTTTGAAATGAATTAATAATAATAGCTGAAGTGGAACGAGTCTTATTCATCCCTACAGTAACCTCTGAACCAGTGGTGTGGTGACTCTCCTCTGAGATGATTGCGTTTAAGTACCTGAGTCTTTAGGGTACGTAGGGCCTCCCCGCTTTTGATATTGAAGGGGTCTACCTCTGACACCAGCAGTCTGTGCCCTCCCACATGTCCAGTGCCCTGGGACACGGGAAAGGCTCAGGCTTTCAGGCGTGCAGAACCGTAACTGGCATCAAACAGGATTAGGTGGCTCCTCTGTCGCAAGGCATCTGAGCAATTTGACATGACACATCTCTTCCTCCCCTGCTTGCCATCAGCCAGAAGAGTGTGTTTCTTGTCTGATTCTTGGTTTACATCTACATGCGCGTGCAAGTCTGAAAGAGAGACAAAGCACTGACTGAGTCAAATAATTGATGGTGTATTTAGTTTTGAGCATGCTGCGGCCTCTGAGCGGATTTTTCTGTTGCTGTTCAAGGCAGTGAAAGGAGAACCTACATTTTGCTGTGCGCAGTGGCTCCCTGTGGAGTCTGCTCCCGCCGTCCATCAGTCACGTCAGTGAGGCTGCATCCTCACGTTGCTTCTTTTATCTCAGGAGTAAGGACACAGGGTAGCCTGAGGCTGGTCTCAGAAAAAAAACAGGTGCTCCTCACCTCCATTTATGCTTGTGGGGAAGGAATGGTTTACTCTGCTTTCTTGCCAAGCAGGGACTTGGCCTTATGGCTAAATAGTAGAAACAATACCACATGCCAAGAATGCCACAATTATTTCCTGTGAGGTTACTCGTTTGAGAGGTCATTTAATTTTAATCAACATGTTTATCCAAGAAAGTGATTTGAGGGATCAAAATTGGGAAATCCCTTGAAGTGGTGATATTGCCAAACAGAGCTGGGATTTGCAGTACATCAGCAACCGCCCTGTGTCCTTCCTCCCCATCCTGCATTTGCAGGGCGATTTCAGGGACAGGCTGTCTACAGCATGGACAGTAGTAGCCCAGCACCAGAGTCCCGGCCAGTACTGATCTCTTTTTTTTGCCGACACCCTTAGCAATGTCCTTTCCTGCCAGACAGTGGAGTTTCCCTTGACAGACTTTCTCGTGATTTTCAGTGGGGCATAGCCTAATGTATGCCAAAATCCTTCAAACTGTAAGTATGAGCAGGTAAATTTTACTAAGTTGCCCATGTTTAACACAGTGAATATTTCTTTCCAACCAGGCCAACGGGAGCCTTATGGTCCACATTTTCCTTCGTTCTCACAACTCCCTTGTCAGTGTGACTGGCACCTGAAAGCTCTCTATGTGCTTGGGCTCGGTTTAGACTTCAGCTGATGTTCACGGTGCTCAAGAGCCTTCACTGTCCTGTGCAAATTGTCCGTGTTTTCCTACATTTCTTGGCTATTGTTCTTGGCCATGCCCAGTTTGTTAAAAAAAACATATTCCACGTTTCTCTATCTGCTGCAACCAAATTCATCATTTTTGGGTGGATAGCTTGAGAGTGGGTGAAGGAGCAAAAGCAGCCTCCATGCAGGCTCCTATGTACGTGTAAATATTTGAAAGGTCACTCAGTTATTCATACAGTATGTTCTGCCAAGCTTTGTGCAGAAAACACTCACCTTTTTTGGTGTCTCCTCATAAATCTTTTGGGATTTACAAACGGAACAGCAGGCAGACTTGTTCCCTCTTGCAGCTAAATAATCCATTGTTTGCTTGTTTGTTTGTTTCCTGAGCAAATCAGGCCTAGGGACAAAAATATCGTTAATGGGAGGTAATTACAGATGCTTACAGTGAGCAACAAGAACAGGTTCTGAACAAACCTAGAGATGGAAAATGCAAAAGAGATTAGATTTTAATACGGTGACTAAGTTCCAGAAATGTGTTGTTTTCCTGTTGTGGCAAGCAGCAGCCCACTAACTGAGCAAACCTCCCGTGGTTTGCAGTGGGAAGGGTCCAGGACTGAACTGTGGAACAAAACTCTCCTTTGCCCTCAAATGAGGTGAATTTGGCTCAGGATGTGAATTGCTCTTGTGGAGTACATCCCTCTCATGGCCTGATCTGATCCCAGAGTGGCTGGTGTGCTGGGAGAGGTCAGGTATGTACCAATGCCTACAATGCTCTGGGACTTGGTGTCCAGTGGACACTCACGTATAGATGTGCCAATGCGATAACTGTTGGAGTCTGGACACTTTCTTTTTTGTTCCAGTTTCAGAGTCATTCTGGGTCAGGCTTTCATCGATGATGAAGGCTCCAGCAGCCATTCCAGAAGAGACTTCTCTCTGTCAACATTAGCTATCTAATGGTGAGGTAGGTTTTCAGTCCAGGTTGCTCATCCAGGCTTCTACATTCAGTAGAGAGAATCATCCTGTTTAACACAGGATGTTACTGTAACACTCCAGAGTAAGCAGCAATGTTTGGTGGGTTACATGAGGATATTTGTATGTGTACTTTCTGTGTAAGTTCTTAGGACAAGCAGTAGAGATGTGGCCAATATATAGCCCTTAGAGCTCAGCTGGTCAGCTGAGGTTGTCTGCTCTGAGCTGAGCTAAACAGCTTCTAGCTTCTACCATCAGGCCAGATCTTCACCCACTGTACTGGGAATTTAGACACCTCTCACACATGGAGAAACTAAATTTAGGGGCCTTAATCTGGAGCTGAATCCCATATTTAATTTCATCTGGCTATGTCAAGGTGGGAGGAATCTCTCTATTAATAATTTATATAAGTAAGAATTAAACAGAAATAACGATTCATT
The DNA here is from genome assembly GCF_028389875.1 of Rhea pennata. NCBI lineage: Eukaryota > Metazoa > Chordata > Aves > Rheiformes > Rheidae > Rhea > Rhea pennata. The sequence continues at coordinate 3,414,490 of NC_084685.1, forward strand.
AATTTATCCTTGCTGGATAACTATTAAGATGAAAGTGCTGCCTTATTTAAAATCTAAGGATGGTTGTGTCCTCTCAGGTAGCTTTGGGAGTAAAAGCTAACACAGCAGCTTCCTCTATCCAGCTGAATCAAAACAATAGTCTTTTACCTTTGTGAGCACTTAAATATACTCCAGGATTATTATTTTTTATGTCCGAGTAAAGCAGAAGGCGTGTAAAGTGATGTATAAAATATAGCAAGGTATACCTAAAGGGAGGCTGTATGGACATCAAGCATAGCAAAACCGATATAAAACATAATGAAAGGATAAAGCAGGTAACAGGACAGATATAAATCCTTTTGCAATGAATAAAGCATGTCACATAATCGCAATAAAAAAGTAGTGAATGGCAAAACACACATCAGCATAGACATAAAGCATAATGAACTGATGGATGAAAGTCACTTTAATAGATAGATCACTCTTGTCACTCAGAATAAGTGAAATGATCAATTTTTTTTCTTCTGAGCTTTCAGAGGGCTCCTGGCTACACAGGAGTATGCTGAGGGGTTCCCACCGTTCTTACTCTGAAACTAATAATATCTGGCACTTGCAAATACCTTTCGCTGAATATTAGCATCAGGTCTAAAAACCCGTCAGATTTAAAATCTTTGTTGCTGGGCTCAGCGAGAGTTTTCACAAAGTGTGCACGAGTTGGAAACCTGAGGGGAAGTCTGGCTGAAGTGCATGTTGCTGCTCTGAACCCCAAAGAAGGGGAATGGCAGCAATTCAGCGCGGCTCACAGACCTCTGGAGAATGAGGTTGGGAGTACAACGAAATCCAGCTATTGCTATTGCAGTAAGTCCAGCCACGGGCCAGGTCTCCACTGTGCTCAGTTAGATGAACACCAGTTCTTCAAACATCTCCCATTGTAATGAACTTACAGTCTGCTCAGCAAGATGTAGGAAGAACAAGTGTAGATGGGGTTACCATCCTCTGAAGTACCACTTTTCACTTTTGTCAAGACATGCCTGAAAGCAATTTTTTCAGTTGTGCTGATAAAATTTACATGTTTCATTTTGATTATTTCTGAACACAAGACTTCACCTTTTTTGTTATGAGACAGGAGGCATTACAGGGAACAGAGGAACCCAAATAACTGCCCCTAGAGAGCAGGAAACACCCCCGACTCCGCAGTGCGATACGGCACCTTTGCCACCTTAATTCAAGTGAGGACCGGGTGACCCAGAGCTCTGGTTATAGTGGACAGCTCACAAGCATGTGCAAATTTGAGCCACCCTTGATTTCTGGAGAAGGCCCTAACAGCTCTCCTGGCCCCTGCAATGCTTTCGTCCGAGATCAGGCAGGGAGGAAGTGAGTGCTCCGTGGCTGCAGATCGAGTTCCTTTTGTAGCCTTTGCTAGCTGCATTTTCACAAAACTCCTTTTGCAAACAGATCTGAAAGAGAAATGCATTTTGTTCAATTAGGAAGCTGTAAAAGCAGAAGCCATTTGCCAGCCACTTAACCAAACCCTCCTTTTTTCCTGGCAGCAGATGATGCCTGAGCCCAAAATGGTTTGCAAAAGGAATTTGTGGCAGCAGACCTAATGCCAACCTCTGCCTGAGATTTATTGCTCTGCTGGCATGCAGTGCTTCTCCTGCTAAGGCTCTCACATTGTTGTTTGGCTTTTTATAAAGTGCAAATACATTAAGCAACGCTTTGGAGCAAGCCAATTAGGAAGGACAGAAGAAACATCTCCCACTCACTGGGGCAGTCCCAGGAACTAAAGAGGATCAGGGTGGCATGGAAATTAGGAGCCTGTTACAAGGAGGGTGTTAGAGGTTTGTGTTTGGGAAGCTTATGTCCAATCAGCTCTATTGTAGGCTGGCTGTTTCTCTGGGAAAAGCCTCTTAATTTCCTTGTACTTTGTTTCCTCATCTGTAAAGTCAGCACAGGCTTTTTAGACTAAAAGCTTTGTCTTTCTAGCCTGACTTCTTGCTTCCAGGGTTCTCACTTCTTTAGCAATTATCGTTATATAGAACAATGCACGTCTGAAACTGTCTACAAATTAGGCATAAAGATTTAGATTGGAGAATGTAAGGCTTTATTAATACACTTTTGAGTAATCTAGGCAATTTGGCAACTCTGATTTATTCACAGTGGCTGTCCTACATTGCAATTTGATTCTGCTTTGAATGAGAAGCAACACAGCTGAACCCAGAGGAGCTGCTCTAGGCTGCTGCAAGGGTAAATGGCCCCGCATGCAGCTCGCTGGGCTCAGTCTTTCCTCCTGCTGTAGCACGCTTTCTGTGAAGAGGATGGCTTGATGGCAGAGGTTTCTTGACTGCAGCAGCTTTTCAGTCAAGCATAAAGCCTTTACTTCAGGGTTGTGGAGGGGGATGCTGAAGAACTGAGACCCCTCAAAGGAGGGATCCCACCTGGAATTGCTTCCAGGAAGGAGTCAGGGGCAAGGCTCTGAAACGTATATAAAATATAGATCCATAACTCCAGAAAAAAAAAAAAAAAAAAAAAAATAGGGCAGTGTTCCTGAGTGTACACCAGCTTCCTGCAACACTGATCTTTCAGCGACAGTCTGGTGTCTGAAGGGCCTGGTATGCAGACCACTGAAAGGGGCCACTCAGGATAAGGCTGTAGGCCAAATATGCAAAAGCATTCAGGCAGTGCAAGACTATTTGAAGCCAATTGCCCAGCCTGAGCCACACTTGCTGTTTGTTTTCACACGTTGTGAGCTAAGTTTGGGTATGGTATGCTCAAATACACAAGCAAGCCTCTGTCTACCTCTAAAAGGACAGGGGGATTGCAAAGGGAAAGTACACTTTTCAAGGAAAGTCAGGTTCAGATTATGAACTAGCTTTTCATATTAGCAGGAAATACTTGATCCTCCTGCACCTTCATTCAGCTAGGCCCACAAACTGGCTCTGAGGGGAGGCAACCCCCAAAGAAAATATATTTCAGGTGGAGGAGGTAAAGTAAAGCCTATATTTGCAACTGATTTGTAAATGAAAGAAGTTTAAACAGATCAAATTTTAAAACCAAATATTTTTAACTCCATTCTCCCAGAGGTGCTCCGGACATTATTGTGGTTTGATTTGGCTCTAGCTGGCCCCAAAGCCTTGATCATTCCTGCACTAGTGACGCTTGCCCTGACTTCAGTCTTCATCTCTGGCTGAGCCCTGAGTGTGAAAAGATTCGAATTTCATGCTCTGCTATGAATCCACCAGTAAATCTTTGCAACTGGAGTATGGTTTTTGTGCGATAGCTAGAGGCTCTTTTGGTTCTTTACCATGATGGGCCAAGGTACCCAAGGCAAGACTTTTCTTGTTTCTACCCCTCAACCACACGGAGGTCGGTGAGTAAGTGTTTTCTGGAGTTGTTCACATGTGAGTTTGAGGTTAGGTGAAACCTGCTAAAGCAGTTTCATTTTCAGCCAGGAGAGCACATGTCAAAACAGAGACAACCAAAAGTGACACCAGAAAAATGCTAGTTATTAGTCTCAAGTGATATATTGTAAAACTGTCTCAAAAGTGGTAGGATTCAGACAACATCTTGTATGAGGTCCATGAACGCATATAGCAGCTCTTCACCGTTTATCTCACATTCCTTCATCTCTTTACCTGATGAAACTTCATGGGAGGCTGGAAAGCTGGAGCTCTGAACACCAGAATAAACTACATTCATGATACTGCTGGGAACAAAACATACGTGTATATATGAGTATGTCTACAAGCATGAATTCATAACATTACCCCACAGTGTCTGGAGGGGTAAACAAGAAATGCTCCTGGCAGATAGACTATCCCAGTAAACCTGTCTCTCCCCATCTCCAGAAACATGGTTTGTACCTATAGAAGAGAGATTTTGCTGCTACAGCTTATGTTGATTAGGGAGGCAGAAGTTGTGCTGTTTAGAGAGTTCATTTTGCTGCTATAAACTGTATCACTAGCATGGGGATTTCTTGCTGTAACGTTTTGGCCAAGACTTAGATTAGTGGTATTGTTGCTACCTGCTACCTTGGTGTTGAACACCTCTGGAGCCCTGGAGGGATGGTGGCCATTTGGGGCTGCATTCAGCTGCAGTAGTGACCTCAGACAGGCACAGTTCTCACAGAGCTATGAATTTCACGGGGTCTCTCAGAGGCTCTGGTCAGAGTTAGGGTTCCAAGGCAGAGGCAGCCAGAGAAGCACCATCCTGCTCTGAGGAACATTAACCCAAGCAGACAGCAGCTGAAGGGAGAAGCAGCAGAAATATCTCTTGCCTTAGGCAGTGAGAAGTTCAGGGCAGAGCTGGGATCAGGCAGCCCTGACCCTCGGACAGACCCTCATCCCACCTAAAATTAGGGAAATTAAAATAACAGGCAAGACCAGTGACACACTAAGTTTCTCAAGGTTACTAAAGACCTACCAATAGGGCAGAGATCCACAAGTTTCCAGAAGTGGCTGGGTTTTTGTTTTGTTCTTTTTCTTTTTTTAAAGAAGCAAACAAAGAAACAAAACCGCAGCAATTGCACCTGAAGCAAAGGAAAAGAAACCCCCTCAGTGGTTAAAGAGCTTTGGAAATATTTCCCTTCATACCAAAAGGACGACTGGCAGAAAGACTTGGCTTTTCAATAAGCAGGAGATGCCATCCTGGGGATTTCAGTCCAAACCCTTCAGAACTGTGATAAAGCATGATAAAATCTTTACCTCTATAAATGAGTAAAACCTAACTGGAAGGAGCACTTCTTGGCTGCTGCTGTGGATTCGCCTTTGCGTTTGAAGGAAGAAAGCTGCAGGAGGCCTCTTGTAACAGGACACCTATAGCTATGCTCTGTAGAAGGTACTTGGTTTTTCATCCTGATGGAAAAAGAGGAAGAATCAGTAAAAACTCATACTAGGAAGGAGTGAGATCAAACAGACTTTTAATTTTCTCTGTATAAAATGTGAAGCTTTTCAGAAACTAGGCAGGTCTGGCACTGATTGCGGAAATATAACTTGTTAGAGTATTGCTGTCCTTTGCCAAGACTATAATTTGTGAGTCTATAAATCTCATGTTTTCCTTGCAATGAAGTCTTTCCTCCTAATTTGAACAGCCTGGGAATCAGCAGGCACTTCCCACTTCTCTGGCCAGCTTCAAGGCCTTGAACAGAGGCATCTCTACATACCTCAGTCTCTCATCTATAGAAAAGGGATAATGTGGATTGCCCACCTTTGCGGAGCCCACTGAGATCCCTGAAGGGAAAAAGAAAGGCAGTTGTTGTTATTGCATGTGTGGGAGCCACTGTGCTTAATGCCACTGACGTTTATGGAAGTGAAGAGGGATGAGACGTGAACCGGATAAGCTGGGTGTCAGGTACGGTCTCTGGCTGGATGCAGCTCCCTTGCCAGGATCATTCAGCATGGCAGAGACACCCTGTGGCTGCAATCACACCTGCAAGGAAAGATCCTTTCACAAGGCCCTGTTGGATTTTTTTGCACTCCTCTCTCAGAAAAACACAGTTGAGGCCCCGTGTGGGCAACTCATCTGCCAGGGAGCCAGGAAAACAGCAGATACAGGACTGTAATTGCAGTAGGCTCTGTCCTACCTTTATTATAGGTTTCCTATGCTGTTTGCAGCCCTCCTAGGAGCTCACATTGAGATAGCTCCTGACACACCAGGGATGCCACCAGGTTAGGGCTGTGCTACCATCCATGGTGAAGAGAGAGCAGTGAGGGACAGAAGCTTTGGGCGTTTCTCTTGAACCAGCAGGATGGCAGAGAGCCCAAGCCTGCAGCATAAGGCCCCGACTCAGAGCTGGTCACCAGGAGTATCCCAAGGATGCTTTCAGTCTTCTGCCAACCGCAGTGCAGGATATGTGCTGCCATCCAGTGTTTTAAGTGTATGAGGCCATCTCCTATCCCCATCCTGTTATGAGATTGGCTAAAAAGCAGTGTAATCACCAAACAGCACAAAGAGTCCTTTCCCTTGCCTTCTTCCGTTCGTTTGCACTTAGTTCATGTTTGCAAACAATTTCCCACAACAGCAAGGTTGAGACAGCGTGCTTAAAAAGAAAAAAAAAAAAAAAAAAAAAGAGAAGTACATGACTTCAAAACCTGGGATGTCGGTAATAAGCTGCTGAATTTGCTGAGAGTCCAAAGAAAACCACTGGAGTATGCAGCAGGGCCCAACTGCACCCTGTCCTGCCCTGAAATACCTTTTGTGCTGCAGAGATCCTTGCTTCTGGAGGGGGAAGCTGGAGATAAAGCCAGCCAAGCTTTTGTGGGCCAGTGGATTTAAGTTATAAATTTACACTCTACCTCAGATGCTGTGTCTCCAGGGACGTTCAGCTCCTCATATTTCACATCAATGCTACCCAAAACCACCAGCTTTTTCTAAAAACATGGCTATGTGGAACATCCATACCATTTGGGAACACCCACTCATACAGCCTGAAGGTTTCCAGTATACCTCCCATAACATACCTGGACATGTAGTACTTTCTGCAAGGTAGGTGGGCTACAGGGTATTCATTTCATGGCTTTGAGGTGGAATCTGTGCATTTAAGTTTATAAGAGCAATGAAGAAAACTCTCTGTCCAAGCTGTGTAAGGCCCTGACACTACAACTGTGAGGCAAAGGCTGCTAGGAGGATGAAACACTAAACCAAATGAGTGTGTTTGGGTTGCTGAATCTTTGCACCTGAGTTGCCTGAGACCTTGTTTAGAACATGCCCAACTCTCTCGTTACTTTTAGCTGCATTAACACTCAGAGCTGGTGGATAGCTGTCACCCTCCCTTTGCACAAGGGTCCTTTCCTAGGAAGCCAGAAACTCAAATCAGTCTGCTCCTCATCTAAACCACAGCTTTTCTGTCCCAGACGGTGGGGAAAATGGGAGAAAGAATATGAGGTTAAATGAGATGGATAATAAATATGTAGGGGCAGACAGTCTGACATTACTGTGGCCTTGGTTTCTGTTCTTTTTGTCACATTTTTCTTATCCAGGTGCTGACTAATATACAACATATCAGCTGTCCCACAAACAGGGAGCAGATTTGCAGATGTCCCCTGTCAGCCAAGGTCCCTGACCTTCAGGGTGCTGCTGTATTTCTGGGCCCAGAGAGCAGCATTTCTCATGCATCTGCACCTAAGAGCAATAGTGAGCTAGCTGGCAAGGAACGAGCTGCTTCAAATTGAGGAATTTGGATGCCTCATTGCAAAAACAGTGGGTCAAGTTTAAGGTGAAATTCTTGGTCCCCTGCTTTGATTTCTGATGATTTTATAGAACAAAGCTGTATCCTGCTTCACAGCCCTGCTCTCCCTGTACACCACCTGCATGAAGCAGCGTTTGTGCTTACATTTGCTATCTGAGAAGCACAAGCAGCAAAAAAATTTTTAGAAAAGCAACACAATTTTGCTTTCTTTAATATTGAGAAATCAAAGACCTCATGTGACTTTGCAGATGACTTAACACATTTGTAGACCAGGAAGGAAGTTGAACTGCACTGCTCGGTTTGCTTTTTAATAGGGTGGTTGCTGCAAATTCAACCGCGTTAACTTAGAGCTGTACACAGAAATCAAAAAATGACTGCCCAAACGACCACTGAGCCCCCAAAATGTTGCTGCTTCAACATCAAGACGGTAACAGTCGCTCTAGGAATCTTCCACATGGTAAGTTACAGAATGGAAAGGGGGATAGGGAGAGGGAGAAAAGAAAAGGGAGGCAGAGGTGCAAGCTTTGCAGAAGGTGTAATTATTGGAGATCTAAAGATTTCCTAACTGCTAACTTTTCTGTGTTCCCAAAAGAAAGACCAATGATTTAAGAGGGATGGGTGAGAGAGAGGGTTGGGGGGCAGGAAAGAGTTTATTGTCCTAGGAGGCTTTTTAACCATTTTTTCCTTGGCTCTACTATTTGGAGCTCATGGAAAGTCACTCTGCTTCCTGTTTTTCCCATGCAGCCTAATGCAGGAGTTGTTACCAGTGCAGGGGCATGTGGCTTGGACAAGTGTTCAGCCGGTTGGTTAGAAACTCGGCAGCACATGGGCAATGGAACCCGTGAAAGTGCTGAAATTATGAGTCTCTGGATGGAGGGATTTGGGTTCCGGTAAGGTAAAGGGTGCGTGGACAAAGCTGCCATGTTAATCTCTCTATAGCCAGTTGGACACTGCATGCACAGTTTTGGTTTCTGCTTTTATACGTGACTTTGTATAGCTGCCAGCCAGCTGGCATAACTGCTCTCAGAGGCTGTTACAGATGGGGAGAACACAGAAGCTGGAGTGACATTTCTTCCCCAAGCATCTGGTTGCACAGAGATGCTTTCAGGTGGCTTTAAGTCATTCTGAGGATGTGGCTTCTTGCATAGCAGAGGCACTTAAAATAACCCCTTCTGTAGCACCCATTGTGCACAGTCACAGATCGGGAGCTTAGAGGCTCATGGCAGGTAATGGAGACTCTTTACTGCTCCTCGGACAGGAGAAGTGAAGGGAGGGGACAGCTGTGACTTGCAGGTACATGCTGGGCACTGCTTCCATGGCAGCTGTGCCAGGTGGAGGAAATCCAAACCATATTCTCCCCACTGCACTAGCCAGCTTTCCTGGGGCAAGAGGAAGACACTATGCATGCCCTTGCTGCCTGCTCGAATCCTGATGGTGCTGTAGCCTCCTCCTCCCTCCCCACTGCCATGGGCTCTGCAAAACAACAAAAGCATCCACCCAAGATGGCAGTTGGGCATGTTTAAGGGTGTAACCATGTTGACTTCCACAACACCATTCCCACATACACCAGTGGAGGATTTGACTCATGAGAGGGAAGAAATACAGAGATTGATTCACTTACTTTTTTGGCTAAGATAAACATGTCACAAGCAGCAGCACTGTGGGTTGCTGGAGGTTGCAAGCACAGCAGCTGAGGCAGATGACTGCATGTGGGTGCAGCATGACATCTCTGCAGCTCTGTGGTTGGGGCAAGAGTTGGTCTTATGCCAGTTCAGCACAGGAGAGGAACTGGGTCTCCTACACATCTCCATGTAACATGACTGCAAATGCTTTTCCTCTGGCATTACCTGAAAGCTACATGCTGTAGTGGCATTTCCAAAGCCAAATTTTAATAATGTTGAGACCTCAAAAACATCATGAGATTGGTTGAAAGGATCACACAGAATTATCTCCTCTTTCTCCTCCTGCTTTTTGACCATGTAGATTACACCCTGAGCAGGCTTCTCAGCTTCTCACTGTGAGGTTATAGTCTTACTGTTTTAAAGAAAAAGAAATTGCTGAATTTCTTGCACAGTCCCATGTCCCCAAGGAACAGAAGATGAAACATATGAAAACTGAGAGCTTGCAGCCCCACACTAGCAGTTTCTGACAACCAATTAAACATATAGCCATCATGGATGGATCTCCATGAACTGTTTAAAAGGGAACCTTGTAGGAAGTATAGCCAAGATCTGATGAAGAATTAGCAAAATTAAAGATCTCCACAAAAGTGGGAAATGAGCAACAGAGAAGCTGGTAACTACAACACATTTTCTTCAGAGAGCTCCAGGCACCCCATGGGACAGGAACTTTCTGTTATCAGTGGAGAAACAAGCACAGAGAGGGAGGAAGCTATTTTTTCTTAACTAGGAGAGCGAATCAAAAAGAAGCCTCCTTTGTCTCTCTCTGAAGTCATTAAATACTTCGAATTGAGGCAATTTTTTCTCATTGTGTTTTCACTATGATGCCACTAACAGTAGGCATTCCTGATTTACAGCATTGTGTGCTAGAAGAGAATGAGACACAACCTCTAGGTGCTGGTTGCTAATGAGAAAAATTTGCTCTGGCATTCAGATAACATCAAATGAAAGATGTGTTATTTGAACATCTTTCAAAAAAGTTTTGTAAGTCTGTTGAAGATACCAGGTGAATCTTGAACCAAAAAAAAAAAAAAAAAAAAAAAAAAAGTAGAGAACCATGGAGTGAGCCTTCAGAGTGCTCACAGGAAAGCATATTTGCAGAAGATTTGCAAAGGTCCGCTCAGGATGGATAAGAGAAACTGCTTTTCTTTGCAAGATGGTAAAAGCAGAAGGCATAAATACACAGATGTACTGAGTCAGCCCAGAAGTTCAGCAGTCTCCTAACCCATCTCCAACAGTCATCAGCAGTGATTACTTCAAGAAGAACATATTAGAAGAGGGACACACAGCAAGTGATCTTTGGCCTGCACACTGCCCACCTTCAAGCAGCCAGTACAACAGAGGCTTCTTAGATTTGGGGTTACATGTAAATTATCAAGCTCTATTGTGCTTATATTTCCTCTTCAATAATCTCTTTCCCAAGTTGAAAAAATCTTCTTAACAGGGCTTTCTGTGAACAGAGACTATTCCGTACCAGGTCTTTTCTATTGCTGTGAACGTTATCTCTTTCTTGACCTTTAGCCGCGGAGACATGGTTCAAACCAGAAGTTATGGGTAATATATTTACTTGCAGTTTATTGCTTATCCTGTAAAAATAAAAGAATAGGAATTTGTGCAAAAACACTTAGATTCCCCTTGTTGCTAAAAAAGAACAAAAAAGGAGGGGTGGGGCAAGGGTGCTGCCTCACTTCGGTCAGCACACTCTAGAGCAAGCTGGACTCAAAGAAAAACAGTTGGACTGCTTAAAACTAGAGCCAGGGAACAAGAAAAGTACTAAGCAGTGCAGTCAATCTGGGATCTCGTGTTGGAACTACCCATTGATCTTCTTTAATGTAGGATGAGCCTGTGCTGTGCAGCTCAATGTGGCTCTAAGCCCATTTTCAAACCATTGCTCATCACTGACAGTGTGTGCCTTAAGCACGTTCATAGGAGTGGATTTAGCCATATAACCCTGCCTGATACTTCAAGGAAGACTTTCATGCTGCCACCCAGGCCACCAGCTTTTTTTACCCTTTCTGTTCCTCGGGGGCATGGTTTTGATCCCACCTGCAGTCAGACTGATCACTAGCAGTGTGATCCAGAAGTGAGTTGGTTCACCAAGTTTTAACCTGTTTTTAGGGCAGATACCACAGAGCCACAGCTGAGTCCTTGCTCTGCCTTTCTTCAGCCTACATTGGTAGTCATCTACAGTTCCAGGACTGCCTGGATGGGAAACAGACTCATGTTTCCAAATAAATAGCAGTTGTTGCTTCGTTTGCATAGTTCAACCAGTCATCACCATGTCAGGCTGGATGTGGGTAGTGGTCAGGAAGGTTTGGGGTCAGCCTCTGACAATTTGTGGTGCAACTTTGCAAAGCCAGAAGAGTGATTACCATAAGACATACACAAGCATGGTGTGCGAGGCACATGGCATAGCAGAGTTTTAAGAATTAACATGTAGTTTTGGTTTAGATTAAGGGGCAAGAGATGCTCCTGAAGCTTTTCTGAGCTGGCCCAGTGAAGGATATAGCGAATAGGCAGGGATAGTCTGAGCCCTCACTTAAACCAGAACAGCCCACAGCTGGCCGCATGAACAGATGTGGTCAGCTCCTAATCTCCAGTAAATCTACACTGAGGTCATTATGTTTCCATTTTCTCTGTATTATTAATAAACAACAACAACAACAAAAATATAACAAACGCTGTGGGATTTCTGTTCCAGAACATCCCTTTCTTTCTCTCCCCTCCCCTGCTCCAGATATGTTCTTCATTCCTGCTGCTGCCAGCTACTGACCAAAGCGACCATCACTGCAGTACCAAAGCCTGAAACTCTGATTTCCTGGGGGTTCCAGTCTGTCTGCATTTAACGTATCATCACAGTGGAAAGCAGTTTGAATTTGAAGAATATTTTCTTGTCTTACTGCTTTAGGAGATAAAATAAAAGTATAGCAAACTTTTTTCCTTACCTCTTCTCTACCCTTTTGATCATGTTGCTACAGCTGGGAAGAGGAGAGGAAAAGGAAGAGAATTTATAACTCGGCAGCAGCTTGAATGATTTGCTACATCAATACTGTTGGTTTGTATCAGTATAAATTATTGCTGTGGGTCCTAGTGATGAATCACAGTGATGCTAGGTGATAGTAATGCCATCAAATACAAGCTCTAAGGCTTTGTAGCAATGTCTTGTCCTCCTATAAATTAGATTTGTCTCATTCTGATCTCTCCATAGACTGTTGAAATAAATCTTGGATATGCTCAAGCAAATGGGAAGGAAAGGGAGGAGAACAAGGGAAAGACAGACTCCTGTGATTAGCAAAGTCTGACTGGGTGTTGTGAGGCTTGGCAGAGACACTTGCAGATAACATTTAAAAAAAGCATGGAGGAGTTTGTCCTTCTGTTTGTCAACTCCTCCCAGGCACGAAGAGAGCTCAAGTTATTTGGCATTAGCTTCAAGAACAAGGCCTGTGAGTTGCTTCTTTGCATAAAACATGTGCAGAAAAGCTCTAATTCACTTGCTGCTCACCCTTGATTAGAGCCAAAGGAAGTCTTGGAAGGTAACATCCTTATAGCTTGGACTAACCTCTGTCACAGCTGAGCTCTTCCCATGGTGGCCAAGTCCCTTTGCCTAGTTGGCAGCCCAGCTGTGGGAAGCTGCTCTCATAGCATGAGATCAAAATCCTTCAGAGAAACAACCACTAGCAGTCTCCACCCATTGTCTCCCCTTCTGGAAACCCGCCAATGTCCCCTCTGTGCTTCAGTAGCTCTTTAACTCAAGGAGCAGAGTCTCATCTCTGCGGGACGTTCCTCAGGCTCAGTCCTCACTAGTGGCCACGATTCATGTTGGTACAGAGCTACGCTTCATTGTACTTGCACAAGGCGGTGCCTGAGCCAAGATGTTCAGCAAACCCTGTGCTGCTTCCTTGTCCTCCCGGAGAGAAGTCCGGATGGCATCTCTGTCAGTGCAGCAAGCACAAACAAGAGGGACAAAAGAAGGCAGCAAGAAAGAAAGATGAAATGTTTTGAAAGGAAGCCAAATGGAAGATAAAAATACCCTCTTCTCACTTCATCCTATCTTGCCACAATAGCCACTTATAAATTAGAGTAAGAGAAGAAGCACTGAAAGTGTGGCATTTATATGTATTGCTATTTGCCTTCAAACTGCTGGCTGTCACCTGCCTGCACACACCATGGTTAAAAATCTTTGCAGCACTCCACTGCACTGTCAGACCAGCATGTCTCTGTCCCCGTTGACCCCAGTCCATTACGGGGACTTCAAACTCTTCTCTCCGGAAATGCTGTGTGAGAAAAAATAAAAGGAGCAGACATCACACCGAGGCCGTGCACGTAAAAATAAATTATTCAGACTAGTCAACCTGCACTGACTTCAGAAAAAAGGCACATGACTCAACCTCTATCAGCAATTTAAGCCTACTGCAGCTTCAGCCAAATTATTCTCCAGGGAACTGAAGCTGTATGCATCATGTTATTAAGCATCTGCCCTGAAAGACACCCCCTTTCTTGCTCAATTTAGCTGCCTTGGGTTAACGACTCTGGCTCTGCCTCAGTCCTACGCAGCTACCCTGGCTAGATCACTTCATTTCCTGGTGCTGCAGACCTTACATCTCCACAGCAGTGGGTCTGATTTTAACCACCAAGTTTGAAGCACTCCTTTTAAAAGAAGGCAGCAAAAAGGTGAGATGTGTCCCCAAGACCTTGAGAAAATGAGAAAAGGGGACTAAATGCACAATAGATAAGACAGAGCAGGTGTGGGAGACAAAATGGGAAGGGCCAGGTCTGCAGAGGGGCTGAGAGGGTGCTTCATGCCAAGAGACCTGTGAATTGAGTGCCACAAGGTAGAATTTCCCATTTTAAGCTTGTGTCTCGCATTTAATGACTCAGCACTTAGAGAGGAAACTGGATGCTTCTCTGAGCACTCCAGTCTGTCTGAAATGGGAACCTTTTAGTTTCTTCTAGAGCTGAAGGGTAAACCTCAGTTGAGAATATCTGGCCTCATGAGGTGAAGAGTGCTGGGCAGACACAAGATCAATCTTCCTCCACTTTCTCCTCAGTTTGAGGTGAGCAGCCAGCTGTGGTCATTTGATCACTGTGCATATCTGTGCTCTGCAGCAGTGAATGACATTGTCACATGCTGGGCAGCAAGGAGTCAAACCCAGAGTCAAGTGAGGGAGAGGTCTCCTAGTGCTCTTGCACTGGAAGGCTGAGGTGAAGCCCAGAGAATGTTGTCTATTTTATCTCATTGCAGCTCAGTGTCTCATTCTTTCTACACAAAAACCTCTTTAAATGGAAGGTTCAAAGTGCCTTTTGCTTAAAAAGTCATCTCTTTATCTTCCAATTTGGGCTTGGGTTCTCCATCTGATATGCACTTATTTCATGTGATTGCGGTGTAAGGTTGAGTGGCTTATTTCAACAGTTGCCAAGGAGAGCGCAAGGAAGCCAGGACCTCTTTTGTTCCGTTGTTCTCCTATTTGATAGGCATCAGAGATAGTTCTTCATACTGAAGTTCTGACCCTGGATCTGCTCAGGCTTTAAACCTAGCTGGGGATGGAAGCATCTGGGGCTTGATACCCTCATTTCACTCACTTGTTCAGGAATGAAACTGATTGTTTAGGGATTAGATCATCTGTTTCACTCGGGCCCATTTAATAGCAGTCTGAAAAGGCCATTTCTCCTTGTGTTCCCCACGTTGAAATACGAGGGGTTTGACGCCCTACTGACAGCAGCAGTAAGAGAAGAGAAATCTCTTCAGGAATATGTACATGAAACCTCTCCGACAAGTTAGAGCAGATGAAGTCAGTGTGTGATCTCCATGCACAACTAGCTAAGAGGTCCTTTACACTCCTGGTGACCATCAAGTGTAAAGACACTTCAGATCGCTGCAATTTCATCCTCCAGTCTTGATGAGGTTCGCTGCTTCCATGGGAGTTTAAAAGCTGTTACATAAAATTGAATTCATGTTAACTTTCTTGTGTCCTCGTATAACAAGACCTAGGTATTTCTTCTTTTCCTATCTGCCTCACAAACAAATTGCAGACTTCATTAACAGTACAGGGGCAGGAAAGAAAAAAATACATAGAGTGCTTCACGTAGCTGTCGATCAGTTCGACATTAGACAGGCCAAGAGAAAACATGTGACATTTGTTCCTTCTTCTACCTCAAACTCATATTTTTAATTGCATTTCAGAGAGAAGGCTAATGCTTTAGCTGCGACCCAGGGGCACTGCAGCAAGAGAGCTGCTTATTGGCACACTAACTCTAGAAATACACTCTGTACAGGGCTCTCAGGGAGGCTGGAGAATGAGCTCCAGCTCTTCTGGAAACCAGTGGGAAAGTTTGAGTTCAGTTCCTCTCTCTGTTACAGGCTGTCATGACCACTACTCTCTCAGCCTTAGTTCCGTTTCTGAAGTAGCAATGATAATCTTTTCTTCCTTTATCTGTCTTGTCTCTTTTTGTGTGTGTGCGTGTGTGTGTGTGCAACATCAAAACATCAACCCTAGGGCAGGAAGCATTTCTGACTGTACCTTACACCAGCCTGAACTCTATCTAGATCTTGTACAGCACCTGAAACCACTGCTGAGCAAAAGATAGTGTATTTTATTTCTTCTGCTTGGTTAGTAGTTATGTTTGTCTCATCTCCCTTGAGCTTGCTGCTGTTGTGCTATTTCCCACACACAAAGTTTGCAAACACGAACACCAACCACAACAGTTTCAGTTCCTCCTTGCCTGCGTCACTTCTTTAAGCAACTGTTGAAACAAAAGGCTGCTATCAATATTGTGAAAAAGTAGCTTTATGCAGAGAGTACCAGAGCTTGGGCTGGTTCTGGTGGCAGATACAAATCTGCTTCCTGCACCAGTGTGAGGTTCACGTAACTCCTAGACAGAGGCTGTACAGTCCAGATAAAGTGGCTTCTATTATTCACCTCCTCATGACAAATTAATTTTTTTGATTATGCTTTTGTTGATGCCTCCTACCCCTGGTAGTTTGCAGAATGGGCACTCCCTCCCCTGGACCTGGTGTTGGTGGGATGAAGATGGAGTTTCATGTTTGCACAAGTTTCTACACTTTCTGCACATCCTAGGATTGCTTGTCCGACAGGCTCAGTTCCCATATCTCTCAGGAAAAATGCAAAAGGCATTAAAGTTCCTACACTTTTCCTCATTTGATTCCTGCTTTTGGTCTCAAGCTGTGGCCCTGGGGACTCAAACTCCTTTACACTGAGGCAAGAGATGTTCTTTTACTCCTCTCCACCTCCTGGATGGAGGTAAAGCTTGGGCAGAGAAGCAAGCAGCTCTTTGCAAAGCAGCAGAGTGGTCAGAGAGCTTATCTAGAAAGTAAGAAGTGCAGCTGTGGAGTGACAAGTCCATATTTCCTACTTCCTCAAGGAATGTATCATCAGTCTTCCTCTCCAATTCCCCATGCTGTTAAGTTCCATCTAGCCCATTTTTAAAATAAAATGGCACAGTCTATGCTGCTTTTTGAAAGTGAAGTTGTGGGTGTCTGGCAGACCATGCTGTGCTCCAGCTTGTCACAGTCCAAAAATGCAGAGGAAAGGAAAGATACATCAGCCATGAGGAAGGACAGCAGAGAAAGAGGAACAAGGAAGAAAGCACTGAACACCATGGGTATCTTGGGGAGCTTAGAAATGTGCCTTCTCACAGATAGTGCTGAAAGTGGCAGTAAAGCAATGAATGAGCAACACATAGCATCTGAGTACTCTTGAGGGGCTGTACTTGCTCTGATGACTCTAGGCAGACAGTGACTGATACTCTATTCTGGCTTTGGACTTTCTGTGTCCTGATCTGCAATGCATTTGATCTCCTTGGCAGGTGCTGTCTGTAGTCAACTGTCTGGCAGGGTGGAATTGCCCTCGGGGGGGGATGTAGCAGGGTTATCCGGTATCACAGCTAATCATTCCTGGGTTTTGTTGCATGGAAATTCCCTAGACCTGTGGTCTGAAGCAGTATGTTGTGAAGCCTCCAGCCTTAAGGAGGTCTTCTACAGGCCCAGGGTGCCCAGTGCCCCATGTACACCAGGTAACCTCTGTCTAATACATTTGGGATTTTTTTCTCAAAAAAATACAAGAAGGAAAAATGACACTTTCATCAATGAAGTAGTGTAGCTAGACTTGCATAGAGGGATCTTCATTCTTTGTGTTACTTTTTACCCTTTAAAAATATTATTGTTACATTTAGCTCAATTCTGAAGCAAAATATAATTCCAAAATGTAAACCCAGAACTTTTTGTATATAAAAAGTTGAAACAAAACTTCTTAGCTTTGTAATTCCTCCATCCTCCTTCAGGAGCCGGCAGAAGGAGAGACAGGTAGACCCATACCATTAATAAACTGTTGACTTTTGCCTCGGTGTTTCAGCATAAAGGAGGGGTTATTTTAAACCTTTAATGACTCAGTCCCAAGTGCACAATGGTTCTCCAACTCAGGCAACGATCACTGCAAGCTCTCTGGAAGCAAATCTGCTGATAGGAAGCTGGCCTGCAGCCCACTGAATTCTCTCTTTTGCTTTTGTTCTCCTAGGTTATGAGTGTTTTGCTCCTGATTGAGTATTCCCTGGAAGTGGCTAGCGGGAAAGGCTACTGCAAAGACCTGGACAAGGATTACTACAGAATTGGTAGGCTGTTAGGTTGCTGGAAAGCAGCAGAGACTGATGGGATTGAAAGGGAGCCCACAGTCCTGCACCGGTCACTATTCCTTTTCTCCAGAAAACTAGAAACATATTCAGAGTAAACAGGTCTGTAGCTCAGACCTGGAAAAAAAAAGGGTGTTCAACCCTAGAAATTTGGATTTGGGGTTAGGTCATCACAGAAATAACCCTATGGCTGTGTTTGTTTCTTGGAAACTGATGTAGGCCCCAGTGGGGCTGTATTTCTTTATTTCACAGCTGTGTGGATCAGGCCCTCAGCCTGAACTCTCCAGTGCTCAACTATTCCTTCAGCCTTCCTATTCTCTCAGTAATATTCTTTGCATTAACCTGACAATCCTGTTTCCCCCTTCCCTCTCTTTTCCCCATGTGTAGATCATTAAGGGCTTACACACACTGCTGATCCCCTTCTTATTAGGTATTTTTTTAGGAAAATACTGAGCTATATAAGCAGCTCCTTTATAGACTTAGTCTGGCCAGTGAACTCTTGAGTCATGGAGTGGTGCAGAGTCAGAAACCTGTGCTATATCCCATGACTGGGTGTGTTACTTGATGTTGCCAGCAACCCATTGCCCTTTATGGCCAGAGAGCCATCCCCTTTACCCTTCTCACCATCCATCACATCTTCCAGGGGCCTCCTACTTCACAGCTGAAGGCACTTCAGAGCCCAGCACCAGCCCACCTCTGCCACCTGCCATCCCTTTGAGCTCCACCCCCAGCCAGGTCCATCTCTTGGTGCTTTTTGCAGAGCACTAGGTAGTCTGGAAAAGGCAGCCAGGCCATTTCACATCCCACAGTCACATGCATCACATTTGTTCCTATTGATTGAATTCCTAGTTAGGAAGGATCAAGCTTAGCTTTCAGAGGCCTAGCAGGTTTCTCCTGTAGGCAGCCATTTAAAAGAAAATAAAATTCCCAAACCTCAAATGTTACTTAGGCTGATTTTACACGAAACTGTTTGTAAGCAACACGTACAGGGTACTTTTTCATTTTCTTAGTCACTCTTCAGTGTGAAGCTGCAAGTTAAGATAACCTTTCTCTGCTGTGCTCAGAAAGCCAGAGACCAGACTCCCACACCCTAAACTGTCTCTCCCTATAGAGAAGGTCTGTGACTGCAAAGAGTCCCCAAAGAGAAATACAACCCAAAGCAGCAAGGACTTACCTGTTGCTTGTCCAGCATGTCCTTTCTTGCTGCTCCTAGCATCTGCAGGCAGATGCCCCCCACTGCACGGAGGGAAAGGAAGTCAAGTACAGCAGCCTCCCACAGCCCCTAGACTCCCGGTCCCCAGGATGGCAGACAGACACAGTGAAAAACACTACAGCACAGGTATTTGCTGTCTAGGTGAGGTTATTTCTAACAGCTAGGTTCACATTTTTCAAACAAGCCCAGCTGGGTTTTAGGAGGCACCACTGGGATTCATTAAGACTATTTCTGAAAGGATTAAGCATCAGTGGGGAGTGAGAAATGGAAACGTGGGTGAGTTCTGCTAAGAGGGCATTGAGCAAGGGTTTGCTGTTAGGGCTCACGTCTTTCCGCCGAGGCACTGTTTCAGAAGTGGTCTAATCTGGGGGGGTTGCAGGTTATTTCAGTGAGCCGCGGTTTGCGCAGGCCTCTCTGTAGCCATGTCTCTGTTCAGCACTGAGTACAGACTCAACCGGTGACTGGTTTGGAAAATACTGGCTGCAGAGTTTTTCCAGAGCTTTCTTTTTAAGGCAACATGTACACCACATTGTCTTCAAAATCCTGCTTTCCTTGATGGTAACATCACAGTATAGGTAAGAGAATCTTATCTTCCACTCTTGTAAAATAAGTTTCTATTTTTAATTTTACAGATAAAAATAGAAGACTATGATGCAAGTGTGACTTTAAGTCTCCCTCCTTTCCCTTACCCCCTCATTTGTTTTGTTTGACTTGACTTGGACACGGGCACAGTTGGAAATATTTTTTCCTGATGGTAGAATGTGTGTTCTGCTGAACAGAGTGGTCTGAGCTGCTAAAAACTGAATGTGATATTTTCAGATGAGAATACTGTATCACTAACACAGATATGTAAAAATGACAATTGTTTCATCATGTCTCTTTCAGGAAAAAAATATTCAGTATTCTCACTTCTTTCAAGTATTTAAATTTTTTTGAAGAAAAGGAAATGAAGCATTGAGATGGATCTTTTGAGTAGTTTTCATAAAACACCGTTATATGTTTTATAAGCAAAATGAGCTTTTTGCAAATCTGGAGGATTTTCTTTAAGAATAGAAGCATTCTGAGTGAAATTGGCTCCTGTTCTTAACAAACCTCCTTCCCACACAATCAAAATGACAGATCTTCCCCCTCCCACCTTCTCTTACTCTCTCCTACACAAAAAGGAATATTTTATAATGAAATCCCCAGCACTTCCACTTGGCTCCTTCTCCCATGCATTTCAAAGGACTGCTCAGGAGATTGCTAGTGTTTTCTGATCATAGTTGGAATAAACACAGTGAAACTAACAGGGAAGCAATATAGCTAAGCTGTGTTTAAAAAGTTCAGTTTGACTCCAAAATCCAGATGGAAGAGTTGGAGAACAATTTGGGAGAGGTTCTGTAGATGCCCTCAGCATCTGCCGTTCTATTTGTGGCTCTTGCCAGACTAAAGTATGTTACTTGGAATATATAATGCAAATGCGGTAGTTATGGCCTAAGAATACAAACAAGGCAAGGTTTATGGGAAGATGCTTTTTTTATTTCACTAATAAATGATACAGCAGGAAAAATACATGCACAAGTTCATTATAAGGAATTAGCACTCTCAAGATTTCCCATCAGAATGTTTTGCTACCTGAATCAGAAGGGCTGGCCCTTGCCTTAACTTCCACGGGAATGGCTAAAGATAGGAAGGAGAATTGGGATTGGTTTTCCATTGCCAGGGCAATGGGATGGCTGACTGGGGCTGTAGTCCTTAGGGGAGGGATGCTCTTCCCCTAGCCGCCTAACACTCCTTGAGCTCTTGGCTCACAGGAGACCACAGTCAGTGCAGGGCTAAGAGCACTCTTCTAGAAATTGGATTTTGGCTAACGTTAACCAAGAGGTTAATATAAGATCCCCTAAAAATGTTAGGGAACTGGGGAAAAGGCTCCCTAAAAGGCCAAAGTCGCCAGTCCCTGAAGCTTTAGGGCATCTACATAGGATGCCAAAGACTCAGGTTTCACTCTGTACTTGAGAAGATCATTTTTCCACCCTTAGTAGGCTCAATGCCAGGATGTTGGTTAGTATAAAGTAGGTCTAAATGTTGTTCCACTGTTAAGAAATAACACAAGATTAATTTGGCCAGGTGGGGGGAGCAGGAAACAAACTGCTGTGTAGTGATTTGGGACATTCAGTTGGAATTTGGAAGAATCAGATTCAAGTTCTCCCTCCATCTAACATACAGGAGAAATCTGGATGTGTATTTCCCATGCAGCCTCCCTCATTTCCATGTTATTAGAAACCTCATCTTGGAACTGAGAAACCTTCCTAGCAAAACGTTCTTTGGCAGTGCTTCACTCCTGAAAATGTAAGAACTTTGCCAGATTGGCTTTTCGTTCTAGAAAAATAAAACCAAAAACATCACACAGACACCAAAAATTCAATTTAAATCTTCCCTTCAGTTCTAAGCTGCTTATGTCATTGCTTTTTTGCCTTGGAAATGTTATACCCCACTGTTCTTCATGGGTCAAATCTTTAGTATGTCTTCAATTCGTGTCTGTTTGCAGATCTGAGGGTTAATCACTTATAGTTTTCTTCAGCGACCACATTAAAAACTCTCATTATGGACAACGTGCACTGTTTCAACTTCTCTCTGTTCAACCAATAGAAATACCAGGGTTATGCCTCAAGACCTGTGTGTACAGCACATGCTGTACTCCAGGCAGAAAATATCCCTCTTTCTCTGGTCAAAAGCAGAAAAGGTAAAGGGACTGTGAGGCTTCTTATTTTTGCCAGTCCTGCCCATGTTTTGAAAGTAACTGTCCAGAAACAATTCTCTGCAGCTTATCAGCAACATCAAATCGGAAACATCCATCCCTGACAATCAGTGAATGTGACCATAAAACCACAGTTTTATGAGCCCTGTTTGTATTTCCCAAGCCAGCTTATTGGGCCATAAAACAGAAAGGTTTTTCTGCATTTGGGGGAATATTAGGAATCATTCGAAGTCCCTCTGGGCTATGTTCAGGACACAAACCCTAATGTAAAGTTAATCAAAAATATGCATTTGGCGGTATACACAAATTCTCCCCCTCCCTGTTCTAAGTGCAGTGTAGTTTTGCAGAGGCTCTGTTGTATGCCCTGAAACTGGTTATACCACCATTTTCAAGGAAAATGGCACTAACTTCATAATGTGCATATTATATGTATATTCCTGCTCTTGAAATTCCCAGGGATTGCTAGAAGACTCAGCTCATCTATAAGAGTTTGAGTGGCAAAAAGCCCATATGTTTGTTTATTTCTATAAGCTTTTGGAAGAAGATGCACCTGAGAGTGGGCAAGCTCTCCATGTTCTCTGCCAGCAATAAAATACTGCTGCCAATATTCCTGTAGTTCAGATGTTCTTGGGATATGTGAGCAAAGCAGGCTGTGTGAAGAGAGACCTTTTTTCCTACCTGATTGTGTAATCATAAATCAGAGCAATATTCAGGATCTTCAGTCCAACATCTTGCTCAAAGCAGGGCTGACCTCAAGGTAGACCACTTTTCTCAGGGCTTTGTCCAGTTTAGATTTGCAGATCTCCAAGAATGGGGGTGCCAAAACCTCTCTGCAGCCTGTTCAGGGCTACATCACTCACTGTAAGATCCTTCTTTTTTCCTTCTATTTGGACCTCACTTACTGCAGCCTGCGATGGTCACCTCTTGTCTTGTAGTAACAGCCATCAAAAAGCCAGTGTATCTCCTACAAGGACAAGCCCTGTTTTTCTCTGAATATGCTGCTGCTTTATAAGGTGTAGTAGAAGAAGACAGCGTATTCCTGAGATAGGCACCTAGATGTAGAAGGAGTAGAGGGGAAAGCTGCCGAGTGATGCATCTGTCGGAGATTATACAGGTGCTCAAGCCTACTACAGGCCTCCTAAACTTGGTCCTTTTCCGAGGATGTACTTTTAGGAAAAAGAGACAAATGTTCATTCCAGCTAGGCATGAACGGAAACGCTAAAGAGAACAACACCAGAGAATTACTCCTTTACATCTTTGAACCACAGATGCCGGGCATGGAGAGAGCCTGTTATGCTAACCCACTCTCTAGGGCTTCGTCCACTGTGGTTGTGAAGTGCCTCACAGGCCAAGGATCCTGTTATTCTACTACTGGTTTGAGAAGATCTCTTGCCACTTTGCCAGCCCTTACAAAGGATTTCGGTGGCAGTTAGGCTCCTTGTAACATGCACTGTTGTTCCCTTCTCAGGGAGGGTTTGCACAGCCAGGGGTAAGAGCCAGCAGCTACCACTCTCTAAGGGAATCATTCCTTCAGCTCATATGGTGTCTTTAAAATAAAAGCAGGGTGGGGTGAGGTGGAATGTCCTCTTAAGAAGAGAGAAGTCATTTAGTTAAAATAATGTCAAATCTGTGGTTGCTAAAACCTCTCTGGGACAGAGATCCACTCCCAGCAGACAGGGTGAATGTTTGTGCTGTGAACAAATAGGATGCGGACAGCGTGCAGAAGGTTACTTCTCTTTTTTTCTCTCCTTGTTTTGCCTTTTTCTTTCTATCCCTTTGTCATCTCTAGGTTTGGGGAGTTTTTGTTTGTTTTCTTTGGTTTTTTATGTAGGTTCTGTTTGGGAAATTCACCTGGACTCTGTGGGCAATTAGCCTGCAGAACCAACAGACAGTTGCCCAATTAATTAGCTAGCCTGCTGAGAGAGAGATCAGATGCATGAGACCAGTTGGAAAGAGGCAGAAAAAACACAGCTGTCTTAAATCTAAGAAAAAACAGTGCTAAAGAGATAAACCCTCTCTGGAGTAATCGTCTGATTCTTGGTTCTGGGAGCAGAAGCAGGCAAAATGACTTGTAGTTTTGGTTTTAATGAGACTAGGACTGTTAGGATAAGGTCTCCTTTTATGGCTGTCTCTACAAAGGCTGAGTCTGTCTTTTAAGCTTTATCTATTTATTTATTTCAAGTTTATACTGTCCTCATGCTAACCTCATGGTTCAAGACCCTTTGGCTCTCTGAGCACTGAATCACAGCTTTTTCTCTACTCTCCCATGTCTGAGAGGTCGGTTTGCTCTTCTGCCTTGTTGTTTAGGTTTTCCCTCTAACTGGCAAGAGCTGCAAAGCTGTGAGCAGTCTCTTCTGCCGTAACATTTTTTTTCTCCTCTGAATTAGGGCTTGTGGATTTTGGTTTTCTTTCTGCACGACTTCCCACAATTTCTTCCTTTTCAGTTTTTATTACTTTCGGGTAAACAAATCCTGAATTTGCTTTTTTATCAGAGTATAAGCAAAAGTCATTTCCTGGTTTTGTGCCAT
Organism: Rhea pennata; assembly: GCF_028389875.1. Lineage (NCBI taxonomy): Eukaryota > Metazoa > Chordata > Aves > Rheiformes > Rheidae > Rhea > Rhea pennata. The sequence goes on from NC_084685.1 coordinate 3,438,455, forward strand.
AAAAACTCCTTTTCCTGAAAGGGGTTAAGTGTTTGTTGGGCACTTTATTTTGCTCCTTTGGATCTTTCCTGTCTGACACCTCCGTGTGCAGCAGTTCATGCAGTGCTGCTGCCTCTCTGGTTTGAGTTGTGCTATTTCTGCCTCTCGGCGGGCTGCAGCCTCCTCAGAGGTCCCCAGTCTCGAGTCCCAGGGAAGGCAGCGCTCCTTCCTCATCAACAAACCTCATCTTCAGAGGGGACTCGAGTGCAGTGCTGAGTCTTGACAAGAAAGGAAGTGAAGTTAGAATACATACCTCATCTGTGAATGCCTTAAATGAAAGAGGATGCATCCTCTGCTAGGCGAGTGAAGATGTGCACAGTAAGGAGTGATGCAAAACTCCTCACCTTGCTGCTGCCACCGGCCCTCGCTGCCTGCTGTGGCTCAGCCCAGCCATCAGGCAGGCAGGTTCTTTATAACCCTGGAAAGGCTCCAGAGCTTCTCAGTATCTACACTTCTCTTTAGTGTTTTGGTCGTGTTTCTGAGTCCTTTCTTTTGCTGGCATTTGTCCATACCCACATTGCGTAGTGGAAACTGAATATAGCACTTGACAGTTTGCATATGTTGCAGCTGCTGCATCTAATGGGCACTGATGTCCTGCCATATGCCGTAGGCAGCCCTTGGGTAGAGGTCTGCCCTTCTCAGCTATAGCTCTCCCTCAGACTTGGGAAACCTGTTTGTATTTGCTCCCTCAAATAATGTAACTGGCTGAATTATGGCATAGCTGGGACTGTTCTTGTTCAAGCCATTTGTGAACGACAGTGTTGGTGTTATCTGTTGGAGTAACAGAGGGACATGTTCTGCTTGAACACCTTCATGAATTATTTTTTCTAATGACACAGCTAGGGAGTGAATTAAGGATGCTCTGGTGTATGCTCTAACTCTGAAATAACCCCTTCCCCCCCCACCCCCACCCAAGGGTGTTGTGTTGTATCAAGATTAGGCAAAAAGGCAAATTTGGGGAAGATGGAGTGGCATCTTCCTGGGAGGAGAGGAGGAGGAGGGGTAAAGGGGAGCAGTGGAGGCTTTTCAATGCAGCTGGAAACTTTTATGAATCCAACAGACTTGCTAAAGCAAAATTTCTAGATTTCTTTATGAAAGCAAGTGGAAGAGCTGAAAGAGGTAATAAATCCAGTGCCTAACTCTATTTTTTCCTAATAAAGGAATAATAGGGGTGGGGAGAGGGGGGAGAAGATGGCTAACCGATAATCAGATCTTCCTGAGGTTAAAATAATTTTGTAGTTCTGGGAAGGATCAATTGCCTTAAAGAAGTTAGGAAAAGATAAAACCAGTAAATCTTTTCTCCTGAACTTAAACCCTTTATTTTGACATTTGGAAATTAGAGACCCCGAACAAGCTGCTGCTATTTAAACTCAAACAAAGCAGTAAGAATGAAAGGGCGAGAGCGAGTTGGAGGAGGCGCTGTGAAGGACTGTACGTTAAGTGGAGGTGGATAAAGAACCTAGCAATGCTCTCTCTTTGGAGAGATCTGCTTTCCCCCACTCTACCCCAGAAGAAGCAAAATAACTTTATGAAAAACCTCACACTAGCTAGACCACTCTGAAGCCCAAGTGTGCGTACTGTACAGCGTAAAGAAGGTTTCAGTGGTCCTTTTCAGGGCAGGCTGCAACACAAACAAAAACTGGTCAGTAGGCAGCTACACATACACATCATCTTGCTGGATCCCAAACAACTGGCAAAGATTATCTAGCAGCCTAAGAAGTGTCTCATGCTGTTCTCCTCACACGTACATTTGTCTTTAAGTCATATCCCACATCTACAAAGACTGGAAGTGAGATGTTTCACCCTGATACTCTGTGGTCAGTACTAGCGGTAGGTGGTTAAAACTTGCGCATGTATCCTGAGAATCTTGCAGATCTCTCCCCAGCTCTTACTGCTGGTTAGCTTATCTGTCTTTGAGTCTCCAAAATAATTGCCAATTCAAACTTATTAGTCATTACCTAAAATCACTCTGCCTTTCTTCTAGTTCATTTTACTTTCATGCTCTAGCTCAGGATATTGCCTGGACCAAAACTCTAAATAAAGGGGTTTGGTTCCCACCTGCCTGAGCTGACAGCTTGTGTAACCTAGTCATCTGTTCCTACAGAAAAAAACTTCAAATAGAGATGAAAAAGTGGTGGTTAAAAAGGGAAGAGAGAGCAATTTCCCACCCTCCAGCTGCAGGCCTTTCCCACTTCTGCCTCTACAGTTCTTTCTGTATCAGAATATCACACTTTAAATCTCCCCTAGGGGTGTGCCTGAATTAAGATATTAAATTCTAACTTTTGGTAATATGGTAATTTTTATTGCTATTAGCTGACGTCATCACTAGTTTCCTGTTGATCATCATGCTGTTTGCCATCAGCTTCAACCTCCTCCTTGGTGTGGTGAAGGTATGTGCTCCACAAATAGCGTTTAGCTGCTTACTGGGGCCTCTCTGAGCTAGGAGGTAGTAGAGGAGGGCACCAGAAGAACCCTTACAGGAAATACTGAAGTATGATCATAATAGCAGATAAACATCTCTGTTCTTTTTAAAGGGGAAAACGTGGCTGTTTTGAAGTCTCAGATCTTGTTAGATCATTTGCAAAGCTGCTAACTGCCGGGATTACCAAATCTGGGTGACATTTTGGTCATAACTGTTTTTTGTGTTAAGGAGTGTAAGTGTTCTGATTTGAAAATGCTGTTGCGTTACCTCATTTCCTTGCTTTTTGCCAAGTCAGATCCTAGAGGTAAACCATAACTCTCCTAAAACAGTGGGGATTAGATTCCCATTCTAGGAGGAGAAATGACCATGTGTTGGTCTGGGAACCCAGGTTTACTTGCTGCAGAACTTTTTTGGGGTAGCTGAGTGACAGTTCTGCTGTGATCAAGTGTCAATGTTGCTTAGGGAAACTCCATGGTGGGGGGGGGAGGGAGAAAATGGATTTTGCTGCACTTTGTTTTCTGAAGCAATTGTCACTGCAGTACCTGGAATGAGCTGCAGAAAGTACTTTCAAGTATTGATACTTACTCACATTACCTTGCTTGGAATACAAATGACTGGCACTGTTTTTCCTCCTCCTCAGAAGAGGGAACGACTCCTGATTCCATTCCTTGCTCTACAAGTCATAGACTTTCTCCTCAGCCTCCTAACGATGTTCAGCTCCTACATACAAATCCCAGCAATCATTTCTGTGTCATCCCTTGGCCACACGGTGGGTAACAGTTCACTTCTGGGGTGGTGCTCTCGAGGGAAGGCACTATGAGAAGGATATAGCATATTTAGGAATTAAGGGTTATTATTTGGGGTGGCAATTCTTCGTGGCTATGCAGTTCCTACACTGTCTATTGCTGGAAATAGGATACAATCTTTGGTGGATTAGAAGGTGCACAAGGAGTAGCAGTGGCATCTGTGACAAGTTTGTTTCCTGCATCTTGGACTCTTCCTGATGATTTTGTTTTGTTTCTCAGGGCTTTGAGGAGGTTGTTCTGGGCGTGCCAATGCTGGGGAGGGTTGGAGATAAGCTATGAATACCGCTGTGCTGCCCAGAGAGTCCTTTGGAGCAGCTGGTATAAATCAACCCAACAAGCTGGTTTGCTTGGTGTTTTGGCTAGCATAAATGAATTAAATAGGTTAGGCTGTAAATTAGAGTAAAATACAGTTCGTTTGTAAATAGGGAAACTATAGATGTGATACAATCTTGTAACCATAAGCAAAACTTTGTTCTCTGTTCTTCTGCTTGTGCAGCAGGGACACTTGAAGATCCCTTTCTTGGCTCTGCAGCTGCTGGACTTCTGTCTGAGTATCCTCACTCTCTGTAGTTCATACATGGAGGTCCCAACCTACCTCAGCCTCAAGTCTTCAGACAACGGGGTAGGTAGTGAGCAAGCCTAGATGATTCGTGCCATGCTGTTAATCACTGGGAGGTTTCTTTCAATGTTTGTTATGACAAAGCAAGCCTTCTCCACAGTAAATCCAGAATTGCTGTCGGTGACAAAAGAGGAGTTTGCCATATATACTCAACAACGCAGTGTTCTTTACTGACAGTTTGCTTATGCAAGTGTTCCTTAAATGTACACCCTGTTTCCCTTGTAAAAATCTTAAGGATGCAAATTGCAAAGCAGAGTGGTTTGGATACAGCCTCCCTGCGTACATAGAAAACACATCAGCATTTCATCTTTATTAAATAGTCATACTTTTTCAATTCCCGTTTGAATATTCTTCTGAAAATCTTTCCCAAAGAAGTGTAAACAGTAAAAATACCCTGAGCAGCTGGAGATTTGCCTTTCCTGAGAAAAGCAAAAAGAAAGGTGACTTCTCCCACCTTCCTGAGAGCCAGGCTAAGAAACTTCCTGTGATATTCACAGCTCCGCGTGACACTGGTAGAGAGAATAAGTGTTTATGACCAAGGCCTTCTCTTTCCACAGGGCTTCTTGCCAACCCTTGCGAAGTTACCAACAGAGGAATATGTCAGAATAATGGTCACCTTCACCATTGCATTCATTGCTGTCCTCTTCCTCAAGGTAAATGGCTGCAGGGGCTGGTGAGTCATGAGGGCTGAAGGAGGAGGAACTGATTCTTCTCTCTCTAATCTGCCAGAGCCTTGGAAAGCCTTGCTGGTCTTCCCTTGTGCTTAATAGTAGCTCTGTCTCAGTGCAGCGTCTGAGGCAGGTTTGATATTCAAGTTGTTTATAAGTTTCTGCAGATGTGAGATATAAAAGCAAACCCTCTCTCATATTCATAGCCTATTCCTATTCAGTCTCTTCTAGAAGGATAAAAAGTTTGGAAACAAATACAGGAAAGTATTCTGCTATTGTATGCCAAAACAAATTAGATCATTAAGCAGCAGGTTACATCTTCCTCTGGGGTAAATTGCTGTACCTGCACTGATGTGAATGGAGTTATGCACACTGATATCCCAAAACTTAATTAAAATCTTTGAGCTGTTAAATCCTGCTTACCTTCTAGGAAACTCCACTGTGAAAGGGTTTCTATTCTTCCTGCTTCAATGGATTGGAGAACAGATTTTTCACTGAGGGGTTTCAAATCAGCTAGGAAAATCAGACCTCTCCAAGTATTTCAGTAGACTGTCTCAGTGAAAAATGCTACTTATTAGCTGGAAAGCATTTTTTTTTTTAATTCAGACTCTTCCCAAGTGGGCAGACAAGCCAGTGTGGAGCACAATGTCTTATTTGATTGCACTGCAGACATTACTTCAGCATATCTTTTAATATTTACATAAACTGCAGGCAGTAAGCTCTGGAGATAACCCTGAAACCCAACTGGCACAGCACTCTGAGTCTTCAGCAGAAATCTCACTGACCTAGCAAACAGGGCTTAGTTGGAATTTCACACAGGATAAGCTACAAGACTATTTAACTTACTGTGGCTGTTTGTGTTGGCGTTTAGGGGGAGACTGGATGGGGGGAGAATAATCTTAAAAAGTCAAGGGGATAGGCACAAGTATTCCTTGGTCTAAAGTCCATATAACTCCCTTCCTCCCCCTGCCCCCACAGAAATCACCAAGAACTTCATCCTCTGAACTCAGTGATAATCCCTTCACTCCTTTTCCATGTGTAACAAAGCCATTTTTATGAGACTTGGTTCCAAGTGATTAAGTTCTAATGAAGAATAGGGCAACAAGAAATATTTTAGAGCTTAAAAGGCCATTTGGCCCATGTAGGGCCCATCAGTTTCAATTCACGGTCTTCCCCCGCACCAGGGATGGGATCTAAATATGTTGGACTAGCCCAGGACCTTTTTACATAAATTGCCTTACTTAATGGCCTGTAACAAGCTTTTATTGCCCTTCCACTGATATGTGTTTCTGTCTATTTGGTACCATCTGTTTGCCTTCCAGGTTGCAACTTCTGCCCCCAAATAGTTATGCACATCCCACTCTACCATGTAGTTCAGCTGGCTAGAAGGTGGTCTGTCAGATGAAGAAGTCTGGGCACCTGCTTTCCTATGTGTATCTGCCCATGACTTTCTGTGGGACCCACAAGGACTTGCTTACCCTCTGAAGAACCTTTCCTGCTCAGTGCTCAGGGGACTGAATCACTCCTCTCCCTCTCTTCTCTCATATAAACCTTCTTATGCAGAGAACACATTCTACTGCAAGGTGGAGGACTCTCCATGCGACATCATAGCTCTTTATCAGTGCAGTGGTTGCCTTTAGCCTCATTTCTAGAGCCCCGGTGGTGATGTTTTCAGTTGTCCAAGTTTACGTACCTTAGAGATGGAAAGTGTTCAAAAGGCCAAGGGAATGTTACACATGCAATGCTTAGATAGCACCATTAGAGAAGACTCCCTCACTAATGTAGCTATGCACAGCAATCTTTATCTCACCTTAGTATCATGAATAAATGAACATCCTCTCCACTGCCATGGCGGATAAGAATGCAGAAAACAAGAGGAATAAAACATCTCTGGGAAACGAAGGCAGAGCAGGTTTCTGAAGTAGTTGTCACAAATGCTTTTTCCCTCCTGATCTCTAGAACAGAATTCCTGCCAACATAGTATTATAGACATTATGGACACCAGTAAACTTTTCCCCCTCTTTGGTCCAGCATGGAGAAGTATATCCTGCACTGCAACTCTGGCTGTTTTGAGTCACTCAGTGTTGGGATGATTCCAGTGTCATTGGTTTCCTTTGTATAAGCTGTGCATACTAATGTATTCTGCTGTTGTTTGCAAAAGTCTTAATTGTCAACTCCTTCATTGATTCCAGTGTAGCTACTGGATTGGCAGTGAAGCAAACTGTTCTGGAATCAAAATTGTTTAAGAAAGGAGAGGAAGGTTTTTACTTTTTTATTCTTTATTTACTGAAGCTTCTTCAGGGGATGAGTAGTTTTGGGTTCAGTTTAAATGATGACATCAGTGTCTTGCATGTTTGCCCTCTGTGTGAACAGGCTTTTGGAAGGGGAAGGCTTTTGCAATACTCTCTAACGGTTGTCCAAGTTTGGATTTACTTCCTTGACTTTGGAAGTTTGAGAGATAGATTCCTTCAACAAAAACACCTCATTCCTCGTTCTTGTTCTTTGTCTTGGCTTTGTGTCAAGACAAACATCCTCATTGTTCTAGGAAGTCCTAAGCTAGATGGCTAGTTCTTGGGGCATATAACTCCCTGCATTTTTTGAAAACACCAAATGTTTTTAAAGTGCAGTCTTAGGCCAATAAAAATAAGAGGCACACGACTTTGCTGCACTGCACATAGTAGGGAAAATATTTATTTAATATGGTATGTTTCACAGACTTTGCTTATTTTCTTGTGCCACAATCTGTCAATTGATCCATTTTTCTCAAAAAAAAAAAAAAAAAAAAAAAGCTATCTTTCATCTGAGGTGCATTTTTTTTTCTTTAGTATAACCAATGAAAATGCAAGACTTTCTTGAATGAGCCAACTCTTCAAGTCAAGTCAAGTCTAATATTGTTGATCAGCAGGCCAGGTAGATGTTATGCCTCAGGTGTTTTCCTGAGGCACCTGGACTTTGTGGCCTGCTTAGAAAAATAACATGAAAGTAAAACATGCTTCCATTTCCTTCCTGATGACAGTGAGCTCTCAGAGGTCTTAAGCATGTGTTTTGTACTTAATGTTAATCCTATTAACATTAACACCTCCCACCACTGCACTGCTCTGGACAGGCGGAGTTGTCACCTTTCTAGTGAATGGTCCAGACTGGTCTGAGGCTGTAATGTGTGATACTCAGACTTCTGTAAGGCTCTCGCCTCTAGTGTCATGGTAGAACAGTGGTAGGCTGATGGCAAAAGGGGAAATGCTCTTGTTGATTTGCAATGCAGTGACAGACTTCTTTCTTATTCAGGCCTATATGTTCAAATGTGTCCTCAGTTGCTTTAAGTATATTAAAGCCAGCAAGAGAGTGGAGGTGAAAGTCAACCCACAAAGAGCTGAGAAGGTGAGTAGAGAGTTCCATCATGAAAAGGTATGTTTGGCCATGATGGTCCTTACTCTTGTCTCTTTGACAGTCTGAGAGAGAATTTAACCCTTCAAATCTGCATCAACAGGCTCTAATAGTCAAGTTCCAAATATATTTCTCTAATTTTATTCCTATATAAAAACCTTTAAAGAAAATGGAATAGCCAAGAAACGCGGAACTTGGACTTCAGACAAAGTAGATAAATGAGGGTATATCACTCTTATTCTCTGATCCAGAGATGTGCTTTTAATTTCAGCTGAACTTTGGTTTCTATGCCTAATAGTGCTACTCATGCTTAAAATTAACTTTGTCTTCACCTTTTGCTGGATCAATGTCTGAAAGGCTTGCTGCCTTGCCCTTCATCTTAACGGTTTGCTAAGCCATGAATAGCAATGTCCTTACCTAGACTACTGATGAACTCTTTAGTAGTAGCATCCAGCTGCTCTGAGATAATGCAAGGGTTTTGTAGACTGTCCAAAAATAAGAGAGACAGTAAAGACATAGGAGAAGTAAAGAAGAAGAACATGGAATGCTAAATGGGGGCATTTGTCGTATTTAAACTTGGCAAATATGATGAGCATGGTCTTGCCAGCAGTGTGTGCTCCTACTGTGCATGAACGATGACTCTCAGGAATGATTTCTGTAGAGCTTAGCCTCTTTGCTTAGGCAACAAGGCTTGAAGTCTGGACATTAAAGAGCCTTGGTACATTTGTTGCAGCAATGCTTTGGGAGAAGAGGGTGGGGCTAGTTGTAAAGTGGTTATAAAGTGCCGCTTGCCTCCAGTTCTTCTGGATTTCTCTCCACCACCACTACCATGCAGTTCTCTTCCCCTGCATTGAATTGTAAAGAGAAACTTGCCTAGGATCAGATCCATGTGAAACTCTGTGGTCCCCACAGCAGGTCTAATGGTCTTCTCTTTCCAGGCTGTGCTGCCATCATATGAGGAAGCTGTAGAGTTGCCTTCCAAGGAATCTCCACCTCCCTATGTAGAAATCTAAGCTCTTCTCACAGGGAAGAGAAGACCCTGTGCTGCTGTTAGTGCCTCTTACCCCTTGTGTCAGATACTCGGCCTTGTTGAGAAGCCCTTGCTTCATAGCCATATCATGCTTATTACAGTGCAACTCACTTGTAGGAGCCTCTAAAGAGTGATAGTGAACTGCTGGAGCTGGTGCCTTGTTCTGCACTAGCAGACCTGAGCTGATACCAATGACTGAGCTGCAGTGCTCTTTTAATAAACTTGGCACCAGGCAACACAAAAGCTCCCATCAACATCTGGCTAACGTGAAAGTACGGGCATTGGCCTGAAACTCTTGTCAGGCTTACTTTATCCCAGCTGGATATGGGTTCTCATCTGTTTGATATCTTTAACTCAGCAGCTATGGGGAGCATCAAGCATTTAGCAAGTGGAATGGGGAGGGGGGAGAGCAAGCTAAGACCTTTATGCTGAGATAGCATATTTCAGAGTTAGGCTATGTTAACCAGCAACATCTAATGAAGACCTAAGGGAAAGGGGATCAGCAAAAGGCTGAAGATCCCAAATGAGCTACAACGCAGCTCTCAAACCTGTCTGCTTACGGTAATGATTAGTAGTGAGTGCTCCAGAATATACAATATGCTGGAATTGTCACAGTATTGCTCTGCTATTCTGTACCTGAGTGTTTGCATTTTGGGATTTTTTTGTGTGACTTGAAAGATGAGCTTCAATAAAAAAAAAAAAAAGTTAATGATTTTAATCTTCTGCTGTCTGACTTTTGAATGGTGCTGTCTTTGTCTGAAGTATGTCAAAAGGAAGCAATAGTGTTTTGGTTTTGGGGTTTTTTTTTGAAGCAATTAGTAAAAATGATGTCCTGAGCTTTAGGCCAACATCTCAAAGGCATTAGATCTTGTGTATTGTTTGCAAAGAAAAGGATGCTATTTCTAACAGCCATCCCTGCAGTTTCATCTGAGAATCTAGCTTGTTCCTTCTACGTTGTCACCGGTGATAAAGACCCTGCCTCAAGCATGTTTTCTGCGATGCATTCAAAACTAAGTCTGACTGCACAGGTCAGTCTGCTCAGATGCTAGTGAATAATGTTGCTGATGATAGATGAGTGAGAGTGGAATTTGGCCTCCATTCACCTTTTTTTTTGGGGGGGGGGGGGTAAGGGTTGGCTTTTTAAAAAAAAAATCACTTGGTATGAAAGTATAATTTGCTCAACAGTAAATAATCCAACACCATCCACAAGTGAGCCATAGCCTAGGCTCTTTGTTCTGCTCAGATACAGACAACGGTTGAGGGAAAGACCTTGCTAAAGGGAAAAATAAGAAATATCAATGCTATTCCTGCTCTTCTCACTGGATATGTATTTAGGTATATGGTGATATGGTATTTAGGTATATGGTCTTCAAATAGTTCAAATTCTGCCTATAATTAAATTCCTATCAGTGATGCTCTTGGCTGTTTAGTTACTGCAGCAGAGTAAAATGTTCCCTAAGCCTCTTAGTTTAATTGACTTTGATAACACAGCTAAAGCTGTTAAAATACATCCAATGCATCTCTCACAGAGATAGGTTTTCTTGCAGTGTCTACAAGGATTCAAGCCTTTGGGTACACACCTGATTTTTCTAAATGAACCTGATGTTTTGCAGGTCTTAGCAAGCCAGATGATCACCCTGTATTTTCTCTCCAGGGCTCAGAATAGTTCTTCATGAAAGCCTGGCTCAAAAAAAAAAATGAAATCTGATAAAATGTATAGATTTATTGAGAGTTTCCAGCCAGGTCAGGGACTGAGTTCTAGACAGGAAATGGTTTTGGTTTTCTGAAATGTTAGATGATGTGGCCAACACAAACCAAACAGGAGCTGTCACAAGCTTGCTAATAAGTCGGATGGTGGCACTATCAATGGTGGTTTTGAGATTGATAAAATGACTCTTTTTAATGTGCTACTGTTACACTTTTTTCCTTCTCTACACTGATTTCCTGATGTGAATTTCTCCACTAGGGGCTGAGAACCAATTCATGCAGAGATGTTTAACATTGCTCCACACTCGCTTTTGTTTCCAATGCAAAGGTGAAGGAATTCTTTGATGCAGATAGTGAATTGAGCTGGTGAACTCGGTGTTGATAGGACACAGAGTTACATAAGCTTGACAGAGGGACGTGACCAGCTTAGAAGCAGTGGTATCTTGGGGAGGTGGTGATGCCCCAAACCTCAGTTAGATTCCCCGACAGACTGAGTGCTTTTCCCCAATGTGACCCAGATAAAATACTTTCTTTTTCTGACCCATTTCCCTTTTTACAAAATGAAAATTGGGAAATTTGGCTGGAAACATGATTGTGCCATGAGTGGAAACATGGCTTTTGGCTTTACTTTGTGAGTCTATGTTCCATCTGTCTCATTGCTTTCAGTGCCTCTGCTATGTTTAATTTATTGATCTTCTCTAAGTATTTCTGGTGCCTTTGCCTTTGTTTGGAGATTTGCCTCTCCCTCTGCTTTGAAAACAGATGGAAAAAAAAAATCACTTGAGCCAAGGCTGAATCTACCTGCAATAGAAAAGTTGCATACACTTCACTGGTCTCCCCATTCCATAGAGAGAATGAGGTATAAAGGCAGAAGAAACAGCTCGTGCCAGTCATGAGTTAGGAAAGAAACAGCAGAATGGGTGAGAGTGATCTTGATCTGCTCTCAAAACTAGGCTTAGTACCCACGACTGCAAGAAAGGCCTCTAGAAGTCTGAGCAAATCCCTACAGGCTACCTGCCGATTGTCCTCATGGCTGGGGGAGAAGAAGCTGTGCTCATTGCCATTACAGTAGTCCATTTTATTGACACAGGTACTAGCTGATGCCAGGGATGTTGTAAACCCAAGCTGCATGCTGGAAGTGGTCCTATGCACCACTCACAGCCTCCTTGTCCAGAGTTAGATAAAACAGCTCAAAGGATGGAAATGTTCCTTGGTGAAGGTAACTAGCACAGGTTGCTCTAGCAATCTAGACCATGCAATTTTGCAAGAGAGTCCTCAACATCATCTGTTTGGAAACTCAGTAAAAGTTCTGATTCTACAAATCATTTTGGTGAGTAAATAGTGTCAAATCTAGCAGAAAATAGTGCATTGGTAAATCTTTGGGAGGGATGGAAGCAATTTTTCTGGTGCTGGCTTCTCTCAGACTTAGAAACTGTATCCAGAAACATGATGGAGATCCTAGCAACTTGACAAAAATAGCATATAATGCAATAGAAATGGTAGTGCTCAAAATCAGGCAGATCAAATCATGTCCCTGCGATGCAAAAGTCTCTTTTATCTCAAGGGCATTCTGAGGTCCAAAAGAGAGTATAAATATATCTTGAAGGGGGCAAAGACAGCAACTTGGCAGTATTCCCTGGCATCTCCTCAAGCTGACGTAAGCCCATTTTCTGGCTAGCTCACTGAGGTGGCTGAGGGAATCCTGGGTGATGGACATGCGGTGTTTCTCCAGAAGTCCTTCACTCCAGATAACCCTTCAACAAAGGTGGACTGTGCTGCCCTTCTCGGTATTCTTGCTGCCTTGATTCCTGCTGATTTGAATGGCACCTACAAACTTTTCAAGATTCAGACCACAGAGCCCGGGACATAACCATTATTATTGTATAAATTCAACATCATAAAAAGTAGGCTTTATTTCAGCTTTTCTACTGACAATAAATTAAGATAATTCACTCACATTAGTAGAATGAAGATGCTGCTTCTGCTGTCCCTAGTGCTGGGCCCAGAATGACAAAAGTTGACAAGTGTGCTAACGTACCAGCCAAAATCTTTTGCCTTCTCTCTGCCCTCTCCTCCATCTGTCCAGCCACCCCTGTGGACTCTAGCTGAGAATCTTGCTCATCCACATATCTGTCCAAAGCATCTCCGCAACACTTCTGCTAGTGAAAGTTATTTTACAAGACTGCTCCTCTTCTTGGATGACCCTATGCCTTTTATTACTACATCTTCCCGTTCTTCTCCTTTTGTAAGATTTGTCTTGATCCAGATGCCCACAGAGGCACCCTACTCTTTACAAATGATAAGCCTTATATTGCTGTTTCATTAAAGCAAATGTGAATACAACTATCCTGACATCCTGTAAACCTTGCTTTTGTGAGGGCTGGTGGGGTCGTTCCACAGCTGTGCTGAAGACTGACCCTCCCTTAGCCTGTTTATTTTAATAGGACAGAACTAACCTTAGGAACTTCTGGGCCAAGCCAGTGTTGCTGGTGCCACTGTGCGGGTTGAGAAGTCAAGGCATGGAGGGAGAGCATGAGTAACCCAAAGTTTTGCAGGTGGTCAGCAGGAGAGCCAGGAATAGTGCCCAGGAGACAACTCCATTCTTAGCTCCCAGGAGGGGATGTGGGCAAGGTTAATATGGCAAATAAAAAAAGATCCCTCTGAAATAAATGTGACCTATAAAATACATAAACATTGACTAGCCATAAACAGCATTTACTATTTACAGCATAAGAGCACAAGGATATTTACCAGCCATTTGCAGCTTAAAGGATAAACAGTAGTTCTTTTGATCTTAAGTTGTCGAAAGGGTCATATTTAAAGCAATTCATTTCTCCGCAGTCTTTCACCCTTTACATCATTTGTTTTGCCTAACACTGATCCCACTGCTGTAAATATAAGTTCTGCAATAAAGTGGTGTTGCAGTAAATATCCTTTCTGATAAAGACGCAGGCTGAGAGGGACTCCTCCACTCCTAGTAACAAGGAATGAAATAGAAAAGCTGGGATAAAACATGAGAATTGGAGCTTTGATTAAATGGCAGCTTCCATCACAATTTCTCTGAGTATATGAAAAATGGTGGCTGTGAATCCAGCTCAGAAATACTTATATGAGAACATCAAAGAAAGCCTGAAAAAAGGCAAGAAAATTACTGAGTATTTTAGTAAACCTCTGAGTTTTCTGGTGGCTGGAGGACAAGAAAGCTGTGTTTATTACAACTAACAGGTTTGTTTAGAATGCAATAAAAATCAACAGTAAACTACTCGGTATTTGGATGCTTGTCCCTTCCCATGCCCTCTCCTTTCTCTGCTGCTTCTGTGGCTAACGAGCACGACTTAGCCACAGCTCCAGATTCCTCCTAGGATGTACTTATGGTCCAGGGCTAGAAACACACAACGATGTGGACAGCTTAAGTCTGATGGGCCAATTCCTGAAATTTTAAATGAGTTTGGATGCAAATGCTACAGTGTTTAGGAGTAATACCTTGTTTGTGAATATCTTCCATTTGACATATAAGAGTAAAAAGATGCACTGGTAGCAGTGATAATATTTCTGCGAAGTCTGCATCATTTATATAGAGCACAAGTGACAGAAAATACTTGCTGTTGAAATAGGTGGAGGCAGGAGGTTTTTCATGCATTACCTCCGGGGTTCTGGCTGTATCATTAAGCTGTATCCTACAGCTTGGGAGATGATGAGTAGTTGTTGAGTTGTTGGGCCACCAGTCACACACCTCTTTGAAGGACCTTGCATATGACCAAGGAGGTGTCCAAGTGTCCCCTGCCTGCTGGGAAGCCTGACTGCAACATGCTATTTGCAATAACTGGCCAGAAACTGGTTCACTGGTTTGAGCTTTTGGGGATTTTTTTTTGAAGTAAAATCCAATATTTTAAATGCCTTCTGTCTGAACTGTGGTAGAAGTTTGTAAATGTCCTGAGAACCAGAAATCTAATTCCCTTTTACTCACAGAAGATCAGCCCACTGTTCTGGTTCATTTTTGTTGAAGTGGCTTATTGACATTTTGATTTTATCATTTTGGTTTGTTGTACTGTGGAATAGTATTATACTAAGATATTAAATGTAATAATGGTATGTTTATCGGAAATATGTAAACACAAAACTAAAATACTATTTTAAAATAAAACTTGAACAAAACAAATTGGAAGACTAAAATGCCAAATGAAAACAATGCATTTCTGCCTTATAGAAACAAACTAAAATGTCATTTTTTTTGGCTTTTCGCATCTAATCTGTTTTCCTGTGAAATGTTGTGCATGCAGTGATAGAGAATGAATCTGCATTTATATAGTTTATGCCATCAGACTTGCTTGCCATCAAAAAATGTCAAATGAGAAAGCTGCCACCTTTCCCTGCTGATGACAGTCCTTTTAGTCTGTACTCGCTTCTTTTTATTTCTTATTTTTAAATGGGACTTACTCTTTCCCACACAACTCAGAACTGGCAAATTTGGCGATGAGGAAGGCACCTGGCAGGCAGGTGTGACGTCTCCTGCTTTGCCATCTAGGTTTTAGGAACAAGGAAAGATGATTAGGAAAACAAGAGAGGATCAGAAGGAGAATTCAGCACGGCAAACAAACCATGAAATTTTTGCCGCACTCTGGTGCCTCATGCAGAGCTTCACGGCACCTGCCACCAAAGGAAAACCTCACAGCTACCAGGACACAGACAGTGACACCAGCATCCCTGATTAGTCACAGTGAGGAGGGCAATCCATGCTGGAGTCTTCTGTAAAACCCAACTGTCTCTGAAAAGCCATTCATGTTAATTCAAGCAGAAACCTTGGCTGTAGTTAGGTTGTGTCAGTAGTTATGGAAGTACAAAGGCTTTCCAGCCCTGCAAAGCAAGTCTAATATTATGATTTTCCAGCTGAAGTGTCCCAGCAGTTTAAGCACTCTGATGGTGAGCCTTACGCTGCCGTATCATTAAACATTGCATCCACGCTGTGACATTCAGACAGGGCAACCGAGCTCACTGCAGCCACGCTCACTGCCTCCACTCTGGCCAACAACAGGCACCAGCAACCGTGGCCCCGTATCAGCGATCCTGGGACAGCCCTGCTCTGCCAGCAGCTCCAGTTCGTCTACCACTGCCAGCGCTGGTTGGAGCAGGGAGGCTGCAGCCGGCAGCGCTGAGTGCTTTTATGGAACGGAGCAGACTGTTTCTGCATGCAGACCTCAGTTTCTGTTGAGAACCATTGGAGATTTCTCAAAAAAAATATATATATATATATATATTTGCCACCTCCCTGTTGAGAACAGGCCAGAGGGAGTCATAATCTGAACAAGAAGCAGAGAGCCACAGGCCAGGGTGCAACCCAGGCTAGCAAACCCATATAGATTTGCTATATATAGTGTTTGGGTGCTGTCTTGCTTAGTCTTTTTTTCTCCATCTGCACTCAGATGATAACATAACAGGATCATAGTTAGGGGAAAAAAGCTCTGTCGCTTTACACAAGAATTTACTATCAGGCTGAAGCATTTGACTTCAGTGGGAACAAGATGGGCCCAGGATTTTCTGCTGAACCTCCAGCAGTGGGAGGAATGAATGGACTGGTATTTAAAACAAGCACTTCTTTACTAAAGGGACACATGCGTTGATGTGTCGGAGGAAGAGACAGATCTGCCTTGCTCCAGGACGCGGGAAGCTCACAATAGTGGCTCTGCAGAATGGCAGGGCCGCTCTGGGGCCAGCATGAGCCGTCGTTAACGGTTTGTCTGTTTATGTTGCGAGTGGGCTTGGGAAGAGCTGTAAATGCATATTTTCCTCTTGCAATATTGAATCCAGTGTTTTCATTTTGTGAAGCCTGAGGAAAAATTATGTTTCATATTTTAAAAATAAACACTGCTTTTACAGAGGTATAAATGCAGACCTATAGTATCCAGCACACCTTTGCCTCTCGCCTTATTTTCAAAGCTTTAATGTTGCTTGTGTGCCCCAACCTCCGCTAGAAAAAATATTCACTTGAAATGTATTTATCTTTCTTTGCTAATTAGCAGCAAAATGACACAGAGAAACTTTATATTTTCCTCCGCAAGAACAGCCATAGAGACTTCATTATGGAGGGCTCTGAATGATCCCTATTCATGGCAAGCAAGTACTGTCTGCACCAATAGGTCCCTGTATGCATGACAGAGTAACAGGAGAAACCCCATCGTAGACAGAGTTGGAGGTAAAATCTCCAGGATTTTATGCTTTTATTTTACTTTGTTCCCTAATATTTGTAAGTGCGTGTGTGTGTGTGTGCGCGCTACATATATGGAGGGTATATGTACCTGTGTGCATTTAAGCAGCAAAAGTACTTATACATATTTGTACTCATCTAAATTTGCACATAAACAAACACATGCATGAAAAGTATGCATGGAGGAGAGTTATGTGTCTGCATACATGTATATACACATGCACGCATGCATTCATATTTGTTTGCATGTATGTTCATGTACATATATATTTATGCATACTTTCACAGGCATACACATATACATAAAGTTTTTATATAGGGCTCTGTGTGTGTGCATAGGCACGTGCTTTCTGTACTAATCCATGATCAGATTCTGCAATTTTCACATCCTACATGGTAGCCCTTTTAATCCCAGGGGGCTCTGAAATAAGAAGTAAATGAAATAAGATGCCACTAAGTTTGGAAAAGGGAAGGTGACTCTGAGCCTCCATGACAGAAAGAGGTAAAATGGGAGCAAAACAAGCTCCGTGGAAGCATTTGCTCCTTCTGATTAAAAATTTCCAGCGAGCTTTGGAGATGGTGGGAAGCCCGGGGTTGTGTTTGTGTGCACCTGCGAAGAGACAGGATAGTAGTGCAACAAAGCCCTGATTTTGCACGAGAACATATCCATCTTTTAATATCTTAATTAACATGTTTGATGTTAAAAGTGTTACAAATAATCTGGCAACTTCACTACGGACAGGTCTTTTTTTTCCCTGATCAAAAAGCCTTGTTCTACAGGAGCTCTCGGCCTCTGCTGAAGCCCTTTTGGAGTAAAGAGCGACTCAGAAGAAGCAAAGAAGAACTGGCCTTTGAATTAAAGGTAGTTTGCCAACGCAGATGAAATGGATGAGCGCTCCAGGGTCTGCAGCTAGAAAGGTGAGCAAAGACTAATCAGTCACAGAGGGAGGGCTTTAATCAACCAACAATAATGTAACGTTACAGTATTTAAAAAAAGGCGGGGGGGAGGGAATAGATGCATTGCTTTGTGATGAAACCATCATTAAATCCATCTTACTCCAGTACCAAAAATCTCCTGCTGCTCTTCTTTACAGAAGACATTGGCTTTCTGTTCACTTGCAGTATCACCAGTCTTATTTGTTGATTTAGATAATTGGCTTTTTGTGGCAGGAGCTGCCTGTCCCTCGTGGGTGCAGACTTGAGCGTTCCGCTATAAAAAAATAAATCTAACTTATAATCTGTCTTTCCTGCATTTCTTGTCTATTTATCTGGTTTAGGTGACTGAGTTCCTTCTCCCTCTCTCTTTCCCTTTCCCTGCACTCCTGCCACGGGGGCACAGAGAAGTGACTGTTTCCCTCAGGAAGAAATTTGCTCTGTATCCTGCTCATTTGCCGGTGTCTCACCGAGCCTTGCTCTCGTCTTCCTCTCGCCTCCTCCTGTGACAGAGTATTTGCCCGCAAATTAAGCAGAAGTAGCAAAGCCCCCAGTCCCACCGGCCAATTTCCAGCCCCGCGCTTGGCAAACGCGCGGACCGAGATGTTGATTTGTGTGACTCTATTCCCGTCCCCCTCCCACCGCCTCCCCCTTCCCGGGTTTTGCCGCAGGAAGGACGCGAGCCTGACGCACCGCAGACCGTTTACTTTCTGTGGCAAAGCCCGGGTTGTGCCGATGGGAGCTGGTGATTGACAGGTTAACTCCAGTTCCCCGGGGCTGGCTTCACTGGTCCCACTGTTACGGTCCCAGATTCCCCACATACCAGGCCGTTGCTGGTCTCTTTATAGCTCCCCATCCCCTTTGCCGAGCAATGAAGCCATTGTGGAGGACCCGGGGGCCGGCAGGACTCGACGTCCCTCCCTGTCAATAACCTTCCCCCCTCCTCACCTTCGTGTAATATTTTCTCCTAGGCGTTGTTGCTTGCCCCTCTCCCCTCGGTGCCCACCACCTCCCCCCGCCCCAGACACTTCACACGTGTCAGGGGCTGGCCCCATGCCTCCCCGAGGCAGGGCAGGTTAATACCTCGGGGCCAAGGCTCTCACTTGCCACTCTGCATTCAGCCTCCAGCTCCTCCACAGCCATGGACAGGATTTTCTCTGGCTTTCTGCTCTCTTTGCTGCTTCTCCTCCAGAGCTATGGAGTTTATGGGGTACCACCACAGCCACGAGGTAAGTGGAGAGCTCAGCACAGGGGATTATGTGGGTCTGCCTTGTGCCTCCCAGCCTGAGTAGGGATGGTAAAGAAGATGAAGAAATGAGAAAGATGCCCAGTATCTGCCAGGGAAACAAGGAAGTTTTCTCAAGTATTTTTCCAAGGCAGCAAAACCTGGAGATCTGTTTGCTTCTGCCTGTTTCATTGCTTTAGAGTAATACTGAAGGCTCTGTACAGATGCACAGAAACCAAAGGTGGCATCAGATCAGCCCTAGACCACAGCATAGTGTCAGGTTTTGGCTGGAGGATGCCCGGTCAGGGAAGGACCTCTCCCATGTCTTCAGAAACTTCTTCCTCTTTGCAGCTCTGTGGAGGGCTGGTTTTGCTGGGTGCTCAGGAAGGGAGTTGGCTGGACAACCCAAGCTCTGGTTAACCTCACAGAGTAGGAAAGTCTGGGCCAGGTTCCTGAGGCTTGGCCTTACTCAGGCTTTACTTAACCCGTTCTTAAGCAAAATCCATCTCTACTTGTCTTTTCAGGTGGCATATAAAGTAGCAAGATAGGAGATGCGCTGCCTACTTTTTGAGGTTGCGCAGTTTAGTTTCAGGGTCTGTAAATCTCAATCTGTAATTATTGTCAGCAACTCCTGGCTACAAAAGAGAAGGGTTTGAGAGGCTCCTGTTTAGAAAGTGTCTGTCCTTTGCTAGGGGTGAGATGCTGCTATGGGCTCTAATCAACCTGGGAAATTCACTGCAGAAGGAGGTGGCCAGGGTAAACTTTAGTCGTGGATTTTAAAAATGATTGAAAGGCTTTATGACAAAGAATAATATATATATCTAGGCAGATCGTGACAGTTGTAAAACAGGTGTGACAGTGACTGCAATGTTAGCTGCAGCTTTTGAAGGGGACTTTTCTGATATACTGGCCAGTTTCTCCTTGGTAGTTTGGAAGAGATTTATGTTTGCAGTGGAACAAGATAAGTATGAGATACCACTGAATACGGAAACTAGACAGACTGGTCATCCGAACCAGGATGCTCTATTGTGAACAATCGCTGCTTCCAGAATGTCTTTTAATTCTGAATTACTAGGCAGATTTCCTGTTCTTTTAATTAATTTGGCAATAATGCCCTAAGAGTTTTTTATATTAAAATAGTGCATGAAGTTCAGCTATTCCTGAATCATTTCCGGTGTGGACACTTTTGGAAATAGAGGAGGGTTTTACTTCTGGTTTAATTCAACTTTAAAATAAACTATATTGTGTCAAGACGTCACTCAGAGTAAGTGTGCTTGAATGGCACCCACAGAGATAACCAAGGCCCATCCTGCAGACCCTCATGCATGCACAGTGGCTGTGACCAGGCAGGCAGAAACCCCCAAGCTACGATCTTATATTTTTTTTCTTTTCTCTTTATTTCCCTTAAATATATTGCAGTCTTATAAAAAGAGATTAAAAATGTTACTTAGGGCAAAATCACAGAGCTTCTATGAAAGAAGAAAATGCACTTCAAAATTTCTATTGGATCCAACTGTTCCTAGGGGAACATTCTAACTTTTCTTCCTTGATTTGTCACCTGAAAACAAATTTGATTCATTAGTTGCAATAGCAAAGGGGAATCTGTCCTTTATTTCTGGAGGAACTGATTGCAAGACCTTCAGCCTTTCCCTGTATCTTCATTTCCCACCTGTAAAATGGGTATAAACCAAATCCTGCTAAAAGGGTTTGCAATCCTGCATAAGATGGACTATCAGCTGAGTTTTCTCCTTCTGCTGCAATGAATTATGGCGGCAAAGTGAAAGTCACCCCTATGGGAAAAGGTTATACTGCATTTTAGTGGAAACTTGAGCATCTGACACAGTAACTACCGCCTGCTTCCCTTTTACACACAGCATCACTTAGAGAAACCTTGTCTGGAAGCCAGATACAGATTCAGCATTAGTGCCTCACAGGAAACTAACCTGATTAGATTCTTTATGGATATATCACAGGGTATTTATTTTTGTGTGTCTGAAAGACTGAAAGCTCCATTAGATTTCACACTGAGGACTAGCTATAATATTTATGTCATAATTTGGAACAGATTTGTTGGCCCAAAAGCTCACATTTAAAAATCTATCTGCAGAAATCTCCTTTATGATATAACCTATATCGTTCCTCCATGTGGAAGTCAAATATTAACAGAGCACTAGATACCCCCACAGAGACAGGCTAAATGACAGGAAAAAAAAAATAAAAGAACAGAATGCAATAGATCTGGAGGGGGAAATGAGACAACTCATTTAAAAAATCATTAAAAATATCAGTCCTTTTTATGTTTTGCCACAGTTGAAAATTAGGATGGTAAACAGCATGAAAATGAGAAAGTAAAAAAAAAAAAAAAAAAAAAAATCAGCCAGCTTTTTTCATTGCTGATGTTTTCTGTTTATACTGTCCATTTTTACAGTGGATGTTCACATCTTACTATGGGGTTGTAGAGATTAACTAGGAATTGCATGGTCCTGCATCTCTCTGTTGTATTCTCTCTCACCAGTTCACAGAACTAAAGCAGTGGTGGTCTTCGCTGTATTACAGTGTTTCATTACCAGTGCCACTAGCTGAAGAACAGGAGACTGGGTCGTATTCTGTTAGCTGAATCTGTGAATCTTGATTCATGACTGAATCTGAACTGTTGAGTTTCATGCCTGCTTCGAGTCACGCGTGACAAAGATACAAGCTTGTTAATTAATATCCATGTGGCTTGCTTGCTCAGATCCAAACTGTGATAACTTATTTTTAGATTTTGTTTAATACAGAATGGCATATGTAGGCTGCAGTTCACAGCTTTCTTCCTCTTTCCGTGCTGCTATAAGTGAATTAAGTTTCATTAAGTTACAAGTGGAGAACCTGGTCCCGGAAGTGCAGAGCTGGTATCTCATCAGTTCACTGCTTTATAAGTACAAGTTATCCATGAACAGCCGTATTTTTCTTATAGAGTCTTTTCTAAGGACAAAGAAAATTTAGCAGTCTTACGTTGGTCTCACTGGGCCTCTGTGAGACAGAGGGAGAAAGGGTTAAGAGCTTGTGGGTCCTCTAGCCTCAACTGCCTGCTCTAAACTGCAAGTCCATTTTTACTCCAGAATATTTTGCTCTTCTCTTTCCTTTACCTTTCTCCTCCGTCTTTATCTTTTCCAGGCACCCTGTGCAGAACCAAACCCACCGACCTGGTGTTCGTCATCGACAGCTCTCGAAGTGTGCGCCCACATGAGTTTGAGAAAGTCAAAGTGTTCATGTCCCGGGTGATCGAGGGCTTAGACGTGAGCCCCAATTCCACCCGGGTGGGTGTCATCAACTATGCCAGTGCAGTCAAGAACGAGTTCTCCCTCAAGACCTACCAAACCAAAGCCGGCCTCTTGCAAGCTGTTCAGAGGATAGAGCCACTCTCCACTGGGACTATGACTGGCCTGGCTATCCAGTTTGCTATTAATCGGGCTTTTAGTGACGCAGAAGGGGCCAGAGTGAGGTCTCCCAATATTAATAAGGTAAGCAAATTATGTGTTTCTTTGCTGTGTGGGAAGGACTTGAAGATCCCACTTTTTTGTGGTTCACCATGGAATAATTGGAAAAATTAGAAAATGGGGAAAAGTGATTCTCTCTCTGTGCTCAAGCTAATACTGACTCATGTTCAGTGAGATGTTAAATGCTTTGATTGTGTGGGAGCAAATGGGGGTTAATTGTCAGAATTGAAAAAGCTGAAGAGAGTCCCAACTCTCTTTGAAAACAAAAGTTCAACTTTCCTTTGGAATTTAAAAATATCCCCCAAAAACTCACAAGGTAAAAGAGCTGGCCAGGAATTGTCTAGCTAAAATTAATCCAGCATCACTAGCTTTCCGGCATCTGGAGTCCTTACAGTGTATGCTCCTTAGGACATGGTGTCCTGCTTCCAAAGTGCCTGCAACAACATACCACAGCAAAGTACTGACTTCAGCTGGCTTACTATGTATGAACATACTAATATTAACAGCACTCATCTTCCCCAACTTATTGTAATAAAAATGTCTCAGAATCCACAACTGTAAAAAATGAGGCAAATTTCTGAAGATTTCCATTGTAACGGCTCCTTTTACATGTAGCTATAAAGTGAAGTGCTGTTCCAGTGTCCTTCACAAGTCTTTCAACTTTTCAGAGGCTAACTAATGACTATGTTTTCCATTCTGGGTATTGCCTTCAACTACATAGACTTCGATGGTTATTTGGCATTTAAGGTTGTGGTATAAGATCAACTTAATTCTACACTTGATTCCAATGGGCATCACAGGTCCTGGACAAGATTCTCTGTCCAGGAACCTCAGTTAAAAAAAAAAAAAATCCCAGATATCTCAATTACCCACTTTGGATTTCGCCCTGAGTGCAACCAGACCTCAACCCAGTGACAGTCATCAGGAAGTCTCTCTTCTGAGCATGTGGAAACTGTGTATTCTTGATAGTATATTTTAGCTAAACATCACGAATGTACTTCCTAGGCCCTTGTGCCCTGTGCCAGCTCCACTGGCTCTCTGCTACGATACAGGACCAGCAAAATAAGCAAAGGCTTTATGCAGGCAATTAGAGCTTTCCACCAGCTGGACAAGAGCCCAGTTGCTGGAGTGAGGAAGTCTGGGATCTTTCTCTTGATTACAATATTTTTGGAACATCATTCACTTTCCATTTCCCTCTGCTGCTAGTAATGCAATAGGGAAGGCAGAGTTTTCAGAGTGGAGTATGGAAAAGAAGATACCCCGGGATGTCAAGTTATAAATAATACTGAAACATGAAAAACAGGCACTAGTAAAGATCTGCTGCCTCCAAAAAAGAGCAATCTAAAGGCTCTGCAAGTTGGGAGTTTACAAGAGATCCCTGAAAACTGAGGCCATCATCCACAAAGATGATCTAATTAGCTGTCTTGTATGTCCTCCCCTTCGTGCTGAACTATGACCTATTTGCAAATGTGAATGAATCCATCTTCATATTGTCTTTTATTGTGGGGTTCACAGAGGGGAAACATTTCTGTATTTTAGCATAATCTGGTTTGAGTCAATAGGAAGAAAACCACAACTGATAACTTCAGAAAATTACACTCCAAAAAACTTTCCTTAAATCACACTGGCAATCTACTCCAGAGGAAGAAACTCATCTGACCTGCCATCATGATCATATCACTCTTCAAGCTTAGGAGTTGCCTGGTGCAAAATCTAATAACCCCTCTCTGACAGGGGAACTTGGAGGCCTAGCTGCAACAGTGTTTATTCTGAAACAGTAACACTTGTTTTGTTTGTCAAATTCTTTGAGGTTCATTGAAAGAAATCACTGTAGAATTGCAAGACCTCATTAATATTCTAATTGTCATTATCATTTTTAGTAGAGAGTTTTAAAATCCTTTAGTGGCAAAACTAATTTTTCTAATTCATTTGACTGGGCTACTTCAAAGAGACCAAGTATGGATTCAGCCTTTAGCTCAAAGCTGCAATTTTCTGGAGGTTCAGATAACTCCCTGTTACTGCCAAGGTGTGTTTTAGTTTCCTCATTTCCCCAGCAGCAATATGGATGTCACAGGGCCACAGGAGAGGCGGCAGTGACACACTCTGCCTGCTCCCAGACAGGCTCTGGAAGAGACTCATTTCTAGGAGAACTCTGCTGCTCAATCTCTCTGCCGAGGACTTCACTAAAGAACTGTTTCAGATCTTGTATGGAAGATGTTTCCTCCCATGAAACCATTCTGGGGAGCCGGTGGGAAAGCAAGAGCTCTCCAGGAGAGGCCTTCTGCTGCCCTGTTGACAGCCCAGCTCAGCTTGACCAGAGTGTGCTACTCTCAAGAAACATGACCAGGGCAGAAGCAACGGATTTCCTCTGAGCAGCACCATCCAAGGCCCCACGTTAACAATGGCTTTCTGTCCAGAAGGAAAAAGTCATGGGAAATTTTCATTTTTGTCTGATAACTTTTAGCACAAAGCCAGACAACCAAACTGGGGGAAAAAAAGATCAGCTGGATGATACTATGTTTTTTTCAGAAAAATTCACTTTAATTAACATGCAAAAGTCATTTCATAAAAAGAAAGAAAATATTTTTGCCCTCCAAACAAAGAAAATTCCAAGAATTTGAATGCCAAACCTCAGAAATGTTTCAGTTCTTGAATATTGACAGGAAAAAGGAGATTTGTTTCTCAATACTCTAGGTATGACTTTGGAAAAAAAAAAAAAAAAAAAAAAAAAAAAAGCTTATTTATCATCTCTGCAGTAATTGTTGTTCAGTACCCATAAGTCAAGGTGTCCTGCTTAAGCGCACAAAGACAAGCTCCAAGTTGGAGGGGCATCTACTTGTACATCTCTTGCCTCCTACACTGCTGGCTGCTGGCAGGAATTGCCCAGTGTGCAACAGTAAATGTAGTGATCCAGAAGGGTGGATGTTGTTCCTTTCCTTGGAAATGGTCATCTCTTGCTGGGGTAATGACTATAATGTTTGTTTCTGAGGTGTGACTGACATCATCAGACTTCAAATCAATGCTGTAGAACACCTCATGGTTGGACATGGATGCATGAGGAGTGCCAGTCAGTGTGCAAAATTTGCTTTCCCAAAGCTGGCACCTGTTGCATGGCTTCACATTAGCAAAAATCTCAGGCAGTTTCTAATTTGCCATTAAGTAGCCTTTGAGATATAACAAGCTTTTTAGATCCATTTTCTTCTAGGACTGCTACCGAATCCATTCATGTCCTTCAGATACTTCACTATTTTTACATATCTTCTCCTTTCTTTATCTAAGTCCCCAATGTCTATTTTAAGACAAGGTGACCATGTCTGGGTCAGGATGGGGACAGAGTCCTGATTTATGTAAAATTATTATAACATTTTCAATATTAGCACTCGTGTGTTTCTTAACACAGCCTGACATCTTACATGCAGTGCTGACCATTGCTGTAGATTGAAGAGACATTTTCACTGAGCTGTCTATGAAATACTTGGATCTTTATTTACCTAATGTCTTCCACACCATTTAAGTAACATCCTTCCCTGCGCACCGCTTTCTTGCTCTTGTCTGCTCCTCAGCAGCCCTGCCAAACAACTCACCCAACATGCTCTTGCTTCCTTCCAGTTTCCTTTCATCTCAATAGACATAAGAGCTGTTGTGCCACTTTATTTGCTCTGTTATTAAACTAGTCAAGACTTCAGTTTAAGTTTCTGACACTTAAGAAAACAGAATTTGTTTAGCAGCTCACTGCAATAGCATGGCTAAAGAATTGATGTTTCTATGGACAGTGACGCATAAAGGACTTTCAAGTTGCTTTGATTCCCTGAAACCTTAATGTCCTGGACATCTCAAAAGGCAGATCAGGGGTAACCTCCTTCATTATTGATCTTAGGCATCAAAAAAGAAGAAAAGAAAAGAAAATCTTTACAGGCTTTCACCTCTTTCCTTCCACTTTGGACCTGGTCAATGAGATTCCTTGATTCCCTGCTTTTTTTTTTTTTTTTTTTTTTTTTTACTTTTTCCCTTCTGTCATCATCATGCTGCTCACAGTCGCCCCCATCATCTGCCTAGGAGGAAGAATAGCTCACCCAGTAATTTAGGGAGGTGAAGCTTCCAGAAACACCGGGCACAATGCTTGCTCCTTTGTATAGTAAAAATCCAGCAAGAACTTTGTTAAAATTTGTACTATAATTTTCAACCACGTTGGACACTGGTCAAAGCATCACAAGATTATCTGGTCTTGCTGTGCTTCAAGCAGCAAATGTCACCCCAGGACAGGGAAAAGCACTATTTGTTTCCACAGGAGCTCAAAGTAAAGTCTTTATATGTCTATTAAAAAAATGCAGGGGTGTCCAATTACTTTTATCTTTCTCTAGGTGGATAACAAACAGATTGCCAAATTGCTGAGAAAATCAGGGACTTCTTCCTGAAAATCAGGATCAGCTTCCTGCTTAATTACCCATCCAGTACTGCTACAACATTCAAGTTACAAAAGTGAATAATGAGATATGGCTACCTCATTAGCTGCGAGATTACCCACACAGGGCAGCTGCTGAAGTATGAATATCTAGGGATGCCTGTGAATACTCTGGTGTCTTACTTAACCAAGAACAAACTGTGTCATGAGAACATAGGGGATTTCTATATGACAGAAATAGGACAAGAAGGAGACTCTGGATCCAGTAAGTTAGAAAGGTAGTGGCTAAAATAACCAAAGGTTTTGATCTTGAAAAGCAGAAGTTTCTGAGTTGCAGAATTTCCTTGGGGCAAAGCTGGAGAATCTGTCCTTTTGAGAAGGCAAATGAGAACACCCTTCTGAATTCCTCTCAGATGGCAACCTGCTGAGCCCACACAAGCCCTCTGTTGCAGGGACATGTGTCACCCTCTCTAGGATGTAGTGGCTATTACTTTCTTCCAACCTGTCGTGCCTTCTACTCTTTACCAAACAAGGCTCCATGTTTCATGTACCACACACTAGGACTCTCAGTATTTCAAATGAGATTAAGCTATAATGTAGAGAATTACTGAGATCCTGTGACTGCAAATAATTTCGCAGTAGGTTTGAAACAAAAGGATGTGTTTTCTCATGTTGCAACTCCTCACCTCAAGCTGGTAGATAGGGCAAAGTTTAAAGGAAGAATCCTGGGAAAACCAGAATCTCCCGATATCTCCTAATATGAAGATACCATAGAATCATAGAATCGGTAAGGTTGGCAGGGACCTCTGGAGATCATCTAGGCCAAACCCCCTGCTCAAGCAGGGTCACCTAGAGCATGTTAGACAGGGTTGTATTCAGGCGGGCCTTGATATCTCCAGAGAAGGAGACTCCACAACCTCTCTGGGCAACCTGTTCCAGTGCTCTGTCACTCTCACAGTGAAGAAAATCCTCCTCACGTTCAGGCAGAACTTCCTGCAGTTCAGTTTCTGCCCATTGCCTCTTGTCCTGTCACAAAGAGTTTGCACAAAGAGTCCTGTCTGAAAAGAGTTTGTCCCCATCCCCTTGACACCCTCCCTTCAGGTACTTAGACACATTGACAAGATCCCCCCTCAGCCTTCTTTTCTCCATGCTAAAGAGGCCTAGCTCTCGCAGCTGTTCCTCAGAGGGCAGATGCTCCAGCCCTCGGATCATCCTCGTAGCCCTACGCCAGACTCTCTCCAGTAGCTCCATGTCTCTCTTGTACTGGTGCTCCCAGGCCGGTACTCAAGAGCCTAGCAGTATTTGAGATGAGGCCTCACCAGGGCTGAGTAGAGGGGCAGGATCACCTCCCTTGACCTGCTGGCAACACTCTTCCTAATGCACCCCAGGAGACCATTGGCCTTCCTGGCCACAAGGACACATTGCTGGCTCAGGGTCAACTTGTCATCCTCCAGCACTCCCAGGTCCTTCTCTGCAGAACTGCTTTCCAGAAGGTCAGCCCCCAGCTTGTACTGGTGCCTAGGGTTATTTCTCCCTAGGTGCAGGACTCTGCACTTGCTCTTGTTGAACCGCACGAGGTTCCTCTCCACCCAGCTCTCCAGCCTGGCCAGGTCTCTCTGAAAGGCAGCACAGCCCTCAGGGGTATCAGTCACTCCCCCCAGCTTGGTATCATCAGCAAACTTGCTGAGGAGGCACTCTGTCCCCTCATCCAGGTCATGGATGAAGAATTTGAACAGGATGGGAAGCAGTACTGAGCCCTGAGGGATGCCACTAGCCACAGGCCTCCAACAGACTCCACACCACTGATGACAACCCTCTGAGCTCTGCCTTTCAGCCAGTTCTCAATCCACCTCACTGTCCGCTCATCTAACCCACACTTCCTGAGCTTATCTAGGAGGATGTTAGGGGAGACAGTGCCAAAAGCCTTGCTGAAGTCAAGGGACACAACATCCACTGCTCTCCCCTCATCTGCCCAGCCAGTCATTCCATCATGGAAGGCTATCAGATTCATTAAGCAGGATTTCCCCTTGCTGAATCCATGCTGGCTACTCCTGATCACCTTCTTGTCCTCCATATGCCTGGAGATGACATCCAGAAGGAGCTGTTCCATCGCCTTTCCAGGAATGGAGGTGAGGCTGACTGGCCTGTAGTTGCCTGAGTCCTCCTTCTTGCCCTTTTTGAAGACTGGAGTGACACTGGCTTTCTTCCAGTCCTCAGGCACCTCTCCAGTTCTCCAGGACCTTCCAAAGATGATGGAGAGTGGCCTGGTAACAACATCCGCCAGCTCCCTCAGTACCTGTGGGTGCATCCCATCCGTGCCCATGGATTTGTGGATGTCAAGCTTGCCCAGAATTCTAATCCTTTCCTCCTCAACCAAAGGAAAGTCTTCCTTTCTCCAGACTTTCTCCCTTGCCTCCAGACTCTGGGATTCTTGAGGGCTGCCCTTAGCAGTGAAGACTGAAGCAAAGAAGGCATTCAGTAGTTCTGCCTTCTCTGTATCCTTTGTCACCAGGGCCCCCACCCCAGTCAGTAGCGGGCCCACATTTTCCCCAGTCCTCCTCTTGCTGCTGATGTATTTGAAGAAGCCCTTCCTGTTGTCCTTGACATCCCTTGCCAGACTCAATTCCAAATGGACCTTAGCCCTCCTCACCACATCTCTACATACTCTGACAGCATTCCTGTAATTCTCCCAAGTAGCCTGTCCCCTCTTCCACATTCTGTGTACTTTCTTCTTCTATCTGAATTTGGCCAGGAGGTCCTTGCTCATCCTGCCCCCTTTGCTGGACTTCTTTCTCCTTGGAATGCATTGCTCTTGAGCTTGGAGGAAGTGATGTTTGAATACTAGCCAGCTATCCTGGACCCCTCTTCTTTCTAGGCCCTTAACCCATGAGATTCCTCCAAGTAGGTCCCTGAAGAGCCCAAAGTCTGCTCTCCTGAAATCCAGGGTTGCACTCCTGCTTGTTGCCTTACTTCTTTCCTGCAGGATCCTGAACTCCACCATCTCATGGTCACTGCAGCCAAGGCTGTCCCCAACCTTCACATCTCTAACCAGTCCCTCTTTGTTGGTAAGGACAAGATCCAGCAGGACACCCTTCCTCGTAGGATCCTCCACCATTTGTGACAAGAAGCTATCATCGATGCATTGCAGAAGCCTCCTGGACTGTTTGTGCCTTGCTGTGTAGTCCCCCCAGCAGATATCAGGGTGGTTGAAGTCTCCCATGAGAACCAGGACCTGTGATCCTGAGGCTACTTCCAGCTGTCTGTAGAAGGCCTCATCGACTTCCTCTTCTTGGTCAGGTGGTCTGTAGTAGACACCCACAATAGTGTCCCCCATGTTAGCCTCTAGAGAGCCATAAGCTCTCTACTGCCTCCTCCCCTATCCCTAGGCAGAGCTCAACGCATTCCAGTTGCTCTCTCACATAAAGAGCAACTCCACGACCTCGCCTTCCTGGCCTGTCTTTCCTAAAGAGCATATAGCCATCCATGACAGCATTCCAGTCATGTGAGCTATCCCACCATGTCTCTGTGATATCTGTATACTAGGGAAAGATCACCTTATACTTGTTCTATTTCTTAAACTCTTTTTGCTCAGCACTGTCACAGACAGGTTTCCGGGCTGGCTGGACAGTTAGGCTGACTCCCTGTCATGTTCATTTTATCCATGGGCTCACCAACTGACTTCTACACCCAATGCAGACTCTGTGCCTCCAAAAATTTTTCTCTCCAACTTCCAATAGCAGTTTAGAAAGCAATAAGAATGCTGAATGCTCTACACTAGATTTTCACACACACTCATTATGAAGATTATTCATATCAGATCCAGATGTGCATGCTGCTACCAGAGGTCTCCCAGGCCAGATCTGGGACATGGCTGGGTATACATGAGGATGGATCTCTAATGCAAAGAGTCAAAGACAGAGAAAATGCCATGAGGATGTAAACCACCTCTGTCCTGTGACAAACACTGCTGGAGAGATTCATAGCTACTGACAGGAACCTGTTCATAGTGTAGTGTTCTTTGCAAAAGTGACTTGATAATATATCTTGTTTCATGACAGGTTGGCTTTTGATAAGCTCTAATTGGCAACCCCTGTCTCAGAGTTGCTGTGTGCATACAGGAAGGCAGAGCTAGCTTGCTACTGATAAGCGGCTGAGTCAAGGGCTCTCTCTCCTGGCAGAAAGCATGATTGCATGACTGGCTCCTCACCTCGGCTGGGCTGCAGGTCCAACAATAACCCCAGAGTCAGGCTTTTAGGTCAGGCCTGAATGTCATGTTCATCCCCCCTCTTACAATATGCACTGACATCTGTCACAGATGACTCTCCTTCCTGCCTCATTTCCCTGTTTTGGCCAGGAACACAGGAGAGAGACTTCCACTCTGACGCAGCCAGTTACAGAATTCTGGTGTCCTCAGGAATTTTTACTCTGTGGCCCTTAGGAAGTGCAGATAAACACCTAGAGACCTTCATTAGTTTGAAAGCTCTACATTTTTCCAGATTCACTCATCCTTTGCACAGATGGAAAGCTCTGAATGAGGCAGCAGAAAACACTGGTGCTGCAAAAGCTCCAGGGCATTCGAACACCTCTCTGCTGAACGATGGTGGGCAGAGGGAAAAGAAACTTCTTCACTGGGCATGGCTGAAGCTTCTAGGGAGTATGGGGCAGGAAACCTCACTCTTAACCTTACTGGGGGTAACTTTTCTCCCTCCCAAGGATACAGAACAGCCATCACACTATCCTAACTGAGCAACTGATGGATCTTTATGACTTTATCTTCACAGAGGTGGACAGTATGTATGTCATAGAGGAGAGTAGTGACTATTGACTTAGTGGCCAGATATCAGCTCACTCAAAACTTTTCTTCCTGATAGATTATTTTCTGCCTTTCTCTTTTGGTATTTCTTTACTTTTGGTCTTACTGAGGCTATTTGCCTGTGATGTGGACTTTTTTTCTGCTTAAGCAGCTCACCTGCTCCTGATGATTATATTCCTCCATAGTGCATTGCATTCCAACTAGTTGCGTTGGAGTTGATAACAGTGTCACAATAAAAGGAGGAAAAGTGGCTGAAGCGGATGAATTGCCCAAGAACAAAAATGATACTTTGTGAAAATGTGACTCATTAGAAGAAGAATAAAGGGGAAAATGGACAACCTAGCAACAGCACCAGGACTCCTGGAGTATTTCTGTTGCTTCAGGGCTCCAGCTAACCCAGAGAGAAATCCAGATCTCACTAAAATCAGCCATCACTTTAACGCCGATGATAGTATGGATAGGATTTCATCTCTGCTATTTATTGTGGAATGGGGAATCAGAAATCATAGCAGACACTAATACATAGTACAACCTTGTACAAATCACTTCTCTGCTCTCTTTCTCTATCTATAAAATGGAGCATAAGCCTTAATCACACATTTTTTCCACACTGCTGTGAGCTTCTTAGATGGGCAAACATGCTATAAAATTCCCATACTGAGCCCAATCCTTCAGCTGCTACTTAGTCAGAGTTGTCCTTAGTGTCAGCTAGGGGTTCATGGGAATAAAAATGGTTAGAGTTTGGCTTGAGCAGTATGACGAATGTAACCTTTACATTGGTTTCCTTAGGGGTAAGACTCACCCAATATCCATTAATTAAAACAGTCAGGTACATGGCAGTTTAACCTTTCTGGCTCCAAAATAACCCCCAAATAAAAAGGACACCTTATGAGATCTGAGGAAGAAAAGGAAGAGGGGGAGGAGGGGATATGTTTCCTTTTTCTTTCAAAAATGTGAAACCTTATTTAATAACCCAACCTGTTCTGCAAGCAATAGTTATGTTAAAACCAGTTCAGGTATATACCTTGTCTCTGGCATCCTCTGTGTAGGTGGCTATTGTTGTGACCGATGGACGTCCCCAGGATAGCGTGCAGGATGTGCCAGCACGGGCCAGAGCAGCCGGCGTTGAGATCTTTGCCATAGGCGTTGGCCGGGTGGACATGCACACCCTGCGCCGAATTGCTAGTGAGCCCCTGGATGATCATGTGGACTATGTGGAGAGCTATAGTGTTATAGAGAAGCTGACCCACAAGTTTCAAGAAGCTTTTTGTGGTAAGTCCTTGCCATAACCCCTGAATTCCTAGCCAAGAAAAGCACAATTCCTAGCCAAGCCTAGTACAAGTGGCTGCCAGCATGCTTTTCACATGGAAATTTTGTATGTTACAAGCCTTCATCCTTCTGCTCCCTTTTTCCAAGGATTTGGATCCACAGGAGCACAAAGTAGCATAGAAGATGGATGCTCTTTGGAGGTACCTTTCAAGAGATGCATGGGTATTTCAATTTTCATTTAAAGAAGTCTCCAGACTTCACTTGCACAGAGAAATTTGTAAACATGACCCATGTACCTCTTGAGGCGTAGAAAAAGAACCTGGAATACACGATCTTTAAATAAGTAGATTCATTGTCCTTACAGTTTAACCATCTGGGCAGTTCTGAGAATCTGTCCTGTAATTTCCCTACCATCATTGTCTTCTGAATTCCCAGTTAAGCATGGGCTGGTTTCACTTCCCTGCTAGAGGGTGAAGCCTCTGTGACTGACCACGCTCATGAAAGAGGGGACCAAATGGTACATACCTAGGGGAGCAGAGACAAAATTCACTACGCAATTCAGACCATGAATATTAGTGAGAGTTTTGTTTTGACCGTCCTGGAGTCAGAAGTCAGCCAGAGACAGAGAGGCCTGATGATATGTTTTGAAGTTCTGGCATTAGTGACATCCAATGAGAGAGAGAGAGAGAGAGAGAGAGAAGGAAAATTATCTCCTCCTTTCTGTGCCTTGTTTTTCAAATTTGTAATATACAGATGACAAAGTTCTCCCCTTGACAAAAGCCCCATCCAAGGCTGTGCTAAAGCACAGTGCTAAAGATTATTACAGCTAACAGAGAATGGCACTAGATTAACTGCCAAGAGGGCTGTTATCGTGCTATGCAAGCAGCTGCACAAAACCATCCTTGGAGATATACCCAAACACCACCTGCTATTGTGAAGCACAGTTCGTGGCTACTGCCAGCAGGAAGAACTGTGCAACATTGTCCAAGCTGCTTCCCATAATGCTTAAAAACACACAAGAAGAAGGGGGAACCCTTCACAATCAAGCTTCTATTTAGACTCATAAAAATTTATGTATTCTTCAGAGTACCCAACCTGAGAGCCTAGTGTTACAATCATTTGCAAGGTTAGTAATATTCCTAATCATATGGGCTACATACGTGCTGGAAAGATCTAGTGTTGGCACAACAGTATGCAGAGCTGTAGGTTGGAAAGGCAAAAGGAAGTAAAAAGAATGCATAAGAGGATAACACAACCTAGTTGAAATAACAAACAGAATCCTCTTAACTTTGAAAGACTTATCACCACTCCCATCATTTCTATAGAGCCAGAAATGCTCAACTTTCGGCACAGATTTCCCCAGTATTTGTAAATGAATTTGCTCCAAGCAAATCTGTTTAGTTTCGGCTTTGTTTTCTATGATCATTACTATAGCTCTGACAACACTGTCAGTCACTGAATGTCACTGGCTGAAATTGCTGCAATTCAGCTTCTGTTTGCTTAGCATCTTAGGAGTAAGATACAGGTTAAGATCAGCAGGAACAAATGTTTGCAGAGAGTGAATTTGAAAAAAATGTACTTGCAAGGGTAACTGAAGTGAATTCCAAGTAGGCTTGGACATGAATCCCATTTAGGAATGGCAGCTGCACCTGAGGTTGAACTCACTAATCATAATCATCATACATAGCTGGGAAAATAGGTATTAGCCAGCCACCAGGTGGTAGCTTGGAAGCCAATTCTCATTCAGTAGTTTAGAGGGTGAAGTATATTGTGATGTGCCCAACAGAAAGGTGGGTTTTGTCTTCAGCATAGAGATTACTTCGAGTCCTGGAAGTGCCTCTGAGTTAGGAGACTTGTGAAAATTTCTCCTTATTTCTTGCATCTCAGTTACTACCTAAGTACAATGGCTTCCTGCTGCACTGTCCTGCTGTGGAGTAGATTTAGATATCACTCAGCTCTAGTGTAGACAGTATAAATATCACACTGTGGTCATGGACATACATGTAGGCTCTGGGTTGAGAAGCCTTAGCATGGTCTCTGACTTTAATGTGCACCTTTTCTTATAGTGGTGTCTGATCTGTGTGCCACTGGAGATCACGACTGTGAGCAGATCTGTACAAGCATTCCAGGGTCATACAAGTGTGCTTGTAAAGAGGGTTTCACACTGAACAGTGACGGGAAGACCTGCAGCGGTACGTAATGATTTTCAGTTGAGCTGTGTTCTGCAGTGGTAGGATAGGGAGCCACTGAGACAGAGTGGACATATTCTGTTCAGAAAAGTCTGAAGATGAAACTATACACATACAAATTCTTAGCACGATTTTTTTAAAAAAAGTAGGAAAAAAAGTGTGAACTGGTGTAGAGTTTTTATTGATTAAATCTATTTTGTTAGCAATAAACTGCCGCTAGGGTTATATTCTATAAAATTAATTGGAGTCAGGTAGTTGCTATCTTCTTTTGTCCTTTTCTCATATTTTGCTTCAGCTTGCAATGGTGGGTCAGGATCTGCTCTGGACCTTGTTTTCCTGATTGATGGCTCGAAGAGTGTGCGGCCTGAGAACTTTGAGCTGGTGAAGAAGTTCATCAACCAAATTGTGGAGTCGCTCGAGGTGTCAGAGAAACAGGCACAAGTTGGCCTGGTTCAGTACTCCAGTTCTGTCAGGCAGGAGTTTCCTCTGGGGCAGTACAAGAACAAGAAAGACATCAAAGCAGCAGTCAAGAAAATGGCCTACATGGAGAAAGGAACGATGACAGGCCAGGCTCTGAAGTACCTCGTTGACAGTTCCTTTTCCATCATCAATGGAGCTAGGCCTGGGGTTCCCAAGGTGGGCATAGTCTTCACTGATGGACGGTCACAAGATTATATCACTGATGCTGCTAAGAAAGCCAAAGATCTAGGTAGGTCTCCTCAATTCTTAACAGCTTGTTTCTCCCTTTGACCAGGCATTGCATCTAGTACCAATTTAGGTATGAACTCATTCCCAAAAGATCTCTCTTACCTAGGATAGATACAGGTTGCTAAAGAGTGAATTTATCCAGACATTGTCTGGGTATCTCTATAAACTCATACAGAACATGGAGCAGCTCTGGCTGGGGATTCAGACAAACCTTGGTTTACCAACAGCTGGTTCTCACTCTCACAGCCTCCCCTCTGTCTTTAACCTAAGTCCTCTGGGTGTTTCTTTGCAGAGCAGGATGGAGTTTTGTACATTTGTTACGGGATGCACAATGGTTTAGCATGCACACTTCACCCCAAATGGGCAGAAAACTTAGAGACAGAGATGAGACTCTCAGATGTTGGTAATAAAAGTCAGGCCAGCATAAGCGGGACTCAAGGCAAGACAAAGACAATTGGCAGAGAGCCTCTCAGAGAACAGGAGTTGCAGGGCCAAGTCAGCCTTAAGGCCTGAAAAAAGGAGGAAATAATAAAACAGTAAAAAACAGAATCAATGATTATGGGAATAACTGCAGACTCCCTGCCCAAATCCCAGGCACACTTGCACACTAATTCCTCTTTGCACAAGGATTATGTCCCCTTTAATTCACATTATAGCCATCCAGGAGGCTCAAACTGGCACATCTCTAAGCTGGCCTCTCTGCCTGAATATACACAACTCCAGGTCAGTGTTGATACTCTACAATAACAGACCACTTCTGTGCACAAAACAGGAGAAAGAAGGTGAACAAGAAAACTTCTTCAGCTGAGTGGATATATATTGACACATTTAAACATCTTGAACCAACATAACTTTAGATCTACCACTTTGCTGACCTCCTGCTGAATAAGTTCCCAGTCTCCTGACATCACTGTTAAAAGGATGTGGCTCACGACCATACTCACGAATTCCTAAATCTTTTGTCTCCTTTATCTTTGGTCTTGACACTAGATGTGACTAAGGTTTAGCATGTATACAACCATCTATACAATGTATTCTTCTGTGGTGGTAAGACTTTAGACCTTACTTCTTCCTCTCCTCCTCTTCCTACAGAGACATCCCCAATACCTGCTCATAAGTGATTTCACTGGAATAAATAACAAAATGCTTACAAATGAGCTCCAAAAATGAGTTGAACTTAGAAAAAATCAAATACTGGATACATTCAGAGGAAGAAAGACAAAGCAAAAAGGGGAAGGGAGAAAGCATTAGCAGCGGCTGGACTGCAACATTCCAAAGCAGGAGTTAACTAGCATCACCATTCAGGTCAATGAAAAAACTCCAGTTCAGTTCAATGAAAACAAGGTTTAAGCCAAAACTGGCCAATCAGTCTCCCAGCACTGAAGCATAGTACCTGCCAAAGTGTTAACTCACAGTATGGGTTGTTTCTGACAAATAATACGGTTTGCACATTTTGGAAGAGATTCAACTACAGTTTAACTGAACCATGGATCTCAACTACACAAAGGACTTTGCCACTGGCTAAGCTGATTAGTGGTGACAGCAGGCTATTTTAAAAAGTTCCATTGTTTCCTTTCATACTATTTTTAAAACACTTTCACTACTAGTGGGATGCATGACCCTGTCATGGTGTTATGATCATTTGTCCTTTCTTTACGTTTTTTCCTGTAACTTCAAAACATTACTATTGATATGATAGTAATTCTAGTAAAACTTTGCCTACAAAAATACTTTGGAATCCCAGCTGACCTGAATTCAGTCCATAATGGTAGAGGTTGAAGGGAGTTAGTTTTTACCTTGTTTTCTTATCCATTACAAGATGTAACAGTGGCAAAATTTGTAAGGGGAGGAATTATTCTTTATTTGACTACACTGATATAATTAAAGACATAGATAAGATTTCAGATTCATCTGGGATCTGAAGCAGGACTTTGAACCTGAAAGCTGATTTTTTTCCCCCAAAATATTTAGATTAGTGAGGAAGGAAAGTGTACAAATATCAAGTCCATTTAATGTCATCAGGTACATTCCTAGCTAAGCCAGAGCTCAGTCTGTTTTTCTAGAGTCAAAGGGACTTCAAACTCTCAATTTTACTTTGGAAATTATTCACATATATATCACACTATAGTCTTCTGCTGGGATTCTGAGAGGGAAACACATTCCTAACATATATAGTCTACTCTTGTGATGTGTGTTCAGCATTCTGGAAATTTTAATAGCACCAGAAGGTCTGGCAGCCAAGGAACTGACCAGCACAATAATCAAGTTCACAAAGAGAACAGGAGTTCTCAGAAACCCAGCTTGTCCAAACAATACCCTTAGAGTGGTAATTGAAAACATAGTATGATTCCTAGTTAATATCTGCAGAGGTATGTGGAGGCTGGGAGTGTAGAAGGTGAGCAAGCACCTATACACCGAGCAGAGTCTGCTGCTGTAGCAGCAAGAAGATCCACAGCTGTCAGACTAACAGGCTCTCACTGCTTGCAGGCTTTAGGATGTTTGCTGTGGGAGTTGGCAATGCAGTGGAGGATGAGCTCAGGGAAATCGCTTCAGAACCAGTAGCTGAGCACTACTTCTACACGGCGGACTTCAGAACCATCAGCAAGATCGGGAAGAAGCTGCAAATGAAAATCTGCGTTGGTGAGAGGGGGAGAACGGGGGGGAGGAGAAAATTTAGTCACAGCATTTAGAGCGCAACAAGGCCTGGAGTCTGGAAGCAGTAGGTCAAAAAGCCCCTATGGATGGATGTTATACAGAGTTCTTCATTCTCACTGGATCAAACATGCAGAGTACTTGGAAGGATCATGGGATGCTCGACTTCTGGGCAGTAGCCTAAATCACAGACACTCCCAAATCTCTGCCATCTCTCCCTCTCACAACCCTTCTCTCCTCCCTTTTACGTCTACTCTTCTCTACTTTCTTTTTTCCTTTCCTCTTCAGTAAATAATTCCAGTTAGAACAGGACCTGAACATGGCCAAAGGTGTATGAGGAATGAAAAAACTGCTCTTAGAAGAGAAGCCATGGGTGGCTGTCTCTGGCTTAACTTGAAGATCAAGTCAAAAATAGGCATCTGAGTTGAAGCTAGTAAATCACTGGCTGCTTTTACAGTCAGACAGGCACCACAGGAGTGACAGACTGCAGCTTAAAATAGGCATCTGGTATCTTCCACATGGCCCTTAGGTGTCTAAATTTGGACAATATGAATTCTAAGTTGCCTCAGTTTTGGGTAGCCTTGTAAAGTTAAGTTCAAGAGCGGACTGAGTGGGACATAGACATAGACATACCACAAAAGCTAAACCATAATGTTGACCTGTGAATAAATTGGGTCTCAAAATTAGAAAAAAGAACTACCAACATTATTTTGAGTATCTATTTAGACAGAATAATATGCTTCCTATGAAATATACTGGCTTTTTGCCACGGATCTACTTGCTCAAGCAGGCCGTTGTAGAAACCCCAAATACTCAGGCTTCATTTAACACATTGCATACCTTCATTGCACTTCTGAGAGCTCTACTGCCAGATGCAGCAGGAACCTGGCACCCTCTTGTTGAGTCCAGATGCTTAAGAGTCCTTTGGCTTCTTTTTCCTGCTAAGTAAACATGATTGCTTCCAGATACCAGTGAGATACCCTTCCTGCAGCTGTGATTGGGCTGGTTCAGTTCCTAAGGGAGCTCTGCCAAGCTCAGGTCTACTTCCCATGGACATGCAGACCTATTCTTGAATGCCCTATAGCCCCATGGGATGCAAAGATCACCACTGCTCTCAGGTGGACAAGTGCTTGAATGATCAGGAGGTATTAAGATGCTCTACAGCATCAACAGGATAAAATAATACTTCCTAAATGTTAAACTTTTTTTCCTTTCTTTGCAATTTCTAATATTATCTTCTGCCGAATCCAGGTGATTCCCATGTAAACACTGATGAGTCAGCAGTAACTGGCACATTTATTTTTCTTCCTGAACCTATGTTAGAGACAAAAAGTACTTGGAAAGTTAGGAGTCAAACTTGTCTCTTAGAAAAATAAGATTTGGTCCCTGCTTCACTACAGCTATCCTGAATTATGCCAGGCAAGCACCATCCTTTCTGCAATCTGATTCCTAAAGAAAGGAGCTTCCTTTCCTTCTGGAGAACTTTAGGAGGGATACCACCCCCCTGAGTCCTGTGTCTTGCAGAGTCTTGTAGCCAGCTTGCAGAATGGAGACTGTCTTTGCCACAGATACTAAAAAAGTGGGAATCAATCCACAAACAAGATGATAGGAGTCATATGAATACCCCCAACAGATTTTAATTAAATAAGTTTGGAGAAAGCAAATGTATTTGTGATTCACCACTCTAAAAAGAGGGGAGGAGACTCTGGGGAAGTAGTTATTTGAAAAAAAAATCACTTTTTCTAAGTATCTTAACATTTGAATTTTGAGGAGGAGGGGCTGAATATTTGTATGTGTTTTTCCAGTGCCAGCCTGCATTTATTAGCAGATGGTTAGAAACTTCTTTATATCCAACTTCAGTTTAATCTTCTTTCGTTCTTCTGCAAGTGATGTCCTCTCTTTTAACCAATTTTTCTCTCTTCTGTTTCCTCCTTCCTCTCACCAGGCTGTTGAGTTGGTTCAATGTGGACTTAAAAATACCCCCTTCCTTTTCCCAGTCATTCCAGTTATCTTTTTTGCTCCTTTTTCAGAATAACTTATTTTTTCTTTAAGAACATATCTAAATTACTGGCATAGTTTACCAAACTGAGGAATGCACGTTGCTCTGCTTACTCAAGAAATGAAGTGCTGAAACCAAGATTAAACAAGCCTTGACAGATGGCAAACGGTGCCTCCAAATTTTTTTTCACAAAGGCTGATATCTTCCTGCTTATGAGCAGCAAAGAGTATTGCCAACCATGATAACACTACTGGGAAGATAACTGGAAAACAGATTGTTTTGAATGCTATATCTGGCCAGTTTCACATTTTGGGGCCACATATTAAGCATCAGTAGTAGAACTCAGTGGGCTTTCAGAAAACTGGATTTTTAGGAAATACATTTTTTTTTGAACAGAGCTTACAACAAAATGTGAGATTTTCTTGTCATCTGAGTTTAAAGGCAGAAATTATCAGTCAGGTAGTTAGAAAGAATGATAGTTTGATCTCCTTCGTGTTTGTAGTAAAGAAAATAAGAATTGCCTATTTCAGTTGCAACAATGATTTTGATTTAATCATTTTGTGTACCACTTAACTCATCTTCTTGATCCTGTGTTCCACAGAGGAGGATCCATGTGAATGTAAATCTATTGTGAAGTTCCAGACAAAAGTAGAAGACCTTGTAAAGTCATTGCAACGGAAATATATCCTTTTGGGAGCTATCTTGGTTCAGAACTGAGTGGGTTGAGCTGGGTTTGCTTGGGGTGAACCAAGGGGTGAATCTGGCACTGGGGGGAAGCAGATTAGATAAGTGATCAGGAAGCTGGAGAGAAGACACTTGGATTATGAATAGATATATAACAGGAAGGATCCCTGCTCTAGAGTGCACAGCTACCAATCTGCTACAAAGAACAAGAAGTAGGTGGGAAACATTGGATCCAAGGCAGAATATGTCAAACCACTGTCAGGCAGCAAAGAGCTGTATACAGCGAGGCCTAAGTCATTTTTTTTAGGAAGATGCTTAACTGATGCCAGTTTAACAACAGTGTGGAAGTGTGTGGATGGTTCATGCATGGGATAACGCTGCTACTTCTTTAAGCTCCACAGTCCTGTGAACCAAGCCAAAACGTGAGGGCTGAGAGCAGGAGTAGCTATCAGAGGGCTGCAAGCAGAAGAAAACACTATTCTTGTACGCAGCTGATTCAGTCAGTCATTAAAGCTCCATGGGTGGGATTCTCAGCCATAGCTAGGGAGAGTCTTCATTACCAGGAATAAGGAGACAATGTCTTTTAAAAGCAATGTTTTAATTCAGACACACATTGCTGTATTTGCTATGTCAGTTACACATTATATTTTCTTCTCTTTAGTTCAAATTGAGTACAATTTATGACTTATATTATGCAAAAGGTCAGAATAAATCAGTTTTTCTCACTTGGTGGGTTGCAGCTCCTAGGCACATCATGAAAAGCAATTAGTGAAAACAGCAGAAAATTGTGATACGGTATAACTCTAAGAAAAGGTCTCTCCACTCTTCACACAGCCCATACTGCTCAAGGTCAAAAATTCTCTGTCAACCATTCAAAACACACTCCATCATCCCTACATTTTTTTTTACTTTTCCTTGTACAGTAAATTTAGAGGTGTGTATGAGTATGTGTGTATGTGTGAACATTTTTTACCTTGAATAAAAGTTCATCAACCTGAACAATTCTGAAAATGCCAGAGTAGATGATGACAGTATTCCTCCTCTACCTGCTCCCAGCAAGGTAGCTCCATTCATTATCTGTGCTGTAAGCTAAAGGAGGACTTGAACAATGAATCACTAATGTGCACTGTCATTTTTTCCCCTTAACTCTTGCTCACTGGAAGCTGTGGCAAAAAGGATTGAAGCCTTAGAAAACAAGATCATCTAAGATCCTCAAACTCTATTATTTCCCTCCTTCCTTATGTAATGTAACAAAACCAGAAATCCTTCATTTATACCAAGGGCAGCTCAGCCACAGCGTTATGTCCAGCTTGTATTTTTTAAAGAGTCTAGTCTACCTGCATTTGTTTAAAAGAGAAGTATAACAGTAGAGCACAGATTGTATAATGGGCAGAGCACTGCGTGTAACTGAGAACCAGACCATGCTAATGTTCATTGCATCATATAGAGTGCATACATAAAAACCTGGAAAGATTTGTTTTTGATTTAAAGCTTAATATATATGTGTGTGTGTGTTAATACGTACTTGATTATGATTTCTGTGAATCCTTGCTGTGTTATTCTGCATCTTTTGTTTCTATGCTTGAGATAATTTAATTTAAAAGTCAAAGTGACTTAAAATCAACTCAGATGTCAAGTGTAAAAAGTCAAAGCAGCTGATCAACTTATTGTCAGCATGAGCCATTTGTCAGTAAGTAGATGAAATATAATGATCTCTGAGTGTGCATTGCAGACATGATAGGGTAAGATGCTGCTGCTAGTTAGGTTTATCCATAGCTACTCTACAATACAGGATGAAAACAAGCTTATTTCTCCTACCTAACAAATGCCCTCACAATGTTTCAGCGAACCAGCATCTGTCTGAGTTGGACCTGTCCTGGTTAAGTCTTTATAATGCGGAACGAGCCGGTGGTTGTGGCTCTGTGGCAAGGCAGTACTGTTAATACCAACCCCAGGAGATGTGCCGCTCCTCTTCAGCTCTCTGGTCTCCAAATCCACAGCTCAAAGTAGAAAATTTCATCAGCACCTAAAACACGGGGAACTGCTGATGGAGCTGCTGCCATTGGAAGTGGTGCCTTCATCACCATAGTGACCAGAGGCAAACTAGGTCCTTCCTTAGACCACACCTCTAATCACCTTCAAAGCTCAATATGAAACACTTTTAGACTCTAATTCTTTTCCTCTCAGTCTGGATCTCTACCATTGTCAAGACAAAAAAGCAGTGGCGACATGAAGCATCTAATGCTGCCTGTCTCCTACAGCTGCAGTCTGGCTAGGAGTTAAAAGTGAAGTGGTCATGGAGTGGCCATGTTTGTGCATAGCATGATGGTGCTCCACTGAACGTGAGCACAAGGGGTTGGGTTTGGAAGGGTATTTTAATTTTTTTTGTATCAAAATATTTATACTTGAGACTATGTGAAAAGCTTTTCAGAATAACTTGGCCTATTCAGAAATGTCATCATTGTAGATGTTTTGGGTAAAAAATAAAAGTTTGCTGAAAACCTTTAAAGATAATTTTACTTTATTTCCTTGTGTATGCTTTGATGTAGTACTCTGACAATGGCAGCCCTTGCTACTCTTGGTAGAGAGTAGGAAAACCTCCATCTCATGTTACAGCCTTTTATTTCATTACAAGAGAAGAAACATATCCACCGAGTATCTGAGACACCTCAAAAGTTGACAACAAAAATCCCTTATTACACTCTTGGACTTACAGGAGTGGGTCTACAGATTTCCAAGCATTAGCTCAAGGACTAGAGTTAGTTCTTGATAGCAAACCTAAGTCCTCTCAGTCCAGTCTTGTATACCCCAAGTCCAAGAGTAACTCCTACCAACCCTTGTAGTCTGAGGGATAAGATTTATGTCTTCTTCGTCATACAAAGTTTAGATCTCCAAGCTTGAGCCACTCATGTTACATTTGTTCTCAAGCCAATGAACAGAAATAGACACCTTAGAGCACAACGGTCAGGATGATGTTCATGTTTTGGGGGACTGAACCCATCCTCAGCCCTATCCAGGGGAGGTGATCAGGGTAAGATCATGCCTAGTGGCTAGTTGACTCCGAAAGTCTATACACAAAGGGCTGAATACCAAGCATTGCTCCTTCAAATCTCTGTAAGTCACCTTGGGAAGGAACTAAGAGACTTTGTGCCTTAAATCATCAAGTTCCCTG
Source organism: Rhea pennata (assembly GCF_028389875.1). Taxonomy (NCBI): domain Eukaryota; kingdom Metazoa; phylum Chordata; class Aves; order Rheiformes; family Rheidae; genus Rhea; species Rhea pennata. The sequence goes on from NC_084685.1 coordinate 3,482,857, forward strand.
TTTCAGAGTAGCACTCCTGGAGGCTCCAGAGAACTGCCCCTACAAGCAGACATAGCGGCTCCTGTGTTTACGGAGTGCCTATCACTATATCTATCTTTCCCTAGTTATCTTTTCAAAAGTTTATCTTTCCATAAATCCATCCAAACAACCAGGCAGCAATCCTTCTATCTATCATGATTTTTAGGCAGAAAAAAAGCTCACTGTAGTGTGTTGGTGTCATCAAGCCTAGCTCACGGAGTAAAGAACACATTATAGGAACAAACCATAAATAATTTGCAAGTATAAGCAGAAAGCAGTGCTTTTCCAGAGCTCTGTGTAGACAGGAGGGCCAGGATATATTACCAAGCACAGAATTGTTTCTGTAACTAACACTTTGTTTTGTGTTACAGATAAAGCAGAACTAAACTAATTAACAATTATTTTTCCTTCCTTCTCGCTTCTTCTGGCTTAAAACAACAAAAGAGCTCTTGCATCTCCAAAGTCAATTAGTCACTGGGATAGAACATAGGCTTTTGACATTGTAATTAGACTTCATTAATGGATCGCCAATGGCAACAAGATGGAAACCTCCTAGATGAGTCTCTCTTCGCATTTTATTTCAGCTAATTACATGCTTATCTTGGAAACAAAAGATGCTGCACACAATGAAAATACTCACTTGTATGTCCCAAATCGTGGAGTGATGGGCTTACACCGACACCCTCCTTGCTGGAGGTCATAAAATGGTACTTCTGGGGCCATAGAACTTCTTTTCCCTGTCTTTGCTGTTGAGCATCCTAAATATGATCAGTCACTCTCACCAAATAGTCACCAAATCCCAAGTTCATCTAGATCTTTTGTCAAAAGAACTTATAAAATGTTTTATTTTGTGTCTGGAAAACAACCTCAGCTACTTTTTCCTTACCATCCCTTGGTGCTGTGAGTGTTGTCATGGACAGGAGACCAAAGCTGCCATCTTTCCCAAAGGCAGGAGGAAAGCTTCATCTCTCAGCAGAGCTCTTTTGCCAACAAAATCCCTCAGAGGAAGTTTTTTTTTTCATGCAGGTCATTGATATTATAACACAGGGCCATTAGTAATCAAACAAAAAAGTGCTTTCAATTAAATTAAGGGCTTCTAGTTTGGTAACATCTTTCAAAATCAATTTGTAACACTAATACAGTATAATTGCTGCTAATGAATGGGTAGGTAGCGGACCAGTTATTATCATGATTTTTCTCCAAGCAATATCAGGCAGTGAAACCTGTCTCAGGCTGGTATAAATTTACCGTTCCTTGTGAAAAGCAGCATACTTCCCCTCTCTTAGTCTTAGTGAACAGATAATTTAAGGTGCTAGTAAATTTATGTTGTGCAATTATTTGTCATTTTATGCTCAACTTGGGAAGACGCTTCAACAAGCCAATGTATGTTACCTTGCGCAATTCCTTTAATGATGAACTTGCTAAGGATCAGAGCTCTGGCGAAAAATTTAAAATCACTTTATCCTTCACATAGTCATTTAGATTTATTTAGTTTTTAATCAGCAATCGTACCAGGAACTCTTTTGTGAGTTTTGCAATTGCTTTGGCATTTTATCGTTCTGTGGCCTGCTTCCCATTATTATGCATCTATCGACTGCATAGATTAGACTAGGGTTAACAACAAATGCTGAATAGTTACTTGTCCTCAGGTAGTGCTGTGTTTTTTGCTGGAGATCAAATTGTTATCCCTCTTCTGCAGATGGAGAAAATGAACCTCAACAGTACAGAACAGGCAGCATCATAAAGTGCTCAAGGCATTGTAGAAGGTACTGTGCAGATGAGTAGGGAGGGAAAGGCCTTGCTCTCCCAGACAACCCTCAAGGCAGATGAAGGTCAAGGCATATAGGTAATTTCACAGCTAAGCAATGAAGTGCATTACTTCCTACATTGAGCATATTCAGAGATTCTCCAGCCTGTATGACCAGGACCTGCCTCCAGGTGGCAGAGGGCAGATTTCAGCACAGCCTGCAGTGGAAAGCTCACACCAAACTCTCACCCTCAGCTCTCACCTTGTGCAAATCTCTATCCTGGACTTATGTGACCTTCTTCAGCTGAAAATGCCAAGGTTTAGGAGAGAAAAGTAGAAAGCCTGACCTGTGCTTGAAGCCAAACTTCACAGATCAGGCCACCACAGGTTCATACTATGTCAAGCTCTTTTTCACTGCCATGGAAGGGGTCACAGCAAGTAGCAGTGAGCTGGTGTGGTTATATCCCATCCTAGAGCTCACCATGAATTTATGTGTATGGATGCCTTTGCATACAGTGAGGAACACAAATGGCATTTCCAGTGCATCAGTGGTTGTACTTAGTGTGTCAGGACTCTCTGGAGTCTCAAGGACTCTGTTGCTAGACCATTTAGACAAGCATAAAATTAATAAATTAGCTCGATGAGGGAAATTACTTACTGACCTTTCAGGCCATCAAACTCCAATGTAACTGCCTGACACTTCTGGTTTTTAACACTATACCCACAAATTAGTTACAGTTTCACATCAGCTAATAGGAAGAAAGTAATTATTGGCACTACTGCTAAAGCTCGTAGCAAAGACTACTTTGGGAAATAAAGATTAATTTCAAATATATATGGGTAGGAGATTTGATATCAGCAGGTGTAAGGGGAAAAGAAAGTTTAAAGTAGACATGAATGTGGGAAGAGAAATACAATATTAGAAGTGAAAACATATTTGGAATTGAGACCCAATCTCTTGAGAAAATTTCTGAAATCAAGAGGTCATTTCCACCCAATAATATCTGAACAAAGTGACAAAACTCACAAAGCGATGGTAGCAATAGAAAGGATTTTTTTGTTTGTTTGTTTTTGGTTTTTTGTTTCTCAGAGAAGCAGGGGAAGGCCCATAATCAGAATTTGGTGCAGTGTGAGGTCAGGCCGGCATTAAGACAACAAAGCTGCATCTGCTTAACATAGACCTTTGCATTCCTAGCTGAGTGTCTCTAACTGTTTGAGTATCTTGTGTGGCACTTTCTAGACCCCCCAATCCTGCACTGGAATGGAGTGTAGGAGCTGGTGGGTATCTGGTTGAGGCAGGATCCATCCTGAGCCCTTTCCAGGGTGTCCAAAGTGTAGTGGGACACTTCTTTTCTTGCCACACTGGCCACCAGAAATGACCAGGCTCAGAGGATGGGTTACCTGGAATCCTCTTCCAGATGAGCAGAAATATATTTTATATAAGATAGAGAGAGAATATAGACTATTACTAGGCTATATATCTTACTAAAATCTTATTTCTCCATCAAACCATGCCTACTCTGGAAAGCCTTAGAAAACCTTATTCACAGAAAATCAGGAGATATTTAGTCGGGTGTGTAAAAGAGAGCAGGATAGATGTTAGAAGGAATGGAGAGTTACTTTGAAAGACACACAGCTTCCTGGCCCAGACAAGACTGTCTGCCTTAGAGTATAAATAAAACAAAAAAGCTGTGCTTGTTCTTTTCAAATAAGTTCTCCAGAGCAGAGGGCATTTGGGACACCAGCTAGGGCGGAGTGGGCCAGAAATGCCCCCTCTGCTGAGCAGCTGGCAGGATCAAAGGCTCCACGCTGCGTTTGTGCAGCTAAGCAGTTGGCTGCACATCCGCCCCACAGGAAACCTGGCTCCAGGTGCCTATCCACAGCCCTGGCCATGCACTGAATGAAAAAATAGCTCTGCAGAGGGAGAGATGCAGAGCAGCAGTCAGACTGGCTTTTCTGACAGTGTATTGGACCAGGTGATGGATCTGGAGGTGGGGAGCAATCTTTGCCCAGCATCCTATGAACCTGGAGCATCAGGACCTTCTCCCCTGGTTCCTCGTGCTCCATGCTGGCATGGAGAGCCAAGCCTTGCACAACATGGACCCTGTGTATTTAGACCTCCCACACACCCTGGCATACAGGCATCTCTTCTGACCACATATATCCCTAGATGCCAAAAGGAGCCCAAAGCTTGTGCTGGACTCTGCTCAGAGGGCATTTTCCCACTGCAGACAGGACCAGAGCAGTGTGCCATGAATGAAGCACTGCAGGGAACCCACTGTAGTGACTTGGCTTTGGCCCTGCACCATGGGAGGATACAAGGGGACTTGGGACAAGATACCAGAGTCTTTCAGGGAGCAGCAGGATTAGGTCTAAAGAGACAGGCTGCACTGAGGACATCCCCCCAAGGATGCCCTACCATAGTAGCAGGTGAAGATGAGGGCGAGTAGCAGTACTAGCAATGCAAAAGTTGCTTCCCAAGCAGGCAGTAGGTTGCAGGCCAGGTTTTTCATCCCCATTAGAGAGCACAAAGGATGCTCAATCCTTGCAATATGTCACCATGGTCACTAGATGTCCCCATCTGAATGCAAATGACAGCCCTGCCAAAACCCCACAAAATCAGACCTGTACCCTCTCCCCACAGCTCCTAGTTGTTCTTCTTGACACTGACAATAATTAAAGATAACATCACTTAGCCTTCTGTCACTTACATTGAATCAGTAATGTTTGATTGGTTTAACCTCTGCAGCAAAAAAGTTAAATAAATAAATAAGCACCTCTACAGAATATGCAGTACCGAACAGGGAATCCATGGCAGATGTGAATAATGTGAAGCTAGAGGCAGGTTGTTCTGAGGCCGTGTTTACTCCGTGTCTTGATATGCCTTGCCCTCATCCTGCATCCCCCATGCACTGCAAGGTCAGGAGGACTCTTCCTTGGCCAGCAGCCTCTCTGGTCTCAGAGGGAAAAGCTGCTCACAGCTCACTGGAAGAAGATAGTGCTCAGTGCTTCCTGAAACAGTGCTGCATTGAGACATAACTGGCAATAACGACTGCTTCCATCTGACTTTTCATGCTGCAAGTATTAATTAACCCTGAGATCGACCAGGGTGGTCTGATTGCCTTTCAGGTGGCTCCAGGATGGTGATGGCAACAGAAGGCAAAGCACAGTTACGTGAATTCTCCATGGCCAGAGAAGAAGTCACATCAAAAATAAGAAACTGGGATGTCGAAAGGGAGAGTGAGCCTGTATGAGGTGGGAGGGAGCCAAAATGAACAGCACGAACTAATCATGACTGAAGGATAAACATAAGGTTTTCAGCACTGTGAGATTCACCAGTGGGAATCAGAGTACAGGCCAGAGACCAAAAAAGGCACTTGAAGTGATTCAGAGCTCAACTAGACAAGGCTTTAAGCAACCTGCTCTGCATTGACCCTGCTCTGAGCAAAGCATTGGACCAGAAACATCCAGAGGCCCCCTCCCACCTATGTGTGTCCTCACATCTCCCCTCCAGGCCCCTTTTGGACCTCGATTCCATGAGGGTGGACTTTGGCCATTGCTGCCTAGATCCCGATGTTACTCTTCTGGCTGTCATCACTCTGTAATGCTGCACAGAAGCTCTTGCAACAACATTAATGGCATTACAGCATCTTCTGCAATTTCAGTCTCTGACCTAAATCCTGGGTCACCAGCAAGGAATGGCCTGGAGGCATTCAGTCTTAAACCACAGACTTTCCAGGAGGGCTTGGAAAGCTGCAGCCTTTTGGCTCAAATCCCTTAACGCTGTGCATAATCAGGATCTCAGAGACGGAGGGTAGATGCCTTGCAGGGCTGATCCCTGCCTCCATAAGGGCCACATCCAGACTTGGTCTCATACCACTATGGGGAAGCCAGAACATTATTCCCTTAGGTGGGTTGGCTCCCACAGAAGGACCTTTATGTGCGAAGATAGGCTGTTCTTCTGGCAGAAGCAGGCTGTAGACAGAATCCTTACGGCAGCTGTAAACTATTCCCTGCTGTCCACACTCCTCTCTCCAGCTTCTTTCTTGTTTTACCTGGCTGCTTATCTCAGATTTAATATTTCCAGGTCATTTAAGCTGCTTTATTTCCTTAAGGGAGGGCAAGTGGAGACTGTAAGCTGAGTTGATAGATCCTTAGACTTTGACCTCAACATTTATTTGCTTAGGCTGATGTTTTCCATTTCTCCAGGCTGTGCAGATAACTAGCAGCACCATCTCCACTGGAGACAGGCTGACATCCAAAGGTGGAGGGTGATTCCATGGCAGACCTTCCCACTTGCTCTGTGGAATGCCCTGCTCTGGGATACTGATCTTTTGGCTCAGAGTGGGATCAGCTGTTCCCTCTTCAGTGGCCTGAGTTTGCCATGGCAGTACACAACATCCCAGAGGGATGTTTTTCTGCTTTGTCTCTCAAAAGAATGGCAGAACAGATTGTGCCGTGTGACAGTGTGGCAGGAGCCTGCTGATCCCATGATATGTCCAGGAACTGCAAGACATCATTTCTCACATCACAAGAAAATGGCCTAAGGCCATCAAAAGGGGGAAAAAAAAGAAGCTCTAATAGCAGCCCATTATCTCATGACAATGGCTCTGCTAACACATGTGAACCCAGCTGATATGCTTAGACATATGAGAAATGGAATGAAAGGTGCTGTCACTAAGGAGACCTTGTATTTAGTGTTTATGTCCAAGTGCGGAAATGGGAAGCGGAATTTCAGACAGCAGTCCTGTAGGCTTAAGGAAATAGATTGAAAAAATGCATTTGGAGTGTGGAAACAGCACAAAATATGTTGCATTTTGGCTCATTTGGGATTCCAGTCATATGGGTAGCAACACTGTGGGGGATTTAGCTTGCCAATCAGCATATTTATTTCCTCTGAGCAAGATATCTTTATTCTGTGGTTGTTGCTGGCTCTGACATCTATGGAGATTGCAAAATCAAGCAGCCTGGCTCGTTTCTTTGTCTTGTTTTGTTTTGTTTTGTCCAAAGCATCACGAGAAGCAGGAAAAATATCAATACTTAGGAGAGAGCTCCTTGGCATTGTGGGATGGCTGCAGACTCATTCACCTCCAGGTCACCCAGCTGAGTCTGCCTCAGATACAAGGATTACGTAGTGAGACTAGTGCCTGCCAGAGATCATCTTTTGAATCTTGGGGAGAAATAGCCACCTAAGTCCCTAAGACTGAGGTGAAGAGGAGTGAAGTGATTTAGAGCAGGACAAAGACAGACTGGAAGAGAAAACACAGCTTTCTTTTATTGCATACTCTTGTCATCTGAAGTGGGGTCCCACATGTGCACAGGCACTGGCTGGTGGTCTGTGTGAAATGAGCTCCTGCTGCTCTCATCTGGCTGCACTGGAGTCAGGCCCCAGCCCAAGGTTCAGGCTATGAAGCTGAGAGCCTTCTGGATGATATTTCCAGCCCAACCTTTCCTCAGGTGGGAAAGTGATATCCACAGCAGTGAGATGGGGCCAATATTCCCAGCATTTCTGAAGTCTCTCAAATGGAGAAGAGAGTGTCCCTTCACTCCCCTGAGGACTTTCTTGCTGGCTCCAGGCCTATGGGGCCTCCTCCAGCTGTGTCCAAGCTCCTGGAGCTCCCAAAAGTCAGAGACTGCCCTGAAATTGAAAATAATGAGAGACTCCATCAGGACTGCCCTAGTTGTCAGGGCAGCCAGAGGCTTTGTATTATTTTGGACAAATCAAACAGAAACAACTGTCTGAGGCTTGTTTTAGGATTTTTTTTTTTTTTTTTTTTGCTTTTTTGTTTGTTTGTTTTTTAGAAGCTTTTCCAGAACTGCCGAGGAGAGGGAAAGCATCTAAAAGCTCATTTTCATGCTGAACAAAGAAACCTTTTCTTGCAGTGTCAGTTGCTCGCTCAAAAAAGAATCCGATTTTTTCACTAGTCCTCCATGGATCAGATAAAGAACAAGGGTCAAGATGCAGTGAAATACAAACATACTGAACCTGTCTTTCCAATGAAGTATTTTCGTATAAGATCTTCCTCTTAGAAAATGAAGCTTTGCAATTTTTTTTTCCTTGAAAATATTTAAATGCCACTGACAGAAGTTCAACTTTCCAGAAGAAGAAAATAACTCTGGATTCAAATTAATGTACCATTTTGTATTATTTGGAATTTTGAAATGGGAAACATACTTTTTGTAGAAGAAAACACAGTAAACGCAAGATGATAGAGAGGAAAGCCGCACCCCAAAACATTGACATGAAAAATATTTTTGCTTCCAAAATCAGAAATCACAGTTTAAGTTGGAAAGAAACAAATGGTAACATTTCAAGCAATGTGTTGAAACACTGCCAATTGTTTTCATTTGTTTCTTTTCAAAGTTTCATGTTCTTCCTACTTAAAAACATGAACTATAATGTAAGAAAATAAAAACCCTCACTTGTAGCACTTCTAACCAAAGTTTACCCATGCATTTTCTGTGTGGAAGATGTTGGTTTCCTGCCCAGCTCTATGATAGTCCAAGTTTCCCTACAGTCAGTGGAACTGTGCCTTTTACACCTTCTGGAAATTCAGCCTGTTCACAAATCAGTGGGGGTAAAGGTTTCATACACCTTCTAAAGGATAGCTGTTTACAAAGATTAACACCATGAATTTCTACTAAATTAAGGTCTCACACTGCAGGACCTCTGAGATGTAGATTATCTTCAATTCTCCAAGTTCTTTCTCAGTTACAGTTTATCATACTGCAGCTTCAGATAGCATCGTCTCTTCTGGCATCAGCTTTCTTTTTGCACTTCTCTGAAGTAGGTCCTAAAATGTTTCACACAGTACACCATTGTAACATCCGTTTTTCACGTCTGGGAAAACGGAGGCACAAGTAGTGATGAGGCTCAAGAGTATCACCCCTGAGTAGAGCTGATGACAAAACCCAAGGCATTGAGGTCCTCTCCAGCAGGCTGAACTCTTTTACTGGTGGGACCAGCCCTTCAAAATCCAGTGAAATTCGGGACCTGTTAAACCTGGTGCTAGCTTCTCACAGGACAAAGGATGAAGCCAAACCTGAAGAACTGACAGCCTGAATGATAAAATGCAAGCATGTGGCAGAAGTGCCACACAGCAGAATGGTAACAGACCCATCACAGGCTGTAATGCTCCTTTTCCCCAGTAAAAATGAATGGTCCACATGGCTACTTAACTTTCAGGGGAGCACTGAAGCCTACCAGGGCCTGTCTCTTAAGGAAACAATGCTCTACGCTTTTTTTCCAGGGGTGAAAGCCAGGATAGGGCACACCACAGTTAATGCCTATGGATCACAGTAATCTATAGACATTGCCTAGAGAAGTTAGTATCCAAGTTTCAGTGGAACTGCCAGAACCCACAAGCCTCCTTTGTCTTCTCTGCGTGGAGGTCAGTCCCATTCAGAACAGAAACTTTTTCCTTCTTCCATTTCACTAATTTGTTTTATCCTTCTGGGAAAAGAAGAAAAAAAAAAGTCAATCTTTTTTTTAGTGCAGGGTGGGAGGGGAAGAAATCTGATTGATAACAATAAGGGCTGATGAAGCAGGAGGGTGGGATGCACATCTGCAGAGGATACTTTCTGATAGAATAATGTGTGCTGGGTCTTACAGGCTCATTTCCTCCCATCAGAATTCTGCTGGTGGAAGCACTCCCACGAGAGACAGCTCCACATCTGTACGCTACACCATAGCTTACAAGAAATGCGAATCCCAGCTTTCAAATGCCAGTAATGAGAGAAGAGCGGAGGAGTAAGAATTGCTTCTTTTATTAATCAAATTCCCCCTTCCCATCTGCACTGCCTGCCACCATCGGTTCTGAAGAGCATCATCTAAGCATGAGGGCATGCCTGCCCAACTGTTTGTGAAGTCTATTGGTAGAGTAGCCTCAGGTATCACATACTCAGTTTGACAGTGCCTACCACTGCCAGGACTCTTGGCAGCTAATGGAAGACTTTGTTTAGCTGACTGGAGCGGTGATCCATCACATACCGTTCAGACCTGACTGCAAATGGAAGATGCCTGGCACATGACAGTGATATCAATCAGGTTATAGGAAAGAAAAAGGAACATTCTTATTGATCTGTTTAATCATCAGTGATTCCTAACCCATCGCTTTTCAACACCAAAATGTTGCTTGCTGATGCTCCAGGGGAGAATGTAGCCTGGGGCAGAAGTAGATTTGAAAAGAGGGAAACTGGCAGGAAGCATAAGGGAAGAGTAAATCATCTATGTATGGACAAGGTCAGAAATCAAAGACCTCCTAATGTTCCCTCAGAGAGGAAGAAAACCAGCTTTGGCTGACTGCAAGAGAAATGGATAAAATGGGGATAAAATCCACAATGAGGATTTCTTTGTATGGGAAAATTATGGGAGCTGGGTCTCAGCTGGTGATTGAAATCAGGGACCAGTTATTCCTTGGAATGTTGACAATCAACATACCCATTACATTTGCCCACTTGGGACTAGTATGAACCAATTGCAAAAGCTCTAATCCCTGTGACAGTCAATAAAACAAAGAGGGATTTGTGCTGGGATTCCAGCAACAGCAATTTCAGCACTGGCCCACTGAGCCCTGAGCACAAGCTAAGGGCAGGAGAGGGTATCAAGGCTCCTGTGCTGCTTTCAGCATGATGACTCTGCTGACAAGCACAAATCAGAACCTTGTCAGCACCGAAATGGAGGTGAGTTTCCTCCAGATTGCAGCTCAGTCTCTCAGCACAGCTGTTTCACAGCCAGGGACCACTGTTATAGCAGTCACCTGAGTATGCAGACAATGCCGTGTCCCCAGTGATTGGGATAAATGACATCTGGGACATGGGATAGTGTCCACTTTCAACATCCCTGGTGACCTTGGACCATCAGCACATTTCATCAGTGTCACTGCTGCCCAGCACCAGCTGTTGCTTGCTCCCAGGTTGGCACACTTCATGTTTCCTTCTTTTTCTTTCTCTCACTCTCCGAGATTTCTTTGACAACCCAGTGGGCTCAGCTGGACAGCATTGGCTTCTCCTTGGCCAACAGGGGATATTATTTACACACTTACAAACTAGACAACTGTGAGATGATCCAAGTATCATAATGAGCACATTTCTATTGCAAAGTGGTCGCTCAGTAGAGATCTGCTGTGCTAGTACCAAATAAACTAACACCAGGAGCAAAATATCCTTGGTCCAAGGATAGTAGAACCAGCAAGGATGTATTGCTCAGCTACTGCAACATTTTGTTAAACTTTCTGATGCACTTTCCTATGGGGACCACCAGCTCCTGGGAAGCTAATTTGTTCATGAACATCAAAACACTTTGCATCCACCTGGTGCAGGCCTATTGAAATCACTGTTGCAGCCTACATATGCTGGAAAGTCAATGTAGGCATCAAAAGGACTCTCAGTACTTCCAGTCAGGGCACTGAGCCAGGGGAAAGACCGTAACGGCATCGTCAGGTCTCAGAAATTGTAGCTGAGCCCTATGCCACGCTGCAAAACTAAGGAGTGCAGATCCTAAGTTGTTCTTAAAGAGTAGAGATGCTGAGAAGATCCAGATCTGCACTGGCAGATCACAGTTCAAACAGGTTGTAAGAGATGATTGTTGTTGTGAAGAGTACAAATGGCGAAGAGGAAAAAAGGATCAGGAAAAAGGAGTTTTGTCCCTCTTCTACAGGTAACAAACTGCAATGCAGACAGATAAGTCACTCACTCTAAAGCACTACAAGGCTATTTAGCACAGCATTCCCTTCCCCTTATAGCAACACCCTCTTTAGGCTGGGGCACTTTCTGATACATATATTCTATTATTTTGACAGGAACCATTTCTGATTTGAGGATAAAAGGATTTGTGTAATTTTCTATGGCCCTGTTGCCAGCAAAAAAACACATGGCTTCCATTAGGACCAGCAGAAGTGATGAACCTGACTTAGCAGAAAAAAAATGCGTACTCCTAGAAAAAAGTGACCCCATGTAAGACATAATACATTTGAAGCTTTTAATCAATCCCATTAAGGAGAAGTGGTATCTACACTGCTGTAATCAAAATCCTACCTGCAACTCTGCCAGGCTGGCTTAGACAAACACGTTCCACCTTGCAGCCTTTCCCAGATGCAGAGATTGCCTTGTACTGAGGTGACACTGAATTGATTCAAAACAAATTTTAGGATGTTTCAGGCATTAAAGTTCTTCAGGAAGGTCACTGGTTATATGGCGCAAGCTGCTCCTATTCAATCTCTCCTTTAGTTTCAATTTGCAGTTCTGCAGAGAAACATAGAGCGCTCCGATTCCTAGTTTTAAGAGAAAATAAAGCAAACTCATGCAGCAAGATCTCAGAGTAAGATAGTGAACTTTGTTACTCTTCTTGAAAGGCTCTGATTACAGGTGGAAGTCCTTGAACTTGATTGTAGAAACTCCTTTATCTGTGTCTGTCTCTTGGACCTTGGACCTTATGTCCAAAAGCACCTTCTTAACTAGTATGACATTAAAGGAAGTGCAAAACAAGAGGAACATTTCCCTAGGCCTGCCTCCTTGGTTTAGAGACTGCAACCTGCTCATTTACCTCTGTATGTGTGACACACCACTACGGGACCTTGTGATATCCATCGGGGAAGGTAGTGTGTTGTTTAGAGGGAAAGTTAGAGACTGTGGGTATGAGAATGGACTCTTCATGTGGTGTTATAAAAAAGGTCATACATCTGACTATTTTCATGGGTGACTGAAGAGAGAAATGTGACAGGGAAGGATACAAGGTATACCCCTGTGGAAAGCAGGGGCAGACAGGTCTGCAGATGAGGGCTATTGGAAATCTCCTGGAGGACAATGTGGTGATGCATTCAAATGATGAAGGAGTGTTAATGAGATAGATGTGCAAGAGGGGAAAATGGTAGTGACGTTTTGACCATGATGGTCTAAGGATTCCATGGAGACAAGGCTTGCAGGGAGATGTAATAGCTTCTATTAGAACAATTGGTCTCACTGAGGGAAAAAAAAATGACTAGCTTCTGAGCACCCAACCGTTGCAGAGCTATGAAAAGGAAATTGGGGTGAAGTATTACATAACCTAAATGGGGAGAGAATCTGATGTACGTATTCACATAACAAGGGACAATTTGCTGGATCTTCTGTTGTCTGATGCTTTTTTAGGCCATTTCCACTCATGCAAGCTGGGGGTAAAATGCTTCCGAATCAGAGTGGAATTACTCACTTTTCCCTTGTTCTTATGTTTCCTTATGTAAATGATATCAGAAAGTTCAGGACAGAGTTGGTTCTTTGTTACTCACACACAACATACATCTTTTCTTCTTTGGCTAGGAAAAATTCCTATGCATAATGATGCACATTGTAGCAAGTCACATAGGATACATATGGAAAGTACAAATCAAATCCACAGCCAGCATTCCCTATTTATGTAGGAATGGAAAATTCCCTTATCCAAAGACAGTCAGCACACAGAGGCAATTTTCACTACTAGCGGTGGCTACCAGAGGGAGATCTGGTAACATTCTCTGAATCAAGGCCACCTAATTCATGGCACTATATCCATAATATCTATCAAACAATGAACAAAATTAATGCATTAGTATCAAATTCAGGTGAAAGAAAATCACTGGTTTAGCTGAATCTCAGGCAGTTCCTAATATCCTCACATCTGCTCCCCAACAATCTGTGCTGGAAAACTAATGAGGGTGGTGCCTCTGTAGCCCCACCACTCCAGAAGCTATGGATTATTCTGGGAAGTCTGAAGAGCTTGTCATTTTTTCCATTGTTAAAAAAGAAATCTTTCTCTTCACGTATTACTCTCCGGAGGGATCCATCTGAAGGGAGGTTTAATTCTCAGGCCTTCACCACATGATGCATTCCTTTCAGTGCAAAGAGGACTCTAGGACTGTTTCTTAGGTTCCCCTGTGATCTCCCTGATCTTCTGCTTCCCATCTTTTCTAGATTGTTTGCAAACTCAATTGCTCCTTTTATTTCTGAAAAGGGCTAATGACATCTCTTAGTACAGCACCTTGGAAGTGTTGCTTGTTTGCAGGTTATTTAGCATTTCAATGTCAGCACACAGCCTAAAACAGCACCAGTACTCTTTTGCCTCCAGCTGTAGTTAGGACAGCTGGCTTTGATTTGAGGGCTTTTTCTTTTCTTTCCCCTCACTCCCTTTGGATTATCTAAAAAGATAACACAAGAAATTTTAACTTGCTATTATTTATCCTTTGATGAAAAATCTATCAATTAAATGAAAACTTACTGTAAATTTTCAGAAAAACAATGTTGCAATTGTCAAGTGGATTTCTTTCTTTTCTGACCACCTACAGCTGGTTTTAGGTGATAGTAGAGGCCATTTTCTCTCTGTTAGGACAAAAAGCAAGTGCAAACTTCAAGGAAAAACTTTGGACTTGAAGATAGAAATGGCAGTTCTACCTCCTACACTTGTCTTTAAAGAAAGAGGAACCATGAATCAGATGGAAATGCTTTAATCTTGCTATGTATTAATAATATTCTAGTTCATTTATTGTGAGTGAGAATAATACAGACCTCCCCTGTCTCCTGCTCCATTCATAATTTATCCCCAGCTAATTAACTAATTCTGCTGCAGGATTAATAAACTACTATATTATTGATGCCATCAAGTGGGTATGGCATTTTCTGTCTTTCTGACACTGTTGTGAAAAGCAATGTATATGATTGCAGCAACAAAGAGAGTTCTGTGAACCTTCCTTTTGTATCAAGCTGTGGGAGATGATACCCGGTGGGAAACAGTTCTCAGTTCTCAGCTCTTTACTAACCCTGTAGTCACTCTGATCTGACTTTTCTCAAAATGCTGAAACCCAACTACATCCTTCAAAGTTTTCACAGTCAGTGGAATCACAGAGGTCAGTTAATGAGGATTAATAGTGATTTTTCCATGCTTGCCTCATTATCAATATCATTATTCAAAAATGTAAAGATACCACTTACGTTCAAGAAGGATTCATCTCCCTTTACTCCAGATGTCACAGAAATATGCCTCTATAGCTGAAGGACACCCTATAGACTTCTTTCAAAGTCAATGAAAAGAAACAGGCACTGAGGAGCGATTCTTCTGACCAGTGTAGACATCTGTTTCAGGATGAGATAAAACACACTCCAGGCAGCATTGAATCTACCAACCAGATCTCCATCAGAGAGGCCTGCACTGCAAAAAACATTTAATCATAGAATCAGTAAGGTTGGAAGGGACCTCTGGAGATCATCTACTCCAACCTCCCTCCTCAGCAGGGACACCTAGAGCATGTTAGACAGGGTTGCATCCAGGCAGCCCTTGAATATCTCCAGAGAAGGAGACTCCACAACCTCTCTGGGCAACCTCTTCCAGTGCTCTGTCACTCTCACAGTGAAGAAATTGCCCCTCACATTCAAGCGGAACTTCCTGTGGTTCAAATCAGATAAACCTCCTCTTGCTGTGTTGTCTAGGTGGTCCTTTATACATCTTCTAAATACTTGCAGAAGGTCATTCATCCCACCTTGCTCAGAAAGTATCTTCGGGTGGGTGAGTTGCCCCTATACAGGTGTTGATTGCTCTCCCAACACTGAATGTAAAGGGAGACTGGATAGCTAGCTTATCCCGGTGCTTCCCTTTTAGACCGACAGGCTTTGGGTAGACATGTTTCAGAACCAAGGTGTGCTGATGATTGCAAGGCTACAGTGATGTGAGGAGGCACCTTCTGGCTATGGATATGAGGTGCTTAGTGATCCTGAGAGGACTCTTGCAAAATACCACAGCCATCTGGTCCCAAGTGACATGTTCAATTCCCTTCCCACTACTGGTAATGACCTGCACAATGAACCCACCATTGACCAAGATACCTATAATGGGAGCTGGCTCTCTTTTTCACTTTCTACAGCTCTTCACAATCCTTGTGCAATGCAAAGGGCTTTTTTAGGGCAGTAAATGAAAGTTATTTCCACCAGAAAAAAACCCTCTGCAGTGTCACGATTGCAAGAGACTTTTATATTGCCTCGGATCTGCAATTCTAATGCCCTCACAGGCAGCTCTACAGCAGTGAGACAGTGCAGGACAAAGTCATTGGGAAACTCTTGTGAAAGTTCTGCCAAAGAGGGTTCTTGTTTGGAAATGTGGGTTTGATGAAACCTGAACTTTTTGAGGGAATGTATCTTTTCTGTCAGCAAAAATTTCTTTGACCTATAATACCTCTTTCATTTTAGCCAGAAATAGCATCTGGGACCTGAATGTCCCATAATCAAGGGCTAGACTGTTTTATGGTAACTATTACTGAAATTAAAAGGCTAAGGGCTCCCTAGGACTTCCTCAACTTCCTCAATTGGAACCTGTATCTTCTGTGGTCCAGGAAAATTCCTTTGTTGTTAACTATCACCTACTCCAGATGTGAACTTGTTTAAGCACTTCTGGTGGAACTTTTCCGTGTCTGTAACTGAGTCTGGAAGCAGAGACTCTCCCTTATCCAGCTGAATACCCAAATTGTTATGTTACTTTCTCTTCTCGACAAGGTCTTTCAATTTGTCTGGTATTTCAAGGGGGGCAAGGGCATAAAACAAATAAACCACTAACTAGTCAACCAGTGAAACCCCGTGAAATGCCTTGGTTTCAGTGCAATATAAATTAGAGAAGTAAATGTTGAAATAATACTTGTTTGTTTTCTTTCTGCAATGATAATATCCTCCCTGCTCTGCAGTGGGCAGAAGGCTCAATTTCTAGCTCATGTGAAATTTTATTTAAAAACTGAAGCATCCATGTAAACAAAGTAGAAGTGCTATTGTTTCTAAAGACAGCTCTGGGCTTTTCTCTATGGTAACCTCACAGAAGGTAATTAGGGAGCCATAGCAACAGCTACACCTCCTAGCATACTGTCTGCAATCTCTCAAATACAGTGAAAGCTCCTAACCATACAGGCAGGCATCCTGGGGATGCCAAACTAGTTTACATTATGTAAGAGGCAACTGATATTTCCCAACATCACTTGGGGCTTTGTTTTCAACAATATTCTGTTTATTTCTGCTCTTCTGTGTGAACAGAAGACCCCGGCCAAAAGCTGTGATAATGTGTTCTTCCATTATGTGGCAAGCCAAACACACTGCACATCTGCCCAGACTGCGAAGCCTTGTTAGTTGTGAATTATTATATGCTGTGCTTGGATCCATGTCTTGCAGCCAGCTCTACAGTGAGGGTGATGCTCTCTACCTGTGGAGAGATCGAAGACTCAGTGGTCATTTCTCTCAGATTTGAGCTGTGTGCTTGGGAACATTTGGGAGTTTGCCCCATCATTGTTACGGGTTGTATCAACCTTGGAGTTACCTAATTTGTACTCTATGTCCTGTTGCCTCCTGGTGAGTATCTGCTCCTCCCCCATGGGTACCTGCTCCTCCCCCATGGGTCCCTTCTCATCCTTTGAAACAGGTGTACCAAACAGGCTCTCTGAGGAGCATAGAAACACAGTTTGGCAAAAATCTCAGGGTAGAAGTGGACAAGCAGTGAGGCTTTGTGCTAGGTACGACATCCAAACATCAAGAACAGAGTTTATTCCCAGTTCTCCCCAGATGTCTTCCTGTTTGTAAAAAGAGTGAACAATACTGCACTGCTTAAAATACTTACAAAGGACATTCAAAATCTCTGTGGTGGGCATCTCATTAAGGCCTTTCTGTGCATAAATTTGTCTACTGAAAATGCTCCAGCTTTTGATACAAGAGGACAAAAAAATTGCCCTGACAAGGTCACTGTTTTCATCCCTCTCTTACAGAGTGGCTAGATGTGAAGTGTTACGGAGGGCGAAAATGGCAAATAAGGCAAGTTTGACCATACTGATTTGCACATCCCCTTCCTCCAAGATGTGATGGAGCAAGACACCGGCTTCCTAAATAATGCCCAGGTTTCTAATACTTGTGTGGACACCTGTAGATAACTGTTCCTACCATGACAGAAAGGCAAGCAGCTTGGCTGGGAAGGCTACTGTGAGCACAGGGTGCCACAAAGCAGAAATATCACTCACTAGCCACAGTTGCTCGTGCCAGCGCTCTTGTGTCCTTTGGCTTTAAGCAAGTCCGTGGGCAGCATCGCTTTAATCCTGTCAGAATATAACTTCCAAAGGAGAATGGATTGGGGGAGGGGGGATGGGAGAGCCCAAAAGCAGTGATGATCTTTTAAGATTCTTCCAAAATATGAGTTTCATGCAGGAACAAATAACAGTGGTAGAAACTGAGAGAGGAAGGACTTACAGGCGGCCTATTAACGCTAGGACACAGAGGGGACTCTAGAGCCTGGGTTTCCTCCGCCAGCGCGCCCCCAGCCCTCCCCTCGCGGCCGGTTTCCATAGGCACCTCCCTCACAGCCGCCCTCCCTGCGGTGCCTTTGGCGCCCCCTGGGCGGTTTGCACCAGTTTCAGAGCCGGCCGGAACCGGTTCTGGCCGCCCCTGGGGTGCCTGTGGCCTTCGCCCACACAGGTCAGGCTGCAGCCGCAGTGACTGAAACCCCGCAGCTGAAGCTGGTGCAGGGCAGAGCGCTGCAAAAGATCTCTGGGAGGCTTTAGCATTCCCCAGAGGACCTCTGAAAGCAAGGTTACCATATTAATGCACGTCCTGCTGTCACTTCATCAAAACTGTGATGGACTGATTGCATTAAGCACCGTAACTGTCAGCCATTCATTACACACCTGATTAAAGACCGTCACCAGTGTCTCTTCCCTTTTAATTGAAACGGGCGCCTTTGAAGCAGGGCCCGGGAAGGCGCCGCACGTGCGCTCGGCAGGGCACGACGGCCCTAACGAGCTCAGGCCGCCTGCCGCGCGCGCTGCGCTCAGGGAGCGTGCGCGAGACCTTTCCCCTGCTGCTTAAATAATTCCCCTCTGATCCGTACTTCGGAGAGAGTGTTAATTAAAAAGTGTTTCAAGGACTCGTATCTACCGAGGGTCCTTTGTTAATTAGTACACTCTGTTAGCAGAAAAATTGCATGTCACAAACAAGGTTTTATGTTGCTTCCCATTTTCTTTCCTTACATTTGTTGGAGCGATAACAGAAGATGGATTATTTGTGGCTGTTTTACTTGATTGGGAGCCAAATTTTGGGGTTTCTCTGTCCCTTCTCGCTTGTAAGTCACAAATGCCTGGATGAGGGATATTTCATCTGCGTGAACGACCCTGCAAAGCGACGAGCATGCGCGTGGAGGGCTTGCTAATGAAACAGTTCGGAGGGATGTTAACACACCTTGAGTGTGTTAACATGAAGGCAACGTGCTGTCACAGGATGGACTCCCAGATGTGCCCTGCATGAACTACGTGGCAATAGCAAAGAACAGATACGTTCAGTAAGACAAAATGATTTTGTCAGTGCTGAAGCGCAAGATCTGAAGTCTCCCTGCAGATGTTTCACCGAAGGGGAACAGCATTCACCCTTCTGCAAATCAGGCCATCTCATTCCGGGGTTTCAACGTAGATTTGATGTGGCTCCTGTTTGCCAGGCTGGATGTGGGCTGTGGCGGGCACAGTGGCAGACCCAGCTGAGCCCCTTTTTGTTGTTCTGTGTTTCCTGATAGCGAGTTTCTTTTGCAACAAACAACACAACCAAACACGCCAGATGCTTTGGAAATCTTTGCTGTGGCCTGCACCACTGATTCATAGTGGTGATATTTACTATAGAGCCACACGCCTGTGGCTTGAAATGATAGAGCGTGGTAATTTCCGAATTCCTCAGAGGAATACAAGGCCCAAATATTATATTCAAGTATAGAGTCTGCAAAAACCCCATTAACAGGCTTCTCTTCATTATTCCTTTGATTTGCATAGTGCTGTCTTAATGCAGACTAAATGTAATTATTTCTCATTGCTGTTCTGCCTATATTAGTAAAAGCTAATGCCACGGGGCCTTGTTCAAAAAATGCCTGTGTAAATATTGTTAAAAATAAGTGCACAACATTAATTCTCCATCGTTCATGTCGCTGTTTATTTAATGCTCTAAAAAGCTAATTACCACTAATTTTATTCTACATCTTCTTCAGGTCTTACAGTCTCAGCACTATAAGATAAAAGAATTAATTGTTAATTAGCATACCTTTTTTGGAGAACACTTTTTTCTTTATCAAAGATTACAAGAGGAGGGAGGAGGGAAGGAAAAAGAAAGAAATGAAGCGCTCAGTATTTCTGCCAGCTATGGTGCCAAAATGGGCTTTTTCTTAAACAACAGCAAAAAACTTTTATCTGGCTCTGGGGAGGAGATGTACAAGCTATGGTGTGTGAAGCCAATAAAAGCACCCGTATTATTATTAGTTTTTCTTGCAGTGGATGTCTGAACATATTGTACCCGACAGTGTCTGCAGCCTGATGGATCTGTAAAATGGGAAATGATGTTGCTGGAACTTTACACATCCACCATCAGAAGCCAGGGTGCTCTTTGCTGCAAAACAACCTGGGAGGCAGCACAGACTGGCACTTGACACTTTGAACATGAGCAGGGTGGTATTGCATTTGAAGAAACACTCAGAAAGGGACATGGTAAGCACTGTAATGCCTATTGATAGGCATTTGAATGCCTAGAGGAAGTTGGAGGGAGCTCCAAGCCAGGTAGGGAGGCCTGATGTCTTTCACATGACCCCCTCAGAAAGTCTGAATGCAGCCAAAACTGTCACGACGAATGAGATTCACCGTGAGGACCACGCACTTGAAGGCCTGTGCTTGTTGTCTCACTTTACTGTGTATCCCTTAGCCATAACTGGTGCTGGCACTCTCATAGAGTTGGAGGGCACGGTAAAATCTCATAATCTCCCATCATCCCGGTTGCTGCGTAGAAGAAACTCAGAGAAGACATCAAGGGGAAAACAGTAGTGTCCTGAAGAACCAGTATGATTCCTGAACCCTTTTTATTCCAAGGAGATCCTAAATTTCTCTAGATTTTGGTTATCACAGACTGCTCTATCCTTTAGGCTGGCTGCCACACATAGTGCTTCCATGCTCAGGACAGGTTCCTATAATATGGACACCCTTGGTCGGGCAAAGGAGCCCGTTACATTCTGTGACCCTTTTCTGATGCTTTGCAGGGCGCACTTCAAGGTCAAACCACGTGGGATTTCAGAGAGGAGATGAACCAGGGGTGATGGGCTCCTATGGGAAGAGAGCCAGGAGTGGAAGGCAATAGTCCTCATCCTGATCTCATTTAAAGATACTACTCAACTGGCCTTCATGTCTTCACTCCAATGCAGTCGCTGTCTCACTCATCCGTGTTTCAGGCAGAGATATTTACCGTGAGCTTCATCCTGACAGCAACAGCTTTGCAGGTCATGGGAAAGGCCATTTCACTGGCTTTATCTTGCAGAAGTCAGGACCTTGTCAAACTGCTGATACATTAAAGATGCTCCTTTCTTCAGCTTAGGCCTCAGAGCAGCCGACCAGGGGCACACAAACTGAGCAACACCAGCTTGAGTTTAGCACTGTTGGTAATTTCCTTGCCCTTGTGCCCAAATTTTCAGCCCTTCCCTGCCACAAATACTCTATTAGCTTCCCAGAGCAATGGGCCACCCTGCCACTGTGCCATTAATCTCTCCTGTAATAAGCATGCCTTGGAGCCTAACCGTACGGTGTCGTGACGAGAGCATGCTGTTTATGCTAGAGCAGATTTGTTGGCTTTGTGATGTATTTATAGTTGTGTTGCTTTTCTCTCCAGCTAATTGGAAATGTCAGAGAACTTTTAATTTGTAACAATGAAGTGAAACTCTTCTGCCTCCGTATTTACATAAATTAGGGGGAGTTTGCACACATACATTTCCTGAAAGAAAAGGCAAAAAAAAAAAAACATATTCAGGAAACATATTCATGCTTGAAATATTCATGAAGTCAGGCACAAAAATATAGTAACTGGCTAGGCAGACTTGTTAAAGAAGAAAATGAACTGAACAGCTATAGAGACAGTTTAAAAGCCCCTCACGGTAGACTATTTGGCCTACATACTTGTTTGGTCATGGACTCTGCTTGCCCTCTGGTTTGTCATAGCAAGAGGGGAAGGTCCCTTGTAGCATTTGTGATGCTGTTGAGTTAGTAAACCAGCAAGTCAGAGCTGTGCTATGGCTTTCCAACCACTTAACCCCGGAAAGCACATGGGCTGGAGAAGCCTGGCTGGTCTAAGCAGGAAATTAAATCAGTCTGGCATGTCAGTCATACTCTGAGCCCACAGGCCTGCCTCTGCTGTGGCCCCATTAGTGTGGATTGCGATCAGCAGCAATGAAGTCAATGAGGACAAGCTCTTCTCTTGTTGGCAATTCCAGGGCTGTGCTGGGCATTAGCAGGTCTCTGCTTCAAGCCATTTGTGTGTGTGTGGGGGGGGGGGGAGTTGTGTGGTTTTTTTGTTTGATGATTTCAGTTTTTATTAAAAAGCCTATATTTTTGTTTGGCTGCTTGTTTGCAGAAGTTCATGCAGCCTTAATGAGATGCCTTTCTGAGGAGCTACACACTGAAGGTCTTGGTGCTGGAAGGGGCCAAAGGAGACAGAGGATTCTGGGAAGGAAAATGAGCATTTATTCTGCAGCAGCAACCAGTGGATTGTGTTACTTCTCAACATGAAAGGAGAGCCTGAAAAATTCAGTACTCACTGCTTGTCCTAGCTTGATCTAAGCATCTGTCCACATCCATGACCTATCAGATACTCCCAGTAAATATTTAAATCTCAGATGGCTTAGCATTTTTTATTATTTTTACTGCAGCTGCAGTCAGAGCACAGGAAGGGTCAGTGATTCAGCTGTTAGCTTAATTTATAAACAGTATTCTCCAACATTATCCTATGAATCTACTATTAACCTGCATTATTCCATTAATTCAATATTTATCTCTGGTGCTGTTAATGGAATATTTGATTTAACAGTACATGCATATTGCATCCTGCAGCAGTAAGAAGAAAGGTGAAATTACAATTTAAAACCAGAACAGGATAATTGCT
The DNA here is from genome assembly GCF_028389875.1 of Rhea pennata. Lineage (NCBI taxonomy): Eukaryota > Metazoa > Chordata > Aves > Rheiformes > Rheidae > Rhea > Rhea pennata. The sequence continues at coordinate 3,505,532 of NC_084685.1, forward strand.
AATCTAATACACTAGCAAAATTGTTAAACACAAATTCTACTAGGCTTACCCCAACTGTGGGGCTGACATTTCAATCCACTTAGCACAGATAGAGCACTTTGTAATTTGTACAAAGGAACATATTCCACAAAGGATGCTGGAACCCTGATAAGATCACATCTGTCAGCCATTTCAATTGGTCTGCTGTGGCTACACAAAAGTTCTAGTGCGGGGGTAAAAATATGTTTCGGAGGAGTGGTAACAGCTTGATTTAATCTTGATGCTTTCTCATTTTCAGCCATGATGGTGCTAGGATACAGCCTATAGAAAGGGCCTGGGCCTCACACAAGCAACCTGTAAAGAAGAAGTGGGCCTGGAGAGCTGTGAGTTGATTCATATGTTCATACATCTTCAGAATGGCTCAGATATTCTTGTCCATGGCTCTAGATTGAAACGAAGTAGTGATGGCAATATAGGCTTTGATAGCAGTCAGATGTCTTATATAGCTTCATTTTGGGCTCAATGAGAGACACCTGATGGATGCTTCACTAACATCTTCCAGATAATGGTTGCATTTTCATTTGAAATTCCAAAGATGGAGAATCCTCTATTGTTTGTTTTAGGGGCTAATCATCTACACTACTAATGTGTTACAGCTTTTTTCTCATCTGGTCATCTTACATCTTAGTTTCCAAATATTGTATTTGTTGTTCTTTCCTACATATCACTTTGATGTGCACTTATTTCCTGGACTGTGAAATAGTCTAAGATCGTTTCTGAATTTTATTTAGACCTTAGCTTTGGTCTGAAATGTTTGCAGGCAAAACCAGCTGGGGGATAAAAAAGAAAAAGAAAGCAGAAAGAAAACTGGTGAAAGTTTTCTGCTAGTGTTATCGGCTACAGCTGGACACTGAAGCCCTCTGTTTCCTGTTGTAGATCCAGAACCTGCACAAGAGCTCTGTGCTGCCAGCTGGCCACTGCATGTTCAGTAAGCCTGTTCCACCTGGGTGAACATTCTTCCTAAAATTTCTACCCCTGCACTAAAGAAAAGGGCTTTGCACCAAGATCAACAACCCTTCCTGCACCTCTTGCTCCGTTCCAGATGCAGAGCTCATGGGAGGGTTTGTCCAACTCTGTTTTCTTTTATTTGAAATACTCTTACAGATTCCTGATTAGGACTTTGAACAAACACAGAAAATACTGTCTGCAGACAATTCCTTTTGAGCTTTACCTTGATTGTACTGCATGCTGGGAGAGAGAATTTGAGACTTTTACCAGGCCTTTGTGGTTATTCAGGCAGTACAAATCAATAAAGCTTGTTGATACACACCTCATTATCCTGTCTCAGAGTCAAGAAGCTCCTATTTACCCCGGTCATCAGAGACTATTCCATCAAGCAACATCTTTAAGTAGGTCAGTTTGGAGGGGCGGGGGCATCAACCACCAGCCCTATTTAGTATTCAAAATTTGCACTGAATTTCCCATCTATCAGGGGGTGGTGAGTGTTAATTACACGGGTGATGAGAAGCCAAGAAGGGTGAAGGCAACATCAATCTTACCCTTCTGGTACTTGCCAGAATATTCATGCAGAGTTTTCTCTTTTTCTCAGACTTGCTTAAGCGTGTAATGATGAGCACTTTTTTTGTGGAAGTTCAGGCTTTTCATACCATGAGAACCTTCTGTCTGATGTGATGCTTCCAGAATGGCATTCCTCTTGCTGCTTGGGGAAAGGACTGTCTTGCTCTTGCAGAAAACAGAGAGCATTCACAAGTCTTCAGTGTTCCTCCCAGTCTTCTTTCAGCATTTGAAGCAGACAGAGCTTTTACAGGGAGTGTAACAGATCAATGCTGAAAAGAGATAGCTCCTATCTTGTAAGCACAGTCAGTGATGAAAGGAAATCAGGGTCAAGGATCAGAGACTTTGTATAGGGCAGATGGATCAGACATGCAGTGTATTAAATTGATGAGATAGTTCTCATCTAGATATTTACAATATCAAGGTCCTCCTTGCTGAAGGAGCAACACAAAGGAATGTTTTCTCAGATTCACTTGCTGCAGTATGGTCAGTCATGCCAATACACCACAATTACTACTGTGGGTAGAGAACCAAACTGCTCCTCTTCTTCACTGTAAAGCTCTCATCCAGCAAGAGATTTGGACAAATTGCTGAATGCTAGCAGAGGCACTCCACGATTAATACTGAGTCTCGGCTTCAGTACCAGAGCTAGTCCAAAATACCACCTCAGTAAATGTTTGAAAGGGCCTGCCAATTTTTTGCATTAGAAATTTGCTGCTCAGCTGGTCTGGTGCCTTCCATGGCTATCTCACAGCTCCCCAGCGATGGGCTGCTTGGGCCTTCTGGATACTTGGACCTCACTGCCTGTGAGCAGTCCATCTGCTGATTTTACTCTGAGATCTTCTATCTTTTCTAGCTAAACAGATTACCTCAGAGCTAGGGCTGCTTTTCCTCATGTGGAGAGCATTAAAACCTCTTTTTCATCCTTAACATAATAGATTTTTTGAAATACCAAAGTATTTGAAAATAACAAGTACAATTAAAAAAGAGAAGAGCTGCTGAATATGAGGTAATCAGCTACTTTATAGGGGAAAGTCCCAAGCCCATGATGGAGCCATTTTGTTTACAACTGAATTTAAGTAAAATCCTGCAGCACATTTTTGTTTAGAATCATTAAATTATTTAGGTTTAAAGGAATCCCTGGAGGTCCCTGGTCCAACCCTCTGCTCCGAGTCAGTCCAACTGCAAAATTACATTCAGCTATATGGTTTTAATAGATCTCCCATGTTGTCTGCCATCATGTTTCTGTTCCCAGGAACAAAAAAGACATTTGTTTTCCACTAGGTTCCCCATAATGTCTGCAGAAGAGGTGCAAGCTTGAGGAATGCAAGAATTACATCAAGTGACAATTAGATGTCTCCTCATCTGAATCCAAGCTGTTATGTTTTACCAATTATTATAAATACATCATCAGATGCACCATATCCCTCCAGATATTAATTGACATCTATAGGCAAGAAAATTGTTTTCATTAACACCAGAGAGGTGGAAACCCACCCCACAGGTTCTGTAGTGCCTCTGAAAATCACAATGATACTTTGAGCTAGTACCTACAGGTGAAAAAAGGAGTTATTACTTGTTCTGTACCTGAACTTTACTGTCAGTAAAAAGTGATTAATACAGCCTGATGGCTTCTACCAGCAGTTCTGCCAGGTTTTTCTTCAGAGACGTTCAAGGGACATTATTTTTGGAAATGTGTCTGCTCTCACCTGTAATTACCTTTTCCTTTTTCTTCACTGCTTACTTGTAACGTCTGAATCCCTGTTTGAGTGAAAGGTGTCCGTTATGCCACCTCCCCGATCTAAGACATCATTCCTGTGTTCGGAACAGGTTTGCCTGAGGATATATGAGAAAGTGATTAATTTAAATCATATGCAGAGATGAAAGAGCATTTATGTGACAGCAAACATATCATCTTCCTTTGGGGGGTTCCTTTCTGCTAGAGCTAGGAGATGAGTCGTTGCCACACACATCCAAAGAATGCTTTCACTTTGGGCACCCCAGGGACTCCCATTGCAGCCAGTTCTTCCTCCCATCCGAGCATGTCTTGACCACTTCAACCTTGTCTGTGCTAGGGATCAGGCACATTTTCCACGGCTTTTAGTCAGAACCATTGTCATTTCAAATCAAACCTCCTTTTTTGTCTTTTGCTCTGCCCTAGAGATCTAAAGCTCTGGCAAAGACTGATTGAAGCTTTGACTTTTTTTTTCTCCCATACTACTCAGTCATCTTCCAAACAAAAAATACAATAAGAAACTTGATTTTTAGTCAAAAAAGCATCTTCAGGTAAACATTTCCAGTTGGCTATAATACTTGTCTTTAAGGCACTTGTCTATTTGATTACCTGTAGCTAAAGGGAAGCCTGCACTGGTTCACATTGATAAATCTCTTTCTCTCCTTTTGTTTTCTCTGTCACTCACTAGAAAAGTTGCTAATGATGTCAGATTCAGGGTTAAGAGGATTTTCTGCTTTTATTATCACAGTATTCTTCTGATCCAGGGCACTGAGTTGAGGTAGCTGAGAACTGCACTCAGCCTTTTGCCCTGGAGACTTTTGTAAACCTGGTAATTCCACACAGATCCAATGCTCTTGTAGAAGGCAGAACCTGACCTTTAGCCATATTCTACTAGTAGCCAGTGCTTCTCTGGTCATTTCTGAGACTATTAAGAAAGAAGAAACCCGTGAAAGAAATAAATGACTAAATTCTTACTAAAGGTGTCAGCCAGGAGGAGAGGCAGGTTCACCCCGTGACATGGCTAGATAAAGCCAGGAGTCTATGCTTGGCCAGGCATCACATAGTCTGCGGGGAGAAATGGGCACTTCCACAGGTGGTTCCTGCTTCCACCAAGTCTAAAGATGAACCCTCTGCAGATGCCTTCTTCTGTCCATCCAATATTGCCATAGCTTCATCATTTTAAACTAGGAACCTGACTTTTAAAAGGCTAAAATTAGGTGCAGTGAATATCAGCTTCATGTATCAGAATGATGAGTGTAACTGAGTGTTCCGTCCCCTGCTCAGCTCAGAGAAACCCCTCACTGTTATCTTCCTGAGCACATCTGAAATTTCAGTTTTATTGCTTACTTTCTAGATGGAATGAGAAAAGCATCAAGAGCAATCCTTATAGATCAGACAATACACTGAATTTAAGCTGAAATGAAACAGTTCAGGTTGGGGGTTTCTATATCCCTTTAAATATTTTGAAAACTTAAATTTAGGTCATTACCAAGGTAAAACATCATTTCAAAACACCAAGGCAAAATACTCATTTTCCAGTGTAGAAACTGACTTTTAAAAGTTTTTGTATTATTTTCTCTCTTTTTCTCTCTTCTACTTGAAAAAAAAATCAAAGCTGGTACAAGATGATAAATAATTATTAGTAAATAATTATTTTTAATCAGCTACCAACTGGGAAGAGTGGAGCAGGTTTATTTCCCCACCTACAGCATTGCAGCCTGTTCAAAGAGAAGATTTTCGTGTGCACAGACTTCTGTGCTTTGAAACTAAAGTTGTATAGACAAAGGTTGACTAAAAGCGTTTTATTCTCAGTTTCCCCTCTGCAGGGATTTGTAGACCAAGACACAGCTTAGTCCTAATAAATAATGCCCTAAATGATGGGTGATGTTTGAGTCACGGCAGACTATTCCTACTTATCTATTTATTTATTTGTCTGTTTTTAAAAAAGAGGTAGGTGATGATTTCCCCCCTTGTGCATCCCTCGCTGCAGTGATGAATGAAACTGAGCATTGCCTTACCTTCTATTAGAAATTAATTCTGATGTATGAATGTGCCAATGTTTATAATTAGAACAGTAATGTATAGGCCTTGCTCTTCATGGCTAATTTTTCATCTCTGTTATTATTCACTTGTTGGTGACAGCGGCTGTTTTCCACCTCATAAAGTGACAAGACTTGCATGTCAACACTGTTTAATGCATTAAAGGTGTTTCACATTAAAAAGAACCACAAAACCCAGATGCACGCTAAACAAAGTAAAAGAGAGCACAGTTTGACTGGAGGAATTGTATAGAAGGAATTCTTTCCTAGATCAGGTTTCCCATTAGCATGGCCCCTATACAAACCCACAGGAGCCCATGAAGGCATGATAAATATGCCTGTCAGGCACAGGTACCAAGGACATCCTTCTTCTCCAAGCACCGGCATTTTAAGACCCCATAGTTAGCATTTTTGCTTCAAAATGAATGGCAAGATTTTCAACAGACTCAATGAAGATACAATGGCTGCTAAGCAGACAGAGTAGGCAAAACCTCACACAACCAAACTCTGTCTAAATATGCTGTTCCATCAAGATGGAAGATTATGCAGAATATGTTGATATCAGTATTTCTTTTTAGAAGAGAATTTTGAAAATACTGACATAACCCTTCCTAAAGTTGCATTTATTTTAATAGAACATTTGGATTATGCAAGTTTGAATTGACTTTTTCTTTTGTAGCTATATTTTTTAAGGTCAAAATTTACCTTACTCATAAATTTTCATTTTCAGGATCAGAAGTCCTGACTCAGATCAAATTTCACCAGGAAATGAATTATTTCAGTCAGACTGAGCTAAAGTTTTACCTTAGGTCTGACATCTTTCACGGGAAAATTGGACTGGAAGGGAAAGGACTTCAGCATGGTTTTAGCCCCATATCCCTCTTCCCCCGGTCAGAAAGTAAATTGTTAGTGGTCACCATAACCGGAGTCTTTCGTGCCATGGAGAGTTATCTTCATCATAGCCTTCTAAGAGCCCAAGTTTCCTCTTTCTCAGAACTCTTCTTCCCGGAAAGTGATGCCCAGTTGCTACCATGCTGCCCACACAGGTATCCTCTGTTGTAGCCCCAGTTCATTCAGAATTGTAAACCAGTCCCTATGCTGTTGCTTTCATTTCACCCAACTCCAGTGATGAGATGTCCTTTGTCCCTGCAAAAGCACCCCACTTTGTCCCTGCAAAAGCCCTTTAAATGCCAGGAAATTATTCCAGCTTATAATTGATATCTGCATCTGGCCCCCAAAGAGTAACTGCAGTCTATAGAATAAAGCTGATGGTTTTATCAAGAAGTCACTGGTGTAAATGCTGCCTAACCTCTCTGAATTCACTGTCACAACACCTCCGACGAATCCAGTGTTAACCCCAGAGGAATAGGGCGTCACATGGGGAGCTGCTTCCCTTTTCCTAGCATCAGTGCAGGCACCTTCAGTGTGCCCTCTTTGCAGTGCCAAACAGTTTCACCACTATGAATCTCATTTGACTCTTACTGCTTTCTCAGGGCTGAATTCAAAATTCCCATGTCTTATTAAAAGATGAGCTTTAAAGAGTAGTCCATCTCATAGTCACCATCCCAGCTTCTGGGATTCACGCTCCAGGCTGTGCAGTGAGGTAGGTTGTACCCATATTGTGATAAATGCAGTAATATGAATTCTGCATGACCCAGGGGGCTAGACAATGATATTACACAGCCCAGTAATATTTCATTCAATCAGATATGGGTACCAGAGAGGACTGTGTTTTAAAGTGAAAGGAAAAATTTTATTAGTTAGAAATTAGTTTCAAAAACAGAGCCCCTACTCAATTGCATTTCTTTCTCTCTTGGCCAACTCTAAAACACTGAGAGTTGACCCCTTGACTGGTGTAAATTATGAAAGTTAATGTGGCCATGATGCTTTATGATAAAGTTCTGGCTTGTATTAGTTGTACACCAGTGTAAGCCCTCTGGGTGCCAGAAAATTATTCCAGCTTATAATTGAGATCGGTATCTGGCCCCCAAAGAGTAACTGCAATCTGTAGCATAAAGCTAATGGTTTTATCAGGAACTTTTCATTTCTGCTGTTACTTTATGGCAACATCTTTGCAATCGATGAGTAGGTATTTCATCACTAGGAATAGAAGAGAAAAGTACTCCCTGAACCTCTCTGGATGTTAAAACACCTTGGTACCAGGATACATAAGCAAGGTATCATCTTTGTGCTGGGGAGCAGAGGATGAAGTGACTGCGATATTCCCAGCTCAGGTCTTTGGGGGAGCTGCTGTTACATGAACACCTAGCCTAGGGCTGTCCTGCATATCTGCCCAGATTAACTGCTGTCTTTTGACAGAGTTGACTTATTTTTTCCTTTCCCACAAATATTTTTACCAATAGTGTTCAAATTCTTCATGTATCTTACAGATGTTTTCAGTGTCTATTTCTTTAAAATTCTGTCTTCTTTACTGTATTTGTTTGTCATTCCGGCTGAAGGCAAAACTTCTCCATCTTAGCTTGGGGGCTCAGTTGCAGTGCAACAAACTAGCCCCATTCATTGATGGTTTCAGTTAGGGCAAGCTTTTCCCTACGTAATTGCTGAGGATATGCAAGAGACGACAGCAATTCCTTATTTGTGACTGCGTGATGGAACTGAGCCCCAGCTTGTGCTCAGGAAAGGCCACATTGCAGAGGCAATGATCCGGGGAATTTAATCAAGGACGCTGTGCCTGGGCTGCTCTGCAAGCCTGAGAAGCCTGGCCACTGAGCTTCTCTGCTCCCTTGCTGCTATGCCTCCAGCCCTTTTTTGGGGGTGCCAGTGCTGTGAGTACACACTAGGCTTGCACAGGCAAAAGCACTCACATGAGGCTTTCTGTGTGCCACCAGAGACAACAACCAGTTGATTAAGAGGGAGATGATCCCTAAAGTGGATCTGTCAATACAACTAGGGCATAGGCACCACCTTGAGGATAGGTGAGAAGAAACCAAATATGTCACCTAAAATATCTCTTATTCTGTGTCTATCCATATACCCCATAAGGCAGTGATACTCTGCATAGTAGGCTAACAAAAGCAACATACTCACCATCATCTGCAAAACCATTGCCCCAAGGACAGAGCTGTCACTGGCAAAGCAAGTTGCTTTACCTCCCCAGTAGCAGCCCACGTGGCCAAGTGCCTGCAGGTCTGCCTGGCCCTTCCCTCCTAGTGCTGCAGGCAGTGGGAAAAGACTTTTGATTATGTCCTAGTGGCAGGCTACACTGTGCTAATTGTACCAGTGTGAATCTGAAGTCCCTCTATCAGCAGTGGTGGAAGGATCCTAGGATTGTGCTGCCCTGTGTTGTTAGATTGAAAGTGGAGTAATTGGGATTATCTGGGTTGACAAAGACTTGGAACAAGGCCATTGTTAGGGTTCATTAGTATTTTTTTTCCCAATCTACCTCTAAAGTAAATAGTGGTTCCCCAAGACCAATTTAGAATCTATTTTTATTTCCATTCCTGAGAGTCTGGAAAAGACATTTTGAAGAAAGCTTCTTTCAAAGTCTCTGGCAACTCAACTAATTAAATCAGGGACCTCATGTGGAAAAAAATAGATAGATACACTTTTGTGTAGCCTCATTTTTTTGTCCACAGTGGAAAAAAATCTATTTTAGAGGGTTTTTTTTTGTTTTTTTTTTTTTTTTTTTGTTTTGCACTCTACAAATTCAGGAGATTCTAGGAAAGCTGCTAAAGCAAATTATTGTCAAGAATAGCTTCTTCCCATATGAAAAGGTGCTCACTAGCCCTGAAACACCACATAATTTAGGGATGTAGCACTTGAAGCTGTTATGACTTCTGTCATCTCTGTACTCAACCTTCATGTTTCCAGGCATTTAGCAGCCAGCTTATTCACACAGTTCTGAAACTTTTTTTCGAAAGACTGGCCCATATGGTGCTCTCTCCTGAATACTTTCCTTTTGCTATTTATTTTCTTTAGTTTAAAATATATAGAATTTTAGACTACAAGTGCATCTGATTTTCCTCTTTTAAAATGTAAGTGGGTTTTTGGTGATAGTACTTTACGTTCTCTAACATCTCCTCTCCGAGTGATTTCCAACAGTAACGAATGTGCTTTAGCAACACCCCTGAGAGCAAACCCTGTCTGTGGTTTTAATGGGATGCAAGACTGAAGCACCAAGGTGGTGGCTCCGACAGTGAGGAATTCACATCACCTAACTAGCACCTGCCATCTGAGTTAGGAGCTCAGTAGCTGTACACGGAGTCCCTCAGGGGAGAAAAACAGACACCATTTGAAACTCAGAATGACTTTCGGAAATCTCTCTCTCCACTGACTGCAAATGGATGGAAAGGCAATGGAGCTTGTAATTTAGGCACCTCGTTTTTGTAGTGACCATTCCTAGTTCTCCTCGTCTCTACTCCTTTTAAAAGTTATTTGCATGAGGGACACTCATGAAAGCAAAGACAATTTAATGAAGAGCATGGAGATAGCATGGAACTTCTTCCCTTCATGCTTTGACATGTCAAGGTCTGTGTTGCTGTATTTTTTCCAGCAGCTCTTTCCACATTCACCCATTGACATTTGAGTTAGGCCCTGTCTATTTGTCTATTCTTCGATGGGAAGGTGAAAAGGAACCTGGAAAATTGGATCTTCTCTCTTCAGTGTTTGCTCCCATTTTCCAATCCACATCCAGACGGCTGGAGGTATGGGAAGACTCGGAATCAGTGATGGCCCTCCCTGACAGGCCTCATGAGGAACAAGATACCTTCATTTGGGCAGAGGCAGTGACAGCATTCTGTCCTGGATTATAACAATAATGATTTATAACCTGGAAGAGCTTTCAGTGGGTGAAGAACAGAAAGCAAAGTGACTTGCTGAACTTGTCGCTTTGATTCACTATTTACAAAACAGACAAAAAAAAATTTTTGTCTGCAAGGCTTTTATTCTCCCAACATGCAAAGGATTAGACATAATTGAATCTGTATAGCTGATGTGCCCTGCTGAATTGGACCCAAAGCATGTTCATTCCTGTTCCAATCTTAACTGCCATTTGTCTGTTGGCTTGGTTCATAGACAACAAAGAACTACCTGAAATACGGTATTTGTGAAAGGTAAAATAAACTGCAAGTGGTTGGGGTTTGTTTTTGGTTTTATTTGTTTGTTGTCTTTTTACATCTCAATCCCATGGGATTGTAAATCAGTGAGTAAATGGATTTTTGAAAGTTCCCTTATCCCATCTGCTTAAAAAGGGTATTAAATCAGGATTTGGTAGTAGATGCCTCCAAAACACAGAACTTTCAAGATCTAGACAGTGAATAAAGTATAAAACTGGCCCCCATTTCCAGAGCACAGGTCCAAATTCTGAGCTCACTCCAAAGTTAACATTATTTGGACCCAATCTGTCCATGCACGCACAGATGGAGGGTTCATGGATGCAAAGGCAGGGCCTTTTGGACATGACATTTTTGAAGCTCGTCTTCACTACAAGAGTTCCTAAATAGACGTAAGTGATCACTGGTAATACAGAAGCCACAACAAAGTGATTCTGGGGTTAGCACAGAGTTGGGAGCTACTGTTACAAGGAAGAGACTGTATCATCAAGCTCCTGGACTAGATAGTCACAAGAAGTCAGTCATTTGATCCTAGGGCTTTTGTTCTAGCTGATGGAGGTATAAGAGATCCAGTGACATTAGAAATAGCCTGGACAGTTTCAGCAGTGATGCTAATTAATCACTAGAATAACTTAGACAAATTGACAGGAGATTCTTTGTCACTTAAAAATTTTAGAAGATGAGTTTTATTTTTATTAAACAATGTTTAAAAAAAGAGGTGGTTCAGGCAGTTCCTCTGCCTTAGCATGTTTGTCCTGGTTTTAATTCAATCCTATTGCAAAGCTGACTCTGTTTTGATCTTCATCAAGTCGATTATTAAATTGACTTCCAAACTAGAAACTATTAGAGTACTTTACTAAATAATTCACAGGTAGCAATTATATATATATGAGCTGTATAGATGCATAATATGTATACACTCATACATGATACAGTGTGAACTATATATTACTCATCACAGGAAAAAATATAGGAACAATATTTTACTCTCTCACAAATCACAGCATCACTCCTAAACCCCTAATCACCACCTAAACACCCTCCAGGACCCCTTTTTATAAAACGACCATATATGTGGTAATTTCATTTTATCACATGCTCCCATTTGGGGCTTACATGATGCTCAAAGAGCTGAGCATGTACCAACTCTGAACTGGTTATTAATGCCTATTTGATTACTTGCAGGAACATGCTGGAAGGTATTCCTTCGAACCGCTCTGCATGTGGAGCACCTTCCCTGCTCACTACCCCATCGCTCTCCTTCCTTAGCCCTGCTTGATCCTGCACTGCCAACTTTCTTTCAGCAAAGTCACCTTGTGAAATTACACAAACAAACAAGAGGAGGAGAGAAAGTAAGTAAGAAACAATTTCAAATCTTAATATAACCAGGCTTTTTCAGCTCTGCGGATCAGAAGTAAACCTAGTTCATCTAGTCACTGTAGTAACAGTATTGCCTACAGAAGATCACAATCTCTTTTACTTTTGCTGTGGAAAAAATTGACACAATATTCCCTTGTTCATGCAGTTCTTCAGTTATTTGGAGAGATTCAGGGGAATCACAAAAAGTACCTACTTGCTTTTTATCGCTCACCCTTTTCCCAGCCTCCACCTTGATTCATCTCGTTATAAACTTTAGTGATTTAACACAGTGTGTCGTCTCCCGCTGAGCAAACGGAAAAGTGACAAGAGACAAGGTCGAGCTGCCCTTTGCTCCTCTTGATACACAAGCTATTTCATGTGTCTAAAACTCTGGCTATAACAGAACTGGAGAAATATCAAAAGATATTAAAGTTAAGAAAACAAGTCACCAGGAGACTGTAACCTTCATCAAGGGGGAAAGCAGAAAAATTCTTATTCCTGGCTGTCCTGGTTGCTGTGCACTTGTCTGAACCCACAAAGCTCTTTTAATGTTCTATTTTATTTCACCCACTCTTGTTTGAAATGTGATAGTTTCAGAATTGAAAGCAATTTTCCTGAATTGATAGTTGAGCGATGCTGGAATGTATGTGGGTGTGTACACGTGTGCTCCAGCCGAAAAAGCCCTCCGTTGTCCCAGTGGAGGGACAATAAATATGACCATAAATGCCAATAAAAACAAAATGCTGATTTTTTTCCAGACTGATTACAGAGAAGACCTCTGTGCAGATAGTGATTGTTGGTCCCTGTTGGATATTTTATGCAATTGTGCAAGCACATCAAGGCTACACTTGGATTTTACTTTTGGTCCATTTAAAAGATAGCAGCAATAAATAAATAAATAAATGCACCTTGTTTTGCCCACAGTAAATGTAGACCTGGAAACAAAATCTGTATTATTTTCTTTTATTGCTGTCATTTCAAATATCTAGTAGATTTGAATGGGGAAAAATACATATAGTGGTACACTTTACTCTGCCAAAGGTTTCAAAGGTGAATAAATAGGCTTTATTGGTTGTTTTTTGCATCTAGATATAGTATTTAATAGATATATCAAACAGTGATCCAGCTGCCAAATGTTCCAAGGAAATATTACACATATCACAGCTAAGACTTAAAATGTCATAACAAATCTATATTTTACTAATGGAAACAAGGCTTTTCAGATAGGGTGCTCAGAGCTTTTGAAGCATATTTTCTACTGATTTTACTACACTCTCTCAAATGTTTTGCAATTACATCCAACTACTGTTGTGAATAGAACTGCGATACACAAATGACCTTCATTTCCTCACTGTTGTGTTGACACATCAAAGCAGGAAATGAGAAGTCAGCCCTGGGTGGAGTAAAGCTGATAAGATACAAACAGAGGGACTCTTTAATGGACCATGATAGCTCTTCAAGCAGAAAGGATGCAGGATGTGTACCAGATCAAAAAACAAAACTTAAGCAACTTAAATGGAACTTCGGATGAAGTGTTGATGCCTAAATGCAGAACTACAATGCTGGAAACCTAGATTTTGTGCTGGCTAACTCCAGTGACTTAAAGCCTACTGGCAGCTTTCTCCTTGGCCTTCTGGCTCCTCCAGTCCATTGAACTTCTGGCTCAGCTCACGCCTAGCAGTGTGCTGAGCCTTTGCAGAGCAAAGTAGATGAGGGGACCTGGGTTACTTCTACATCCACTGGTATCCAGAAAGTGGATGTACACCAGAGATCAGTCTGGCAAGGTACTCAGAGCACGCCAGATCTGAACCGACAGGACAGGATCACAGTTTGCGGTGGAGGAAAAAGAGATAGAGCCCCTCCATCTCTGCCACATCTGTCCGACAGTTAGGCTATTTTCTTAACAGTAAGAGACAGTGAGTTTAAATCCTTTGAGAAAGGAGAGAGAATCAAACCTGGGTCTCCTACATCTTTGGGCTATTATTTCTGTTTATAGTCTTTAGTATAAAAGGCTCTGTGTGTTGGAGGTGAATTTAAAATAATATCTTTCAAAAGAACAAATTTCAGATTTTCTTCTTCTTTTGAGGCAATGGTAGGGGGGCCTGCCCCATGGATAAAGTTCCAGGTCATGAGTCCTGAGTGCTTCTGCTTTTGCAGCTGGCCTTGTTACATCTGTTTAAATTAATCACTGAGGACAGACCTACAGCAGTCACCCACCCTCTATTGCCACAGCTCAGTATCAGGGCCTCCTTTTTTACCCCATGCAGGTGCACTACCTCTTGGATCATGGTAAGGTTTATGGAGCAGGAAAGGCCTTCAGACCTAGTGTCCTTTCTGCCTGAGTGGCTCAGCAGTGCCTATGCATGGAAATCAGAATTAAGAGTTTACAAAAGATGTTGTGCTCTCGCAGCCACTTGGCAGTCATGTAGTGAAAAGCCAGTGGGTTGGATGAAGGTCAACAGATGATCAGACTCATTAATGGTCATTTGAGCATAAGTCCAACCCACTCAAAAACAAATTCACTCACCTATTGCCCATGTTACAAGTCCACAAGCCTGCTCTGAGAGACTGGCTTAGCCTGAATTTTGAAAAAGTCATCAGGGAAAGAGCTCAGACAATGTCAGTGCTGAGCAAAGCCAAAAGTCTTGCTTGTATAGCCAGCTTGTACAGGACTGGGCACAACCGGTGCAGCAGCACAGTCCATCAGCAGATGCTCGAAGTTGACTCTTCCAAAGATCTATTTAGATGATTTCAGACAGCCAGACTAGCAGCTAGAAACAGGAACAGAAGGTGTAATGTTCATGTAGCTAGACAAAATTAAACCTGGATTCAAGCCCACTCTTAATCTTAGAGAAGACTCAGAATAAGTGTCATGCCAGCTTTCCTCCTCTGTATTGCAAAAAGTACATTTTCATGCAGCTGTTGTCTTCTACTCCTTTCTTGCTGATGCCAAGACGTAATAGCTGGGTTATATTGCTGCTCCCTGGAACAAAACAGTTATAGTCAAAGCAGAGTGCTAAAAGATATCAAAAATCAGAGAATGTAATACAAGAACAATCATAGCCAGCTTTAACTCTCTATCTATTAATGGGCCAAGCATCACTTCAAGATCCAATTTAGAGAAGTGATTTCTTGACCTGAATAGTAGTTTCTAGGAACTCTTTGGTACACAAGTAAAGAGAATGGTCCTTGAGTTAAGCTTTACAGCAGATTCCTATACAGAGGTAATTCTACTGTGATACAAAAACTTTATAGAGTCTTTCTCACAGATTCTTGGGTGATTTGGATATAACTTCTGGTTGCTTCATCAAGGTGCCTTTCCTTCCCCTCAGTCACTGTGGAGATATTTATAATAGCTCGATGTCTTTGGCCAACTAGATAGAAATCAGCTCTCTGGAGTGTTCGGTTTTCAGTGACTTGTTGCCAGATACTGACCAAACTGGCTCTTAATTTGAGGTGTCCTTTCCAAATCAAGTTTCAAAAGGCTTCCATAGTCTCAGGATAAAATATGCTTAGACCAGCATGCAAGGCTGAAAACACTGCCTCCAGGGAGGCTGTGCTTATCAGACTGTTTGTCTAAATGAAGTGCCTAAAACTAAGAAAAGTAGTCATAGTTTCTGTGGGTCTAGAGCTACACCTTAGCTGGTTTACTCTCGTAATTGACTCTAATTAGACATCAATCCTGAAAGCCAAAATGTTTTATCTTCCTCCTGGGAATTTTGAGAACTGGCTGAACATTATTTGAGTTCATCTGAAACTCCTGAACACTCCTATACCAAGACCTTCTTTACTGTTATCATCTTGTTCTTACTCATGTAACAAGTCTTTGAAACCTCTGTGGGGGCTTCAGAATGGATGAACTCAGTCTCTCACAGAAATCTAGTGCAAGGCACACGTCCTCCTGGAGACCCAAAGGTTTGCTATGGGATGGATTTCACAGAGGCTGAGTAAGAGATTAAAACAGCTTTGCATCAAAACTTTTGTGAGACCCTCAATTTCTTGAGGCCATGCCCACGAACAAAATTTTTTGAAAAATAGGTGAAAAGGCAAAGTCCAGTGAAGACAGAGGATGAAAAATGTATCAAACATCAAGTAAGAGTTGAACAGATGAGAGAAAAACTAAAAATGAGGAGCAGAGAGGGAGGATATGAAGAAAATTCTTTCTGATATAGCACTCAATAATAAATAAAATACGTACTATCACAATATGCCTGGCTTTGGGCTGTTCCTTTATATCTGATACAAACAAAGTTCCCACTGCTTATTAAATTCATTGTAGTCATGCCTCTGCTGCCTGGAGCTACCTGGTCTCCTCAAATACTTGCATTACAAAACTGCTTTAGGGATTTCATTTCTAGTTGTTATCAAGATCTACTTTCATCAGGATTTCAGTCCAAATCTAATCATCATGCTAATGAAATGCTATCTTGACTGTACAGTGTATGCTTTGTTCATATTCACTATTTATTTTCTCCCAAATGAAGTTTGTAAGAACAAATTTCCAGATGCAGGGAAGAAATGTCACCACTGCCAGAGCCAGTGGATCCTTTCATCACTGCTGGGTCAAAGGAAATACTTCTGCGCTCACTGGTACACTCTGAATCACATTTAACCTCTGAAGTCCACGCTAAGAGATGATGGTGGATGCTTACTCCTTGCAAGGCCCCAAGTTTGGTCACCTGTGTGAGGCAGAGTTGTACCACAAGCTCCAAAGAGCAGAATAGTCAGATCTTAGGACTCAGTATGTTAATTTCTGGGCTTTTTTCATCAAATAGACATATTTCCAGTGGCGGTGATTGACACTAATATAGGACCTAGAGAGAACATGGAGTCTTCATATGTGTTTAGACATACTAATTATTTATCCTCTTTCTTTTGTTGCATTCTGTCCTCACCTGTGCTGTGAAAGACATCAGCAGTCTCTACGTTGTGGTACCATAATGTGTCCGTATGTGTTGGATGCACCTTCGAGGGCTGCAACTTCCTGTTGATGCCATGAGTGCATTCTGAGACAGACTTGTGACCGTGCAGTTGTGCAACCCACAGCAGAGCTAGACTCCCCTGTTTATCACTTCATATTAAATAGACAGAACAGTGGCTGCTCCTTTCCCATTTCTGACATCCCCAAAGTCCACCTGGGTCCCAGAATGGCTCCTCTGATTAACACCTATGTCTTGATCCCAGCAAAACAATATTGATCTCATCAGGATACCTTTGTCCCAGGTGCTGGGCCAGTCACCTCCCAGCAGTGCAGGCAGAAACTGCTGATGGAGCACTCTGATGTTCTGGAGGCTTTTGTAGCCTGTTGTGTAGTTATGGCTGGATTAACTCATTTCTGCCTCAGAAATGGGTCTCTCTGGACAATAGATGTGCGCTTTGAGTGACAGTGGATGGACTGAATGTTGGCAGGACACTAAGATACTAAACACTAAGGAAATAGAAAGGACCTGAAGGCATCAGCAGTGAGGATAATTGACATTTCCTTATGGCTATGACAATGCGAGGGCAACTTCACAGCTGTGTTGGAATAAGAACAACTGCAAAACTGGATGCTGTGTGTTCTTGATCTAAGAGATGACCCTAAATAAAATGGAATTACTTTCCACAGGGTAAAAAGGCCCAGCTAGGATGATGAATCAGTCAGATAATCAGTCAGAGAAAGGAAAGAAAGATTATATCAATTCCCAATGATATTTGGTGCCAGTGGACATGGACCAAAGCTGCAATGTCCAGACCTAGTTTAGGCTTCCCAGAGATCTGCACGTTCCTGATGGAGGTCTTAGACTGGACCTCCCTCTCTGTTGTTTGTGGGAGTAACACACATTTTAACAGGGAGTTGATCTACCGCCCAGGAGAAAGCTTGAGGCGTTGACTGGCCGTTTCTTCACAAACACGGTCAAAAGAGAGTCAGTCAAGACAAACGTGCGCTGCGTTCTTCCTCCAAGTCTGCTTAGATTCCTCCAGGTTGTTTGGAAATCATATAAAAAGGGATATGAGCTGAAATTCAGCCAGGTCATAGCTGATTTCTGCTGTGTCTAAGCCCTCAGACGTGTGTAGCCAGCAGGAGGTGCCAGGCACAAATTCAAGCACATGGGTAACAGATGGAAGTCAACCCAAAGGGTAGCCACAGGCAGTCAACATTTTACAGCCAGTATCTGGGGCAAGTAAACTCAGTTGAATTTCTATTTTGAATTCTCTATTGAATCTCTCTGTTTTGGCAGAAATCAGCTTTTCAAGCAAAACAGACATTTTCCTGAAATATTTTTAGTCCTGAAAACAAAAAAAAGGATTATTTTGTTCTGTCATTACTCCAAATTTCTTTTCTGTTTCTAGTGGAAAAAGTAATTTGAAAAATGGGAAAATTCTTTTTTGCTCTCCAACATTTCAAAATCATTTTCCCCCACAACCTACTGTTTTCAGTTTCAGAAAACAGAGGCAGGGCTGGGACTGAAGGAAGAGACGGGGGAAAAAAACCCACTTCTGCAGCAACACACCTACAGGCTCTAGCTTCCATCTTTCAGACACATCGGAGCTTAATTTTCTTCTCAGGTGCAGATATACATCAGAGACAATTCCACCGAAGACAGTGGTGTTGCTCTGATGAGAAAATGGTCTAAGCTTGTGATCAAGACTTTTCTAGTTAAAACATCTCAGTAAAGCTTAGGATGCTTTTTGCAAAATTCAACCTCTTATCTCACTCCAGATCCTTACAATCACCTGGACTCCAGGTAATCCTTACAGCTTGGATAAACAGCTGAATCTGAACTAAAGACCTCCAAGGATAAAAGCAGAAGTAAACTTAAAAAATGAGTTTGACTTTCAGGGAAAAAATGCACGAGAAAACTTAGAAACTAGAACAGAGAAAACCCCAAGGTGTCCTGGTGCAGATTACACGTGGTGGCAGTGATGGAGTTGACTGGCATTACAGACACCTAGGTGGGACAAAAAAGCAGCAAAACTGCACTTTGCAGTACAGATCCTATGGAAGGCTCAATCTAGACCCACGCTTTGCTGACAAGTTATCTACTATCATAATTTTTTAATGCTAGAGAGAATCTCAGAGTACTCTATCCTCTTTCATACTCTCTCTCCTTGTGCTCCTGTATACAATATTTTTACTAACTTGCTTTTCATCTGCAGTTGAACACTGAAATCAGTTTCGTACTCCCATGGAACTCTTCAGATTCCCACCCAAATTATTCTAGAGGTGATCTCCTAATCCAGAGGGAGTATTTGCATCCAACATCATTTATATTCCCACAGTGTTCAGCGATAAAGCTTTCCCATCTGAATACCTGAGGTCAGCATACAACACTACCTTGCTGAGACAGTCCATTCCCCCTCGGTTTCATGAGTAGTTACCAAGCAAGCATTCATGCTGTTATAAAGCCACTCTCATTTGGATCCTCTCATTTGCCTGCTGAAGTATAACAAATTATTTTTCTTGTCCTCTTTTTTTTTTTTCCAAATTATACACAATTGCCAAAAGCTAAGCAATGGCTTTTGTATGAATGTGCAATTGAAGTGGGATCGCTGGTACTAGTTATTATTCCATTTCAGTAATGGTCATACCTTGAAAAGCCAAAGAAAAGCAGCAGAGCATAAAAGAGAAGCTCAATGAAGCAGAAAAGGTTTGATACGATATTCAAAGCTCATGTTCTGCTTGGGGGAGAGGTGGGAGACTATCCTATCCAAATATCAATGCTAATATACCCACCTCATTCAGATCTAGAAATCTAATTCCTAAAAATTATTTTCTTCTTTCTGAGCCATGAAAAGCTAGATTGTGTATTAAACACCAGTGGCTTTTTTCACCAGATATTAACCACAGGGACTACACAGGGTTGTTTGGCAGAGAGCAGAGGTATGTGCTGGGATTCAGTGGCTCTGATGCTACTATATCACACTCATGGTCATAGGAGACTGAGGTGGGAGATCGCACAGGCTGAGATTAACCCACTGAGGCTTATCTGAGCCCCTGCCCAGAGCCAAAGAAAAGAACTTTCTTCTCTAAGGGATTTAGAGTAATCGGAATGGAGTTCCTGGTTGGACTTAGCCTGTCAAAGTGACCAACTCTCTCCCCACTGAATATGAAAGAAGCCCAGAGTCTTCACCGCTCATGGTGCTGATAAGCTCCTTTGAACACTTCCAGTGTCCATTGGGACTGTGATTCTGAAGATCTAAGTCAAAACCCTGCCCATGTCACCAGTGCCAATAAATTCTTCATGCGTCAGATTGGTGTACACACAGCTGGGATAGATCATCTTCACCGATCATACTGTTACATCATGGGGGGACACAAGAAAAAAACTAATAAAATGGTCCCAGAGCAAGGTGATATTAGCCGTACAAGTAATTAGCTAGGTGGATAGTTATCATTTAACAAGCAAACACTAGCGCAAACACTAAGGCAGGACCTTTGAGATCATCTAAACAATCCTCGTGCCCTAGAATCACCCCTTTCCAAACTTTTCTTGGTGGATGCTCCTAAAAGTATTAACTGCAAGAGGTTTCATACCTTTCCTCTTTTAATCTAAATGACCTTGTTCCATTACTCTTCACTCTCACATTTTCTATATCTCTAATTAATCTTGTTGCTTTTGTCTAAAGTTTGTCCTATCGGTCCGTGTAGTTTTTGAACTGAGATCTCAAAATTAGGCAACATATCGTAGCTGAGGCTGCATCAGAGTTGAGTAGAGTGAAAAGGAAGATGTTGTGTGTGTCTGACAGCCTGTACTCCTGCTTATGCATCTCAGTGTGGTGTTTGCCTTTCTGCAACAGTGTGACATTATTGACTCAGTAAGAGTTTGTGATGAACTATAACTTCCCAGTCTTTGCTGGAGAATTACTCTCAAGCCTATCATTTCCACTCCTGTCTTTGTGTTGCTGGTGAAGAGAAATAAGAACCTCTAGAGCTTGATTAATCTCACCTGCTGCTGATGTCAATGTTAGGATAAGAGGAATTGCCATCTGTAGGTACCCGTCTCTCTATGTTGACTACATGAAGAGTTGGAGGTGGCTAGCTGAGACCAAGACATCTCCATTAGCAACTGAGGTCAGGGCAGAAGAATTCCACCCTCAGTTCGGAGCTTTGCATTTGTCCTTATTAAATTGCAATCTATTTTTCAGTTGACTTCTCCAGTTTGTCAAGATCGTTTCTAATTCCACTCTTGTCCTCCCATATTTTTGCAGCCTCTTCCACATTGGTGACATCAGTAACTTTAGTGACCATTCTTTCTTCTTCGGGCCTTGAGGACACTAATAGGCCTCAATGGCCCTGACCAGCCTCACCTTGGGTCTCCACCCACACCCTGCCCATGAGCTCATGAGACCTGTTTAAGCTCAAACCTGGGCCTCTAATCCCTGTTTGAGCTATGTTATAGGAGCACTGATCTCCAACTCAGCTACAGCCTTGCCTAGCCATGGACCCCATCGATCTGAATCCCAACCCGTGCACTGGCTTCCTGGCTTGACCTCAAACCTGCTGCACTGCCATGGACTCTGGGCTGACTCTAGCTGCCACCCTAGGCCTGTCTGTTCCCCTCACTGGGGAAATGAGGGGTGAAGGCCCTGCCCTGCCAGATGTGCTGTCATGCTCAGCTCCCCATCCCATAATTAGCAGCCAGCCCTTGCCCTGACATTTCTGTTCCATCACCAATTGATAACAAAAATGTTGATTAGTACCAGATCTTGTCACTGGTATTAATGTATTAGATACAGGCTTGTATTTGACCTTTTCAGTGAAGACTAGCAGGAAAAAAAAAGAACATGAAAAATTTCATCTTTTTGGCAACATCTGTCAATAGCTTTCCTCCCCCATTGAAAGGCAGATCAACTCTTTCTTTGCTTTTCCTTTTTGCAGGTATGCAACTGCAGGCTACTTTTTTTGCAACCTTTTCTGTCCCTTGGTGCTTGTATCTCACTGAGAGCCTTGACCTTCTGTACCTATTTGATTGTGCTGTTCTTCTATAATTATCCTTATCAATCTGGCCTAGTCTTCACTTTCTGTGTTTCTTTTCTTTGAGGAAACTGAATAGTTTCTGATTTAGCCAGGCTGGTGTCTTTTAACTTCCTTCTTTCATTTCAGAATAATTTGCACTTGTACCTGTAACAGAATGTCTTTAAGGAACTGCTGCCTTTCTGGACCTTGTTCCCTTAGGCTCCTGCCTCCCAGTTATTCGGGTATATTGATGCCTGTGGTCTTGAAATCCATCGTGTGCATACTCTGCTATCCTGTCAAAGAGTCACAAACTCCAACAGTCCTTGGTCACTCTCACCCAAATTGCCTCCCACCTTCCTATTCTCAACCAGTTCCTCCCTCTTGGTTAAAATCAGGGCTCGGAGAGTCACCTGTATAACTGCTAGATAGAAGCCCTGTTGCCAACACATTAAAATACATTTTTGGACAGTTTGTGTCTGCCTATATTTTGTTCATCTTCCCCAACCCATGTCCTGGGGAATAAGTTGCCATTACTGCTCTCTTTTCCTTATCCAGAAACTTTCAATAACTCTAGCCCCACGTATCTCATGCACCACAGACACACTACAGAGCAGCTCCTCCTCCCCCCTGCTTGAGTAATCCTTACCCTTTTGTATTACTGTTCCAGATAACAGAATTGTTCCACCTAATGTCTGTTATGCCAAATTTATCATAATTTTGAGCACTTTGAGACTTTTCTTGGCCAATTTTCCTGTAATCTCTGATAATTTTAAAAGAACTGCTATCACACAAAAAAACCTCATAGCAAATTTTTATCCCATGGCTTAATACAAATCAACATTGTCCACAGGTATTACAGTGATGACAGTGGGATGAAAATGCATATGGAATGAAATGTCTGGGCATTTATCCAGACATTTATCCATTTATCCATACTTAGAATTACTACAGATTGGATTTAAAATACTTTTTAAAAGAACTTCTGGAATAGCTATAGACCCTCGTTTTTCAGGACGATAGAATCAAAACTGTTAGGGTTCAGGAGGAAGGTTGTTCACAGATCATCTCTTGCACTGTTTCATCTATCTTTTCCTGAAACATCTGGTACTGGCCAGCAGACGAGACCTTGGCCTGACAAGTTCAAGGTCTAACTAAATATATGAAATCTTGTGGTGCTGTGGCTTATTTGCACCAAAGTGCATGCAAATACAAGTCACAGAATACTTGAAATGTTTTCATCTACATCTTCTAATTTCCTTTCCCCAGCTATTTTTTCCAAGGATATTTAAACTTCATTATTCACTCCTGGTTGAGATATTGATAAATGTATGTATTAATTTACTATTTCAGTTGTGTATTTTTTTAGTTAATTATGTAGCAACTTAATTTATCTTTTGTCAATTTGTTTTCCCTCAATAAATGATCTGCCAGCAATACGTTATTTTTAATTAGCCTGCAGCAAGTGTATTTATGAATGTAAATCAAATGCTTATTTGAGCCATTAATTGAAAAGGAGAGATCATTGGAATTCATATTGTGTCATTCTCTTTTTTCAGTTTTCTTATTCTGGAAGGATTATGACAAAACAGTGCCTGCAGCAAAGAATTGACAACACGCTGATAATCAGAAATGTTCAAGAAAGACAATCTACTTTTTTCTTTTTTTGGCAGATAATAAATGCCAGGTACATAAACCAAAAAGAGCTATAGTTGAAAATTTCCATTCTCGATGACTGGAAAAATAGAAATCCATCTTGGTTCCGCTTCTTCTCTCATCCTTGTAAGTTTTATTTAATTTAGGAGATGGTCATTCCAGATATGTCTACATGAGGAGGTGCAGAAGCCAAAACAAGACACTCATACTGAAGAGATACACACCTGTGCTCTCCAGATACATCACAGCTGTGTGATCATGGCAGTGTGGTTAAGTTAAGATACTCTGTTTTCAAATGGAATGGAAAAAGGTCCCTCTGGAAACTGCCTTTTCCAGCCTTCTCAGGCCATATTCGATAGTCTGGCTCTCCTCTTGGGGAGATGGAGATAAGGACTTTGCCAGTGAAGACATCAGCAGAGGCCCTAACATCCAGCTCTCCCACGCCCTGGACAAAAGCTCCACTCTTCTACTAGGTGAAAGTGGGCAGAAAGTCCCTGAACAGCAGCGATCACTTGGATGTGCATGAGCTGCATGATCACATTCTACCCAATGAAACAACTAGAAAATATTCAGGAACAAAATACGGGGACTGGTATAATTTTGCTGCCTGCAGGGTTTTGTAGCTGCTGGAGTATAAAGATCTTCTGGATCACTGTCTGACATATTTGTGCCTATATTCCCAACAAGCCTGTGCCTGCTTCTTGGATTTTGCTCCAATGCACCTACTGAATCCTGTGTGTACAATAGCATTTTCCTTAGGCATTTGTCACTGTGATATCAAAATCCTCTCTGACATATGACCCCTCTCTTAGCAGAAGAATTCTGTTCCAGCTGTTTTTATCCTACAGTTTTGTTTGCTATTGCAGAAGCATCAAATCCCAGATAAATGTATACAGTGTCATTTTGTTTTATTTTCTCCATGGTTAATTACAGTAAGTTTTTCAGGCTTTAGATGTCACCTTAAACAAAACCACTGCCAATCACATTTCAGTCAGAGAGGTGTTTGGGGGTTTTATTGCATTTTGTAATCGCACAATTCTCTCTATTCCAAGCAAAACACCAATGGCCCATCTGGCACATAAACAATAGTTCAAAAGAAATCCATTGTCTTATAATAATGAAGCAGGAAGCATTTTTAACCTTGATGTTCTTAAATGTGTGAATACTTCTCCATGAAAAGAGTGCTTATGGGAAAATCTCTTGGTAGTTCAGATTTTCTGATGCATTTAGTACAATGGTCTCCCAAAGGGACCTTATCTTCATAATTATCTTCGTTATTGTTTCTCTGTGCCATGTATCACCCTGCAGCACTAATCCACCTGGAGTGTCCTTAATCGCTGCATGGCCGTATGATGAAAAGTGTCAGGTACCCATTAGGTATTGGAGGGTTCAGTTAATGGGAGTTGCTAATTAAATCTGAAGTAATCATTGTTTTTGAAACAATACATCTTGCTGTACTGAGAGGAGATTGTACTACAGCAGTATTATATCACCCATTGCCTTCTCTAGTGTCAATGTGACTTTAGCAAAATAGAAAGCTGCTGTGATTAGCAAGAATTTGACTGGGTTCAGGCTTCCTGTCACTGAAGGGACATCAGTTCTTAATTTCAAAGGACAGCAGGACTAGGACCTGGGAATAAAGTTATGAAAAACATTAAGAACACTTCATGACAATTTCACAAAAAGTAGAAAGACCGAGATTAGAAATTATCAGGATTATTTGTAAAGTTTCACTCCCCAAAACAGGATCGAGTGCTCTTTGCCACTTCTGTGTCACACATTCCTATGAGATCAGCATCCCTGGAGTCCTCGCTCTGTCATCTGTCAGGACAGCAGTTCCTATTCGATTGCTAATGGCTTGCTGTGTGACCCCTCCTCACCTCCCTGAGTGCTTTAACAGAAGTTTACTTCTGCTGAAGTCAAGGGCTCAGCAGTAAGATAAGATGCCTTCACAGTCTTGGAATTTAACTCATAGTTAGGTGTCTAGAGTTGTATATTAAACAATTAGCATGAGTTCTCTGCTACTTTCAAGGCGTGAATCCCACAATTAAGCACCAGAAAAGTCCATAAAACCCCCGTTCAGATGCTGTCTCATCCGATTTCCACTTTGAGCAAGCTTAAAACCACCTCATTCTTAATACCTCTGTGCCACTTGGTCTCTAGGTCAGATATGTTGTGGGACTTATTCTCTAAACAGAGAGTTCCTGGCTGAGGTGGTGTGCTCGAGGCAGGTGAGCTATATGAGGCAGAGCAGAAACAGCTGGAAGGTCATCCTGGGGCTCTGCCCGGGCTGAGGTGCCAAAAAGCATAGGAACAAGCAATGGACAGGGCTTAGGAGGGTTAGCTGGCCCCTACTTGCTCCTCCAGCTCTTAGTAATGTGCTATAACCACAGGGTAACTGATCTTCTGAGGCAGAAACCCTCGATGAGGAAGTGTACAGCTTACACTGAAAACACCTGGAGAGGGGAGGAGATGATGGTCCACTCTAGTCTAATGAATGGTTATGTATGTTCCGGCTGTGGGACGGTGGTGGTAGAGTGGGTACAGTCCCACTGGGCAGATCAAGGCTCCATACCCTCTCTTCTAGCTGTCTGGATGAAGGCTCTGTTTGTCATGGTCAAAACACTCAATTCCAGGAATTCTAGTTAATTTAATTTACTGCAAATTATCAGAGAATTTTAATTACTACCTCAAGTATTGAGAAAAACAGAAGATATAAACAATTAAACAAACACTCATGCAAACACGTTTCCTACCCCTTCTGCGGGTTCAGCTTCAGTTCAGCAGCTCTCCTCCCCTCTTCCTACTCTAAATTCTCCTTGTTTCTGCCTTACATTCACTCAGTTCCTCCCAATCCCTTCGGTGAGGTAACAAGCAGCACAGGAGGTTGGGGTCTTGTGCATAACCATTTCTTTCTGCTGTTCATTGCTTCTTGCTCATTTTCCTCCGTTGTTTCTTCTTATTGCTCCTCTGCTCTGGCATGGAGTGCCACGGAGGCTGAAGACTGTGTCTCCAGCTGTGTCTCCACCAATGTCCCCTTCCATGTGTCTCCTCCATCTCTTTCATATCTCTTCACATAGCTCTTCACATGTTTCTTCCTGTGTGTCCTGTCATGTGTGTCCTCCTGTGTCTCTTCCCATGGCCATAAGAAAACAATGAAATTACTAAGATTTAGACCTGCTTAGAGCTACCAATAACCCATGCAGGTGGTCAACTGCATCTTTCAAGCTACTGCATTGCCCAGAAGCCTAAACATATTCTGAAGAATGGACCAAAGAGATCTGATCTGGGATTTCCATATGCCTGGGTGATTTTGGCACCCAGGTGTCTGACCAGCAGGTCTCTCCAAAAATCCTAGTCATCTCTTTCGTTTGACAAAACTTGGTGACTGAAAAGTCCTGTTAACCCACTCTTCCCCCAAATCCCTCCTAAAATTGCATTCAATTCCAGCATTGGCCCGCAGCTCTGAGAAAAAGTAGCACTAGAAGATAGAAAAGAGGAGGACTACTGCCACATAACACGTGGGCTTTCATCCCTCAGCTAGTCCCATTTGCACTGGGAGATTCTCAGATGTGGAGCGGTCAGTTGATGTCAGTGGCAGTCACCACTGAAAAACTCAGCTGAATCTTTGGGTTTTCTGCAAGTTGTCTCTTCAGGGGATTAGTAGAAATATATCTGCATACAACTGGCATAGGTTAGAGCAACTGAGGTAGGCAAAGGGGGCAAATTCTTAGTAGGGCTAAAAGAAACAATTATCCCCTGAAGTGGAAGCTGAAGTACAGTTTGGAAATTGTTCTTCTTTTTCTGAAAGTACAATTTAAAAAAATAAATCTGATTAAAGTTTAATTTAAAGAATGTCCTGTGTTTTCAAATTCTTGATTGAATTACCCTTTAAAAATTAAATTGAAATCCTTTAGGAGTTATTGATTCAGAAGGAAGAAAATGCCAATAGTGCCATTTTCGCCTGAAACTCTGCCCATCAAAGTGACATAATACTTTTCAATTTGCCTAAATAACTCATTGGACCTGACTTATTCTTATGGCTCACTTTTCCAGCATTCACTGTCCATTTAGTGAGGCAGGAAGAAAGATGTAGGAGGCCTCGTTCTTGTTGTACATAGTGACAATTGTAGCAGTCAGGCACAAAACGGCTCACTGACATCTCTATGGAGATGCCCTCACTTAGTGATTGAGAATGAGCATAAGGGACTTCTCATGATGCTGCTCTGAGCCCATGGGGCTGGCACAGCCCAAAAAGCCTTGGGGATACATCTGTGAGCTTCGAACGTCTTTTGTTTAATGGTGACTGTAGAGGGCACAGGAAGAAGAGTTTGACTTAGTGAAGCCCTGAAACTGTGTTAAAAGATGCCAGAGAACAGGCATGTGCCAAGCCACACAACAGCGTGATGGAGGCCTCGGGTTCCTTCTGGCCTCCTGCCCATGCACATGCTCCTGCGTGTGAGAACTGAATAACTAAGAGCTGAACTCTAAACATTCCTTTTTCCCTTGTTAAATTAGACCTGCAGGAACAGCAAAAGCACTACAAGAGAAGAAATAAACGTTCCATTATGTTTTCCAGGAGTCTCAGCTCATGTTTGAGTTAAAACACCAATATGACAAAAAAGTCAGAATGAATAGAGCTACCAAGATATAAACATGGTCTGTATAATTCAGACTCCCCATGTGAATAAAAGGTTGCAGCTCTCAAACAGAGGCACTGTTGAGAACGCACTTGAAAAAACGGATGAATCAATTAATGCTTTTGATAGTTTGAATGTCCCTCTATCTAAAAAATAAGCACTGCTTTAATAGTGAGATAATTCAGTTTACTGAATCCAATTACATGTAATTGGCTTTTTTCCTTTTTTTTTTTTCTTCTTTAATTGCTGTTGGAATCAGGGCTCTGATGCACTTGTGCTGGCTCTGCCAGATGTTTCTGTTATTGGTGTTGAAAGGGCATGCTAGGGATCATAGGATTCAATTAACATCAGAGTTGCAGTTTGGATGGTAGGAAGGCATCATCTACTTACATCTTTGTGACCCTGGCTGGAAAAATACTTATTAAAGTTCCCAAAGAGGCAAAATATCTGTTATTCTTTTCATTTCTTCTCTGGGAGAGCAAGTCTCTGCTTTAGTATGATGCTTATGTTCTGGGATATAAAGTTTTTAATTCCTCCTCTATAGAGAAATGTAGTGTGGCAGCAACAAGAGCTGGAGGCTAGGTGACTCCAACAAGTTTTGTGGGACCTCGTTGGGAACATTTACATGCCTGCCCAGGACTCCTGCTCACCAACATTGTGTCTTCCTTAGCCACAGCTGTCAGTACCTTGATGCTGAGGACTGATTGTATACAGGGTGTTGATAAACTGACCCACAGCTTGTTATAAACTTTTCTTTACCCCAGAGTCTCTCCAAATCTGTATTGATCTGCCCTGGATTCAGCGCCAAGGGCCAGACACAAGGATTTAACAATATGCAGAGATGTTTGCAGTATAAGCCAATGTACCTAAGAGCTGCATTTCTGAAGGCCTTTGAACAACTAACATGTATCAAGCACTAAGAATCTCTCTTGGCTCCTAGGTGACTTACACCAGCAGCTGTCTGTCTCTTTTTGGGGTGCATATTTTTGCTGTATCTCACCAATACATCCAGAAAGTCTAAGTTAGTCAGTAAGAACTTATATATTGGGAAGCATGTGACATTCTGCAAGTTTCAGTACACTTAGTAAAGTGCTTTGGATGAAGACTTCAAGCCGAAGATTTGTCTCACAGAAATTTTAATAAAATAGCTAGCTGGCTCAATGATGCTGCATTTACTCCGGCTACAACACAACGAACGGCTTGCCTCAGGCATAGTCAACACAGACACAGCTTGTGTTTTTGAAACATTTGAAACTGTCCCACCTGCTACTGCTAAAAGAAAACACCAGCTTGCCCCCGGAACTGGGCTCCTTTTGCCTTTTTTTTTTTTTTGTTGCCATACCTCCTCAGAACTGCAGTTACCCTTCGGAGGCAAGGCTTTCGGGTCTAGCTTCAGTTCCCTTAATGCAGATCAGCTCATCTCCAGAACAAGCAGGCAGTACATACTAGTTGCTAAGTAGGATGCTTTCTGACAGATGTTCAAATGTGGCCTTCCGGCCGTGTAAGAGAAACAGGTCAGAAGTCACATGAACTACAACTCCTGTGGGACACTGCAGCAGCATTTCCCAAATTGTGGCCTTTTGTACTCAGAACACTACTCTCCAGGTTTTACAGGAAAGCAAACTTTTTAATTGAAATAAGAAATAAAAAATAGTTGAAACAATTTCCTAACAAGATGACCATATTAACAGAAAGATTTCTGCCTGGCTTAGGTATGATCTCCCCTTCCTGGCCTTCTTTACTGGATGACATTTAAACAACCCCTCGTTTTTGCAAGATGAGAGGAAAGAAGCACTCTGGAAATGCTGGATAGTGTTATTAGATGGCCATTTGGTGTGCAGCACAGAAATGATTTACAAAACAGTTCATGCAAGTGGATGTAGTTCACAAAGGTCCCCAGGCACGGAAGGTGCTCCAAGCACGCAGAGTGCTGCCCTGAATTTGCATCAGCATCTAACAGACAGGTCATAATACTCTGTGTTAAGTGATGAAATACTGAATTTATGGATAGACAAACAACTGGAGCAGGAAAGCACATGCTGGAGGTTGGGACAGGTTCTTGTATTAAAGTGAATTAAAATTTCCCTCTTTTTACTCAGTTCCAGAGGAAGACACTGTTTTTCCCCTACTTGTCTTGCAAATTCTAAATACTACATGCTCTGTCGCCCCACGCTCATTACCACTTCAAGGATGCAATGGGAAATTCAATTTAATTAGCTGCTAACAGACAGTTAAGAATGTAGCCCCCAAACTGATGTGTCCGTGCAAGTGATGGCAGGTACCTAATTTGTATTCACTGATTTGATTTTGAACCTGGAACTTCTCGGCAATCTGAGTTTGGGGGATTAGAAGGACTAACAGCAATTGCCAGCTCTGTCCCTCCAAACAGACAGCACAGTTTGCAGCATCCCCAGCAGAAATGCTGCCACATCATCTGGCTGGTCTTCTGCGTCTTGCTCTTGGATGCACAAAGAGAGAAGGGGCTGCCTCACTCTTTCAGGAAGACGCTTAAGCCACTGCCTGGTGCATAGTTTTATAACACAGCCTTCTGCTTCTCCTGCTCCCAGGGCAGAAGTTCCTTCTGTGTCACAGCTGAAGGGCAGGGAAAAGAAGAGGCCTCCTCGCAGCTTTTCGAGACGCTTCTTCATCTCAGAAGGGTCTTTCCTGGTAAGGGAAGAGATGCCGTCTGCACTTTTGTGTGATATTTAGCTGAAATCCTGGCCCCAAAGCTGTAGCCTTCCTCTGAGTCTAGTGTGAGCAGTGGGTGGGCAGGCCCTTTGGGCACTGTCATGGTAGTGCAAGTGCTCTGGAAGAAACAGGAAAGGGCTTGAGGAGATAGAGCATGAGCAAGAGAGAGAGAGCACCATGAAGAGTAAAACAGGAGCAGCAGCAGCACCAAGGGTCTTCCTAGGTGCACGTTAGGGCTGAGAAAGACCTGCCCCAAGGCATATGTTAGCAACTTTCCAGCCCAACTCTCCCTGGGACTCTGGTTCTTGTTGGCTACAGTTGTAGTCCCAGGTCTGCACATATGAGTGCTTGGCTAGGTCCCTAAAAAGAGACCTCTTGACACCCCAGGGACACAACTTCTTCATGCCACAATCCCCTGCTGCAGAGCTCAGGGCTCACAGATGAAGTTATGCTGGATCAGAGGACCAAGAGAAGATGGCACCGCCATGCTGCTACAGGGTGGAGGTCACCCTGCTCGCAGGGCATTGCCTCCTTCTGTTCCCCTCAACAAGCCAGCTCTCAGCTTATGTCCCTGCACTTGGCCTGTTGCCAGCCACAGGAACACCCAGCTGCTCTGCAAACTAAAAGGGAGAAGAAGAAGGGAAAAGAGCTCAGAGGGCAGAAGGACAAGCTCTCTGCCCACACACCCAACTCCCTGTGCTCTGCCCAGCACTCTGCCTTGCAGTCAGCTGGAGATCTGCCCTGGGTGCTCGCTGCCAGGACAAGACAGCCCACCTTCCTGCCAGGGCTCCAGAAGAAAGGCCTCGGCTGTTCCTCCTGACTGTCCTACATCCCAGCTGAGGATCAGTGGGAAGTTCAACTCAGGCCCTTTCGCACTGGGCTTCTCCCGTGCTGGGAGAACTGGATGCCAGCAAACACGGAGAGTCCTCCTTCTTTACCAGCTGCCTTTCGGCCTCCTGCCACTGCTGCTCCATCTTCTCCAGCAGCTGCTTGTTGACCAGCAGAGTTTGTCCCAGGGCCTGAAGCAGGGAGAGAGAAAGAGCTCGAGAGCTGGAGCAGGAGCAGGAGCAGGAGGCTGCCAGGGAGCAGGGCAATGGCCAGCACTGCCCTGCGGCTGACCAGCGCCGCTCTGCACCCAGCCATCTGGGCGAGGGCTGCGCCTGCATGCGCGTGTGCAGCAGCATCCCCATGTGGGTGCACGGGCGACAGTCTGCCTTGGGCAGCTCTCCTACCTGAAGGCTCTGCTTTGGCCGCTGCTCCTTTTCTTGGGGGCCTTCCTCCAGAGCCACATCCTTCTCCTGAGATGGCACAGGAGTCTCCAGGGGTGGCACAGATGGCTAAGAAAAGAGAAGCCATATGCTGCTGAAAGTGACCATGACCTGGTGAGACCAGGCACATACATCCTTCAAGGCAAGGGAAGAGTGAGAGCCTTGGCTTGGGTGCTTGATGCAGGCAAAAGGCCAGGCCTGGCTGGGATCACATAGTGCCAGGCTGCAACAAGAGTGCTGGCAGGATGCCAAGAGGCCTGCAGAAGCTGGCAGGGCCAGGCACCTGGTGTGGGAGCCCAGGACACTGGGGTTTTGGGGATGAGCTCTGGGGGCTCCTTGTCTCCACCAGCTTGCCTCTGGTCTTCTTGAAGGCATTGGCAAATGACTGAAGCTCTTTGGTAAGCTCCATTTCTGAAAGGAAAAGGCCAGAGGTGAAAAGAGACCTCCAAAGCCAGCAGGACTTCCCTGCTGTTGGGCTCCCTCTGACAACTCCCTGCAGGACAGCACGAGGGGGCACACACACTGACCCCTGCCAGCCCCTCTCTCCCTCCAGCAGCCCCCAGTGCCCAGGCCACTCCCGCTGGGCGCCAGACCTCACCCTCCACCCTTGCCTGCCTACCCTGGCAGATGGCTTCCTCCATGTAGGCGGCCAGGTCCTTCACATACTTGGAGATGTACGTGACGGCCGCATCTACAACCTCGTCGCAGCTGGGCTCCGGGAGCTGCTCTTCTGCTGCTGGAGGTTGTTCTGTGACACGGGCACAAGGGGGAAGAAGGGAGAAGAGAGTGACCAAGCGCTGCTCCTGCCAAGCACGCCCGTTACCTGTCCTGTGCCGCCCAAGAGCCACAGATGTCCTGAACTGCTGGAGCAGCCAGGAAAACATCAGCAACAGGCAGGGCAGGTGAACCTAGCGGGGGCCCTGCAGGGCTTTCCATTCCCCAGAATTGGGGACGTCAGCGTCGAGGCTCTGCTCGAGCTTTGGGGACAAGGGTGGGAAAGAGAATAGCTCAGCAGGGCAGGGGGAAGCTGCAGTGGGACGGGATCCCAACGGAGGCTGGTGGCCCTGGGCGGGGGAGGGCGAAGGCAGCGCAGGGCTGCTGGAGCTGCCACGCTGGTACTTGAAACCTGCTTGGTACAGCCCCTGCTGCAGCAGGAGGTTCTGGGCACCTCCCTGGGAGACACGCTTGGCACAAGTGCTGCTGCCGACCAAGGGCTTCTCACCCGCTCTCCCTCTTTGGGATTGATCTGCCCAGTGCCCTTCTCCTTTCCTGGCAAAAGGCAGTGGGGATGGCAGGCACAGGCTACCTGCAGCTGGGCCAAGCTGGGAGGGGAGCGGAGATCCCATGGGTTGGGCTGGGTGGCTCTAGTCCTTGTTGACCAGGCACAGGTGTCCTGGCAGGGGCCAGCCAAGAGCTCTGCGCTGGGGGCACAGCTGCCGTCGCTCACCAGGTCCTGGTCATTGGCTGGGTGGGAGGTGATGGTGCCACTCTCCCCGTGCTCCTCTGTGAGGCCTACAGCTGTGAGGGTCTCCATGGGCGCCTGGGTCTCCTGGCACCTCTTCCTGCCAGAGCAAGACAGGAAAGGTGGGCACTGCAAGGAATGCCCAAACCCCAAGAATGAACACTGGTGCCTGCCTGCCCTGGCACAAGCTCCTCTTGCTCCTAAGGGTCTCTGGCCTGCTGGGCACTTTCTTACTCACACAGGACCTGCCCAGCTCCTGGAGGTGAGAAGTCATGCTCCTCAGCCAGGTCCTCTTGACTTTGCGAGCTGGTTGCATGCATGGCAGCCCACCAGGCTGGGCTTCCCCCACAGAAGCGTGAAAGAGGTCCAGGGACCTGCTGCATCCCAAAGGGCAGCAGCAGCCTCTTGCCTTTCCAACTCCAGCTCCTCCCACCAGTGCCTCTCAGGGAGCTGGAAGCACACTATCTTGGAAGGTTTGTTCCTCCTCCCTTCCTGACGAAGCATCGCTATGACAGGCACTCAAAGCCACCGACTCTGAGCTGTCAACGCCACAGGAGAAACGAAAGGTGTGAAAGTGCTGCTTCAATTCATGAGCAGGTCCTCTCACCACCTCCCACCTCCTCAGTCACCCAAGGAGTGTGGGACCTGACCAGGAGCTCCTGGCAACACAGCCAAGGCCACTGTCATCCACGAGTGCCAGCTCTGATGCATGAGTGAGCAAAGGCTGCTGGGAAACTCTGGGGCCAACCAATGGACTTTGATTTGCAAATGCACCCACTGGCAGGGCTCAGTGTTGGCAGGAGTGAGGATAAGGCCTCTCTGCAGGCCTGCTCCAGCTGACAGAGCCCAGAGCTCTGCTCCAACCACAACATGGGGGTGCCAGCCCCGGAGGCGCAGCACTGAGGTGTCCCCAGCACCACTGTGTGTGCTTGGGCCAGTGCCCGGCCTCTGTCCCTGGTGGCAGAGCTCCTGAGCTCCCCACTTGCTCCTTCCTCTGCCTTTGCCCTGAACGCTGGCTTGCGGTCAGGCAAGTGCCTGCATTTTTAAATGGTCTCTATAGTGCAGACATGTCCCTGGCCAACACAGGGCTCTGACAGTTTGGCCAGTGCTCATTTCACCTTCCCTCATGTTTTGAGCTAAGGATACCTCAGCTTCACTGACAGCACCATTTACTCTACCCTGACTGCACAAACAACTCTTCCTGCAGCCTGTGCTGTCACTTCTGAAGTGACTGCAGAGCCCAGTCCTCTTTTCCTGAAAGACACCAGCTGCAGCTCTGTGAGCATCACCTGGCTTCTCACTGCCAGAGAGCTTCCCCAGTGAGGCTCATGGTACTGACTGCCCCAGGGATACCCCTGAGGAAAAGGACCTCAGATGGGAACCAGGCTGGAGTTCAGGGGACTGTCCCTTCAGCAGCACTCCAAGCAATCGGTGATGAAGTGTATTTTGAGAAGCCCCTTGTAGTGTACCTCATCACAGCACACCAACCTTTTTACTTGGCTCCTGGACACCAATGAACAAAGAAGTGCTTTACCATTTGGGACAGTTTCACAGATAATAGATTTGTTCATTTGGACGATATCCAGCTCAGTATAGTTTGTCCCAGTAAAAGCAATCCAAGAGGTGAAGAGGAAGGCCATTCTAATTCAGGACACAAGCCCTGGAGTCAGACCATCAGTGATAGCCATCACTCTTGAATATATGTCTGTCAGTTTGTCCAATTCTCCCTCTACAGAAAGGGACATGAGAGTTGCTGCTGTCTAGAGGCATCTGGAAGGGTCATGTTATTTCTGTGTATATCTCACTGCACTTTCCCCCTCCACATCAGAAATGCTCTTCATTCTTTGTGTACAGACTGCATTGCAGAGCCTTGGGCCATAGACAGAATAGCAACGGATGTACCCAAACACAGTGCGAGGGTGAAGCTCTCTTCAGCATCAGTTTCTGGAGGACAGACACTACTTATCAATCTATCTGTCCCTTTACTCCCTTTCCTCCGGCATAGGGCACTATGGTGCATATAGAGGAACAAGTGAAGAGGGAAGGGGACAGGAAATTTTGGAAGGTTTTAGAGCATGCAAGTGACTCTCTGCATGGGCCATTGGATTTGGGTACTCATCTTCTTCTGAAGACCTGTTCTGTGTGCCAATACATGCCACCTGAATCTTGCCCCAAATTCTGCCTGGGCCCTCTTTCTCAGCCCAGCCCTTTGGTCACCTAAAGCCAGATAAGAAACCTCTAGCAGAACATGAAATCAAGCCCAGATATCTTGTATTTGAGCCTCTAAGCAATGACCTCCTGCCTTTTCCAGATCAGCTCTGGATACCTGCAAATCTTTGTGATTGCAGGGCCATGAGCTCCCTGTATCTCTGGGCTGCACAAGAACCTCAGCACCTACAAAAAACATCTTTCCCCTGATGCCTCTGTTGGGGCCACAGTGCATCAAGATCACTTCTGCTCTGTTTTCAAATCCATCATTTCTTAATCTCCTTTGTTATCTGGAAATATCTTATCTGGCTCCAATGTGTAAGATAGACGTTTCAGAGATTGAGTCTGACAAAGGCCATTGAATCCAGTGTGAACTGGAGATGCCTTCTGCTGAAGAACTGACACATGGCTGCAGCACTGGTTTGTGCCAGAGCCTGAAAAGGAAATGCAGGTGTTCTGTTTCCAACCTTGTGCTTCAATGCTGCTCTTTGGAAGCACGAGAAGGAAGGGGAACAGGCAATCTGAACATCTTTGATCCTCCAAAAGAACTGAGTTTTAGTTCAGTATGAGTGTGGGGGGTAAGAGTATGGGTCATTGCTTATTTAAGCCTAAGAGGGTCACCCCCTTCTGATCTTGGAGATTTGAGAAAAAATGTGGAACACCGTGAGCCAGATGGGAATCAAACTCAAAGCTCCTTCCAAATGCCTTCATTAGTTTTTAAGACAGATGCTTCAGAAGGATGAATACTAGCCATGGGGTTAGAGGCTATAAATACAGCTTGCAAGTTCTCCAGGCTGCTTTGCTGTTGAAGGAAGAGTTACTTTTGTACTAGCTGCAAAGAATTCCTCCAAGTTTTATTCAAAGAAAAATGTTCCTTTCTTATCTTGGGCCTTAGAAAGATTCTTTTCACCAAACATTTCCTTGACATCATCCAAGTCAGGTGAATTATCCCATGCCCTGTGTTTTGCCTGTTTGTTGCCTTCTGCTCCAACCCTTTTACCTAGCCACAGTCACATTTTTGTATGTGAGCAGTGGAAGCCACCAAGGGAAATGCATATGTCCTTTCCATGTTTATTCCTCTGAAGTACTGATTTAGTATGGGAGAATCTCAAGTCTTTGACTGAAAAGAGATCACATACATACAACTTCTTCCAGTATATTGGTTCCTTGAATTTAAACCACAGACTACTGTAAAGGGGTTTGTAGAAAGGTAAATATGCAAGTCATCCCATGGCAGCAAGCTTAGATCCACTGGGCAAGGGTCCGTAACTCTACTAGAAAATGGTTAGAGATCCACAAAAGAAAAAACACTGAAGACCTCTAAAGAGGACATTAATTGATTTTCCCGTCAAGGGGCAAGAAGGATTCTTCCTCCCCAAATGCTCTTTCCTGCAGCCATCTTTCCCAAAGGTGGCTTGTGATACCCATATCATGATATGCCACTAGATCTCATTGCCCCAAGAAGACTATATTGCTTGTTTTTCTAACAAGCTGAAAAATAAGCTATTTTAAAAACAGAATCCCAAAGAAAAATCCCAGAACAAAACAATGATTCCTAAACAGACTTGCCTGGACTACTTTTTTTTTTTTTTTTTTTTTTTGGATTTTTGCTGTCTTGTGAGGCAGAGACCAGGATATTTCTTGGTCTGTCACTGCTCTGTTCTGCAAGCCTCAGAGAAGAAACAACCCTTTTTTCTGCTTCATTTTCACCCTATATTCTTTGCTGGTTTCATTAGACTCTGAGGTCTACAATGTGGAGATTATATTCTACAATATATAAATGCAGATAGGATTTGGCACAAAAGGGCTTTGATTGTGCTTCAGCCTTCGTATACTACTGTGTAATGGCAATGATAATATTATAGTATTGGAGACCAGAATCTGGCCCCATGATTTGGCCTCTCATTCACAGCTCCTCAAGAAGAAGGCAGGACAGAGCTGACCTGAGCCATATGTATATTAACAGAGAGGCTTAGGAAACAAATGTATTCATGCTTGTATTGCAATACTTGCAGCAAAGAGCAGCTGAGTAGCCACCAGAAACCATTTGCCCATCAGCTCATTACTCAGCTGGAATATTTATACTGCAGTCTGGCACACCTGCTGCTAAGGAGCTGAATTTCCATGAGTCACCTCAGCCAAAAGAAAACAATTAAAGCAAACTCAAACGGGCAGCACTTTTATTCCTCCCTTCACATCTGCAGTTTCCCAAAGGAAGACGGAAAGTGCTAAAGCTCTGCAGAGCCCTGGGTGGCAGCAGAGCCCTGCAGCTTCCCAGGGCAGATTCAGCACTGCTTTTTGTAGCACAGTCTAAATGGCAAGGTCTAATTGTCCAGCTTAGGGCAAATGTTAATTGTTCATTATAGCAAATTGTATTAAGCTAGGGAAAGTAAATTATTAGGCAACTCTGCACAAAACATCCCAAGAACATTTTGTTGGTCTCTATTCATTCTCATGAGACAACTAGCCTCTATCTTTGTGCAGAAAGAAATGGAACGGGCCAGAAAATAAGTGTTTTGACCCATGAAAATAAATAAATAAATGATTAACACAAATTTTTAAAAAAGTAAAATAAACATTTGGATCCATGACCTTGTCCTCCAAAATAGGAAGAATAATCTCTCTAGAATAATTCAGTACTCTGAAAAGTTCTATTCAATTTAATACAGAGGAAGAAAAATTACTTCAGATAAACCAAGTTTTGTTTTCTGTAACTGAATTTCAATTGTGAATGTCTGTGTTCAAGTAGATATAATTTGTGGCAAATTCAAGAAGTGTCTCGAATCTGCCTGATCAAAGCCCTGAGTCACCTAGTCTGAACGTTAGCCTTGCTCTTAGCAGGAGGTTGGATTAAGTGACGTTCTAGGTGATTATTAGGTGATTATTCTATGGCTCTGTAATAAGGACATTTCCAAAAGAACTAATATGACCTCTGAAGGTGCATCATTTTCTGTGACCCAGTATTTTCTGCAACTTGGGTCCCTCACCTGAGCCAAGAGGCACCAAAAATGCCCAACTGCTTTTAATGTCTTCAGATTCTAGTTTCTCCATTAGTACATCTCCTGCCCCTTCTGCGTATCAACAACATCCTATAGTGCTTGTGATCTCAAAGCAACATACTGCCTCTGAACTCTCAGAGCACGTGCAGCTTTTCTGCTTAAACTATCTTGTCAGGACTTTACTGCAGATATTTAACTGCTTATCTTGCCCATATGACCTCCTTCTTTTAATTGGCTCTGTTAGGAAAACGCTCGCCCTTCTAACACTTCTGTTGATCATTAGTATCAGAAGCAACAGCTAAAAATAAAAGCTCACAGACCCTGAGGAGCAACATCCTGCTTCCCTGATTCATGTGAGAGCATGTGTGAACTAGCAGCCCCGATATCCTCCTAAGTAGCTTCTCTGCTGACTGAGACTCACGGACATTCAGTCATCCCGGTCTAAGCAGCCCAAAACACAGAAATGCCCTCAAATACTGGGCTTAAACCGCCGCCTTTCAGTTGCTGCGGCTGCAGCATGACGGCTGCGGGAGGCCGGAGGCGCTCGGGGGCGGCCAGAACCGGTTCTGGCCGGCTCTGAAACCGGTGCGAACCGCCCAGGGGGCGCCAAAGGCGCTGCGCGGGGCGGGGTCAGGGTCAGGGTCAGGGCGGCCGTGAGGGAGGCGGCGGCCGGCCGGGGGCACGCTGCGTGCCCGGGGAGAGCTGCCGA
Organism: Rhea pennata; assembly: GCF_028389875.1. NCBI lineage: Eukaryota > Metazoa > Chordata > Aves > Rheiformes > Rheidae > Rhea > Rhea pennata. The sequence goes on from NC_084685.1 coordinate 3,544,858, forward strand.
GGGACCGCGGCCGCGGGGCTCCGTGCTGAGGCAGTGACACCCCTGAGAAGTGCCGAGCTGCTGAGGAAGCCTGGTAAGAAGCCCTCGAGTGGCTGCAGAAGCCGGCGGACGTGCAGCCCATGCCTGTGCTGCTGCTGCCTCCAGGAGACTGGGGAGTGGGAGCATCCTCACGGGTGAAAACCAGGGGAGCTGAGGCTGCGGGGAGAGGAGGAGCGCTTGACTGAAGTTGAGCCTGAGAAAGACAGAGGAAAGGTGTTCCTCTATTTCAGGTTTATTAGGTTTATTAGGTCCTGTCCCCCCCCCAAACCCCCCCCCCCCCCCCCAGTACCTGAATTGGTCATTAGAATTTGTTGTTAAGTGACAAACTAAAATTATGTAACGGTTCTTCCAACGAAGATTGTTCTGCCTGTGTCACCAGGTTAACTTGTCCACTCTGTTACCACCCAAGGGGAGTCTCCTTTGGTTTTTTGTTTTTTTTTGGTGAATAACAGTATCTCTGTGGGAAGGTTACGTCCTCAGTGGGCAGTGAGGACTCCAGTGACTTTGGCTTAGCAACGGTAGTTTGCAGACACTGAGGGGATGACACAGATGATAGGATATAAGTTCTCAGGAACAGCAAGAAAGCCTAGCTAGGCTACAAGCTGGCTGTGAAGGATTGGGAATCCTTGTAATCATCAAGCAGGTTTTGTGGAGGTTTTGCTTTAAGGCAGCTTGGGTGGCTCCAGCAGCTTGTTCCTTGCTGTTACCTGTTCACCCGAAGGAATAGTCCAGCAGCTATTGCAGTGAAGTTGCAACTGACTGTTGTCCAAGGGTGAATGAGGAAAAAGAAAAATGCTTCTGAACTTGTGGGGAAGGGGGGAGGGAGGGAATGGGTACAGAGGGTGTTTGTTGTGGTGAAATTATAAGAGACAGCAACACTTGTGTAAGAAGGGACACCAAAGTCTGTAATTTCATGTCAGTCTAATGGGACTGGTGTCCTAGGAAAGGTGCAGTTATTGTCTGACCTGGCTGGGTGTTATTTTTGCTCAGTCCTCAGCTGGAGGGGGGCCCTGCTGCAATCCGGCTGGGGGCCACTAGAGGGTCCCCAACACCCGTGGAAACTCGGGCCATGGCCGGCCGTGGATGGGCACCCAGTTGAATGCCACCACTGAGCTGGGGCAATCCTATCTGTGTTTATATACTGTGGGATATAATCTCCACGTTGTTAGGGAGACCTGTAGAGACCAACAGAAGCCTGATGAGTAAAAGGAAAAGAGAGAAACCATAACAGTAATAAACCTTTCATGGTTCTGCTTCTCCATTTTGAATATATATATATATATATATTTTAAATATTTATGTGAAACTGCTTCTTTTGAGGAACTATTTGGAAGCAAAGACTGAATAATGTCTTCCAAAGATGCTATTAAATCAATCAGCAGCAGGCAGCTGGCTCTCCACTGTGCATGCATGTCAGTGGTCTCCTACATGGAGAAAGGAGTGACAGAATAGCATTGCACATCTTGCCCTACACACCTGTTGTGGCTAATTCCCTGAAAGAAAAGGGGTTTTGCTATCTGCTTAACTGGGGAGATGGCCATTAATGCCATGCTTTTACAGAAAGTGCTGCGCCACGTGGAGGAGGCTGGCGAAGCTGCAGGCTGAGACCTGAACCTGACTGATGGCAAAGGCAGAATTTTAATCCTATAGAAGTCCTGTATGTCAGTGCTTCAGTTCCATCCTCTGCGAGGGGGATAGGCAGAGGCAATCCTCCGATCTTCTGTGTAGTGGTAATTTCAACAGCTAGGCACAGTACAGTTTCTCTGTTGTAGCTGTGGTGCTAGGCTTGGTGCTTATATTTGATGGGAGGGAGTAAAGAAAACAGAGCTGGGCTCTTCTCTGTGGTGCTCCGTGAAAGGACAACAGGCGTAATATGAAATACAGGGAATCTGAATTGAAGAAAACCCTTTTTAATTGTGAGGTTCAGCCTCTAAGATCACCTCTAAGAGCAAATGCACCTAATGCGTACAAGAGAGCATGTGCTATGTGGTAGTAGGTGGTCATAGTGTGTGCTTGAGTAATAAAAAGAGCGTCATCATTATCTGCTTTGTGAAGGGAGGGCTTTGAGTAGAGGACATTTCCCTACAGAGTTGCTACTCTGGACTTTCTCACAGCTGATGGCCATGGAGCTTTGTCTCCACGGAGCTTTTGTTCCAGACAGAGGCTTTTTATTGGAGTACATATGGAGGCTCTTGATGTTCAGTGGAAAAATGCTGTCCCCCCCTAGGCAGTTGGTCTGTTGTGCCCTCCTGGGCTCAGGGCACAAAGGACTCTGTGCCTTTTGGCCTTGAAAGCTGGAAACACCAGCTGGTGAAGCATCCATATTTCATGCTCTGTGGGGATGTTTGGGATTCCACAGCAATCTAGCTTGCCTGGATTGTTTATACTGAGCAAGACATTTGAGTTTGCTTCCTGAGTCACCTTCTGTGGGTGGAGGAAACGTGAGCACTGAAACGTCAGTGCCACAGACTGAAGTCATATATGACCTGAAGTAAAAGATCTGAATAGCCCTCCTTCCCACTCATTGTGTCAACTGCAACACAAACCAATACTCTCACTTTTGGAAGAGTTAAAAAGCTTTCAAAACCTCAGTCTGTGGCTTGTTTCATTTCTATGTATGTTTCTAGGCCCTTTCCGAGTTCTAGTGCCTGTCTCATGGCCTTTCCCAACTTTGGTCTAGGAGGAGGAGGACCCCACTATTTGCTTGAGAAGGCAGGCCAAAAGCACAGCCCCTGTGTGTGCTGTGTCCTAAACAAACAGATCAGATGTATCTGCAAACGCAGTCAGAGACTTGGTTACAGTATTTGGAGTATTTAAGCTTACTTCAGAGCATTAGCTGTGTGGCCATGGCGGCCTCTCTGTACCATGTGAGTCCTTGAGTAGGTGCTGAGGCCAGCAGCAATGACAAATCCATGTTGAAGCAGGTTTCTTGCTGTTAACATGTATGAAATCTTAAATTAAGGCTATTTGGGGTCTATCAGTGCTGGTGCTGCAATGACCGCAGAGTAAGGCTATCCCTGCCCCAAGGAGAAAGGATGTTTATTGCGGTGATCTCTTTCTTCATCCCACCTTTGCTGTCCTTCACTCCTCTGCTTCCCGCTTGCTGTCTTTCACAGGCTGTGTTCACCACATTTCATTTTTGGATGGTATTTCTCAGATGCTTGACAAACACCAAAATCTTCTTCCAAGAGAATTGGGTCAGTAGAGAAAGGCACTGCATTAACTTTGTCCTTGCACCTTTAGTTTTACTTTTCTGTTATCAGAACAGCTTCCCCCCATCCCTGATCTTAGGTCAGCGTGCAGTCTGATACTGACTGATACTGGGAAGAGCCCCATTTTGTTTTGCTTTTAAGACTGAATGAAAAAAGATTGTGTTCACTGCTTGTTTAACTATGCCTGAATAAGAAATTGCCCTGGGACCATTTCATGAAGGACACTTTACAAATGTTTTGTATTATTATTGTAATAATTCAATGGGAGTTTCACATGTGTGGAGAGAAGAACAAATCTGAGCACTGCTGGCTTGCAGGATTTGGAGAGCTGCTGTTGTTGCCATGGGAAGTGAAGAGGGCATGTTACCCTCCAGAAATGCAGCCTCACCTAATCCAGGGCCTTTGCTGAGCCTCCACGATGCTCATGACTTTGTTCAGGATGCCTTTCACTGCAGACCCACAGTTCAGGTAGCGCAGGACACTACCAGTGCAAACTGACAGTGCCAGTTTGGGGAGTGACACAGGTGACTGGCTGTTTGCTTCCCCTTAGGAGAAGTCATAATGCTAATATCCAGCTGGGTTCTTGGGTCCTCCTTGTCTCCAAAGTGTAATCTTCAGCAGCAGGAGTGCTGTCATTCAAGTCTGTCAACCTATTGCAGCATTATTCAGTAATCATTTTTCTTTCTTTCTTATTGTTTTGCATGATGATGGGGTTACCTGGAGAGCTCTGCAGAGAGTTAGTAAATGCAAAATACCATAGCAATATTTAGCAATTCTGAAAACTTTCAGATTCAGAAAATAGCCTCAGCTGAAAAAATTTGGAGGCTGTGAAATTCATAGGGAAAGCATCATGTTAGCTTGGCCTGCTCTTGCTTTACCCTGTTTGGAGGCAATTTTAGAGAGAGGGTGCTGGGCAAGATGAGCCCTTGATCTGAATGAGTACAACCATTCTGTGGCCTTCTGTTACCTGCCACTGGGGTAACACACAATATTTATGAGAGCTAATTTGGAAACAGAACAAGTTTTCTTAGGAAAGTGGAGACAGCTTTGATGTAGGTCAGATTTTGTGACAGGGCAGGGTGGAGTGTGTTAAAGACATTCTCTGTGGATGTTTAACCTGTTGTAGCATTCACAGAAGAAAGGACTTTCAGATCCACCATTTAATAGAGGACAGTTGTCACTTGGTTTGGGTTTGTCTCATTTTGAGAACCTTTTCTGGCCCTTGACATGAAAAGGAGCTGCATGTAAGTAAGGAATGAAATGTTTCCACAAATAATCGAAGCAAAATGACTTCTGAGACAAAGTCATATATGGAATGAAAAATGGATAATTTGAGTTTACTGTTAGTTCTGGTGGAAAGTTAGGAGGTGTTTCTTGTCCCTCAAAATGTTTGTTTAACACAGAGTGAAACACTTCTTCTAATGCTGTGTTTGTTCCCTCCCAGCATATTCTGAAGTATATGTGGAGGGAACATCAAAACAAAACTACAGTTTTGGATGAGAAATGTCTATTTCCAGGGTTTTCCTAAATGTTGTTATGTCGGGGGTTTGTTTTTTATTTTTGTCCTTGAATGATCAACCTGGTAAGCATTTATGAAATTCACCATGGCCAGTAGATACTTCGTCTGAATCATGACAATGCTGCAGCTATAAATAATGTTAACAGCAGTAATAACTTGATCAGTAGAGCTCAGAAGTAATGTTAAGATATCAAAAGAATGAGCAGCATTCAGCTGCATGGCATTCACTGAAGGAGTTGTTTCAGCATTTTGTCATGTGACTGTGGAGGAGAGAAAGATCTTGAGTTGCTTGTTGTTGTTGTTAGTGAACAGAAACCTGTAGTGGGATGGAGATGAGAATGTTTTCCTTGGAATATTCTGCCACTTTTTCCAAAGTGGTTGTAAGTAAGAGCATCCCCTAAAATGCCTGGATTCCTGCTACAGATTAGAAGTACATGGAGATGGAAGATAAAAGAGGCGTTAGCAATTAACTCTGCTGATAAGTTTAGCTGCTGGAAAAGTTGGATTAGTGAAGAAGAACTATTAATTGAAATCCCCAGTTAATATAGAACTGTCAATAATGAATGCATAGTGGAGAAAGTCCATTTAATTTTTAATTATCACCAGCCCCCTCCAAACAAATATAGTGTGTTAAATCTCCCTGTCACCTTCATCAATGCAAAGGGTGTTTGATGGAGGTCTTCATTAACCCCCGGTCTGCTCGTGGCATCCTGCCAGGCCATTAGCTAGTTAGCTACAATAGCAATGACTGGCACTTGGCAAGAGAGAGCTCAGGCGGCTGTTGCCAGGTCCAGAACATGGCAGGCATTAATTCTGTGTGGTCGCTGTGGAAGGAGGTTGAAATTTTTTGCTCTCTGAGATTATGGAGTCCCAGGTGCCTAATGCTTCCAATCTGAATCAGGGTCCTCAAGGTTAATGTGGTAGACAGTCCCAAGCTAGCCACAATTCCCAGGTGAAGTCACTGTCAGTTTGGCTGCTGCCTTTGTAGGGCAGTCTCCAGGGCAATTGTGGCAGGTCAGGCAAAGAAGTGAAAGCACCAACTATAAATGGAAGAGTACAAATGTGTATGTTTTCTCCCCGGAGTAACAGGGTGTGGGCTGAATTAAGTGCTTAAATCCTCAATGAGAGCATTCTTACAGAGGTCAGAACATATTTCACTCTGTGCCAGAGAGTTTCTACATGAGCCACATTTAATTAGTTCATTTAGGATTTGACTTCTTAGGAGCTTCTCCTAGAAGCCAATTTGGGAAGAATGTACCACGCATTATTGGTGGATCAAAGCCGGGCTGGGATTTCCATCTCCTCCAAAGCTCATCTCCAGCCAGACAGCAGTTCTTAGCAGAGTTAACTTGGAATAATCTTACTAATGGCTAGCACTGTGAGGAACTGAATTCTGCCCTTGTGGTGACAGAAGTTAGGATCCACTCCACCAAATTTGGTAGTATCAACAATGTGAAACTATTGGAAGTTGGATCAAAGTCACGCTATGATTCTCTGTTGAAAGCATGAAATCAAAGCCAGAAAGGAGTCCTGACTTTACAAGAGTACTGACTCATGGAGAGTTGGCAGAACTTCATGCCGGGGATGGGTCTGAGGAGAGGGTTTATAGCTCTGGAAAGTCACCTTCTCTTAGCGCTTGTCCCAAATGTGTCCCAACATTTACTATTTTTAGAGTCTTTCTCTCAAATGAATTTGCCTAGGGACAGCCTTCTGGGGATTCAATTAAACTCTAAAATAAAATAAACACTATCCCTTAGCAAGGGCTTGAATGCTAAGCAGAGTCATTATTTGAACAAAGTAGGACTGTGAGTTTCAATGTTTAAACGTCCTCTATTTTCATCAACTAGGGGCCAGAGACAGTGAAGATGGGAAAGCCTTGTTCATTAACTGAGCTCTTCCAGTCTCTCAGCCTTTCCACTACTGCTCTGAAGCAATCCAGACACCTTTGGGCCATTTCCTTGGAAAGAATTCTGCATTTTAGTGACTCAGTTTGAAGTCACTGAAACAGTTCCCATTCTTTTTCAGATGGCAGACCAACTCTGTTTTGTTTTATGGACAATACAGTGACACAGAGGCCTGGACTCCACTGTAATTTCTTTGCTGAGTGACCTTGAGCAAGCTCATCTTTTTGTTTTCCCTCCCAGTTAAATATTTGGTTGCAGCAGTGTGGTCCAAAAGCTATCCCATGGGCTAAATCTCACTACTGTGATGCTTCCATCCATCCCTCTGTTTTTTCCTGCGGAAGAAAAGTGGTTACCTGAGTGCGGGTAAAGGTTGGGTGAGCTGCTGTAACAGAGGAATGTGTCCAGTGGAAGGACACTAAGAATTGGAGTGCCAAATTCAGAGCATTAGCTCTGAAAATTCCCTGCAGTATATTTGACAGTGCCTGGTGCAGTGCAACTGCAGATTAGGTAAAGTCTACTCAAAACCTCATCTGAAGTCTTGATTTGGTGCAATTTCTGAATCGGACAGGTTCAGCTGAAGCTGGATTTGCAACTAGTGAGTGGATACCAATTTTGGCCCCAACCCAGCTGTCACTGTTTGGAGACTTCTGCTAGCAGTTACTAGACTTTGAAAAATGAAGAGTGCCAATGAACTAAGTGGAGGTGACTATTTTAGGGTATTAAAAGTCCCACAGAGCTTTAACATGATGTATGTCAATCTAAAACCATATTCTGAAAATTCAGGGTGCAAAGCTGAGTCTGCTCAGTCCTATACTGAGTCATATAAAGGCATGACCAGATATGTTCACATTAGAATGAGCGGAAGTTGAATGTGAAAAAGTTTATTGAGATCTAGTTTTGTTAAAAACATCATGGAGTTAAGTAGATATTTTGTGCAAATAATGAGAAGAACTGAGGATTTTCTAGAGTTTGGATTTTGTGGATAAAACAAATTCTTTCATTTTTAATGAAAATGATTTTGGTTGCCAAAATGTTTTAAATGTACAGTTATCGGCAAAAAATCTCCAGGGCTGTGTTTTCCTGTGAAATGCTGAGAAAAGATGAGCAAGGAATTGGAGGGCTGGTACCTGAAAAAATTTATTCTCTAGTCTGATTATTGTGGTGAGAGTTTAGCAGGGGGAAATATCCATATTGGCCTTCACAGTCATCTGTTTGAAGTGACCCATCAGTGTATAAATTAATTTTTAATGAGTTAGTCTTCTAAAACATGTAGAACAGAGCTATATTCATTATAGGTGAAATCTTTGGGGTGCCTTCTTATTGTAAACTCTGCTCTTCTCTGGTTTTGCAGTTTAGGGCCTGAATACAGAGGCTAGTTCTGTTCAGGTTGGGTCTTACAAACTCTGCAAACACAGCCTGTGCTTGAATCGGTCTTTTTGCACTGTTACTATTTGCAGAACAGTTTAAAAATGTGAAAAAAACAAACTGCGTTTCCCTACTCTGTTTTTTTTTAGCTCCTTTTCCACGAGGAATGTTAAGGAAGTAGCTCATAAAAGAGGCAGAGGACTTTGTGCTGCTTCCTGAAATTGAATACTGATGCATTTCACCTATGAAAAAACAGCAAAATAACGTATACTATATCTTTATTCCAATCAAGATATATAAATGTCTTCTGTAAGAAAATTAAAATTTTGAAGTCCCGTTTTCTAATAATGCTGTTTAAGAGCCCTTCAAGACTGTGGTGAGAATTGGTAAACTCTTGTTAATGTGATGCTGAAAATGTTGTAGGTGAGGAATTCTTTCAGTAAAGAGGTAACACTAGAAGGCACTTGGATCTGACAGTTAACTACTGCAGCAGTGTCTGGAAAATGACCATTACGAAAGAGTTGGTGTACTTACAAGAAGTCTTTCAGTCCGAGTTTCGTCATGAACATCAGATTCAGTGAAGTTCGTGAAACTGAGGTGACTCATGAACTAGCCAAAAGCCGTCTGCAGCTTAATAATTCTCATCTGAATGTAACAAGGAGGTGGATAGCAGTTCTTCAGAGACAGATCTAGGCATTATACTCAAATCACAAGCAGAACATGAATCAATGATGGCAGGGTGTTACAAAAGGGGAAGAAAATTCAGACTGTGTAATCCAGAGTGCAGCCTGCAAGGTAGGTGAAATCAGCCTTCTGCTCTGCTAAATACTGGGAGGCTTCATCTGGAGGATTGAGTCCAGTTTAGGGCACTGAACTTAAAGAATGGTGGAGACCAATTAACTGAGAAAACTGCAGAGGAGACCAGTAAAGTGATCAGAGGTCTGGAAAACTGTGGCTGGTAGTGATAGAGAAATAATTGGGCTGTGTAGCTTAGAGAAGAGAAAGCTAAGTTATAATAGTCTTTAAGCACAAAAGGCAGCTGTGAGAATGGGAACAATGCCACCTTCATATTTGCTGTAGATGAGAAATCATGGGCACAGACTGTAACAAGGAAGATCCAAGCAAAATATAAGGAAAAACTTCTGTGACAGAAGTGATAAAAGCACTGGAAAAAAAGGCAGAGTGTGAAGTTTGCAGGTCAGAAAAACACTTGGCAGGAATGGTGTGCAGAGCTCATGCTGTCGTGGGACAGGGAGATTAACTTAATAACAGAGATCCTTCCTGTTTGTCAGTGACTTTGGGTGCATACTGAAAGGTGTGTACAGACACACACAGCTGGTCATGCACATGCATGCACACTGCTGCGTGCATGATACCTTTGCACTTTTCCCAAATAAATGCACATAAATGGCTTTAGAAATCAAGGATCCTTCAGTAGGTATCTCTCTGACAGGTTCTTTTAGGTAACTTGACCTTGTTAATTATAGTACTTATTGTAACAGCCTAACTGTTTTAGAAGATTCCCTTTGGAGGCATTCACACCATGCAATTAAGTGGCAGTCTTAGCAGCTCTCTCATTGAGATGCTACTTTTTACTTACATCTTTCAGTCTAAAAGAAGCTAAAATAAAAATTGCCAGGATTTTTTTGTTTTTTAATCCAGCTTTGCTGTCTCCTGCTGCTACAGCTACACAAAACTTTGGGTGCAACCGTTTCATGGATGACAGCTAATCCCTTCCTCCTCACTGTCGAAACAAAATGAGCTTAGGGAGGTTCAGTGCTTGAAGCAGATGTCCCCAGAATAGAGTGACAGAGAAGAGCCCAGCATCCTAGCAAGGGGAGGAGCAACACAAGGACGGAATGGTCTCTCCCTTCTAGATCTGGTGAGGGATTTCCCTTACTGACCTGTTTAGCTTTGTGATCAATTAAAATCAGTGTTTTCCATGGGGACCTGCAAGTTTTGGTAAAAAAGGTGTTGTGGAAGGATTTGTTGGGTCCAGGTCTGGTGTAAGGGGAAAAAGAAAGAAGACGAGAGAGGGAGGAAAAAAAAAAAAAAAAAAGAGGTCTTGAGCCTCGAATGTCCAATAATTTGTTATTTCAGCTTGGTAATTCAAGCACAATCCTGTTACATCATGGCCTGGAAAAGGAGGGCTGTAAAAACCTCTATGCTCCTTGGAGGAGAGAGAGAGGGGGGCGGGGGGGCAGTCAGAGTATGGTTTTAGCATTTGGGCAGGGAGGGGACAGAGCAGGCGGCAGGTCTGTCCTTGTGGATTTTCAGTGTGCCGGTATTACTTACATCTTCTATTTCCCTTCTTCTTTGTCATGCATCATAGTCCAGAAAAACAAGTGTATTCCTTTACAGAAACTTTCAGAAATTCTGATTCCATCCCGCTTCTAGCATGGATCAGTTCATGAAATCTCAGCATTTCTGCAGGATTTGAGCATCATTTCCTCTCTCAATGCTGGGGGTTCTTTTGAATTCCTATGCCCTAAAAGTGCTTAAAATACTGAAGAACTGAGCAGATGAAGAGAGGAGTGAAAGCTGATGCCAGCTTCAAACACTCTATTTCTGGAAATCTGCAGGGATCTTGCTTCATGGAGGCCACTTCAGAGTAGCTTGTGTGAACTCAGTGATTAAATCTAACACACTGAAATCAGCAGTGCCCATGCGAAGTTACAGCTGGGTGAATGAGAACAGAATTTAGCTAGCAGACTTTTGGTTTGGCCAGCCTATTATTTTAATTTCTTTTTCCAGTTTTAGGGCTCACTGAAGTCCCAGAGCATTTTACCAACCAGAGATTGGACTAGGCTGATAGTACCTTTTTACTGGCCCACATCTTCTGTTCTGGAAATGTTTTGAGTGACACAGAATACCATGGATACGCTATCTATAGAAATAAACTCAATGATAAATCATCACATTTTCTCGGTTCTCTTGCGTTATTAATTTCCTGTGGCACACATTATTAGCAATTTTGCTTTAAAACTTAGAGTCTTTGAGACTCCTTATAAATGAATTTGAGAGGTACGTCATGGCCTCCTGTTAGTACTGACCCAATTAAAGGCAAGATAAGCAGGGTGGAGAGTGAAGTGAGTTGGAGACTAGAAGGGAGCTAACAGCCCAGTAGCCTGCAATACCTTCAGTGACATTCAGCACCCCATCTCCTAAATGGTTGTTGGCGCTTGGGAAAAATCTTGAAGAAGCATCTTCCTGTTCTGAAAATGGAGCCTGACTCCTGTTCATTTGCACTCCAGTTGCTACTGGTACCTGTGCAAAAGAGCAAGCTCTGGTCCTTGTACCAAGACTGGTGGATCTGTGGTAGCCTCCAGTTTAGACCCTGAAACTCGCTGTCCTGAGTTCAGTGTCCCAGTCCTTTCATGAGTGTGTTGAGTTGGTCTGCTCCAGAGTGAGTTACAGGAAGTGAACATCTGCTTAGTCTGGAGGATGAGCAGACTGGTGCCCTGGAGTTAAAATGGAAAGGAAACCAATTTGATAGCATAGATATACCCACTGCCATGCAGATTTTTGAGGCTAGAAGACGGTAACTTTTTCAGGTGGGATGCATCTTATTGTACTTCGGTATCTAAAAGACAAATAATATCTGAGCAATTCCCTCCAGATCCTTTCTGTATTCAGTGGAAAGAAATAAGGACCTCAGAGGTGATTCACTGGACCTGGCTTAGCTGCTGGTTTTGGAAAGAGATGACTCACTGTTTTTTCTCTCCTGACTGTAAAGGGGGCATTGGGTGAGTAGAATAAACTTAGACATCTAACTTCTAGACATCTAAAATCAGGCACGTAGGGGCTCTATTTAAATAACATGAAGGTTTTTCTCCAAAGTAGTTTACTGCAAGTTCTATTACTCTGCAAGTACAGCATGCTCCCTAACTTCAGAGAATTTAAATGCAATAGGGGCTTCAGCTTTCTATAGCTGCCTGTTTCAGTCCCTTCCTCCATTTTGCCAAACACCAGACTGTTAGCAGAAATCCCTGCAGGGCTTCAGTGGGTCTGCTCAGTCACCAGGTGACACTTACAATTTCTCTTTGATTCAGTAGCAAAGATACCCCAGTAAATTTATGGGACTTACAGTATTATTTTTTCCAAGCCTGCTCAGGGAGTTAGAATTTGATGAATGACTATGCCTTGTTCCCAGAGAGCAGAGATTTGCTGCATTTCCACTTGTGGCTTTCATTCCTGTTGTGGGTGCAGAACAAGAGTGCACCCCTGATGCAGCAGAGAGCTTGCAAGAATGGACAAGGCAAAGAGGAACATGATAGCATGGTGGATGCTAGGGCAAGCTGCAGGGGTGGCCGTGAGCAGCAGGAGCTAGATATGCAACGTCGGAGCCCGACCTACCTCAGGTCATGCTTTCTAAAGTGGAAGGAAAGTGCTGTCTTATTAACAAGGGTCTGGTTTGGGGTGGTGTTACTGTGTTGATGGTACATACCGCACTACAGAAAACAATCAAGGGTGGGAAAGACTCTTTAACCTGTTGAAGACTACTGCAGGATCTCACTGCAGTATGATTCCCTACTAAAAATGTTCTGCTTCTATCCCCCCTCACTTGCACTCCTGGCATGGTGAGATAGCATAACTTGCCAAAGCACGCAGTGGCAAAACTGGAACTAGACTTCACAAATTTTACATGCCATTTTACATCTCTTCTGTCTGTGTGAAGAAGTAGGTGTAGTTCACTTGCCCAGAGAGTGAACAGAGATTAGAATGAAGCTTGAATCCTTGCTCTGCAGTCTGTCCTTTGTTTCTACCTCTCTTAAATGGACGTAATTAGCCTTTCCTGCTTCCATTAAGCACGTGGAAATACATAAAAGCAAAGTTGCATTTTCAAATTAAATGCTACTATTAACGTATAGTGTTTGATGGATGATTATTGTGTTGCAACAACACAAATACTTCCCTTGAGGCATTTGGCCAGTGATGTCCTGGGATACTTTGCAGTCTCAACCTGATTAAAAATGAAATTTTATTATGCATCTTTGAAGAGATTCAAACCATTGAATAGCAATTGGAAGGGGATTTTGCCAACCGTAAGACATAAATACTGATAGCTCTAGATACAAATGTTTCCTATTCAATTTTTTTTTGTAGGACTAACTTAAAAATTAGAAGGATGTGCCTCAAGAACAGCCTGGGATCATAAAAAGAAATTCAAAAATAAAGAAGTTCCAGAGCTAGACTGTTACAGCCCTATAGTGTGGGCGAGCATAAGCTTTTTAAAAATCAATAAGAAATGTCACTGACAACAGTGTGGATTTCAGCGCCAGGGTAGGCAGATCAGAAGGGGCTGAGAAAAGTATTGCGAGAGTTTGAAAGAAATGTGGATGTGTGGAAGCAACATCTGTGAACAGCAGTTTTTCTTACTGGGCTGGAACTGTGAGGTCTAAGGTGTTAGCTGTGGAATCAGCATTCTATATCCTGATGGCGAGGTTGAGATTGGTTTACAACTTTCTTGGTCCTTGGTACTAAGGCTCATCTCAAAGGAGCCTAACAAATTCAGGTGCTGACAGCCATTTGATTTCAACAGGGTTTGGATGCTTCACTACACTAGTTTCTATAAGAAAGCCAAGTTCCCTAAAATTCTACACTGCATGATACATAAGCAGCTATCTGCAAGTCACTGGGCTGGTAAGGGTAAAGGAGATTAGAACTTGACAGTTCAAACTCAGACAACCCTCACTTCCTTAAAACTATGTTTCTT